>NW_027362768.1:234523199-235156997 GCF_046119375.1 Phyllobates terribilis | reverse complement strand
TTACCCCCATGGGATATATATTCTACCCACACACATTTGGAACTCTCCTGGGGTACCCTCACACATATTATTCCCTCATTTAGTTAATATTTTCATAAAAAAGTGAAATTTTCAAAAATCCAGAAAATTGGCTGAAAACGACTAAATATCAAGGACTCATTGGGCGAATCACTCTGGAACTGAAATTGGAATGCTCACTGACCTTTGCCCTATCTGAAAGTCTGATAAACACCGGAAAAATGACTAAGTCTAAAAAAAAAAGTTTTTCAACTTTTTTTAACTTTACCCCCATGGGATATATATTCTACCCACACACATTTGGAACTCTCCTGGGGTACCCTTACACATATTATTCCCTCATTTAGTGGATATTTTCACAAAAAAGTGAAATTTTCAAAAATCCAGAAAATTGGCTGAAAACGACTAAATATCAAGGACTCATTGGGCGAATCGCTCTGGAACTGAAATCGGAACGCTCACTGACCTTTGCCCTATCTGAAAGTCTGATAAACGCCGGAAAAATGACTAAGTCCAAAAAACATTTTTTTTCAACTTTTTTCAATTTTACCCCCGTGGGATATATATTCTACCCACACACATTTGGAACTCTCCTGGGGTACCCTCACACATATTATTCCCTCATTTAGTGGATATTTTCGCAAAAAAGTGAAATTTTCAAAAATCCAGAAAATTGGCTGAAAACGACTAAATTATCAAGGACTCATTGGGCGAATCGCTCTGGAACTGAAATTGGAACGCTCACTGACCTTTGCCCTATCTGAAAGTCTGATAAACGCCGGAAAAATGACTAAGTCCAAAAAAAATTTTTTTTCAACTTTTTTCAATTTTACCCCCATGGGATATATATTCTACCCACACACATTTGGAACTTTCCTGGGGTACCCTCACATATATTATTCCCTCATTTAGTGGATATTTTCACAAAAAAGTGAAATTTTCAAAAATCCAGAAAATTGGCTGAAAACGACTAAATATCAAGGACTCATTGGGCGAATCGCTCTGGAACTGAAATTGGAACGCTCACTGACCTTTGCCCTATCTGAAAGTCTGATAAACGCCGGAAAAAAGACTAAGTCCAAAAAAAAATTTTTTTCAACTTTTTTCAATTTTACCCCCGTGGGATATATATTCTACCCACACACATTTGGAACTTTCCTGGGGTACCCTCACACATTTTATTCCCTCATTTAGTGGATATTTTCACAAAAAAGTGAAATTTTCAAAAATCCAGAAAATTGGCTGAAAACGACTAAATATCAAGGACTCATTGGGTGAATCGCTATGGAACTGAAATCGGAATGCTCACTGACATTTCCCCTATCTGAAAGTCTGATAAACACCGGAAAAATCACTAAGTCTAAAAAAAAAAGTTTTTCAACTTTTTTTAATTTTACCCCCATGGGATATATATTCTACCCACACACATTTGGAACTCTCCTGGGGTACCCTCACACATACTATTCCCTCATTTAGTGGATATTTTCACAAAAAAGTGAAATTTTCAAAAATCCAGAAAATTTGCTGAAAACGACTAAATATCAAGGACTCAATGGGCGAATCGCTCTGGAACTGAAATTGGAATGCTCACTGACCTTTGCCCTATCTGAAAGTCTGATAAACACCGGAAAAATGACTAAGTCTAAAAAAAAAAGTTTTTCAACTTTTTTTAATTTTACCCCCATGGGATATATATTCTACCCACACACATTTGGAACTCTCCTGGGGTACCCTCACACATATTATTCCCTCATTTAGTGGATATTTTCACAAAAAAGTGAAATTTTCAAAAATCCAGAAAATTGGCTGAAAACGACTAAATATCAAGGACTCAATGGGCGAATCGCTCTGGAACTGAAATTGGAAAGCTCACTGACCTTTGCCCTATCTGAAAGTCTGATAAACACCGGAAAAATGACTAAGTCTAAAAAAAAAAGTTTTTCAACTTTTTTTAATTTTACCCCCATGGGATATATATTCTACCCACACACATTTGGAACTCTCCTGGGGTACCCTCACACATATTATTCCCTCATTTAGTGGATATTTTCACAAAAAAGTGAAATTTTCAAAAATTCAGAAAATTGGCTGAAAACGACTAAATATCAAGGACTCATTGGGCAAATCGCTCTGGAACTGAAATCGGAAGGCTCACTGACATTTCCCCTGTCTGAAAGTCTGATAAATGTAGGAAAAATGATTAAGTCTAAAAACAAATTTTGTTCAACTTTTTTTAATTTTACCCCCATGGGATATATATTCTACCCACACACATTTGGAACTCTCCTGGGGTACCCTCACACATATTATTCCCTCATTTAGTGGATATTTTTACAAAAAAGTGAAATTTTCAAAAATCCAGAAAATTGGCTGAAAAGGACTAAAAGTCAAGGACTCATTGGGCAAATCGCTCTGGAACTGAAATCGGAACGCTCACTGACCTTTGCCCTATCTGAAAGTCTGATAAACGCCGGAAAAATGACTAAGTCCAAAAAACATTTTTTTTCAACTTTATTCAATTTTACCCCCGTGGGATATATATTCTACCCACACACATTTGGAACTCTCCTGGGGTACCCTCACATATATTATTCCCTCATTTAGTGGATATTTTCACAAAAAAGTGAAATTTTCAAAAATCCAGAAAATTGGCTGAAAACGACTAAATATCAAGGACTCATTGGGCGAATCGCTCTGGAACTGAAATCGGAAGGCTCACTGACATTTCCCCTGTCTGAAAGTCTGATAAACGCCGGAAAAATGACTAAGTCCAAAAAAAAAATTTTTTTGACTTTTTTCAATTTTACCCCCGTGGGATATATATTCTACCCACACAAATTTGGAACTCTCCTGGGGTTCCCTCACACATATTATTCCCTCATTTAGTGGATATTATCACAAAAAAGTGAAATTTTCAAAAATCCAGAAAATTGGCTGAAAACGACTAAATATCAAGGACCCATTGGGCGAATCGCTCTGGAACTGAAATTGGAATGCTCACTGACCTTTGCCCTATCTGAAAGTCTGATAAACACCGGAAAAATGACTAAGTCTAAAAACAAATTTTTTCAACTTTTTTTAATTTTACCCCCATGGGATATATATTCTACCCACACACATTTGGAACTCTCCTGGGGTACCCTCACACATATTATTCCCTCATTTAGTGGATATTTTCACAAAAAAGTGAAATTTTCAAAAATCCAGAAAATTGGCTGAAAACGACTAAATATCAAGGACTCATTGGGCGAATCGCTCTGGAACTGAAATTGGAACGCTCACTGACCTTTGCCCTATCTGAAAGTCTGATAAACGTCGGAAAAATGACTAAGTCTAAAAAAAAAAGTTTTTCAACTTTTTTTAATTTTACCCCCATGGGATATATATTCTACCCACACACATTTGGAACTCTCCTGGGGTACCCTCACACATATTATTCAATTATTTAGTGGATATTTTCACAAAAAAGTGAAATTTTCAAAAATCCAGAAAATTGGCTGAAAACGACTAAATATCAAGGACTCATTGGGCAAATCGCTCTGGAACTGAAATCGGAAGGCTCACTGACATTTCCCCTGTCTGAAAGTCTGATAAATGCAGGAAAAATGACTAAGTCTAAAAACAAATTTTTTTCAACTTTTTTTAATTTTACCCCCATGGGATATATATTCTACCCACACACATTTGGAACTCTCCTGGGGTACCCTCACACATATTATTCCCTCATTTAGTGGATATTTTCACAAAAAAGTGAAATTTTCAAAAATCCAGAAAATTGGCTGAAAACGACTAAATATCAAGGACTCAATGGGCGAATCGCTCTGGAACTGAAATTGGAATGCTCACTGACCTTTGCCCTATCTGAAAGTCTGATAAACACCGGAAAAATGACTAAGTCTAAAAAAAAAAGTTTTTCAACTTTTTTTAATTTTACCCCCATGGGATATATATTCTACCCACACACATTTGGAACTCTCCTGGGGTACCCTCACACATATTATTCCCTCATTTAGTGGATATTTTTACAAAAAAGTGAAATTTTCAAAAATCCAGAAAATTGGCTGAAAAGGACTAAATGTCAAGGACTCATTGGGCAAATCGCTCTGGAACTGAAATCGGAACGCTCACTGACCTTTGCCCTATCTGAAAGTCTGATAAACGCCAAAAAAATGACTAAGTCCAAAAAACATTTTTTTTCAACTTTTTTCAATTTTACCCCCGTGGGATATATATTCTACCCACACACATTTGGAACTTTCCTGGGGTACCCTCACACATATTATTCCCTCATTTAGTGGATATTTTCACAAAAAAGTGAAATTTTCAAAAATCCAGAAAATTGGCTGAAAACGACTAAATATCATTTGGCAAATCGCTCTGGAACTGAAATTGGAACAATCACTGACCTTTGCCCTATCTGAAAGTCTGATAAACGCCGGAAAAATGACTAAGTCCAAAAAAAATTTTTTTTTCAACTTTTTTCAATTTTACCCCCGTGGGATATATATTCTACCCACACACATTTGGAACTCTCATGGGGTACCCTCACATATATTATTCCCTCATTTAGTGGATATTTTCACAAAAAAGTGAAATTTTCAAAAATCCAGAAAATTGGCTGAAAACGACTAAATATCAAGGACTCATTGGTCAAATCGCTCTGGAACTGAAATCGGAATGCTCACTGACATTTGCCCTATCTGAAAGTCTGATAAACGCCGGAAAAATGACTAAGTCCAAAAAAAAATTTTTTTCAACTTTTTTTAATTTTACCCCCGTGGGATATATATTCTACCCACACACATTTGGAACTCTACTGGGGTACCCTCACACATATTATTCCCTCATTTAGTGGATATTTTCACAAAAAAAGTGAAATTTTCAAAAATCCAGAAAATTGGCTGAAAACGACTAAATACAGTGCCTACAAGTAGTATTCAACCCCCTGCAGATTTAGCTGGTTGACACATGCGGAATTAACTTGGCATTGTGACATTTGTACTGTAGATCAGCCTGGAAGTGGGAAATACACTGCAGCAAATATTGTTTTTTTTTTGTTTGTTTTGTTTTTTTTTTAAAACGTTAAAAGTTAATTCAGAGTGTCATTTATTATTCAACCCCTCAAACTACAAGAATTCTGTTTGGTCCCCCTAAAGTATTAAGAAGTAGTTCAGGCACCAAGAATAATGAGCTTCACATGTGTGGATGAAATATCTCTTTTGCCAGCCTTTTCTGACTATTTTAGACCCTCCCCAAGCTTTTGAACAGCACTCAGACATGGTCAACATGGGAAAGACAAAGGAGCATTCCAAGGCCATCAGAGACAAGATCGTGGAGGGTCACAAGGCTGGAAAGGGGTACAAAACCCTTTCCAAGGAGTTGGGCCTACCTGTCTCCACTGTTGGGAACATCATCCGTAAGTGGAAGGCTTATGGAACTACTGTTAGCCTTCCACTGCCTGGACAGCCTTTGAAAGTGTCCTCCCGTGCCGAGGCCAGGCTTGTCCGAAGAGTCAAGGCTAACCCAAGGACAACAAGGAAGAAGCTCTGGGAAGATCTCATGGCAGTGGGGACATTGGTTTCAGTCAATAACATAAGTAACGTACTCCACCGCAATGGTCTCCGTTCCAGACGAGCCCGTAAGGTACCTTTATTTTCAAAGCGTCATGTCAAGGCTCGTCTACAGTTTGCTCATGATCACTTGGAGGACTCTGAGACAGACTGGTTCAAGGTTCTATGGTCTGATGAGACCAAGATCGAGATCTTTGGTGCCAACCACACACGTGACGTTTGGAGACTGGATGGCACTGCATACGACCCCAAGAATACCATCCCTACAGTTAAGCATGGTGGTGGCAGCATCATGCTGTGGGGCTGTTTCTCAGCCAAGGGGCCTGGCCATCTTGTCCGCATCCATGGGAAGATGGATAGCACGGCCAACCTGGAGATTTTAGCCAAGAACCTCCGCTTCTCCATCAAGGATCTTAAGATGGGTCGTAATTTCATCTTCCAACAAGACAACGACCCAAAGCACACAGCCAAGAAAACCAAGGCCTGGTTCAAGAGGGAAAAAGTCAAGGTGTTGGAGTGGCCTAGTCAGTCTCCTGACCTTAACCAAATTGAAAACTTGTGGAAGGAGCTCAAGAATAAAGTCCACATGAGACACCCAAAGAACCTAGATAACTTGGAGAAGATCTGCATGGAGGAGTGGGCCAAGATAACTCCACAGACCTGTGCCGGCCTGATCAGGTCTTATAAAAGACGATTATTAGCTGTAATTGCAAACAAGGGTTATTCCACAAAATATTAAACATAGGGGTTGTATAATAATTGACCCACACTTTTATGTTTAAAATTTATTAAAATTCAACTGAGCAACATAACTTTTTGGTTTGTAAGATTTATGCTTCTGTTCATAAACCTACTCTCGTTTGCAGTTTGAAGGCTCTAACTTATTTGCATCTTATCAAACCAGCTAAATCTGCATGGGGTTGTATACTACTTGTAGGCACTGTATCAAGGACTCATTGGGTGAATCGCTCTGGAACTGAAATCGGAACGCTCACTGACATTTGCCCTATCTGAAAGTCTGATAAACGGCGGAAAAAAAACTAAGTCCAAAAAAAGATTTTTTTAAACTTTTTTCAATTTTACCCCCGTGGGATATATATTCTACCCACACACATTTGGAACTCACCTGGGGTACCCTCACACATATTATTCCCTCATTTAGTGGATATTTTCACAAAAAAGTGAAATTTTCAAAAATCCAGAAAATTGGCTGAAAATGACTAAATATTAAGGACTCATTGGGAAAATCGCTCTGGAACTGAAATTGGAACGCTCACTGACATTTCCCCTATCTGAAAGTCTGATAAACGCCGGAAAAATAAGTCCAAAAAAAATTTTTTTAAAACTTTTTTTAATTTTACCCCCGTGGGATGTATATTCTACCCACACACATTTGGAACTCACCTGGGGTACCCTCACACATATTATTCCCTCATTTAGTGGATATTTTCACAAAAAAGTGAAATTTTCAAAAATCCAGAAAATTGGCTGAAAACGACTAAATATCAATGACTCATTGGGTGAATCGCTCTGGAACTGAAATCGGAATGCTCACTGACTTTTCCCCTATCTGAAAGTTTGATAAACGCCGGAAAAATGACTAAGTCCAAAAATAAAAATGTTTTTTCAACTTTTTTCAATTTTACCCCCGGGGATATATATTCTTCCCACACACATTTGGAACTCTCCTGGGGTACCCTCACACATATTATTCCCTCATTTAGCAGATATTTTCACAAAAAAGTAAAATTCTCAAAAATCCAGAAAATTGGCTGAAAATGACTCAATATCAAGGACTCATTGGGCGAATCGCTCTGGAGCTGAAATCGGAACGGTCACTGACATTTCCCCTATCTGAAAGTCTGATAAACGCTCGAAAAATGACAGTCCAAAAAAAAAATTTTTTTCAACTTTTTTCAATTTTACTCCCGTGGGATGTATATTCACCCCACACACATTTGGAACTCTCCTGGGGTACCCTCACACATATTATACCCTCATTTAGTGGATATTTTCACAAAAAATGAAATTTTCAAAAATCCAGAAAATTGGCTGAAAACGACTAAATATCAAGGACTCATTGTGCGAATCGCTCTGGAACTGAAATCGGAACGCTCACTGACATTTCCCCTATCTGAAAGTCTGATAAACGACAGAAAAATGACTAAGTCCAAAAAAAAAATTTTTTCAACTTTTTTCAATTTTACCACTGTGGGATATATATTCTACCCACACACATTTGAAACTCTCCTGGGGTACCCTCACATATATTATTTCCTCATTTAGTGGATATTTTCACAAATTAGTGAAATTTTCAAAAATCCAGAAAAGTGGCTGAAAACGACTAAATATCAAGTACTCATTGGGCGAATCGCTCTGGAACTGAAATGGGACCGCTCCCTGACATTTCCCCTATCTGAAAGTCTGATAAACGCCGGAAAAAGGACTAAGTCCAAAAAAAAATTTTTTTCAACTTTTTTCAAATTTACCCCCGTGGGATATATATTCTACCCACACACATTTGGAACTCTCCTGGGGTACCCTCACATATATTATTCCCTCATTTAGTGGATATTTTCACAAAAAAGTGAAATTTTCAAAAATCAAGAAAATTGGCTGAAAACGACTAAAAATCAAGGACTCATTGGGCGAATCGCTCTGGAACTGAAATCGGAACGCTCACTGACATTTCCCCTATCTGAAAGTCTGATAAACGCCGTAAAAAGGACTAAGTCCAAAAAAATTTTTTTTAAAATTTTACCCCCGTGGGATATATATTCTACCCACACACGTTTGGAACTCTCCTGGGGTACCCTCACACATATTATTCCCTCATTTAGTGGATATTTTCACAAAAAAGTGAAATTTTCAAAAATCCAGGAAATTGGCTGAAAACGACTAAATATCAATGACTCATTGGGTGAATCGCTCTGGAACTGAAATCGGAATGCTCACTGACATTTCCCCTATCTGAAAGTTTGATAAACGCCGGAAAAATGACTAAGTCCAAAAAAAAAAATTTTCAACTTTTTTCAATTTTACCCCCGTGGGATATATATTCTACCCGCACACATTTGGAACTCTCCTGGGGTACCCTCACACATATTATTCCCTCATTTAGTGGATATTTTCACAAAAAAGTGAAATTTTCCAAAATCCAGAAAATTGGCTGAAAACAACTAAATATCAAGGACTCATTGGGCGAATCGCTCTGGAACTGAAATCAGAACGCTCACTGACATTTCCCCTATCTGAAAGTCTGATAAACGCCGGAAAAAGGACTAAGACCAAAAAAAAAAATGTATTTTCAACTTTTTTCAATTTTACCCCGGTGGGATATATATTCTACCCGCACACATTTGGAACTCTCCTGGGGTACCCTCACACATATTATTCCCTCATTTAGTGGCAATTTTCACAAAAAAGTAAAATGTTCAAAAATCCAGAAAATTGGCTGAAAATGACTAAATATCAAGGACTCATTGGGCGTATCGCTCTGGAACTGAAATCGGAACGCTCACTGACATTTCCCCTATCTGAAAGTCTGATAAACGACGGAAAAAGGACTAAGTCCAAAAAAATTTTTTTTTTAAATTTTACCCCCGTGGGATATATATTCTACCCACACACGTTTGGAACTCTCCTGGGGTACCCTCACACATATTATTCCCTCATTTAGCAGATATTTTCACAAAAAAGTAAAATTCTCAAAAATCCAGAAAATTGGCTGAAAATGACTCAATATCAAGGACTCATTGGGCGAATCGCTCTGGAGCTGAAATCGGAACGCTCACTGACATTTCCCCTATCTGAAAGTCTGATAAACGCCGGAAAAATGACAGTCCAAAAAAAAATTTTTTTTTACTTTTTTCAATTTTACCCCAGTGGGATATATATTCTACCCACACACATTTGGAACTCTCCTGGGGTACCATCACACATATTATTCCCTCATTTAGTGGATATTTTCACAAAAAAGTGAAATTTTCAAAAATCCAGAAAATTGGCTGAAAATGACTAAATATCAAGGACTCATTGGTCGAATCGCTCTGGAACTGAAATCGGAACGATCACTGACATTTCCCCTATCTGAGAGTCTGATAAACGCCAGAAAAATGACTAAGTCCAAAAAAAAATTATTTTCAACTTTTTTCAATTTTACCCCCGTGGGATATATATTCTACCCACACACATTTGGAACTCTCCTGGGGTACCCTCACACATATTATTCCCTCATTTAGTGGCAATTTTCACAAAGAAGTAAAATGTTCAAAAATCCAGAAAATTGGCTGAAAATGACTAAATATCAAGGACTCATTGGGCGAATCGCTCTGGAACTGAAATCGGAATGCTCACTGACATTTCCCCTATCTGAAAGTCTGATAAATGACAGAAAAATGACTAAGTACAAAAAAAAAAATTTTTCAACTTTTTTCAATTTTACCCCCGTGGGATATATATTCTACCCACACACATTTGGAACTCTCCTGGGGTACCCTCACACATAGTATTCCCTCATTTAGTGGATATTTTCACAAAAAAGTGAAATTTTCAAAAATCCAGAAAATTGGCTGAAAACGACTAAATATCAAGGACTCATTGGGCGAATCGCTCTGGAACTGAAATCGGAACGCTCACTGACATTTCCCCTATCTGAAAGTCTGATAAACGCCGGAAAAATGACTAAGTCTAAAAGAAAAATTTTTTCAACTTTTTTCAATTTTACCCCTGTGGGATATATATTCTACCCACACACATTTGGAACTCTCCTGGGGTACCCTCACACATAGTATTCCCTCATTTAGTGGATATTTTCACAAATTAGTGAAATTTTCAAAAATCCAGAAAAGTGGCTGAAAACTACTAAATATCAAGTACTCATTGGGCGAATCGCTCTGGAACTGAAATTTGAATGCTCACTGACATTTCCCCTATCTGAAAGTCTGATAAACGCCGGAAAAAGGACTAAGTCCAAAAAAAAAAAATTTTCAACTTTTTTCAATTTTCCCCCCGTGAGATATATATTCTACCCGCACACATTTGGAACTCTCCTGGGGTACCCTCACACATATTATTCCCTCATTTAGTGGATATTTTCACAAAAAAGTGAAATTTTCCAAAATCCAGAAAATTGGCTGAAAACAACTAAATATCAAGGACTCATTGGGCGAATCACTCTGGAACTGAAATCAGAACGCTCACTGACATTTCCCCTATCTGAAAGTCTGATAAACGCCGGAAAAAGGACTAAGTCCAAAAAAAAAAATGTATTTTCAACTTTTTTCAATTTTACCCCGGTGGGATATATATTCTACCCTCACACATTTGGAACTCTCCTCGGGTACCCTCACATATATTATTCCCTCATTTAGTGGATATTTTCACAAAAAAGTGAAATTTTCAAAAATCCAGAAAAGTGGCTGAAAACGACTAAATATCAAGTACTCATTGGGGGAATCGCTCTGGAACTGAAATCGGAATGCTCACTGACATTTCCCCTATCTGAAAGTTTGATAAACGCCGGAAAAATGACAGTCCAAAAAAAAAATTTTTTTCAACTTTTTTCAATTTTACCCCCATGGGATATATATTCTACCCACACACATTTGGAACTCTCCTCGGGTACCCTCACATACATTATTCCCTCATTTAGTGGATATTTTCACAAAAAAGTGAAATTTTCAAAAATCCAGAAAAGTGGCTGAAAACGACTAAATATCAAGTACTCATTGGGGGAATCGCTCTGGAACTGAAATCGGAACTCTCACTGACATTTCCCCTATCTGAAAGTCTGATAAACGCCGGAAAAATGACTAAGTCCAAAAAAAAATTATTTTCAACTTTTTTCAATTTTACCCCCGTGGGATATATATTCTACCCACACACATTTGGAACTCTCCTGGGGTACCCTCACACATATTATTCCCTCATTTAGTGGCAATTTTCACAAAAAAGTAAAATGTTCAAAAATCCAGAAAATTGGCTGAAAATGACTAAATATCAAGGACACATTGGGCGAATCGCTCTGGAACTGAAATCGGAATGCTCACTGACATTTCCCCTATCTGAAAGTCTGATAAATGACGGAAAAATGACTAAGTACAAAAAAAAAAAATTTTTTTTACTTCTTTCAATTTTACCCCTGTGGGATATATATTCTACCCACACACATTTGGAACTCTCCTGGGGTACCCTCACACATATTATTCCCTCATTTAGTGGATATTTTCACAAAAAAGTGACATTTTCAAAAATCCCGAAAATTGGCTGAAAACGACTAAATATCAAGGACTCATTGGGCGAATCGCTCTGGAACTGAAATCGGAACGCCCACTGACATTTCCCCTATCTGAAAGTCTGATAAACGCGGGAAAAATGACTAAGTCTAAAAGAAAAATTTTTTCAACTTTTTTCAATTTTACCCCCATGGGATATATATTCTACCCACACACATTTGGAACTCTCCTGGGGTACCCTCACACATAGTATTCCCTCATTTAGTGGATATTTTCACAAAAAAGTGAAATTTTCAAAAATCCAGAAAATTGGCTGAAAACGACTAAATATCAAGGAATCATTTGGCGAATTGCTCTGGAACTGAAATCGGAATGCTCACTGACATTTCCCCTATCTGAAAGTCTGATAAATGACGGAAAAATGACTAAGTACAAAAAAAAAAAATTTTTTTACTTCTTTCAATTTTACCCCTGTGGGATATATATTCTACCCACACACATTTGGAACTCTCCTGGGGTACCCTCACACATAGTATTCCCTCATTTAGTGGATATTTTCACAAAAAAGTGAAATTTTCAAAAATCCAGAAAAGTGGCTGAAAACGACTAAATATCAAGTACTCATTGGGGGAATCGCTCTGGAACTGAAATCGGAATGCTCACTGACATTTCCCCTATCTGAAAGTCTGATAAACGCCGGAAAAATGACTAAGTCCAAAAAAAAAATTTTTTTCAACTTTTTTCAATTTTACCCCCATGGGATATATATTCTACCCACACACATTTGGAACTCTCCTCGGGTACCCTCACATACATTATTCCCTCATTTAGTGGATATTTTCACAAAAAAGTGAAATTTTCAAAAATCCAGAAAAGTGGCTGAAAACGACTAAATATCAAGTACTCATTGGGGGAATCGCTCTGGAACTGAAATCGGAACTCTCACTGACATTTCCCCTATCTGAAAGTCTGATAAACGCCGGAAAAAGGACTAAGTACAAAAAAAATTTTTAAAAAATTTTACCCCCGTGGGATATATATTCTACCCACACACGTTTGGAACTCTCCTGGGGTACCCTCACACATATTATTCCCTCATTTAGTGGATATTTTCACAAAAAAGTGAAATTTTCAAAAATCCAGAAAATTGGCTGAAAACGACTAAATATCAAGGACTCATTGGGTGAATCGCTCTGGAACTGAAATCGGAATGCTCACTGACATTTCACCTATCTGAAAGTTTGATAAACGCCGGAAAAATGACTAAGTCCAAAAAAAAAATTTTTTTCAACTTTTTTCAATTTTACCCCCATGGGATATATATTCTACCCACACACATTTGGAACTCTCCTGGGGTACCCTCACATATATTATTCCCTCATTTAGTGGATATTTTCACAAAAAAGTGAAATTTTCCAAAATCCAGAAAATTGGCTGAAAACAACTAAATTTCAAGGACTCATTGGGCGAATCGATCTGGAACTGAAATCAGAACGCTCACTGACATTTCCCCTATCTGAAAGTCTGATAAACGCCGGAAAAAGGACTAAGTCCAAAAATAAAAATGTTTTTTCAAATTTTTTCAATTTTACCCCCGGGGATATATATTCTACCCACACACATTTGGAACTCTCCTGGGGTACCCTCACACATGTTATTCCCTCATTTAGCAGATATTTTCACAAAAAAGTAAAATTCTCAAAAATCCAGAAAATTGGCTGAAAATGACTCAATATCAAGGACTCATTGGGCGAATCGCTCTGGAGCTGAAATCGGAACGCTCACTGACATTTCCCCTATCTGAAAGTCTGATAAACGCCGGAAAAAAGACTAAGTCCAAAAAAAAATTATTTTCAACTTTTTTCAATTTTACCCCCGTGGGATATATATTCTACCCACACACATTTGGAACTCTCCTGGGGTACCCTCACACATATTATTCCCTCATTTAGTGGATATTTTCACAAAAAAGTGACATTTTCAAAAATCCCGAAAATTGGCTGAAAACGACTAAATATCAAGGACTCATTGGGCGAATCGCTCTGGAACTGAAATCGGAACGCCCACTGACATTTCCCCTATCTGAAAGTCTGATAAACGCGGGAAAAATGACTAAGTCTAAAAGAAAAATTTTTTCAACTTTTTTCAATTTTACCCCCATGGGATATATATTCTACCCACACACATTTGGAACTCTCCTGGGGTACCCTCACACATAGTATTCCCTCATTTAGTGGATATTTTCACAAAAAAGTGAAATTTTCAAAAATCCAGAAAATTGGCTGAAAACGACTAAATATCAAGGAATCATTTGGCGAATTGCTCTGGAACTGAAATCGGAATGCTCACTGACATTTCCCCTATCTGAAAGTCTGATAAATGACGGAAAAATGACTAAGTACAAAAAAAAAAAATTTTTTTACTTCTTTCAATTTTACCCCTGTGGGATATATATTCTACCCACACACATTTGGAACTCTCCTGGGGTACCCTCACACATAGTATTCCCTCATTTAGTGGATATTTTCACAAAAAAGTGAAATTTTCAAAAATCCAGAAAAGTGGCTGAAAACGACTAAATATCAAGTACTCATTGGGGGAATCGCTCTGGAACTGAAATCGGAATGCTCACTGACATTTCCCCTATCTGAAAGTCTGATAAACGCCGGAAAAATGACTAAGTCCAAAAAAAAAATTTTTTTCAACTTTTTTCAATTTTACCCCCATGGGATATATATTCTACCCACACACATTTGGAACTCTCCTCGGGTACCCTCACATACATTATTCCCTCATTTAGTGGATATTTTCACAAAAAAGTGAAATTTTCAAAAATCCAGAAAAGTGGCTGAAAACGACTAAATATCAAGTACTCATTGGGGGAATCGCTCTGGAACTGAAATCGGAACTCTCACTGACATTTCCCCTATCTGAAAGTCTGATAAACGCCGGAAAAAGGACTAAGTACAAAAAAAATTTTTAAAAAATTTTACCCCCGTGGGATATATATTCTACCCACACACGTTTGGAACTCTCCTGGGGTACCCTCACACATATTATTCCCTCATTTAGTGGATATTTTCACAAAAAAGTGAAATTTTCAAAAATCCAGAAAATTGGCTGAAAACGACTAAATATCAAGGACTCATTGGGTGAATCGCTCTGGAACTGAAATCGGAATGCTCACTGACATTTCACCTATCTGAAAGTTTGATAAACGCCGGAAAAATGACTAAGTCCAAAAAAAAAATTTTTTTCAACTTTTTTCAATTTTACCCCCATGGGATATATATTCTACCCACACACATTTGGAACTCTCCTGGGGTACCCTCACATATATTATTCCCTCATTTAGTGGATATTTTCACAAAAAAGTGAAATTTTCCAAAATCCAGAAAATTGGCTGAAAACAACTAAATTTCAAGGACTCATTGGGCGAATCGATCTGGAACTGAAATCAGAACGCTCACTGACATTTCCCCTATCTGAAAGTCTGATAAACGCCGGAAAAAGGACTAAGTCCAAAAATAAAAATGTTTTTTCAAATTTTTTCAATTTTACCCCCGGGGATATATATTCTACCCACACACATTTGGAACTCTCCTGGGGTACCCTCACACATGTTATTCCCTCATTTAGCAGATATTTTCACAAAAAAGTAAAATTCTCAAAAATCCAGAAAATTGGCTGAAAATGACTCAATATCAAGGACTCATTGGGCGAATCGCTCTGGAGCTGAAATCGGAACGCTCACTGACATTTCCCCTATCTGAAAGTCTGATAAACGCCGGAAAAAAGACTAAGTCCAAAAAAAAATTATTTTCAACTTTTTTCAATTTTACCCCCGTGGGATATATATTCTACCCACACACATTTGGAACTCTCCTGGGGTACCCTCACACATATTATTCCCTCATTTAGTGGATATTTTCACAAAAAAGTGAAATTTTCAAAAATCCAGAAAATTGGCTGAAAATGACTAAATATCAAGGACTCATTGGTCGAATCGCTCTGGAACTGAAATCAGAATGCTCACTGACATTTCCCCTATCTGAAAGTCTGATAAACGCCGGAAAAATGACTAAGTCCAAAAAAAAATTATTTTCAACTTTTTTCAATTTTACCCCCATGGGATATATATTCTACCCACACACATTTGGAACTCTCCTGGGGTACCCTCACACATAGTATTCCCTCATTTAGTGGATATTTTCACAAAAAAGTGAAATTTTCAAAAATCCAGAAAATTGGCTGAAAACGACTAAATATCAAGGAATCATTTGGCGAATTGCTCTGGAACTGAAATCGGAATGCTCACTGACATTTCCCCTATCTGAAAGTCTGATAAATGACGGAAAAATGACTAAGTACAAAAAAAAAAAATTTTTTTACTTCTTTCAATTTTACCCCTGTGGGATATATATTCTACCCACACACATTTGGAACTCTCCTGGGGTACCCTCACACATAGTATTCCCTCATTTAGTGGATATTTTCACAAAAAAGTGACATTTTCAAAAATCCCGAAAATTGGCTGAAAACGACTAAATATCAAGGACTCATTGGGCGTATCGCTCTGAACTGAAATCGGAACGCTCACTGACATTTCCCCTATCTGAAAGTCTGATAAACGCCGGAAAAATGACTAAGTCCAAAAAAAAAAATTTTTCAACTTTTTTCAATTTTACCCCCGTGGGATATATATTCTACCCTCACACATTTGGAACTCTCCTGGGGTACCATCACACATATTATTCCCTCATTTAGCAGATATTTTCACAAAAAAGTAAAATTCTCAAAAATCCAGAAAATTGGCTGAAAATGACTCAATATCAAGGACTCATTGGGCGAATCGCTCTGGAGCTGAAATCGGAACGCTCACTGACATTTCCCCTATCTGAAAGTCTGATAAACGCCGGAAAAATGACTAAGTCCAAAAAAAAATTATTTTCAACTTTTTTCAATTTTACCCCCGTGGGATATATATTCTACCCACACACATTTGGAACTCTCCTGGGGTACCCTCACACATATTATTCCCTCATTTAGTGGATATTTTCACAAAAAAGTGAAATTTTCAAAAATCCAGAAAATTGGCTGAAAATGACTAAATATCAAGGACTCATTGGTCGAATCGCTCTGGAACTGAAAGCGGAATGCTCACTGACATTTCCCCTATCTGAAAGTCTGATAAACGCCGGAAAAATGACTAAGTCCAAAAAAAAATTATTTTCAACTTTTTTCAATTTTACCCCCGTGGGATATATATTCTACCCACACACATTTGGAACTCTCCTGGGGTACCCTCACACATATTATTCCCTCATTTAGTGGCAATTTTCACAAAAAAGTAAAATGTTCAAAAATCCAGAAAATTGGCTGAAAATGACTAAATATCAAGGACTCATTGGGCGAATCGCTCTGGAACTGAAATCGGAATGCTCACTGACATTTCCCCTATCTGAAAGTCTGATAAATGACGGAAAAATGACTAAGTACAAAAAAAAAAAATTTTTTTTACTTCTTTCAATTTTACCCCTGTGGGATATATATTCTACCCACACACATTTGGAAGTCTCCTGGGGTACCCTCACACATAGTATTCCCTCATTTAGTGGATATTTTCACAAAAAAGTGACATTTTCAAAAATCCCGAAAATTGGCTGAAAACGACTAAATATCAAGGACTCATTGGGCGAATCGCTCTGGAACTGAAATCGGAACGCCCACTGACATTTCCCCTATCTGAAAGTCTGATAAACGCGGGAAAAATGACTAAGTCTAAAAGAAAAATTTTTTCAACTTTTTTCAATTTTACCCCCATGGGATATATATTCTACCCACACACATTTGGAACTCTCCTGGGGTACCCTCACACATAGTATTCCCTCATTTAGTGGATATTTTCACAAAAAAGTGAAATTTTCAAAAATCCAGAAAATTGGCTGAAAACGACTAAATATCAAGGAATCATTTGGCGAATTGCTCTGGAACTGAAATCGGAATGCTCACTGACATTTCCCCTATCTGAAAGTCTGATAAATGACGGAAAAATGACTAAGTACAAAAAAAAAAAATTTTTTTACTTCTTTCAATTTTACCCCTGTGGGATATATATTCTACCCACACACATTTGGAACTCTCCTGGGGTACCCTCACACATAGTATTCCCTCATTTAGTGGATATTTTCACAAAAAAGTGAAATTTTCAAAAATCCAGAAAAGTGGCTGAAAACGACTAAATATCAAGTACTCATTGGGGGAATCGCTCTGGAACTGAAATCGGAATGCTCACTGACATTTCCCCTATCTGAAAGTCTGATAAACGCCGGAAAAATGACTAAGTCCAAAAAAAAAATTTTTTTCAACTTTTTTCAATTTTACCCCCATGGGATATATATTCTACCCACACACATTTGGAACTCTCCTCGGGTACCCTCACATACATTATTCCCTCATTTAGTGGATATTTTCACAAAAAAGTGAAATTTTCAAAAATCCAGAAAAGTGGCTGAAAACGACTAAATATCAAGTACTCATTGGGGGAATCGCTCTGGAACTGAAATCGGAACTCTCACTGACATTTCCCCTATCTGAAAGTCTGATAAACGCCGGAAAAAGGACTAAGTCCAAAAAAAATTTTTAAAAAATTTTACCCCCGTGGGATATATATTCTACCCACACACGTTTGGAACTCTCCTGGGGTACCCTCACACATATTATTCCCTCATTTAGTGGATATTTTCACAAAAAAGTGAAATTTTCAAAAATCCAGAAAATTGGCTGAAAACGACTAAATATCAAGGACTCATTGGGTGAATCGCTCTGGAACTGAAATCGGAATGCTCACTGACATTTCACCTATCTGAAAGTTTGATAAACGCCGGAAAAATGACTAAGTCCAAAAAAAAAATTTTTTTCAACTTTTTTCAATTTTACCCCCATGGGATATATATTCTACCCACACACATTTGGAACTCTCCTGGGGTACCCTCACATATATTATTCCCTCATTTAGTGGATATTTTCACAAAAAAGTGAAATTTTCCAAAATCCAGAAAATTGGCTGAAAACAACTAAATTTCAAGGACTCATTGGGCGAATCGATCTGGAACTGAAATCAGAACGCTCACTGACATTTCCCCTATCTGAAAGTCTGATAAACGCCGGAAAAAGGACTAAGTCCAAAAATAAAAATGTTTTTTCAAATTTTTTCAATTTTACCCCCGGGGATATATATTCTACCCACACACATTTGGAACTCTCCTGGGGTACCCTCACACATGTTATTCCCTCATTTAGCAGATATTTTCACAAAAAAGTAAAATTCTCAAAAATCCAGAAAATTGGCTGAAAATGACTCAATATCAAGGACTCATTGGGCGAATCGCTCTGGAGCTGAAATCGGAACGCTCACTGACATTTCCCCTATCTGAAAGTCTGATAAACGCCGGAAAAAAGACTAAGTCCAAAAAAAAATTATTTTCAACTTTTTTCAATTTTACCCCCGTGGGATATATATTCTACCCACACACATTTGGAACTCTCCTGGGGTACCCTCACACATATTATTCCCTCATTTAGTGGATATTTTCACAAAAAAGTGAAATTTTCAAAAATCCAGAAAATTGGCTGAAAATGACTAAATATCAAGGACTCATTGGTCGAATCGCTCTGGAACTGAAATCAGAATGCTCACTGACATTTCCCCTATCTGAAAGTCTGATAAACGCCGGAAAAATGACTAAGTCCAAAAAAAAATTATTTTCAACTTTTTTCAATTTTACCCCCATGGGATATATATTCTACCCACACACATTTGGAACTCTCCTGGGGTACCCTCACACATAGTATTCCCTCATTTAGTGGATATTTTCACAAAAAAGTGAAATTTTCAAAAATCCAGAAAATTGGCTGAAAATGACTAAATATCAAGGAATCATTTGGCGAATTGCTCTGGAACTGAAATCGGAATGCTCACTGACATTTCCCCTATCTGAAAGTCTGATAAATGACGGAAAAATGACTAAGTACAAAAAAAAAAAATTTTTTTACTTCTTTCAATTTTACCCCTGTGGGATATATATTCTACCCACACACATTTGGAACTCTCCTGGGGTACCCTCACACATAGTATTCCCTCATTTAGTGGATATTTTCACAAAAAAGTGACATTTTCAAAAATCCCGAAAATTGGCTGAAAACGACTAAATATCAAGGACTCATTGGGCGAATCGCTCTGGAACTGAAATCGGAACGCTCACTGACATTTCCCCTATCTGAAAGTCTGATAAACGCCGGAAAAATGACTAAGTTTAAAGAAAATTTTTTTCAACTTTTTTCAATATTACCCCTGTGGGATATATATTCTACCCACACACATTTGGAACTCTCCTGGGGTACCCTCACACATATTGTTCCCTCATTTAGTGGATATTTTCACACAAAAGTGAAATTTTCAAAAATCCAGAAAATTGGCTGAAAACGACTAAATATCAAGGACTCATTGGTCGAATCGCTCTGGAACTGAAATCGGAACGCTCACTGACATTTCCCCTATCTGAAAGTCTGATAAACGCCGGAAAAATGACAGTCCAAAAAAAAAAATTTTTTAACTTTTTTCAATTTTACCCCCGTGGGATATATATTCTACCCACACACATTTGGAACTCTCCTGGGGTACCCTCACACATAGTATTCCCTCATTTAGTGGATATTTTCACAAATTAGTGAAATTTTCAAAAATCCAGAAAAGTGGCTGAAAACTACTAAATATCAAGTACTCATTGGGCGAATCGCTCTGGAACTGAAATTTGAACGCTCACTGACATTTCCCCTATCTGAAAGTCTGATAAACGCCGGAAAAAGGACTAAGTCCAAAAAAAAAAAATTTTCAACTTTTTTCAATTTTACCCCCGTGGGATATATATTCTACCCGCACACATTTGGAACTCTCCTGGGGTACCCTCACACATATTATTCCCTCATTTAGTGGATATTTTCACAAAAAAGTGAAATTTTCCAAAATCCAGAAAATTGGCTGAAAACAACTAAATATCAAGGACTCATTGGGTGAATCGCTCTGGAACTGAAATCAGAACGCTCACTGACATTTCCCATATCTGAAAGTCTGATAAACGCCGGAAAAAGGACTAAGTCCAAAAAAAAAAATGTATTTTCAACTTTTTTCAATTTTACCCCGGTGGGATATATATTCTACCCTCACACATTTGGAACTCTCCTCGGGTACCCTCACATATATTATTCCCTCATTTAGTGGATATTTTCACAAAAAAGTGAAATTTTCAAAAATCCAGAAAAGTGGCTGAAAACGACTAAATATCAAGTACTCATTGGGGGAATCGCTCTGGAACTGAAATCGGAACTCTCACTGACATTTCCCCTATCTGAAAGTCTGATAAACGCCGGAAAAAGGACTAAGTCCAAAAAAATTTTTTAAAAATTTTTACCCCCGTGGGATATATATTCTACCCACACACGTTTGGAACTCTCCTGGGGTACCCTCACACATATTATTCCCTCATTTAGTGGATATTTTCACAAAAAAGTGAAATTTTCAAAAATCCAGAAAATTGGCTGAAAACGACTAAATATCAAGGACTCATTGGGTGAATCGCTCTGGAACTGAAATCGGAATGCTCACTGACATTTCCCCTTTCTGAAAGTCTGATAAACGCCGGAAAAAAGACTAAGTCCAAAAAAAAATTATTTTCAACTTTTTTCAATTTTACCCCCGTGGGATATATATTCTACCCACACACATTTGGAACTCTCCTGGGGTACCCTCACACATATTATTCCCTCATTTAGTGGATATTTTCACAAAAAAGTGAAATTTTCAAAAATCCAGAAAATTGGCTGAAAATGACTAAATATCAAGGACTCATTGGTCGAATCGCTCTGGAACTGAAATCAGAATGCTCACTGACATTTCCCCTATCTGAAAGTCTGATAAACGCCGGAAAAATGACTAAGTCCAAAAAAAAATTATTTTCAACTTTTTTCAATTTTACCCCCATGGGATATATATTCTACCCACACACATTTGGAACTCTCCTGGGGTACCCTCACACATAGTATTCCCTCATTTAGTGGATATTTTCACAAAAAAGTGAAATTTTCAAAAATCCAGAAAATTGGCTGAAAACGACTAAATATCAAGGAATCATTTGGCGAATTGCTCTGGAACTGAAATCGGAATGCTCACTGACATTTCCCCTATCTGAAAGTCTGATAAATGACGGAAAAATGACTAAGTCCAAAAAAAAAAATTTTTCAACTTTTTTCAATTTTACCCCCGTGGGATATATATTCTACCCACACACATTTGGAACTCTCCTGGGGTACCATCACACATATTATTCCCTCATTTAGTGGATATTTTCACAAAAAAGTGAAATTTTCAAAAATCCAGAAAATTGGCTGAAAACGACTAAATATCAAGGACTCATTGGGCGAATCACTCTGGAACTGAAATCGGAACGCTCACTGACATTTCCCCTATCTGAAAGTCTGATAAACGCCGGAAAAATGACTAAGTCTAAAAGAAATTTTTTTTCAACTTTTTTCAATATTACCCCTGTGGGATATATATTCTACCCACACACATTTGGAACTCTCCTGGGGTACCCTCACACATATTGTTCCCTCATTTAGTGGATATTTTCACACAAAAGTGAAATTTTCAAAAATCCAGAAAATTGGCTGAAAACGACTAAATATCAAGGACTCATTGGTCGAATCGCTCTGGAACTGAAATCGGAACGCTCACTGACATTTCCCCTATCTGAAAGTCTGATAAACGCCGGAAAAATGACAGTCCAAAAAAAAAAATTTTTTAACTTTTTTCAATTTTACCCCCGTGGGATATATATTCTACCCACACACATTTGGAACTCTCCTGGGGTACCCTCACACATAGTATTCCCTCATTTAGTGGATATTTTCACAAATTAGTGAAATTTTCAAAAATCCAGAAAAGTGGCTGAAAACTACTAAATATCAAGTACTCATTGGGCGAATCGCTCTGGAACTGAAATTTGAACGCTCACTGACATTTCCCCTATCTGAAAGTCTGATAAACGCCGGAAAAAGGACTAAGTCCAAAAAAAAAAAATTTTCAACTTTTTTCAATTTTACCCCCGTGGGATATATATTCTACCCGCACACATTTGGAACTCTCCTGGGGTACCCTCACACATATTATTCCCTCATTTAGTGGATATTTTCACAAAAAAGTGAAATTTTCCAAAATCCAGAAAATTGGCTGAAAACAACTAAATATCAAGGACTCATTGGGTGAATCGCTCTGGAACTGAAATCAGAACGCTCACTGACATTTCCCATATCTGAAAGTCTGATAAACGCCGGAAAAAGGACTAAGTCCAAAAAAAAAAATGTATTTTCAACTTTTTTCAATTTTACCCCGGTGGGATATATATTCTACCCTCACACATTTGGAACTCTCCTCGGGTACCCTCACATATATTATTCCCTCATTTAGTGGATATTTTCACAAAAAAGTGAAATTTTCAAAAATCCAGAAAAGTGGCTGAAAACGACTAAATATCAAGTACTCATTGGGGGAATCGCTCTGGAACTGAAATCGGAACTCTCACTGACATTTCCCCTATCTGAAAGTCTGATAAACGCCGGAAAAAGGACTAAGTCCAAAAAAATTTTTTAAAAATTTTTACCCCCGTGGGATATATATTCTACCCACACACGTTTGGAACTCTCCTGGGGTACCCTCACACATATTATTCCCTCATTTAGTGGATATTTTCACAAAAAAGTGAAATTTTCAAAAATCCAGAAAATTGGCTGAAAATGACTAAATATCAAGGACTCATTGGTCGAATCGCTCTGGAACTGAAATCAGAATGCTCACTGACATTTCCCCTATCTGAAAGTCTGATAAACGCCGGAAAAATGACTAAGTCCAAAAAAAAATTATTTTCAACTTTTTTCAATTTTACCCCCATGGGATATATATTCTACCCACACACATTTGGAACTCTCCTGGGGTACCCTCACACATAGTATTCCCTCATTTAGTGGATATTTTCACAAAAAAGTGAAATTTTCAAAAATCCAGAAAATTGGCTGAAAACGACTAAATATCAAGGACTCATTGGGCGAATCGCTCTGGAACTGAAATCGGAACGCTCACTGACATTTCCCCTATCTGAAAGTCTGATAAACGCCGGAAAAATGACTAAGTCTAAAAGAAATTTTTTTTCAACTTTTTTCAATATTACCCCTGTGGGATATATATTCTACCCACACACATTTGGAACTCTCCTGGGGTACCCTCACACATATTGTTCCCTCATTTAGTGGATATTTTCACACAAAAGTGAAATTTTCAAAAATCCAGAAAATTGGCTGAAAACGACTAAATATCAAGGACTCATTGGTCGAATCGCTCTGGAACTGAAATCGGAACGCTCACTGACATTTCTCCTATCTGAAAGTCTGATAAACGCCGGAAAAATGACTAAGTCTAAAAGAAATTTTTTTTCAACTTTTTTCAATATTACCCCTGTGGGATATATATTCTACCCACACACATTTGGAACTCTCCTGGGGTACCCTCACACATATTGTTCCCTCATTTAGTGGATATTTTCACACAAAAGTGAAATTTTCAAAAATCCAGAAAATTGGCTGAAAACGACTAAATATCAAGGACTCATTGGTCGAATCGCTCTGGAACTGAAATCGGAACGCTCACTGACATTTCCCCTATCTGAAAGTCTGATAAACGCCGGAAAAATGACAGTCCAAAAAAAAAAATTTTTTAACTTTTTTCAATTTTACCCCCGTGGGATATATATTCTACCCACACACATTTGGAACTCTCCTGGGGTACCCTCACACATAGTATTCCCTCATTTAGTGGATATTTTCACAAATTAGTGAAATTTTCAAAAATCCAGAAAAGTGGCTGAAAACTACTAAATATCAAGTACTCATTGGGCGAATCGCTCTGGAACTGAAATTTGAACGCTCACTGACATTTCCCCTATCTGAAAGTCTGATAAACGCCGGAAAAAGGACTAAGTCCAAAAAAAAAAAATTTTCAACTTTTTTCAATTTTACCCCCGTGGGATATATATTCTACCCGCACACATTTGGAACTCTCCTGGGGTACCCTCACACATATTATTCCCTCATTTAGTGGATATTTTCACAAAAAAGTGAAATTTTCCAAAATCCAGAAAATTGGCTGAAAACAACTAAATATCAAGGACTCATTGGGTGAATCGCTCTGGAACTGAAATCAGAACGCTCACTGACATTTCCCATATCTGAAAGTCTGATAAACGCCGGAAAAAGGACTAAGTCCAAAAAAAAAAATGTATTTTCAACTTTTTTCAATTTTACCCCGGTGGGATATATATTCTACCCTCACACATTTGGAACTCTCCTCGGGTACCCTCACATATATTATTCCCTCATTTAGTGGATATTTTCACAAAAAAGTGAAATTTTCAAAAATCCAGAAAAGTGGCTGAAAACGACTAAATATCAAGTACTCATTGGGGGAATCGCTCTGGAACTGAAATCGGAACTCTCACTGACATTTCCCCTATCTGAAAGTCTGATAAACGCCGGAAAAAGGACTAAGTCCAAAAAAATTTTTTAAAAATTTTTACCCCCGTGGGATATATATTCTACCCACACACGTTTGGAACTCTCCTGGGGTACCCTCACACATATTATTCCCTCATTTAGTGGATATTTTCACAAAAAAGTGAAATTTTCAAAAATCCAGAAAATTGGCTGAAAATGACTAAATATCAAGGACTCATTGGTCGAATCGCTCTGGAACTGAAATCAGAATGCTCACTGACATTTCCCCTATCTGAAAGTCTGATAAACGCCGGAAAAATGACTAAGTCCAAAAAAAAATTATTTTCAACTTTTTTCAATTTTACCCCCATGGGATATATATTCTACCCACACACATTTGGAACTCTCCTGGGGTACCCTCACACATAGTATTCCCTCATTTAGTGGATATTTTCACAAAAAAGTGAAATTTTCAAAAATCCAGAAAATTGGCTGAAAACGACTAAATATCAAGGAATCATTTGGCGAATTGCTCTGGAACTGAAATCGGAATGCTCACTGACATTTCCCCTATCTGAAAGTCTGATAAATGACGGAAAAATGACTAAGTCCAAAAAAAAAAATTTTTCAACTTTTTTCAATTTTACCCCCGTGGGATATATATTCTACCCACACACATTTGGAACTCTCCTGGGGTACCATCACACATATTATTCCCTCATTTAGTGGATATTTTCACAAAAAAGTGAAATTTTCAAAAATCCAGAAAATTGGCTGAAAACGACTAAATATCAAGGACTCATTGGGCGAATCGCTCTGGAACTGAAATCGGAACGCTCACTGACATTTCCCCTATCTGAAAGTCTGATAAACGCCGGAAAAATGACTAAGTCTAAAAGAAATTTTTTTTCAACTTTTTTCAATATTACCCCTGTGGGATATATATTCTACCCACACACATTTGGAACTCTCCTGGGGTACCCTCACACATATTGTTCCCTCATTTAGTGGATATTTTCACACAAAAGTGAAATTTTCAAAAATCCAGAAAATTGGCTGAAAACGACTAAATATCAAGGACTCATTGGTCGAATCGCTCTGGAACTGAAATCGGAACGCTCACTGACATTTCCCCTATCTGAAAGTCTGATAAACGCCGGAAAAATGACAGTCCAAAAAAAAAAATTTTTTAACTTTTTTCAATTTTACCCCCGTGGGATATATATTCTACCCACACACATTTGGAACTCTCCTGGGGTACCCTCACACATAGTATTCCCTCATTTAGTGGATATTTTCACAAATTAGTGAAATTTTCAAAAATCCAGAAAAGTGGCTGAAAACTACTAAATATCAAGTACTCATTGGGCGAATCGCTCTGGAACTGAAATTTGAACGCTCACTGACATTTCCCCTATCTGAAAGTCTGATAAACGCCGGAAAAAGGACTAAGTCCAAAAAAAAAAAATTTTCAACTTTTTTCAATTTTACCCCCGTGGGATATATATTCTACCCGCACACATTTGGAACTCTCCTGGGGTACCCTCACACATATTATTCCCTCATTTAGTGGATATTTTCACAAAAAAGTGAAATTTTCCAAAATCCAGAAAATTGGCTGAAAACAACTAAATATCAAGGACTCATTGGGTGAATCGCTCTGGAACTGAAATCAGAACGCTCACTGACATTTCCCATATCTGAAAGTCTGATAAACGCCGGAAAAAGGACTAAGTCCAAAAAAAAAAATGTATTTTCAACTTTTTTCAATTTTACCCCGGTGGGATATATATTCTACCCTCACACATTTGGAACTCTCCTCGGGTACCCTCACATATATTATTCCCTCATTTAGTGGATATTTTCACAAAAAAGTGAAATTTTCAAAAATCCAGAAAAGTGGCTGAAAACGACTAAATATCAAGTACTCATTGGGGGAATCGCTCTGGAACTGAAATCGGAACTCTCACTGACATTTCCCCTATCTGAAAGTCTGATAAACGCCGGAAAAAGGACTAAGTCCAAAAAAATTTTTTAAAAATTTTTACCCCCGTGGGATATATATTCTACCCACACACGTTTGGAACTCTCCTGGGGTACCCTCACACATATTATTCCCTCATTTAGTGGATATTTTCACAAAAAAGTGAAATTTTCAAAAATCCAGAAAATTGGCTGAAAACGACTAAATATCAAGGACTCATTGGGTGAATCGCTCTGGAACTGAAATCGGAATGCTCACTGACATTTCCCCTATCTGAAAGTTTGATAAACGCCGGAAAAATGACTAAGTCCAAAAAAAAAATTTTTTTCAACTTTTTTCAATTTTACCCCCATGGGATATATATTCTACCCTCACACATTTGGAACTCTCCTCGGGTACCCTCACATACATTATTCCCTCATTTAGTGGATATTTTCACAAAAAAGTGAAATTTTCAAAAATCCAGAAAAGTGGCTGAAAACGACTAAATATCAAGTACTCATTGGGGGAATCGCTCTGGAACTGAAATCGGAATTCTCACTGACATTTCCCCTATCTGAAAGTCTGATAAACGCCGGAAAAAGGACTAAGTCCAAAAAAATTTTTTTTTAAATTTTACCCCCGTGGGATATATATTCTACCCACACACGTTTGGAACTCTCCTGGGGTACCCTCACACATATTATTCCCTCATTTAGTGGATATTTTCACAAAAAAGTGAAATTTTCAAAAATCCAGAAAATTGGCTGAAAACGACTAAATATCAAGGACTCATTGGGTGAATCGCTCTGGAACTGAAATCGGAATGCTCACTGACATTTCCCCTATCTGAAAGTCTGATAAACGCCGGAAAAATGACTAAGTCCAAAAAAAAATTATTTTCAACTTTTTTCAATTTTACCCCCGTGGGATATATATTCTACCCACACACATTTGGAACTCTCCTGCGGTACCCTCACACATATTATTCCCTCATTTAGTGGCAATTTTCACAAAAAAGTAAAATGTTCAAAAATCCAGAAAATTGGCTGAAAATGACTAAATATCAAGGACTCATTGGGCGAATCGCTCTGGAACTGAAATCGGAATGCTCACTGACATTTCCCCTATCTGAAAGTCTGATAAATGACGGAAAAATGACTAAGTACAAAAAAAAAAAATTTTTTTACTTCTTTCAATTTTACCCCTGTGGGACATATATTCTACCCACACACATTTGGAACTCTCCTGGGGTACCCTCA
This sequence comes from Phyllobates terribilis, assembly GCF_046119375.1. Classification (NCBI taxonomy): domain Eukaryota; kingdom Metazoa; phylum Chordata; class Amphibia; order Anura; family Dendrobatidae; genus Phyllobates; species Phyllobates terribilis. The sequence goes on along the minus strand of NW_027362768.1, from coordinate 235,128,349 downwards.
CACATAGTATTCCCTCATTTAGTGGATATTTTCACAAAAAAGTGAAATTTTCAAAAATCCCGAAAATTGGCTGAAAACGACTAAATATCAAGGACTCATTGGTCGAATCGCTCTGAACTGAAATCGGAACGCTCACTGACATTTCCCCTATCTGAAAGTCTGATAAACGCCGGAAAAATGACTAAGTCCAAAAAAAAAAATTTTTCAACTTTTTTCAATTTTACCCCCGTGGGATATATATTCTACCCACACACATTTGGAACTCTCCTGGGGTACCATCACACATATTATTCCCTCATTTAGTGGATATTTTCACAAAAAAGTGAAATTTTCAAAAATCCAGAAAATTGGCTGAAAACGACTAAATATCAAGGACTCATTGGGCGAATCGCTCTGGAGCTGAAATCGGAACGCTCACTGACATTTCCCCTATCTGAAAGTCTGATAAACGCCGGAAAAATGACTAAGTCTAAAAGAAAAATTTTTTCAACTTTTTTCAATATTACCCCTGTGGGATATATATTCTACCCACACACATTTGGAACTCTCCTGGGGTACCCTCACACATATTGTTCCCTCATTTAGTGGATATTTTCACAAAAAAGTGAAATTTTCAAAAATCCAGAAAATTGGCTGAAAACGACTAAATATCAAGGACTCATTGGGCGAATCGCTCTGGAACTGAAATCGGAACGCTCACTGACATTTCCCCTATCTGAAAGTCTGATAAACGCCGGAAAAATGACAGTCCAAAAAAAAAAATTTTTTAACTTTTTTCAATTTTACCCCCGTGGGATATATATTCTACCCACACACATTTGGAACTCTCCTGGGGTACCCTCACACATAGTATTCCCTCATTTAGTGGATATTTTCACAAATTAGTGAAATTTTCAAAAATCCAGAAAAGTGGCTGAAAACTACTAAATATCAAGTACTCATTGGGCGAATCGCTCTGGAACTGAAATTTGAACGCTCACTGACATTTCCCCTATCTGAAAGTCTGATAAACGCCGGAAAAAGGACTAAGTCCAAAAAAAAAAAATTTTCAACTTTTTTCAATTTTACCCCCGTGGGATATATATTCTACCCGCACACATTTGGAACTCTCCTGGGGTACCCTCACACATATTATTCCCTCATTTAGTGGATATTTTCACAAAAAAGTGAAATTTTCCAAAATCCAGAAAATTGGCTGAAAACAACTAAATATCAAGGACTCATTGGGTGAATCGCTCTGGAACTGAAATCAGAACGCTCACTGACATTTCCCATATCTGAAAGTCTGATAAACGCCGGAAAAAGGACTAAGTCCAAAAAAAAAAATGTATTTTCAACTTTTTTCAATTTTACCCCGGTGGGATATATATTCTACCCTCACACATTTGGAACTCTCCTCGGGTACCCTCACATATATTATTCCCTCATTTAGTGGATATTTTCACAAAAAAGTGAAATTTTCAAAAATCCAGAAAAGTGGCTGAAAACGACTAAATATCAAGTACTCATTGGGGGAATCGCTCTGGAACTGAAATCGGAACTCTCACTGACATTTCCCCTATCTGAAAGTCTGATAAACGCCGGAAAAAGGACTAAGTCCAAAAAAATTTTTTAAAAATTTTTACCCCCGTGGGATATATATTCTACCCACACACGTTTGGAACTCTCCTGGGGTACCCTCACACATATTATTCCCTCATTTAGTGGATATTTTCACAAAAAAGTGAAATTTTCAAAAATCCAGAAAATTGGCTGAAAACGACTAAATATCAAGGACTCATTGGGTGAATCGCTCTGGAACTGAAATCGGAATGCTCACTGACATTTCCCCTATCTGAAAGTCTGATAAACGCCGGAAAAATGACTAAGTCCAAAAAAAAATTATTTTCAACTTTTTTCAATTTTACCCCCGTGGGATATATATTCTACCCACACACATTTGGAACTCTCCTGCGGTACCCTCACACATATTATTCCCTCATTTAGTGGCAATTTTCACAAAAAAGTAAAATGTTCAAAAATCCAGAAAATTGGCTGAAAATGACTAAATATCAAGGACTCATTGGGCGAATCGCTCTGGAACTGAAATCGGAATGCTCACTGACATTTCCCCTATCTGAAAGTCTGATAAATGACGGAAAAATGACTAAGTACAAAAAAAAAAAATTTTTTTACTTCTTTCAATTTTACCCCTGTGGGACATATATTCTACCCACACACATTTGGAACTCTCCTGGGGTACCCTCACACATAGTATTCCCTCATTTAGTGGATATTTTCACAAAAAAGTGAAATTTTCAAAAATCCCGAAAATTGGCTGAAAACGACTAAATATCAAGGACTCATTGGTCGAATCGCTCTGAACTGAAATCGGAACGCTCACTGACATTTCCCCTATCTGAAAGTCTGATAAACGCCGGAAAAATGACTAAGTCCAAAAAAAAAAATTTTTCAACTTTTTTCAATTTTACCCCCGTGGGATATATATTCTACCCACACACATTTGGAACTCTCCTGGGGTACCATCACACATATTATTCCCTCATTTAGTGGATATTTTCACAAAAAAGTGAAATTTTCAAAAATCCAGAAAATTGGCTGAAAACGACTAAATATCAAGGACTCATTGGGCGAATCGCTCTGGAGCTGAAATCGGAACGCTCACTGACATTTCCCCTATCTGAAAGTCTGATAAACGCCGGAAAAATGACTAAGTCTAAAAGAAAAATTTTTTCAACTTTTTTCAATATTACCCCTGTGGGATATATATTCTACCCACACACATTTGGAACTCTCCTGGGGTACCCTCACACATATTGTTCCCTCATTTAGTGGATATTTTCACAAAAAAGTGAAATTTTCAAAAATCCAGAAAATTGGCTGAAAACGACTAAATATCAAGGACTCATTGGGCGAATCGCTCTGGAACTGAAATCGGAACGCTCACTGACATTTCCCCTATCTGAAAGTCTGATAAACGCCGGAAAAATGACAGTCCAAAAAAAAAAATTTTTTAACTTTTTTCAATTTTACCCCCGTGGGATATATATTCTACCCACACACATTTGGAACTCTCCTGGGGTACCCTCACACATAGTATTCTTTCATTTAGTGGATATTTTCACAAATTAGTGAAATTTTCAAAAATCCAGAAAAGTGGCTGAAAACTACTAAATATCAAGTACTCATTGGGCGAATCGCTCTGGAACTGAAATTTGAACGCTCACTGACATTTCCCCTATCTGAAAGTCTGATAAACACCGGAAAAAGGACTAAGTCCAAAAAAAAAAAATTTTCAACTTTTTTCAATTTTACCCCCGTGGGATATATATTCTACCCGCACACATTTGGAACTCTCCTGGGGTACCCTCACACATATTATTCCCTCATTTAGTGGATATTTTCACAAAAAAGTGAAATTTTCAAAAATCCAGAAAATTGGCTGAAAACGACTAAATATCAAGGACTCATTGGGTGAATCGCTCTGGAACTGAAATCGGAATGCTCACTGACATTTCCCCTATCTGAAAGTTTGATAAACGCCGGAAAAATGACTAAGTCCAAAAAAAAAATTTTTTTCAACTTTTTTCAATTTTACCCCCATGGGATATATATTCTACCCTCACACATTTGGAACTCTCCTCGGGTACCCTCACATACATTATTCCCTCATTTAGTGGATATTTTCACAAAAAAGTGAAATTTTCAAAAATCCAGAAAAGTGGCTGAAAACGACTAAATATCAAGTACTCATTGGGGGAATCGCTCTGGAACTGAAATCGGAATTCTCACTGACATTTCCCCTATCTGAAAGTCTGATAAACGCCGGAAAAAGGACTAAGTCCAAAAAAATTTTTTTTTAAATTTTACCCCCGTGGGATATATATTCTACCCACACACGTTTGGAACTCTCCTGGGGTACCCTCACACATATTATTCCCTCATTTAGTGGATATTTTCACAAAAAAGTGAAATTTTCCAAAATCCAGAAAATTGGCTGAAAACAACTAAATATCAAGGACTCATTGGGCGAATCGATCTGGAACTGAAATCAGAACGCTCACTGACATTTCCCCTATCTGAAAGTCTGATAAACGCCGGAAAAAGGACTAAGTCCAAAAATAAAAATGTTTTTTCAACTTTTTTCAATTTTACCCCCGGGGATATATATTCTACCCACACACATTTGGAACTCTCCTGGGGTACCCTCACACATATTATTCCCTCATTTAGCAGATATTTTCACAAAAAAGTAAAATTCTCAAAAATCCAGAAAATTGGCTGAAAATGACTCAATATCAAGGACTCATTGGGCGAATCGCTCTGGAACTGAAATCGGAACGCTCACTGACATTTCCCCTATCTGAAAGTCTGATAAACGCCGGAAAAGTGACTAAGTCCAAAAAAAAATTATTTTCAACTTTTTTCAATTTTACCCCCGTGGGATATATATTCTACCCACACACATTTGGAACTCTCCTGGGGTACCCTCACACATATTATTCCCTCATTTAGTGGCAATTTTCACAAAAAAGTAAAATGTTCAAAAATGCAGAAAATTGGCTGAAAATGACTAAATATCAAGGACTCATTGGGCGAATCGCTCTGGAACTGAAATCGGAATGCTCACTGACATTTCCCCTATCTGAAAGTCTGATAAATGACGGAAAAGTGACTAAGTACAAAAAAAAAAAATTTTTTTACTTCTTTCAATTTTACCCCTGTGGGATATATATTCTACCCACACACATTTGGAACTCTCCTGGGGTACCCTCACACATAGTATTCCCTCATTTAGTGGATATTTTCACAAAAAAGTGACATTTTCAAAAATCCCGAAAATTGGCTGAAAACGACTAAATATCAAGGACTCATTGGGCGAATCGCTCTGAACTGAAATCGGAATGCTCACTGACATTTCCCCTATCTGAAAGTCTGATAAACGCCGGAAAAATGACTAAGTCCAAAAAAAAAAATTTTTCAACTTTTTTCAATTTTACCCCCGTGGGATATATATTCTACCCACACACATTTGGAACTCTCCTGGGGTACCATCACACATATTATTCCCTCATTTAGTGGATATTTTCACAAAAAAGTGAAATTTTCAAAAATCTAGAAAATTGGCTGAAAATTACTAAATATCAAGGACTCATTGGGCGAATCGCTCTGGAACTGAAATAGGAACGCTCACTGACATTTCCCCTATCTGAAAGTCTGATAAACGCCGGAAAAATGACTAAGTCTAAAAGAAAAATTTTTTCAACTTTTTTCAATTTTACCCCTGTGGGATATATATTCTACCCACACACATTTGGAACTCTCCTGGGGTACCCTCACACATAGTATTCCCTCATTTAGTGGATATTTTCACAAAAAAGTGAAATTTTCAAAAATCCAGAAAATTGGCTGAAAACGACTAATATCAAGGACTCATTGGTCGAATCGCTCTGGAACTGAAATCGGAACACTCACTGACATTTCCCCTATCTGAAAGTCTGATAAACGCCGGAAAAATGACAGTCCAAAAAAAAAAATTTTTTAACTTTTTTCAATTTTACCCCAGTGGGATATATATTCTACCCACACACATTTGGAACTCTCCTGGGGTACCATCACACATATTATTCCCTCATTTAGTGGATATTTTCACAAAAAAGTGAAATTTTCAAAAATCCAGAAAATTGGCTGAAAACGACTAAATATCAAGGACTCATTGGTCGAATCGCTCTGGAACTGAAATCGGAACGCTCACTTACATTTCCCCTATCTGAAAGTCTGATAAACGCCGGAAAAATGACTAAGTCCAAAAAAAAAATATTTTCAACTTTTTTCAATTTTACCCCCGTGGGATATATATTCTACCCACACACATTTGGAACTCTCCTGGGGTACCCTCACACATATTATTCCCTCATTTAGTGGCAATTTTCACAAAAAAGTAAAATGTTCAAAAATCCAGAAAATAGGCTGAAAATGACTAAATATCAAGGACTCATTGGGCGAATCGCTCTGGAACTGAAATCGGAATGCTCACTGACATTTCCCCTATCTGAAAGTCTGATAAATGCCAGAAAAATGACTAAGTCCAAAAAAAAATTTTTTTCAACTTTTTTCAATTTTACCCCTGTGGGATATATATGCTACCCAAACACATTTGGAACTCTCCTGGGGTACCCTCACACATAGTATTCCCTCATTTAGTGGATATTTTCACAAAAAAGTGAAATTTTTAAAAATCCAGAAAATTGGCTGAAAACGACTAAATATCAAGGACTCATTGGTCGAATCGCTCTGGAACTGAAATCGGAACGCTCACTTACATTTCCCCTATCTGAAAGTCTGATAAACGCCGGAAAAATGACTAAGTCCAAAAAAAAATTATTTTCAACTTTTTTCAATTTTACCCCCGTGGGATATATATTCTACCCACACACATTTGGAACTCTCCTGGGGTACCCTCACACATAGTATTCCCTCATTTAGTGGATATTTTCACAAAAAAGTGAAATTTTCAAAAAACAAGAAAATTGGCTGAAAACGACTAAATATCAAGGACTCATTGGGCGAATCACTCTGGAACTGAAATCGGAATGCTCACTGACATTTCCCCTATCTGAAAGTCTGATAAACGCCGGAAAAATGACTAAGTCCAAAAAAAAAAATTTTTCAACTTTTTTCAATTTTAACCTCGTGGGATATATATTCTACCCACACACATTTGGAACTCTCCTGGGGTACCCTCACACATAGTATTCCCTCATTTAGTGGATATTTTCACAAAAAAGTGAAATTTTCCAAAATCCAGAAAATTGGCTGAAAACAAATAAATATCAAGGACTCATTGGGCGAATCACTCTGGAACTGAAATCAGAACGCTCACTGACATTTCCCCTATCTGAAAGTCTGATAAATGCCGGAAAAAGGACTAAGTCCAAAAAAAAATTTTATTCAACTTTTTTCAATTTTACCCCTGTGGGATATATATGCTACCCACACACATTTGTAACTCTCCTGGGGTACCCTCACACATAGTATTCCCTCATTTAGTGGATATTTTCACAAAAAAGTGAAATTTTTAAAAATCCAGAAATTTGGCTGAAAACGACTAAATATCAAGGACTCATTGGGCGAATCGCTCTGGAATTGAAATCAAAACGCTCACTGAGATTTCCCCTATCTGAAAGTCTGATAAACGGCGGAAAAATGACTAAGTCCAAAAAAAAATTATTTTCAACTTTTTTCAATTTTACCCCCGTGGGATATATATTCTACCCACACACATTTGGAACTCTCCTGGGGTACCCTCACTCATAGTATTCCCTCATTTAGTGGATATTTTCACAAAAAAAGTGAAATTTTCAAAAATCCAGAAAATTGGCTGAAAACGACTAAATATCAAGGACTCATTGGGCAAATCGCTCTGGAACTGAAATCGGAATGCTCACTGACATTTCCCCTATCTGAAAGTCTGATAAACACCGGAAAAATGACTAAGTCCAAAAAAAAAAATTTTTCAACTTTTTACAATTTTACCCTCGTGGGATATATATTCTACCCACACACATTTGGAACTCTCCTGGGGTACCCTCACACATATTATTCCCTCATTTAGTGGCAATTTTCACAAAAAAGTAAAATTTTCAAAAATCCAGAAAATTGGATGAAAATGACTAAATATCAAGGACTCATTGGGCGAATGGCTCTGGAACTGAAATCGGAATGCTCACTGACATTTCCCCTATCTGAAAGTCTGATAAACGCCGGAAAAAGGACTAAGTCCAAAAAAAATTTTTTTTAAACTTTTTTCAATTTTACCCCCGTGGGATATATATTCTACCCACACACATTTGGAACTCTCCTGGGGTACCCTCACACATAGTATTCCCTCATTTAGTGGATATTTTCACAAAAAAGTGAAATTTTCAAAAATCCAGAAAATTGGCTGAAAACCACTAAATATCAAGGACTCATTGGGCGAATCGCTGTGGGACTGAAATCGGAATGCTCACTGACATTTCCCCTATCTGAAAGTCTGATAAACACCGGAAAATGACTAAGTCCAAAAAAAAAAATTTTTCAACTTTTTTCAATTTTACCCTCGTGGGATATATATTCTACCCACACACATTTGGAACTCTCCTGGGGTACCCTCACACATATTATTCCCTCATTTAGTGGATATTTTCACAAAAAAGTGAAATTTTCAAAAATCAATAAAATTGGCTGAAAACGACTAAATATCAAGGACTCATTGGTCGAATCGCTCTGGAACTGAAATCGGAATGCTCACTGACATTTCCCCTATCTGAAAGTCTGATAAACGCCGGAAAAATGACTAAGTCCAAAAAAAAATTATTTTCAACTTTTTTCAATTTTACCCCCGTGGGATATATATTCTACCCACACACATTTGGAACTCTTCTGGGGTACCCTCACACATAGTATTCCCTCATTTAGTGGATATTTTCACAAAAAAGTGAAATTTTCAAAAATCCAGAAAATTGGCTGAAAACGACTAAATATCAAGGAATCATTTGGCGAATCGCTCTGGAACTGAAATCGGAACGCTCACTGACATTTCCCCTATCTGAAAGTCTGATAAACGCCGGAAAAATGACTAAGTCCAAAAAAAATAATTTTTCAACTTTTTTCAATTTTACCCCCGTGGGATATATATTCTACCCACACACATTTGGAACTCTCCTGGGGTACCCTCACACATATTATTCCCTCATTTAGTGGATATTTTCACAAAAAAGTGAAATTTTTAAAAAATCCAGAAAATTGGCTGAAAACGACTAAATATCAAGGACTCATTGGGCGAATAGCTCTGGAACTGAAATTGGAATGCTCACTGACATTTCCCCTATCTGAAAGTCTGATAAACGCCGGAAAAATGACTAAGCCCAAAAAAAAAAATTTTTCAACTTATTTCAATTTTACCCTCGTGGGATATATATTCTACCCGCACACATTTGGAACTCTCCTGGGGTACCCTCACACATAGTATTCCCTCATTTAGTGGATATTTTAACAAAAAAGTGAAATTTTCCAAAATCCAGAAAATTGGCTGAAAACAACTAAATATCAAGGACTCATTGGGCGAATCGCTCTGGAACTGAAATCAGAACGCTCACTGACATTTCCCCTATCTGAAAGTCTGATAAACGCCGGAAAAAGGACTAAGTCCAAAAAAAAATTTTTTTCAACTTTTTTCAATTTTACCCCGGGGGATATATATTCTACCCACACACATTTGGAACTCTCCTGGGGTACCCTCACATATATTATTCCCTCATTTAGTGGATATTTTCACAAATTAGTGAAATTTTCAAAAATCCAGAAAAGTGGCTGAAAACGACTAAATATCAAGTACTCATTGGGCGAATCGCTCTGGAACTGAAATCGGAAAGCTCACTGACATTTCCCCTATCTGAAAGTCTGATAAATGCCGGAAAAAGGACTAAGTCCAAAAAAAATTTTTTTTAAACTTTTTTCAATTTTACCCCCGTGGGATATATATTCTACCCACACACATTTGGAACTCTCCTGGGGTACCCTCACACATAGTATTCCCTCATTTAGTGGATATTTTCACAAAAAAGTGACATTTTCAAAAATCCAGAAAATTGGCTGAAAACGACTAAATATCAAGGACTCATTGGTCGAATCGCTCTGGAACTGAAATCGGAACGCTCACTGACATTTCCCCTATCTGAAAGTCTGATAAAAGCCGGAAAAATGACTAAGTCCAAAAAAAAAAATTTTTCAACTTTTTTCAATTTTACCCTCGTGGGATATATATCCTACCCACACACATTTGGAACTCTCCTGGGGTACCCTCACACATATTGTTCCCTCATTTAGTGGCAATTTTCACAAAAAAGTAAAATTTTCAAAAATCCAGAAAATTGGATGAAAATGACTAAATATCAAAGACTCATTGGGCAAATCGCTCTGGAACTGAAATCGGAATGCTCACTGACATTTCCCCTATCTGAAAGTCTGATAAACGCCGGAAAAATGACTAAGTCCAAAAAAAAAAAATGTTTCAACTTTTTTCAATTTTACCCTCGTGGGATATATATTCTACCCACACACATTTGGAACTCTCCTGGGGTACCCTCACACATATTATTCCCTCATTTAGTGGATATTTTCACAAAAAAGTGAAATTTTCAAAAATCAAGAAAATTGGCTGAAAACGACTAAATATCAAGGACTCATTGGTCGAATCGCTCTGGAACTGAAATCGGAACGCTCACTGACATTTCCCCTATCTTTAAGTCTGATAAACGGCGGAAAAATGACTAAGTCCAAAAAAAAATTATTTTCAACTTTTTTCAATTTTACCCCCGTGGGATATATATTCTACCCACACACATTTGGAACTCTCCTGGGTTACCCTCACACATAGTATTCCCTCATTTACTGGATATTTTCACAAAAAAGTGAAATTTTCAAAAATCCAGAAAATTGGCTGAAAACGACTAAATATCAAGGACTCATTGGGCGAATCGCTGTGGAACTGAAATCGGAACACTCACTGACATTTCCCCTATCTGAAAGTCTGATAAACGTCGGAAAAATGACAGTCGAAAAAAAAAAATTTTTTTACTTTTTTCAATTTTACCCCTGTGGGATATATATTCTACCCACACACATTTGGAACTCTCCTGGGGTACCCTCACACATATTATTCCCTCATTTAGTGGCAATTTTCACAAAAAAGTAAAATTTTCAAAAATCCAGAAAATTGGCTGAAAACGACTAAATATCAAGGACTCATTGGGTGAATCGCTCTGGAACTGAAATCGGAACGCTCACTGACATTTCCCCTATCTGAAAGTCTGATAAACGCCGGAAAAATGACAGTCCAAAAAAAAAAATTTTTTTCAACTTTTTTCAGTTTTACCCCTGTGGGATATATATTCTACCCACACACATTTGGAACTCTCCTGGGGTACCCTCACGCATAGTATTCCCTCATTTAGTGGATATTTTCACAAAAAAGTGAAATTTTCAAAAATCCAGAAAATTGGCTGAAAACGACTAAATATCAAGGACTCATTGGTCGAATCACTCTGGAACTGAAATGGGAACGCTCACTGACATTTCCCCTATCTGAAAGTCTGATAAACGCCGGAAAAATGACAGTCCAAAAAAAAAAATTTTTTAACTTTTTTCAATTTTACCCCTGTGGGATATATATTCTACCCACACACATTTGGAACTCTCCTGGGGTACCCTCACACATATTATTCCCTCATTTAGTGGCAATTTTCACAAAAAAGTAAAATTTTCAAAAATCAAGAAAATTGGCTGAAAACGACTAAATATCAAGGACTCATTGGTCGAATCGCTCTGGAACTGAAATCGGAATGCTCACTGACATTTCCCCTATCTGAAAGTCTGATAAATGCCGGAAAAATGACTAAGTCCAAAAAAAAAATGTTTTCAACTTTTTTCAATTTTACCCCTGTGGGATATATATTCTACCCACACACATTTGGAACTCTCCTGGGGTACCCTCACGCATAGTATTCCCTCATTTAGTGGATATTTTCACAAAAAAGTGACATTTTCAAAAATCCCGAAAATTGGCTGAAAACGACTAAATATCAAGGACTCATTGTGCGAATCGCTCTGGAACTGAAATCGGAACGCTCACTGACATTTCCCCTATCTGAAAGTCTGATAAATGCCAGAAAAAGGACTAAGTCCAAAAAAAATTTTTTTTCAACTTTTTCAATTTTACCCCCGTGGGATATATATTCTACCCAAACACATTTGGAACTCTCCTGGGGTACCCTCACACATAGTATTCCCTCATTTAGTGGATATTTTCCCAAAAAAGTGAAATTTTCAATAATCCAGAAAATTGGCTGAAAACGACTAAATATCAAGGACTCATTGGTCGAATCGCTCTGGAACTGAAATGGGAACGCTCACTGACATTTCCCCTATCTGAAAGTCTGATAAACGCCGGAAAAATGACTAAGTCCAAAAAAAAAAATTTTTCAACTTTTTTCAATTTTACCCTCGTGGGATATATATTCTACCCACACACATTTGGAACTCTCCTGGGGTACCCTCACACATATTATTCCCTCATTTAGTGGATATTTTCACAAAAAAGTGAAATTTTCAAAAATCAAGAAAATTGGCTGAAAACGACTAAATATCAAGGACTCATTGGTCGAATCGCTCTGGAACTGAAATCGGAACGCTCACTGACATTTCCCCTATCTTTAAGTCTGATAAACGGCGGAAAAATGACTAAGTCCAAAAAAAATTATTTTCAACTTTTTTCAATTTTACCCCCGTGGGATATATATTCTACCCACACACATTTGGAACTCTCCTGGGTTACCCTCACACATAGTATTCCCTCATTTACTGGATATTTTCACAAAAAAGTGAAATTTTCAAAAATCCAGAAAATTGGCTGAAAACGACTAAATATCAAGGACTCATTGGGCGAATCGCTGTGGAACTGAAATCGGAACACTCACTGACATTTCCCCTATCTGAAAGTCTGATAAACGTCGGAAAAATGACAGTCGAAAAAAAAAAATTTTTTAACTTTTTTCAATTTTACCCCTGTGGGATATATATTCTACCCACACACATTTGGAACTCTCCTGGGGTACCCTCACACATATTATTCCCTCATTTAGTGGCAATTTTCACAAAAAAGTAAAATTTTCAAAAATCCAGAAAATTGGCTGAAAACGACTAAATATCAAGGACTCATTGGGTGAATCGCTCTGGAACTGAAATCGGAACGCTCACTGACATTTCCCCTATCTGAAAGTCTGATAAATGCCGGAAAAAGGACTAAGTCCAAAAAAAATTTTTTTTCAACTTTTTCAATTTTACCCTCGTGGGATATATATTCTACCCAAACACATTTGGAACTCTCCTGGGGTACCCTCACACATAGTATTCCCTCATTTAGTGGATATTTTCCCAAAAAAGTGAAATTTTCAATAATCCAGAAAATTGGCTGAAAACGACTAAATATCAAGGACTCATTGGTCGAATCGCTCTAGAACTGAAATGGGAACGCTCACTGACATTTCCCCTATCTGAAAGTCTGATAAACGCCGGAAAAATGACTAAGTCCAAAAAAAAATTATTTTCAACTTTTTTCAATTTTACCCCCGTGGGATATATATTCTACCCACACACATTTGGAACTCTCCTGGGTTACCCTCACACATAGTATTCCCTCATTTAGTGGATATTTTCACAAAAAAGTGAAATTTTCAAAAATCCAGAAAATTGGCTGAAAACGACTAAATATCAAGGACTCATTGGTCGAATCGCTCTGGAACTGAAATGGGAACGCTCACTGACATTTCCCCTATCTGAAAGTCTGATAAACGCCGGAAAAATGACAGTCCAAAAAAAAAATTTTTTTAACTTTTTTCAATTTTACCCCTGTGGGATATATATTCTACCCACACACATTTGGAACTCTCCTGGGGTACCCTCACACATAGTATTCCCTCATTTAGTGGATATTTTCACAAAAAAGTGACATTTTCAAAAATCCCGAGAATTGGCTGAAAACGACTAAATATCAAGGACTCATTGTGCGAATCGCTCTGGAACTGAAATCGGAACGCTCACTGACATTTCCCCTATCTGAAAGTCTGATAAATGCCGGAAAAAGGACTAAGTCCAAAAAAAATTTTTTTTCAACTTTTTTCAATTTTACCCCCGTGGGATATATATTCTACCCACACACATTTGGAACTCTCCTGGGGTACCCTCACACATATTATTCCCTCATTTAGTGGCAACTTTCACAAAAAAGTGAAATTTTCAAAAATCAAGAAAATTGGCTGAAAACGACTAAATATCAAGGACTCATTGGTCGAATCGCTCTGGAACTGAAATCGGAATGCTCACTGACATTTCCCCTATCTGAAAGTCTGATAAATGCCGGAAAAATGACTAAGTCCAAAAAAAAAATGTTTTTGACTTTTTTCAATTTTACCCCTGTGGGATATATATTCTACCCACACACATTTGGAACTCTCCTGGGGTACCCTCACGCATAGTATTCCCTCATTTAGTGGATATTTTCACAAAAAAGTGAAATTTTCAAAAATCCCGAAAATTGGCTGAAAACGACTAAATATCAAGGACTCATTGGGCGAATCGCTGTGGAACTGAAATCGGAACGCTCACTGACATTTCCCCTATCTGAAAGTCTGATAAACGCCGGAAAAATGACAGTCCAAGAAAAAATTTTTTTTAACTTTTTTAAATTTTACCCCTGTGGGATATATATTCTACCCACACACATTTGGAACTCTCCTGGGGTACCCTCACACATAGTATTCCCTCATTTAGTGGATATTTTCACAAAAAAGTGACATTTTCAAAAATCCCGAAAATTGGCTGAAAACGACTAAATATCAAGGACTCATTGTGCGAATCGCTCTGGAACTGAAATCGGAATGCTCACTGACATTTCCCCTATCTGAAAGTCTGATAAATGCCGGAAAAAGGACTAAGTCCAAAAAAAAATTATTTTCAACTTTTTTCAATTTTACCCCCGTGGGATATATATTCTACTCACACACATTTGGAACTCTCCTGGGGTACCCTCACACATATTATTCCCTCATTTAGTGGCAATTTTCACAAAAAAGTTAAATTTTCAAAAATCCAGAAAATTGGCTGAAAATGACTAAATATCAAGGACTCATTGGGTGAATCGCTCTAGAACTGAAATCGGAACGCTCACTGACATTTCCCCTATCTGAAAGTCTGATAGACGCCAGAAAAATGACTAAGCCCAAAAAAAAATTTTTTCAACTTTTTTCAATTTTACCCCCGTGGGATATATATTCTACCCACACACATTTGAAACTCTCCTGGGGTACCCTCACACATAGTATTCCCTCATTTAGTGGATATTTTCACAAAAAAGTGAAATTTTCAAAAATCCAGAAAATTGGCTGAAAACGACTAAATATCAAGGACTCATTGGTGAATCGCTCTGGAACTGAAATCGGAACGCTCACTGACATTTCCCCTATCTGAAAGTCTGATAAACGCCGGAAAAATGACTAAGTCCAAAAAAAAAAATTTTTCAACTTTTTCCAATTTTACCCTCGTGGGATATATATTCTACCCACACACATTTGGAACTCTCCTGGGGTACCCTCACACATTTTATTCCCTCATTTAGTGGATATTTTCACAAAAAAGTGAAATTTTCAAAAATCAAGAAAATTGGCTGAAAACGACTAGATATCAAGGACTCATTGGTCGAATCGCTCTGGAACTGAAATCGGAATGCTCACTGACATTTCCCCTATCTGAAAGTCTTATAAATGCCGGAAAAATGACTAAGTCCAAAAAAAAAATGTTTTCAACTTTTTTCAATTTTACCCCTGTGGGATATATATTCTACCCACACACATTTGGAACTCTCCTGGGGTACCCTCACGCATAGTATTCCCTCATTTAGTGGATATTTTCACAAAAAAGTGAAATTTTCAAAAATCCCGAAAATTGGCTGAAAACGACTAAATATCAAGGACTCATTGGGCGAATCGCTGTGGAACTGAAATCGGAACGCTCACTGACATTTCCCCTATCTGAAAGTCTGATAAACGCCGGAAAAATGACAGTCCAAGAAAAATTTTTTTTTAACTTTTTTCAATTTTACCCCTGTGGGATATATATTCTACCCACACACATTTGGAACTCTCCTGGGGTACCCTCACACATAGTATTCCCTCATTTAGTGGATATTTTCACAAAAAAGTGACATTTTCAAAAATCCCGAAAATTGGCTGAAAACGACTAAATATCAAGGACTCATTGTGCGAATCGCTCTGGAACTGAAATCGGAACGCTCACTGACATTTCCCCTATCTGAAAGTCTGATAAATGCCGGAAAAAGGACTAAGTCCAAAAAAAAAATGTTTTCAACTTTTTTCAATTTTACCCCTGTGGGATATATATTCTACCCACACACATTTGGAACTCTCCTGGGGTACCCTCACACATAGTATTCCCTCATTTAGTGGATATTTTCACAAAAAAGTGACATTTTCAAAAATCCCGAAAATTGGCTGAAAACGACTAAATATCAAGGACTCATTGTGCGAATCGCTCTGGAACTGAAATCGGAACGCTCACTGACATTTCCCCTATCTGAAAGTCTGATAAATGCCGGAAAAAGGACTAAGTCCAAAAAAAAATTATTTTCAACTTTTTTCAATTTTACCCCCGTGGGATATATATTCTACCCACACACATTTGGAACTCTCCTGGGTTACCCTCACACATAGTATTCCCTCATTTAGTGGCAATTTTCACAAAAAAGTAAAATTTTCAAAAATCCAGAAAATTGGCTGAAAATGACTAAATATCAAGGACTCATTGGGTGAATCGCTCTGGAACTGAAATCGGAACGCTCACTGACATTTCCCCTATCTGAAAGTCTGATAAACGCCAGAAAAATGACTAAGCCCAAAAAAAAATTTTTTCAACTTTTTTCAATTTTACCCCCGTGGGATATATATTCTACCCACACACATTTGAAACTCTCCTGGGGTACCCTCACACATAGTATTCCCTCATTTAGTGGATATTTTCACAAAAAAGTGAAATTTTCAAAAATCCAGAAAATTGGCTGAAAATGACTAAATATCAAGAACTCATTGGTCGAATCGCTCTGGAACTGAAATCGGAACGCTCACTGACATTTCCCCTATCTGAAAGTCTGATAAACGCCGGAAAAATGACTAAGTCCAAAAAAAAAAATTTTTCAACTTTTTTCAATTTTACCCCCGTGAGATATATATTCTACCTGCACACATTTGGAACTCTCCTGGGGTACCCTCGCACATATTATTCCCTCATTTAGTGGATATTTTAACAAAAAGGTGAAATTTTCAAAAATCCAGAAAATTGGCTGAAAACGACTAAATATCAAGGACTCATTGGTCGAATCGCTCTGGAACTGAAATGGGAACGCTCACTGACATTTCCCCTATCTGAAAGTCTGATAAACGCCGGAAAAATGACTAAGTCCAAAAAAAAAATTATTTTCAACTTTTTTCAATTTTACCCCCGTGGGATATATATTCTACCCACACACATTTGGAACTTTCCTGGGGTACCCTCACACATATTATTCCCTCATTTAGTGGCAATTTTCACAAAAAAGTAAAATTTTCAAAAATCCAGAAAATTGGCTGAAAACGACTAAATATCAAGGACTCATTGGATGAATCGCTCTGGAACTGAAATCGGAACGCTCACTGACATTTCCCCTATCTGAAAGTCTGATAAATGCCGGAAAAATGACTAAGTCCCAAAAAAAAATTTTTTCAACTTTTTTCAATTTTACCCCTGTGGGATATATATTCTACCCACACACATTTGGAACTCTCCTGGGGTACCCTCACGCATAGTATTCCCTCATTTAGTGGATATTTTCACATGAAAGTGAAATTTTCAAAAATCCCGAAAATTGGCTGAAAACGACTAAATATCAAGGACTCATTGGTCGAATCGCTCTGGAACTGAAATCGGAACGCTCACTGACATTTCCCCTATCTGAAAGTCTGATAAACGCCGGAAAAATGACTAAGTCCAAAAAAAAAATTTTTCAACTTTTTTCAATTTTACCCCCGAGGGATATATATTCTACCCACACACATTTGGAACTCTCCTGGGGTACCCTCACACATAGTATTCCCTCATTTAGTGGATATTTTCACAAAAAAGTGAAATTTTCAAAAATCCAGAAAATTGGCTGAAAACGACTAAATATCAAGGACTCATTGGGCGAATCGCTCTGGAACTGAAATCGGAACGCTCACTGACATTTCCCCTATCTGAAAGTCTGATAAACGCCGGAAAAATGACTAAGTCCAAAAAAAAATTATTTTCAACTTTTTTCAATTTTACCCCTGTGGAATATATATTCTACCCACACACATTTGGAACTCTCCTGGGGTAACCTCACACATAGTATTCCCTCATTTAGTGGATATTTTCACAAAAAAGTGAAATTTTCAAAAATCCAGAAAATTGGCTGAAAACGACTAAATATCAAGGACTCATTGGGCGAAACGCTCTGGAACTGAAATCGGAGCGCTCACTGACATTTCCCCTATCTGAAAGTCTGATAAACGCCGGAAAAATGACTAAGTCCAAAAAAAAAATTATTTTCAACTTTTTTCAATTTTACCCCTGTGGAATATATATTCTACCCACACACATTTGGAACTCTCCTGGGGTACCCTCACACATAGTATTCCCTCATTTAGTGGATATTTTCACAAAAAAGTGAAATTTTCAAAAATCCAGAAAATTGGCTGAAAACGACTAAATATCAAGGACTCATTGGGCGAATCACTCTGGAACTGAAATCGGAACGCTCACTGACATTTCCCCTATCTGAAAGTCTGATAAACGCCGGAAAAATGACTAAGTCCAAAAAAAAAAATTTTTCAACTTTTTTCAATTTTACCCCCGTGAGATACATATTCTACCCGCACACATTTGGAACTCTCCTGGGGTACCCTCGCACATATTATTCCCTCATTTAGTGGATATTTTAACAAAAAGGTGAAATTTTCAAAAATCCAGAAAATTGGCTGAAAACGACTAAATATCAAGGACTCATTGGTCGAATCGCTCTGGAACTGAAATGGGAACGCTCACTGACATTTCCCCTATCTGAAAGTCTGATAAACGCCGGAAAAATGACTAAGTCCAAAAAAAAAATTATTTTCAACTTTTTTCAATTTTACCCCCGTGGGATATATATTCTACCCACACACATTTGGAACTTTCCTGGGGTACCCTCACACATATTATTCCCTCATTTAGTGGCAATTTTCACAAAAAAGTAAAATTTTCAAAAATCCAGAAAATTGGCTGAAAACGACTAAATATCAAGGACTCATTGGATGAATCGCTCTGGAACTGAAATCGGAACGCTCACTGACATTTCCCCTATCTGAAAGTCTGATAAACGCCGGAAAAATGACTAAGTCCAAAAAAAAAATTTTTCAACTTTTTTCAATTTTACCCCCGAGGGATATATATTCTACCCACACACATTTGGAACTCTCCTGGGGTACCCTCACACATAGTATTCCCTCATTTAGTGGATATTTTCACAAAAAAGTGAAATTTTCAAAAATCCAGAAAATTGGCTGAAAACGACTAAATATCAAGGACTCATTGGGCGAATCGCTCTGGAACTGAAATCGGAACGCTCACTGACATTTCCCCTATCTGAAAGTCTGATAAACGCCGGAAAAATGACTAAGTCCAAAAAAAAATTATTTTCAACTTTTTTCAATTTTACCCCTGTGGAATATATATTCTACCCACACACATTTGGAACTCTCCTGGGGTAACCTCACACATAGTATTCCCTCATTTAGTGGATATTTTCACAAAAAAGTGAAATTTTCAAAAATCCAGAAAATTGGCTGAAAACGACTAAATATCAAGGACTCATTGGGCGAATCGCTCTGGAACTGAAATCGGAGCGCTCACTGACATTTCCCCTATCTGAAAGTCTGATAAACGCCGGAAAAATGACTAAGTCCAAAAAAAAAATTATTTTCAACTTTTTTCAATTTTACCCCTGTGGAATATATATTCTACCCACACACATTTGGAACTCTCCTGGGGTACCCTCACACATAGTATTCCCTCATTTAGTGGATATTTTCACAAAAAAGTGAAATTTTCAAAAATCCAGAAAATTGGCTGAAAACGACTAAATATCAAGGACTCATTGGGCGAATCACTCTGGAACTGAAATCGGAACGCTCACTGACATTTCCCCTATCTGAAAGTCTGATAAACGCCGGAAAAATGACTAAGTCCAAAAAAAAAATTTTTTCAACTTTTTTCAATTTTACCCCCGTGAGATATATATTCTACCCGCACACATTTGGAACTCTCCTGGGGTACCCTCACACATATTATTCCCTCATTTAGTGGATATTTTAACAAAAGAGTGAAATTTTCAAAAATCCAGAAAATTGGCTGAAAACGACTAAATATCAAGGACTCATTGGTCAAATCGCTCTGGAACTGAAATCGGAATGCTCACTGACATTTCCACTATCTGAAAGTCTGATAAACGCCGGAAAAATGACTAAGTCCAAAAAAAAAATTTTTCAACTTTTTTCAATTTTACCCCCGAGGGATACATATTCTACCCACACACATTTGGAACTCTCCTGGGGTACCCTCACACATAGTATTCCCTCATTTAGTGGATATTTTCACAAAAAAGTGAAATTTTCAAAAATCCAGAAAATTGGCTGAAAACGACTAAATATCAAGGACTCATTGGGCGAATCGCTCTGGAACTGAAATCGGAACGCTCACTGACATTTCCCCTATCTGAAAGTCTGATAAACGCCGGAAAAATGACTAAGTCCAAAAAAAAATTATTTTCAACTTTTTTCAATTTTACCCCTGTGGAATATATATTCTACCCACACACATTTGGAACTCTCCTGGGGTACCCTCACACATAGTATTCCCTCATTTAGTGGATATTTTCACAAAAAAGTGAAATTTTCAAAAATCCAGAAAATTGGCTGAAAACGACTAAATATCAAGGACTCATTGGGCGAATCGCTCTGGAACTGAAATCGGAACGCTCACTGACATTTCCCCTATCTGAAAGTCTGATAAACGCCGGAAAAATGACTAAGTCTAAAAAAAAAATTATTTTCAACTTTTTTCAATTTTACCCCTGTGGAATATATATTCTACCCACACACATTTGGAACTCTCCTGGGGTACCCTCACACATAGTATTCCCTCATTTAGTGGATATTTTCACAAAAAAGTGAAATTTTCAAAAATCCAGAAAATTGGCTGAAAACGACTAAATATCAAGGACTCATTGGGCGAATCGCTGTGGAACTGAAATCGGAACGCTCACTGACATTTCCCCTATCTGAAAGTCTGATAAACGCCGGAAAAATGACAGTCCAAAAAAAAAAATTTTTTAACTTTTTTCAATTTTACCCCTGTGGGATATATATTCTACCCACACACATTTGGAACTCTCCTGGGGTACCCTCACACATAGTATTCCCTCATTTAGTGGATATTTTCACAAAAAAGTGACATTTTCAAAAATCCCGAAAATTGGCTGAAAACGACTAAATATCAAGGACTCATTGGTCGAATCGCTCTGGAACTGAAATCGGAACGCTCACTGACATTTCCCCTATCTGAAAGTCTGATAAACGCCGGAAAAATGACTAAGTCCAAAAAAAAATTATTTTCAACTTTTTTCAAATTTACCCCCGTGGGATATATATTCTACTCACACACATTTGGAACTCTCCTGGGGTACCCTCACACATATTATTCCCTCATTTAGTGGCAATTTTCACAAAAAAGTAAAATTTTCAAAAATCCAGAAAATTGGCTGAAAATGACTAAATATCAAGGACTCATTGGGTGAATCGCTCTAGAACTGAAATCGGAACGCTCACTGACATTTCCCCTATCTGAAAGTCTGATAAACGCCAGAAAAATGACTAAGCCCAAAAAAAAATTTTTTCAACTTTTTTCAATTTTACCCCCGTGGGATATATATTCTACCCACACACATTTGAAACTCTCCTGGGGTACCCTCACACATAGTATTCCCTCATTTAGTGGATATTTTCACAAAAAAGTGAAATTTTCAAAAATCCAGAAAATTGGCTGAAAACGACTAAATATCAAGGACTCATTGGGCGAATCGCTCTGGAACTGAAATCGGAACGCTCACTGACATTTCCCCTATCTGAAAGTCTGATAAACGCCGGAAAAATGACTAAGTCCAAAAAAAAAAATTTTTCAACTTTTTTCAATTTTACCCCCGTGAGATATATATTCTACCCGCACACATTTGGAACTCTCCTGGGGTACCCTCACACATATTATTCCCTCATTTAGTGGATATTTTAACAAAAAGGTGAAATTTTCAAAAATCCAGAAAATTGGCTGAAAACGACTAAATATCAAGGACTCATTGGTCGAATCGCTCTGGAACTGAAATGGGAACGCTCACTGACATTTCCCCTATCTGAAAGTCTGATAAACGCCGGAAAAATGACTAAGTCCAAAAAAAAAATTATTTTCAACTTTTTTCAATTTTACCCCCGTGGGATATATATTCTACCCGCACACATTTGGAACTCTCCTGGGGTACCCTCACACATATTATTCCCTCATTTAGTGGATATTTTAACAAAAGAGTGAAATTTTCAAAAATCCAGAAAATTGGCTGAAAACGACTAAATATCAAGGACTCATTGGTCGAATCGCTCTGGAACTGAAATCGGAATGCTCACTGACATTTCCACTATCTGAAAGTCTGATAAACGCCGGAAAAATGACTAAGTCCAAAAAAAAAATTTTTCAACTTTTTTCAATTTTACCCCCGAGGGATATATATTCTACCCACACACATTTGGAACTCTCCTGGGGTACCCTCACACATAGTATTCCCTCATTTAGTGGATATTTTCACAAAAAAGTGAAATTTTCAAAAATCCAGAAAATTGGCTGAAAACGACTAAATATCAAGGACTCATTGGGCGAATCGCTCTGGAACTGAAATCGGAACGCTCACTGACATTTCCCCTATCTGAAAGTCTGATAAACGCCGGAAAAATGACTAAGTCCAAAAAAAAATTATTTTCAACTTTTTTCAATTTTACCCCTGTGGAATACATATTCTACCCACACACATTTGAAACTCTCCTGGGGTACCCTCACACATAGTATTCCCTCATTTAGTGGATATTTTCACAAAAAAGTGAAATTTTCAAAAATCCAGAAAATTGGCTGAAAACGACTAAATATCAAGGACTCATTGGGCGAATCGCTCTGGAACTGAAATCGGAACGCTCACTGACATTTCCCCTATCTGAAAGTCTGATAAACGCCGGAAAAATGACTAAGTCCAAAAAAAAAAATTTTTCAACTTTTTTCAATTTTACCCCCGTGAGATATATATTCTACCCGCACACATTTGGAACTCTCCTGGGGTACCCTCACACATATTATTCCCTCATTTAGTGGATATTTTAACAAAAAGGTGAAATTTTCAAAAATCCAGAAAATTGGCTGAAAACGACTAAATATCAAGGACTCATTGGTCGAATCGCTCTGGAACTGAAATGGGAACGCTCACTGACATTTCCCCTATCTGAAAGTCTGATAAACGCCGGAAAAATGACTAAGTCCAAAAAAAAAATTATTTTCAACTTTTTTCAATTTTACCCCCGTGGGATATATATTCTACCCGCACACATTTGGAACTCTCCTGGGGTACCCTCACACATATTATTCCCTCATTTAGTGGATATTTTAACAAAAGAGTGAAATTTTCAAAAATCCAGAAAATTGGCTGAAAACGACTAAATATCAAGGACTCATTGGTCGAATCGCTCTGGAACTGAAATCGGAATGCTCACTGACATTTCCACTATCTGAAAGTCTGATAAACGCCGGAAAAATGACTAAGTCCAAAAAAAAAATTTTTCAACTTTTTTCAATTTTACCCCCGAGGGATATATATTCTACCCACACACATTTGGAACTCTCCTGGGGTACCCTCACACATAGTATTCCCTCATTTAGTGGATATTTTCACAAAAAAGTGAAATTTTCAAAAATCCAGAAAATTGGCTGAAAACGACTAAATATCAAGGACTCATTGGGCGAATCGCTCTGGAACTGAAATCGGAACGCTCACTGACATTTCCCCTATCTGAAAGTCTGATAAACGCCGGAAAAATGACTAAGTCCAAAAAAAAATTATTTTCAACTTTTTTCAATTTTACCCCTGTGGAATACATATTCTACCCACACACATTTGGAACTCTCCTGGGGTAACCTCACACATAGTATTCCCTCATTTAGTGGATATTTTCACAAAAAAAGTGAAATTTTCAAAAATCCAGAAAATTGGCTGAAAACGACTAAATATCAAGGACTCATTGGGCGAATCGCTCTGGAACTGAAATCGGAGCGCTCACTGACATTTCCCCTATCTGAAAGTCTGATAAACGCCGGAAAAATGACTAAGTCCAAAAAAAAAATTATTTTCAACTTTTTTCAATTTTACCCCTGTGGAATATATATTCTACCCACACACATTTGGAACTCTCCTGGGGTACCCTCACACATAGTATTCCCTCATTTAGTGGATATTTTCACAAAAAAGTGAAATTTTCAAAAATCCAGAAAATTGGCTGAAAACGACTAAATATCAAGGACTCATTGGGCGAATCACTCTGGAACTGAAATCGGAACGCTCACTGACATTTCCCCTATCTGAAAGTCTGATAAACGCCGGAAAAATGACTAAGTCCAAAAAAAAAATTTTTTCAACTTTTTTCAATTTTACCCCCGTGAGATATATATTCTACCCGCACACATTTGGAACTCTCCTGGGGTACCCTCACACATATTATTCCCTCATTTAGTGGATATTTTAACAAAAGAGTGAAATTTTCAAAAATCCAGAAAATTGGCTGAAAACGACTAAATATCAAGGACTCATTGGTCGAATCGCTCTGGAACTGAAATCGGAATGCTCACTGACATTTCCACTATCTGAAAGTCTGATAAACGCCGGAAAAATGACTAAGTCCAAAAAAAAAATTTTTCAACTTTTTTCAATTTTACCCCCGAGGGATACATATTCTACCCACACACATTTGGAACTCTCCTGGGGTACCCTCACACATAGTATTCCCTCATTTAGTGGATATTTTCACAAAAAAGTGAAATTTTCAAAAATCCAGAAAATTGGCTGAAAACGACTAAATATCAAGGACTCATTGGGCGAATCGCTCTGGAACTGAAATCGGAACGCTCACTGACATTTCCCCTATCTGAAAGTCTGATAAACGCCGGAAAAATGACTAAGTCCAAAAAAAAATTATTTTCAACTTTTTTCAATTTTACCCCTGTGGAATATATATTCTACCCACACACATTTGGAACTCTCCTGGGGTACCCTCACACATAGTATTCCCTCATTTAGTGGATATTTTCACAAAAAAGTGAAATTTTCAAAAATCCAGAAAATTGGCTGAAAACGACTAAATATCAAGGACTCATTGGGCGAATCGCTGTGGAACTGAAATCGGAACGCTCACTGACATTTCCCCTATCTGAAAGTCTGATAAACGCCGGAAAAATGACAGTCCAAAAAAAAAAATTTTTTAACTTTTTTCAATTTTACCCCTGTGGGATATATATTCTACCCACACACATTTGGAACTCTCCTGGGGTACCCTCACACATAGTATTCCCTCATTTAGTGGATATTTTCACAAAAAAGTGACATTTTCAAAAATCCCGAAAATTGGCTGAAAACGACTAAATATCAAGGACTCATTGTGCGAATCGCTCTGGAACTGAAATCGGAACGCTCACTGACATTTCCCCTATCTGAAAGTCTGATAAATGCCGGAAAAAGGACTAAGTCCAAAAAAAATTTTTTTTCAACTTTTTTCAATTTTACCCCCGTGGGATATATATTCTACCCACACACATTTGGAACTCTCCTGGGGGTACCCTCACACATATTATTCCCTCATTTAGTGGCAATTTTCACAAAAAAGTAAAATTTTCAAAAATCCAGAAAATTAGCTGAAAACGACTAAATATCAAGGACTCACTGGGTGAATCGCTCTGGAACTGAAATCGGAACGCTCACTGACATTTCCCCTATCTCAAAGTCTGATAAACGCCTGAAAAATGACTAACTCCCAAAAAAAAATTTTTTCAACTTTTTTCAATTTTACCCTCGTGGGATATATATTCTACCCACACACATTTGGAACTCTCCTGGGGTACCCTCACACATATTATTCCCTCATTTAGTGGATATTTTCACAAAAAAGTGAAATTTTCAAAAATCAAGAAAATTGGCTGAAAACGACTAAATATCAAGGACTCATTGGTCGAATCGCTCTGGAACTGAAATCGGAATGCTCACTGACATTTCCCCTATCTGAAAGTCTGATAAATGCCGGAAAAATGACTAAGTCCAAAAAAAAAATTTTTTCAACTTTTTTCAATTTTACCCCTTTTGGATATATATTCTACCCACACACATTTGGAACTCTCCTGGGGTACCCTCATGCATACTATTCCCTCATTTAGTGGATATTTTCACAAAAAAGTGAAATTTTCAAAAATCCAGAAAATTGGCTGAAAACGACTAAATATCAAGGACTCATTGGGCGAATCGCTCTGGAACTGAAATCGGAACGCTGACTGACATTTCCCCTATCTGAAAGTCTGATAAACGCCGGAAAAATGACTAAGTCCAAAAAAAAAATTATTTTCAACTTTTTTCAATTTTACCCCTGTGGAATATATATTCTACCCACACACATTTGGAACTCTCCTTGGGTACCCTCACACATAGTATTCCCTTATTTAGTGGATATTTTCACAAAAAAGTGAAATTTTCAAAAATCCAGAAAATTGGCTGAAAACGACTAAATATCAAGGACTCATTGGGCGAATCGCTGTGGAACTGAAATCGGAACGCTCACTGACATTTCCCCTATCTGAAAGTCTGATAAACGCCGGAAAAATGACAGTCCAAAAAAAAAAATTTTTTTACTTTTTTCAATTTTACCCCTGTGGGATATATATTCTACCCACACACATTTGGAACTCTCCTGGGGTACCCTCACACATAGTATTCCCTCATTTAGTGGATATTTTCACAAAAAAGTGACATTTTCAAAAATCCCGAAAATTGGCTGAAAACGACTAAATATCAAGGACTCATTGTGCGAATAGCTCTGGAACTGAAATCGGAACGCTCACTGACATTTCCCCTATCTGAAAGTCTGATAAATGCCGGAAAAAGGACTAAGTCCAAAAAAAATTTTTTTTCAACTTTTTTCAATTTTACCCCCGTGGGATATATATTCTACCCACACACATTTGGAACTCTCCTGGGGTACCCTCACACATATTATTCCCTCATTTAGTGGCAATTTTCACAAAAAAATAAAATTTTCAAAAATCCAGAAAATTAGCTGAAAACGAC
This sequence comes from Phyllobates terribilis, assembly GCF_046119375.1. Classification (NCBI taxonomy): domain Eukaryota; kingdom Metazoa; phylum Chordata; class Amphibia; order Anura; family Dendrobatidae; genus Phyllobates; species Phyllobates terribilis. The sequence continues at coordinate 235,101,237 of NW_027362768.1, read as the reverse complement.
TAAATATCAAGGACTCACTGGGTGAATCGCTCTGGAACTGAAATCGGAACGCTCACTGACATTTCCCCTATCTGAAAGTCTGATAAACGCCTGAAAAATGACTAACTCCCAAAAAAAAATTTTTTCAACTTTTTTCAATTTTACCCTCGTGGGATATATATTCTACCCACACACATTTGGAACTCTCCTGGGGTACCCTCACACATATTATTCCCTCATTTAGTGGATATTTTCACAAAAAAGTGAAATTTTCAAAAATCAAGAAAATTGGCTGAAAACGACTAAATATCAAGGACTCATTGGTCGAATCGCTCTGGAACTGAAATCGGAATGCTCACTGACATTTCCCCTATCTGAAAGTCTGATAAATGCCGGAAAAATGACTAAGTCCAAAAAAAAAATTTTTTCAACTTTTTTCAATTTTACCCCTTTTGGATATATATTCTACCCACACACATTTGGAACTCTCCTGGGGTACCCTCATGCATACTATTCCCTCATTTAGTGGATATTTTCACAAAAAAGTGACATTTTCAAAAATCCCGAAAATTGGCTGAAAACGACTAAATATCAAGGACTCATTGTGCGAATCGCTCTGGAACTGAAATCGGAACGCTCACTGACATTTCCCCTATCTGAAAGTCTGATAAATGCCGGAAAAAGGACTAAGTCCAAAAAAAATTTTTTTTCAACTTTTTTCAATTTTACCCCCGTGGGATATATATTCTACCCACACACATTTGGAACTCTCCTGGGGGTACCCTCACACATATTATTCCCTCATTTAGTGGCAATTTTCACAAAAAAGTAAAATTTTCAAAAATCCAGAAAATTAGCTGAAAACGACTAAATATCAAGGACTCACTGGGTGAATCGCTCTGGAACTGAAATCGGAACGCTCACTGACATTTCCCCTATCTCAAAGTCTGATAAACGCCTGAAAAATGACTAACTCCCAAAAAAAAATTTTTTCAACTTTTTTCAATTTTACCCTCGTGGGATATATATTCTACCCACACACATTTGGAACTCTCCTGGGGTACCCTCACACATATTATTCCCTCATTTAGTGGATATTTTCACAAAAAAGTGAAATTTTCAAAAATCAAGAAAATTGGCTGAAAACGACTAAATATCAAGGACTCATTGGTCGAATCGCTCTGGAACTGAAATCGGAATGCTCACTGACATTTCCCCTATCTGAAAGTCTGATAAATGCCGGAAAAATGCCTAAGTCCAAAAAAAAAATTTTTTCAACTTTTTTCAATTTTACCCCTTTTGGATATATATTCTACCCACACACATTTGGAACTCTCCTGGGGTACCCTCATGCATACTATTCCCTCATTTAGTGGATATTTTCACAAAAAAGTGAAATTTTCAAAAATCCAGAAAATTGGCTGAAAACGACTAAATATCAAGGACTCATTGGGCGAATCGCTCTGGAACTGAAATCGGAACGCTGACTGACATTTCCCCTATCTGAAAGTCTGATAAACGCCGGAAAAATGACTAAGTCCAAAAAAAAAATTATTTTCAACTTTTTTCAATTTTACCCCTGTGGAATATATATTCTACCCACACACATTTGGAACTCTCCTGGGGTACCCTCACACATAGTATTCCCTTATTTAGTGGATATTTTCACAAAAAAGTGAAATTTTCAAAAATCCAGAAAATTGGCTGAAAACGACTAAATATCAAGGACTCATTGGGCGAATCGCTGTGGAACTGAAATCGGAACGCTCACTGACATTTCCCCTATCTGAAAGTCTGATAAACGCCGGAAAAATGACAGTCCAAAAAAAAAAATTTTTTTACTTTTTTCAATTTTACCCCTGTGGGATATATATTCTACCCACACACATTTGGAACTCTCCTGGGGTACCCTCACACATAGTATTCCCTCATTTAGTGGATATTTTCACAAAAAAGTGACATTTTCAAAAATCCCGAAAATTGGCTGAAAACGACTAAATATCAAGGACTCATTGTGCGAATAGCTCTGGAACTGAAATCGGAACGCTCACTGACATTTCCCCTATCTGAAAGTCTGATAAATGCCGGAAAAAGGACTAAGTCCAAAAAAAATTTTTTTTCAACTTTTTTCAATTTTACCCCCGTGGGATATATATTCTACCCACACACATTTGGAACTCTCCTGGGGTACCCTCACACATATTATTCCCTCATTTAGTGGCAATTTTCACAAAAAAATAAAATTTTCAAAAATCCAGAAAATTAGCTGAAAACGACTAAATATCAAGGACTCACTGGGTGAATCGCTCTGGAACTGAAATCGGAACGCTCACTGACATTTCCCCTATCTGAAAGTCTGATAAACGCCTGAAAAATGACTAACTCCCAAAAAAAAATTTTTTCAACTTTTTTCAATTTTACCCTCGTGGGATATATATTCTACCCACACACATTTGGAACTCTCCTGGGGTACCCTCACACATATTATTCCCTCATTTAGTGGATATTTTCACAAAAAAGTGAAATTTTCAAAAATCAAGAAAATTGGCTGAAAACGACTAAATATCAAGGACTCATTGGTCGAATCGCTCTGGAACTGAAATCGGAATGCTCACTGACATTTCCCCTATCTGAAAGTCTGATAAATGCCGGAAAAATGACTAAGTCCAAAAAAAAAATTTTTTCAACTTTTTTCAATTTTACCCCTTTTGGATATATATTCTACCCACACACATTTGGAACTCTCCTGGGGTACCCTCATGCATACTATTCCCTCATTTAGTGGATATTTTCACAAAAAAGTGAAATTTTCAAAAATCCCGAAAATTGGCTGAAAATGACTAAATATCAAGGACTCATTGGGCGATTCGCTGTGGAACTGAAATCGGAACGCTCACTGACATTTCCCCTATCTGAAAGTCTGATAAACGCCGGAAAAATGACAGTCCAAAAAAAAAAATTTTTTAACTTTTTTCAATTTTACCCCTGTGGGATATATATTCTACCCACACACATTTGGAACTCTCCTGGGGTACCCTCACACATAGTATTATCTCATTTAGTGGATATTTTCACAAAAAAGTGACATTTTCAAAAATCCCGAAAATTGGCTGAAAACGACTAAATATCAAAGACTCATTGTGCGAATCGCTCTGGAACTGAAATCGGAACGCTCACTTTCATTTTCCCTATCTGAAAGTCTGATAAATGCCGGAAAAAGGACTAAGTCCCAAAAAAATTTTTTTTCAACTTTTTTCAATTTTACCCCCGTGGGATACATATTCTACCCACACACATTTGGAACTCTCCTGGGGTACCCTCACACATAGTATTCCCTCATTTAGTGGATATTTTCACAAAAAAGTGAAATTTTCAAAAATCCAGAAAATTGGCTGAAAACGACTAAATATCAAGGACTAATTGGGCGAATCGCTCTGGAACTGAAATCGGAACGCTCACTGACATTTCCCCTATCTGAAAGTCTGATAAACGCCGGAAAAATGACTAAGTCCAAAAAAAAAAATTTTTCAACTTTTTTCAATTTTACCCCCGTGGGATATATATTCTACCCGCACACATTTGGAACTCTCCTGGGGTACCCTCACACATATTATTCCCTCATTTAGTGGCAATTTTCACAAAAAAGTTAAATTTTCAAAAATCCAGAAAATTGGCTGAAAATGACTAAATATCAAGGACTCATTGGGCGAATCGCTCTGGAACTGAAATCGGAACGCTAACTGACATTTCCCCTATCTGAAAGTCTGATAAACGCCAGAAAAATGACTAAGTCCAAAAAAAAAATTTTTTCAACTTTTTTCAATTTTACCCCCGTGGGATATATATTCTACCCACACACATTTGAAACTCTCCTGGGGTACCCTCACTCATAATATTCCCTCATTTAGTGGATATTTTCACAAAAAAGTGAAATTTTCAAAAATCCAGAAAATTGGCTGAAAACGACTAAATATCAAGGACTCATTGGGCGAATCGCTCTGGAACTGAAATCGGAACGCTCACTGACATTTCCCCTATCTGAAAGTCTGATAAACGCCGGAAAAATGACTAAGTCCAAAAAAAAAATTTTTTCAACTTTTTTCAATTTTACCCCCGTGAGATATGTATTCTACCCGCACACAGTTGGAACTCTCCTGGGGTACCCTCACACATATTATTCCCTCATTTAGTGGATATTTTAACAAAAAAGTGAAATTTTCAAAAATCCAGAAAATTGGCTGAAAACGACTAAATATCAAGGACTCATTGGTCGAATCGCTCTGGAACTGAAATCGGAATGCTCACTGACATTTCCCCTATCTGAAAGTCTGATAAACGCCGGAAAAATGACTAAGTCCAAAAAAAAATTATTTTCAACTTTTTTCAATTTTACCCCTGTGGAATACATATTCTACCCACACACATTTGGAACTCTCCTGGGGTAACCTCACACATAGTATTCCCTCATTTAGTGGATATTTTCACAAAAAAAGTGAAATTTTCAAAAATCCAGAAAATTGGCTGAAAACGACTAAATATCAAGGACTCATTGGGCGAATCGCTCTGGAACTGAAATCGGAGCGCTCACTGACATTTCCCCTATCTGAAAGTCTGATAAACGCCGGAAAAATGACTAAGTCCAAAAAAAAAATTATTTTCAACTTTTTTCAATTTTACCCCTGTGGAATATATATTCTACCCACACACATTTGGAACTCTCCTGGGGTACCCTCACACATATTATTCCCTCATTTAGTGGATATTTTAACAAAAGAGTGAAATTTTCAAAAATCCAGAAAATTGGCTGAAAACGACTAAATATCAAGGACTCATTGGGCGAATCGCTGTGGAACTGAAATCGGAACGCTCACTGACATTTCCCCTTTCTGAAAGTCTGATAAACGCCGGAAAAATGACAGTCCAAAAAAAAAAATTTTTTAACTTTTTTCAATTTTACCCCTGTGGGATATATATTCTACCCACACACATTTGGAACTCTCCTGGGGTACCCTCACACATAGTATTCCCTCATTTAGTGGATATTTTCACAAAAAAGTGACATTTTCAAAAATCCCGAAAATTGGCTGAAAACGACTAAATATCAAGGACTCATTGTGCGAATCGCTCTGGAACTGAAATCGGAACGCTCACTGACATTTCCCCTATCTGAAAGTCTGATAAATGCCGGAAAAAGGACTAAGTCCAAAAAAAATTTTTTTTCAACTTTTTTCAATTTTACCCCCGTGGGATATATATTCTACCCACACACATTTGGAACTCTCCTGGGGGTACCCTCACACATATTATTCCCTCATTTAGTGGCAATTTTCACAAAAAAGTAAAATTTTCAAAAATCCAGAAAATTAGCTGAAAACGACTAAATATCAAGGACTTACTGGGTGAATCGCTCTGGAACTGAAATCGGAACGCTCACTGACATTTCCCCTATCTGAAAGTCTGATAAACGCCTGAAAAATGACTAACTCCCAAAAAAAAATTTTTTCAACTTTTTTCAATTTTACCCTCGTGGGATATATATTCTACCCACACACATTTGGAACTCTCCTGGGGTACCCTCACACATATTATTCCCTCATTTAGTGGATATTTTCACAAAAAAGTGAAATTTTCAAAAATCAAGAAAATTGGCTGAAAACGACTAAATATCAAGGACTCATTGGTCGAATCGCTCTGGAACTGAAATCGGAATGCTCACTGACATTTCCCCTATCTGAAAGTCTGATAAATGCCGGAAAAATGACTAAGTCCAAAAAAAAAATTTTTTCAACTTTTTTCAATTTTACCCCTTTTGGATATATATTCTACCCACACACATTTGGAACTCTCCTGGGGTACCCTCATGCATACTATTCCCTCATTTAGTGGATATTTTCACAAAAAAGTGAAATTTTCAAAAATCCCGAAAATTGGCTGAAAATGACTAAATATCAAGGACTCATTGGGCGATTCGCTGTGGAACTGAAATCGGAACGCTCACTGACATTTCCCCTATCTGAAAGTCTGATAAACGCCGGAAAAATGACAGTCCAAAAAAAAAAATTTTTTAACTTTTTTCAATTTTACCCCTGTGGGATATATATTCTACCCACACACATTTGGAACTCTCCTGGGGTACCCTCACACATAGTATTATCTCATTTAGTGGATATTTTCACAAAAAAGTGACATTTTCAAAAATCCCGAAAATTGGCTGAAAACGACTAAATATCAAAGACTCATTGTGCGAATCGCTCTGGAACTGAAATCGGAACGCTCACTTTCATTTTCCCTATCTGAAAGTCTGATAAATGCCGGAAAAAGGACTAAGTCCCAAAAAAATTTTTTTTCAACTTTTTTCAATTTTACCCCCGTGGGATACATATTCTACCCACACACATTTGGAACTCTCCTGGGGTACCCTCACACATAGTATTCCCTCATTTAGTGGATATTTTCACAAAAAAGTGAAATTTTCAAAAATCCAGAAAATTGGCTGAAAACGACTAAATATCAAGGACTAATTGGGCGAATCGCTCTGGAACTGAAATCGGAACGCTCACTGACATTTCCCCTATCTGAAAGTCTGATAAACGCCGGAAAAATGACTAAGTCCAAAAAAAAAAATTTTTCAACTTTTTTCAATTTTACCCCCGTGGGATATATATTCTACCCGCACACATTTGGAACTCTCCTGGGGTACCCTCACACATATTATTCCCTCATTTAGTGGCAATTTTCACAAAAAAGTTAAATTTTCAAAAATCCAGAAAATTGGCTGAAAATGACTAAATATCAAGGACTCATTGGGCGAATCGCTCTGGAACTGAAATCGGAACGCTAACTGACATTTCCCCTATCTGAAAGTCTGATAAACGCCAGAAAAATGACTAAGTCCAAAAAAAAAATTTTTTCAACTTTTTTCAATTTTACCCCCGTGGGATATATATTCTACCCACACACATTTGAAACTCTCCTGGGGTACCCTCACTCATAATATTCCCTCATTTAGTGGATATTTTCACAAAAAAGTGAAATTTTCAAAAATCCAGAAAATTGGCTGAAAACGACTAAATATCAAGGACTCATTGGGCGAATCGCTCTGGAACTGAAATCGGAACGCTCACTGACATTTCCCCTATCTGAAAGTCTGATAAACGCCGGAAAAATGACTAAGTCCAAAAAAAAAATTTTTTCAACTTTTTTCAATTTTACCCCCGTGAGATATGTATTCTACCCGCACACAGTTGGAACTCTCCTGGGGTACCCTCACACATATTATTCCCTCATTTAGTGGATATTTTAACAAAAAAGTGAAATTTTCAAAAATCCAGAAAATTGGCTGAAAACGACTAAATATCAAGGACTCATTGGTCGAATCGCTCTGGAACTGAAATCGGAATGCTCACTGACATTTCCCCTATCTGAAAGTCTGATAAACGCCGGAAAAATGACTAAGTCCAAAAAAAAATTATTTTCAACTTTTTTCAATTTTACCCCTGTGGAATACATATTCTACCCACACACATTTGGAACTCTCCTGGGGTAACCTCACACATAGTATTCCCTCATTTAGTGGATATTTTCACAAAAAAAGTGAAATTTTCAAAAATCCAGAAAATTGGCTGAAAACGACTAAATATCAAGGACTCATTGGGCGAATCGCTCTGGAACTGAAATCGGAGCGCTCACTGACATTTCCCCTATCTGAAAGTCTGATAAACGCCGGAAAAATGACTAAGTCCAAAAAAAAAATTATTTTCAACTTTTTTCAATTTTACCCCTGTGGAATATATATTCTACCCACACACATTTGGAACTCTCCTGGGGTACCCTCACACATAGTATTCCCTCATTTAGTGGATATTTTCACAAAAAAGTGAAATTTTCAAAAATCCAGAAAATTGGCTGAAAACGACTAAATATCAAGGACTCATTGGGCGAATCACTCTGGAACTGAAATCGGAACGCTCACTGACATTTCCCCTATCTGAAAGTCTGATAAACGCCGGAAAAATGACTAAGTCCAAAAAAAAAATTTTTTCAACTTTTTTCAATTTTACCCCCGTGAGATATATATTCTACCCGCACACATTTGGAACTCTCCTGGGGTACCCTCACACATATTATTCCCTCATTTAGTGGATATTTTAACAAAAGAGTGAAATTTTCAAAAATCCAGAAAATTGGCTGAAAACGACTAAATATCAAGGACTCATTGGTCGAATCGCTCTGGAACTGAAATCGGAACGCTCACTGACATTTCCCCTATCTGAAAGTCTGATAAACGCCGGAAAAATGACTAAGTCCAAAAAAAAAATTATTTTCAACTTTTTTCAATTTTACCCCTGTGGAATATATATTCTACCCACACACATTTGGAACTCTACTGGGGTACCCTCACACATAGTATTCCCTCATTTAGTGGATATTTTCACAAAAAAGTGAAATTTTCAAAAATCCAGAAAATTGGCTGAAAACGACTAAATATCAAGGACTCATTGGGCGAATCGCTGTGGAACTGAAATCGGAACGCTCACTGACATTTCCCCTTTCTGAAAGTCTGATAAACGCCGGAAAAATGACAGTCCAAAAAAAAAAATTTTTTAACTTTTTTCAATTTTACCCCTGTGGGATATATATTCTACCCACACACATTTGGAACTCTCCTGGGGTACCCTCACACATAGTATTCCCTCATTTAGTGGATATTTTCACAAAAAAGTGACATTTTCAAAAATCCCGAAAATTGGCTGAAAACGACTAAATATCAAGGACTCATTGTGCGAATCGCTCTGGAACTGAAATCGGAACGCTCACTGACATTTCCCCTATCTGAAAGTCTGATAAATGCCGGAAAAAGGACTAAGTCCAAAAAAAATTTTTTTTCAACTTTTTTCAATTTTACCCCCGTGGGATATATATTCTACCCACACACATTTGGAACTCTCCTGGGGGTACCCTCACACATATTATTCCCTCATTTAGTGGCAATTTTCACAAAAAAGTAAAATTTTCAAAAATCCAGAAAATTAGCTGAAAACGACTAAATATCAAGGACTCACTGGGTGAATCGCTCTGGAACTGAAATCGGAACGCTCACTGACATTTCCCCTATCTGAAAGTCTGATAAACGCCTGAAAAATGACTAACTCCCAAAAAAAAATTTTTTCAACTTTTTTCAATTTTACCCTCGTGGGATATATATTCTACCCACACACATTTGGAACTCTCCTGGGGTACCCTCACACATATTATTCCCTCATTTAGTGGATATTTTCACAAAAAAGTGAAATTTTCAAAAATCAAGAAAATTGGCTGAAAACGACTAAATATCAAGGACTCATTGGTCGAATCGCTCTGGAACTGAAATCGGAATGCTCACTGACATTTCCCCTATCTGAAAGTCTGATAAATGCCGGAAAAATGACTAAGTCCAAAAAAAAAATTTTTTCAACTTTTTTCAATTTTACCCCTTTAGGATATATATTCTACCCACACACATTTGGAACTCTCCTGGGGTACCCTCATGCATACTATTCCCTCATTTAGTGGATATTTTCACAAAAAAGTGAAATTTTCAAAAATCCAGAAAATTGGCTGAAAACGACTAAATATCAAGGACTCATTGGGCGAATCGCTCTGGAACTGAAATCGGAACGCTGACTGACATTTCCCCTATCTGAAAGTCTGATAAACGCCGGAAAAATGACTAAGTCCAAAAAAAAAATTATTTTCAACTTTTTTCAATTTTACCCCTGTGGAATATATATTCTACCCACACACATTTGGAACTCTCCTGGGGTACCCTCACACATAGTATTCCCTTATTTAGTGGATATTTTCACAAAAAAGTGAAATTTTCAAAAATCCAGAAAATTGGCTGAAAACGACTAAATATCAAGGACTCATTGGGCGAATCGCTGTGGAACTGAAATCGGAACGCTCACTGACATTTCCCCTATCTGAAAGTCTGATAAATGCCGGAAAAAGGACTAAGTCCAAAAAAAATTTTTTTTCAACTTTTTTCAATTTTACCCCCGTGGGATATATATTCTACCCACACACATTTGGAACTCTCCTGGGGTACCCTCACACATATTATTCCCTCATTTAGTGGCAATTTTCACAAAAAAGTAAAATTTTCAAAAATCCAGAAAATTAGCTGAAAACGACTAAATATCAAGGACTCACTGGGTGAATCGCTCTGGAACTGAAATCGGAACGCTCACTGACATTTCCCCTATCTGAAAGTCTGATAAACGCCTGAAAAATGACTAACTCCCAAAAAAAAAATTTTTCAACTTTTTTCAATTTTACCCTCGTGGGATATATATTCTACCCACACACATTTGGAACTCTCCTGGGGTACCCTCACACATATTATTCCCTCATTTAGTGGATATTTTCACAAAAAAGTGAAATTTTCAAAAATCAAGAAAATTGGCTGAAAACGACTAAATATCAAGGACTCATTGGTCGAATCGCTCTGGAACTGAAATCGGAATGCTCACTGACATTTCCCCTATCTGAAAGTCTGATAAATGCCGGAAAAATGACTAAGTCCAAAAAAAAAATTTTTTCAACTTTTTTCAATTTTACCCCTTTTGGATATATATTCTACCCACACACATTTGGAACTCTCCTGGGGTACCCTCATGCATACTATTCCCTCATTTAGTGGATATTTTCACAAAAAAGTGAAATTTTCAAAAATCCCGAAAATTGGCTGAAAATGACTAAATATCAAGGACTCATTGGGCGATTCGCTGTGGAACTGAAATCGGAACGCTCACTGACATTTCCCCTATCTGAAAGTCTGATAAACGCCGGAAAAATGACAGTCCAAAAAAAAAAAATTTTTAACTTTTTTCAATTTTACCCCTGTGGGATATATATTCTACCCACACACATTTGGAACTCTCCTGGGGTACCCTCACACATAGTATTATCTCATTTAGTGGATATTTTCACAAAAAAGTGACATTTTCAAAAATCCCGAAAATTGGCTGAAAACGACTAAATATCAAAGACTCATTGTGCGAATCGCTCTGGAACTGAAATCGGAACGCTCACTTTCATTTTCCCTATCTGAAAGTCTGATAAATGCCGGAAAAAGGACTAAGTCCCAAAAAAATTTTTTTTCAACTTTTTTCAATTTTACCCCCGTGGGATACATATTCTACCCACACACATTTGGAACTCTCCTGGGGTACCCTCACACATAGTATTCCCTCATTTAGTGGATATTTTCACAAAAAAGTGAAATTTTCAAAAATCCAGAAAATTGGCTGAAAACGACTAAATATCAAGGACTAATTGGGCGAATCGCTCTGGAACTGAAATCGGAACGCTCACTGACATTTCCCCTATCTGAAAGTCTGATAAACGCCGGAAAAATGACTAAGTCCAAAAAAAAAAATTTTTCAACTTTTTTCAATTTTACCCCCGTGGGATATATATTCTACCCGCACACATTTGGAACTCTCCTGGGGTACCCTCACACATATTATTCCCTCATTTAGTGGCAATTTTCACAAAAAAGTTAAATTTTCAAAAATCCAGAAAATTAGCTGAAAACGACTAAATATCAAGGACTCACTGGGTGAATCGCTCTGGAACTGAAATCGGAACGCTCACTGACATTTCCCCTATCTGAAAGTCTGATAAACGCCTGAAAAATGACTAACTCCCAAAAAAAAATTTTTTCAACTTTTTTCAATTTTACCCTCGTGGGATATATATTCTACCCACACACATTTGGAACTCTCCTGGGGTACCCTCACACATATTATTCCCTCATTTAGTGGATATTTTCACAAAAAAGTGAAATTTTCAAAAATCAAGAAAATTGGCTGAAAACGACTAAATATCAAGGACTCATTGGTCGAATCGCTCTGGAACTGAAATCGGAATGCTCACTGACATTTCCCCTATCTGAAAGTCTGATAAATGCCGGAAAAATGACTAAGTCCAAAAAAAAAATTTTTTCAACTTTTTTCAATTTTACCCCTTTTGGATATATATTCTACCCACACACATTTGGAACTCTCCTGGGGTACCCTCATGCATACTATTCCCTCATTTAGTGGATATTTTCACAAAAAAGTGAAATTTTCAAAAATCCCGAAAATTGGCTGAAAATGACTAAATATCAAGGACTGATTGGGCGATTCGCTGTGGAACTGAAATCGGAACGCTCACTGACATTTCCCCTATCTGAAAGTCTGATAAACGCCGGAAAAATGACAGTCCAAAAAAAAAAATTTTTTAACTTTTTTCAATTTTACCCCTGTGGGATATATATTCTACCCACACACATTTGGAACTCTCCTGGGGTACCCTCACACATAGTATTATCTCATTTAGTGGATATTTTCACAAAAAAGTGACATTTTCAAAAATCCCGAAAATTGGCTGAAAACGACTAAATATCAAAGACTCATTGTGCGAATCGCTCTGGAACTGAAATCGGAACGCTCACTTTCATTTTCCCTATCTGAAAGTCTGATAAATGCCGGAAAAAGGACTAAGTCCCAAAAAAATTTTTTTTCAACTTTTTTCAATTTTACCCCCGTGGGATACATATTCTACCCACACACATTTGGAACTCTCCTGGGGTACCCTCACACATATTATTCCCTCATTTAGTGGATATTTTAACAAAAAAGTGAAATTTTCAAAAATCCAGAAAATTGGCTGAAAACGACTAAATATCAAGGACTCATTGGTCGAATCGCTCTGGAACTGAAATCGGAATGCTCACTGACATTTCCCCTATCTGAAAGTCTGATAAACGCCGGAAAAATGACTAAGTCCAAAAAAAAAATTTTTCAACTTTTTTCAATTTTACCCCCGAGGGATATATATTCTACCCACACACATTTGGAACTCTCCTGGGGTACCCTCACACATAGTATTCCCTCATTTAGTGGATATTTTTACAAAAAAGTGAAATTTTCAAAAATCCAGAAAATTGGCTGAAAACGACTAAATATCAAGGACTCATTGGGCGAATCGCTCTGGAACTGAAATCGGAACGCTCACTGACATTTCCCCTATCTGAAAGTCTGATAAACGCCAGAAAAATGACTAAGTCCAAAAAAAAAATTTTTTCAACTTTTTTCAATTTTACCCCCGTGGGATATATATTCTACCCACACACATTTGAAACACTCCTGGGGTACCCTCACACATAGTATTCCCTCATTTAGTGGATATTTTCACAAAAAAGTGAAATTTTCAAAAATCCAGAAAATTTGCTGAAAACGACTAAATATCAAGGACTCATTGGGCGAATCGCTCTGGAACTGAAATCGGAACGCTCACTGACATTTCCCCTATCTGAAAGTCTGATAAACGCCGGAAAAATGACTAAGTCCAAAAAAAAATTATTTTCAACTTTTTTCAATTTTACCCCTGTGGAATATATATTCTACCCACAAACATTTGGAACTCTCCTGGGGTACCCTCACACATAGTATTCCCTCATTTAGTGGATATTTTCACAAAAAAGTGAAATTTTCAAAAATCCAGAAAATTGGCTGAAAACGACTAAATATCAAGGACTCATTGGGCAAATCGCTCTGGAACTGAAATCGGAATGCTCACTGACATTTCCCCTATCTGAAAGTCTGATAAACGCCGGAAAAATGACTAAGTCCAAAGAAAAATTATTTTCAACTTTTTTCAATTTTACCCCTATGGAATATATATTCTACCCACACACATTTGGAACTCTCCTGGGGTACCCTCACGCATAGTATTCCCTCATTTAGTGGATATTTTCACAAAAAAGTGAAATTTTCAAAAATCCCGAAAATTGGCTGAAAACGACTAAATATCAAGGACTCAATGGGCGAATCGCTGTGGAACTGAAATCGGAACGCTCACTGACATTTCCCCTATCTGAAAGTCTGATAAACGCCGGAAAAATGACAGTCCAAAAAAAAAATTTTTTTAACTTTTTTCAATTTTACCCCTGTGGGATATATATTCTACCCACACACATTTGGAACTCTCCTGGGGTACCCTCACACATAGTATTTCCTCATTTAGTGGATATTTTCACAAAAAAGTGACATTTTCAAAAATCCCGAAAATTGGCTGAAAACGACTAAATATCAAGGACTCATTGTGCGAATCGCTCTGGAACTGAAATCGGAACGCTCACTGACATTTCCCCTATCTGAAAGTCTGATAAATGCGGGAAAAAGGACTAAGTCCAAAAAAAATTTTTTTTCAACTTTTTTCAATTTTACCCCCGTGGGATATATATTCTACCCACACACATTTGGAACTCTCCTGGGGTACCCTCACACATATTATTCCCTCATTTAGTGGCAATTTTCACGAAAAAGTAAAATTTTCAAAAATCCAGAAAATTGGCTGAAAACGACTAAATATCAAGGACTCATTGGGTGAATCGCTCTGGAACTGAAATCGGAACGCTCACTGACATTTCCCCTATCTGAAAGTCTGATAAACGCCGGAAAAATGACTAAGTCCAAAAAAAAAAAATTTTCAACTTTTTTCAATTTTACCCTCGTGGGATATATATTCTACCCACACACATTTGGAACTCTCCTGGGGTACCCTCACACATATTATTCCCTCATTTAGTGGATATTTTCACAAAAAAGTGAAATTTTCAAAAATCCAGAAAATTGGCTGAAAACGACTAAATATCAAGGACTCATTGGGCGAATCGCTGTGGAACTGAAATCGGAACGCTCACTGACATTTCCCCTATCTGAAAGTCTGATAAACGCCGGAAAAATGACTAAGTCCAAAAAAAAAATTTTTTCAACTTTTTTCAATTTTACCCCCGTGAGATATATATTCTACCCGAACACATTTGGAACTCTCCTGGGGTACCCTCACACATATTATTCCCTCATTTAGTGGATATTTTCACAAAAAAGTGAAATTTTCAAAAATCAAGAAAATTGGCTGAAAACGACTAAATATCAAGGACTCATTGGTCGAATCGCTCTGGAACTGAAATCGGAATGCTCACTGACATTTCCCCTATCTGAAAGTCTGATAAACGCCGGAAAAATGACTAAGTCCAAAAAAAAAATTTTTCAACTTTTTTCAATTTTACCCCCGAGGGATATATATTCTACCCACACACATTTGGAACTCTCCTGGGGTACCCTCACACATATTATTCCCTCATTTAGTGGCAATTTTCACAAAAAAGTAAAATTTTCAAAAATTCAGAAAATTGGCTGAAAACGACTAAATATCAAGGACTCATTGGGCGAATCGCTCTGGAACTGAAATCGGAACGCTGACTGACATTTCCCCTATCTGAAAGTCTGATAAACGCCGGAAAAATGACTAAGTCCAAAAAAAAAATTATTTTCAACTTTTTTCAATTTTACCCCTGTGGAATATATATTCTACCCACACACATTTGGAACTCTCCTGGGGTACCCTCACACATAGTATTCCCTTATTTAGTGGATATTTTCACAAAAAAGTGAAATTTTCAAAAATCCAGAAAATTGGCTGAAAACGACTAAATATCAAGGACTCATTGGGCGAATCGCTGTGGAACTGAAATCGGAACGCTCACTGACATTTCCCCTATCTGAAAGTCTGATAAACGCCGGAAAAATGACAGTCCAAAAAAAAAAATTTTTTTACTTTTTTCAATTTTACCCCTGTGGGATATATATTCTACCCACACACATTTGGAACTCTCCTGGGGTACCCTCACACATAGTATTCCCTCATTTAGTGGATATTTTCACAAAAAAGTGACATTTTCAAAAATCCCGAAAATTGGCTGAAAACGACTAAATATCAAGGACTCATTGTGCGAATAGCTCTGGAACTGAAATCGGAACGCTCACTGACATTTCCCCTATCTGAAAGTCTGATAAATGCCGGAAAAAGGACTAAGTCCAAAAAAAATTTTTTTTCAACTTTTTTCAATTTTACCCCCGTGGGATATATATTCTACCCACACACATTTGGAACTCTCCTGGGGTACCCTCACACATATTATTCCCTCATTTAGTGGCAATTTTCACAAAAAAGTAAAATTTTCAAAAATCCAGAAAATTAGCTGAAAACGACTAAATATCAAGGACTCACTGGGTGAATCGCTCTGGAACTGAAATCGGAACGCTCACTGACATTTCCCCTATCTGAAAGTCTGATAAACGCCTGAAAAATGACTAACTCCCAAAAAAAAATTTTTTCAACTTTTTTCAATTTTACCCTCGTGGGATATATATTCTACCCACACACATTTGGAACTCTCCTGGGGTACCCTCACACATATTATTCCCTCATTTAGTGGATATTTTCACAAAAAAGTGAAATTTTCAAAAATCAAGAAAATTGGCTGAAAACGACTAAATATCAAGGACTCATTGGTCGAATCGCTCTGGAACTGAAATCGGAATGCTCACTGACATTTCCCCTATCTGAAAGTCTGATAAATGCCGGAAAAATGACTAAGTCCAAAAAAAAAATTTTTTCAACTTTTTTCAATTTTACCCCTTTTGGATATATATTCTACCCACACACATTTGGAACTCTCCTGGGGTACCCTCACACATAGTATTCCCTCATTTAGTGGATATTTTCACAAAAAAAGTGAAATTTTCAAAAATCCAGAAAATTGGCTGAAAACGACTAAATATCAAGGACTAATTGGGCGAATCGCTCTGGAACTGAAATCGGAACGCTCACTGACATTTCCCCTATCTGAAAGTCTGATAAACGCCGGAAAAATGACTAAGTCCAAAAAAAAAAATTTTTCAACTTTTTTCAATTTTACCCCCGTGGGATATATATTCTACCCGCACACATTTGGAACTCTCCTGGGGTACCCTCACACATATTATTCCCTCATTTAGTGGCAATTTTCACAAAAAAGTTAAATTTTCAAAAATCCAGAAAATTGGCTGAAAATGACTAAATATCAAGGACTCATTGGGCGAATCGCTCTGGAACTGAAATCGGAACGCTAACTGACATTTCCCCTATCTGAAAGTCTGATAAACGCCAGAAAAATGACTAAGTCCAAAAAAAAAATTTTTTCAACTTTTTTCAATTTTACCCCCGTGGGATATATATTCTACCCGCACACAGTTGGAACTCTCCTGGGGTACCCTCACACATATTATTCCCTCATTTAGTGGATATTTTAACAAAAAAGTGAAATTTTCAAAAATCCAGAAAATTGGCTGAAAACGACTAAATATCAAGGACTCATTGGTCGAATCGCTCTGGAACTGAAATCGGAATGCTCCCTGACATTTCCCCTATCTGAAAGTCTGATAAACGCCGGAAAAATGACTAAGTCCAAAAAAAAAATTTTTCAACTTTTTTCAATTTTACCCCCGAGGGATATATATTCTACCCACACACATTTGGAACTCTCCTGGGGTACCCTCACACATAGTATTCCCTCATTTAGTGGATATTTTTACAAAAAAGTGAAATTTTCAAAAATCCAGAAAATTGGCTGAAAACGACTAAATATCAAGGACTCATTGGGCGAATCGCTCTGGAACTGAAATCGGAACGCTCACTGACATTTCCCCTATCTGAAAGTCTGATAAACGCCAGAAAAATGACTAAGTCCAAAAAAAAAATTTTTTCAACTTTTTTCAATTTTACCCCCGTGGGATATATATTCTACCCACACACATTTGAAACACTCCTGGGGTACCCTCACACATAGTATTCCCTCATTTAGTGGATATTTTCACAAAAAAGTGAAATTTTCAAAAATCCAGAAAATTTGCTGAAAACGACTAAATATCAAGGACTCATTGGGCGAATCGCTCTGGAACTGAAATCGGAACGCTCACTGACATTTCCCCTATCTGAAAGTCTGATAAACGCCGGAAAAATGACTAAGTCCAAAAAAAAATTATTTTCAACTTTTTTCAATTTTACCCCTGTGGAATATATATTCTACCCACAAACATTTGGAACTCTCCTGGGGTACCCTCACACATAGTATTCCCTCATTTAGTGGATATTTTCACAAAAAAGTGAAATTTTCAAAAATCCAGAAAATTGGCTGAAAACGACTAAATATCAAGGACTCATTGGGCGAATCGCTCTGGAACTGAAATCGGAATGCTCACTGACATTTCCCCTATCTGAAAGTCTGATAAACGCCGGAAAAATGACAGTCCAAAAAAAAAAATTTTTTTACTTTTTTCAATTTTACCCCTGTGGGATATATATTCTACCCACACACATTTGGAACTCTCCTGGGGTACCCTCACACATAGTATTCCCTCATTTAGTGGATATTTTCACAAAAAAGTGACATTTTCAAAAATCCCGAAAATTGGCTGAAAACGACTAAATATCAAGGACTCATTGTGCGAATAGCTCTGGAACTGAAATCGGAACGCTCACTGACATTTCCCCTATCTGAAAGTCTGATAAATGCCGGAAAAAGGACTAAGTCCAAAAAAAATTTTTTTTCAACTTTTTTCAATTTTACCCCCGTGGGATATATATTCTACCCACACACATTTGGAACTCTCCTGGGGTACCCTCACACATATTATTCCCTCATTTAGTGGCAATTTTCACAAAAAAGTAAAATTTTCAAAAATCCAGAAAATTAGCTGAAAACGACTAAATATCAAGGACTCACTGGGTGAATCGCTCTGGAACTGAAATCGGAACGCTCACTGACATTTCCCCTATCTGAAAGTCTGATAAACGCCTGAAAAATGACTAACTCCCAAAAAAAAATTTTTTCAACTTTTTTCAATTTTACCCTCGTGGGATATATATTCTACCCACACACATTTGGAACTCTCCTGGGGTACCCTCACACATATTATTCCCTCATTTAGTGGATATTTTCACAAAAAAGTGAAATTTTCAAAAATCAAGAAAATTGGCTGAAAACGACTAAATATCAAGGACTCATTGGTCGAATCGCTCTGGAACTGAAATCGGAATGCTCACTGACATTTCCCCTATCTGAAAGTCTGATAAATGCCGGAAAAATGACTAAGTCCAAAAAAAAAATTTTTTCAACTTTTTTCAATTTTACCCCTTTTGGATATATATTCTACCCACACACATTTGGAACTCTCCTGGGGTACCCTCACACATAGTATTCCCTCATTTAGTGGATATTTTCACAAAAAAGTGAAATTTTCAAAAATCCAGAAAATTGGCTGAAAACGACTAAATATCAAGGACTAATTGGGCGAATCGCTCTGGAACTGAAATCGGAACGCTCACTGACATTTCCCCTATCTGAAAGTCTGATAAACGCCGGAAAAATGACTAAGTCCAAAAAAAAAAATTTTTCAACTTTTTTCAATTTTACCCCCGTGGGATATATATTCTACCCGCACACATTTGGAACTCTCCTGGGGTACCCTCACACATATTATTCCCTCATTTAGTGGCAATTTTCACAAAAAAGTTAAATTTTCAAAAATCCAGAAAATTGGCTGAAAATGACTAAATATCAAGGACTCATTGGGCGAATCGCTCTGGAACTGAAATCGGAACGCTAACTGACATTTCCCCTATCTGAAAGTCTGATAAACGCCAGAAAAATGACTAAGTCCAAAAAAAAAATTTTTTCAACTTTTTTCAATTTTACCCCCGTGGGATATATATTCTACCCGCACACAGTTGGAACTCTCCTGGGGTACCCTCACACATATTATTCCCTCATTTAGTGGATATTTTAACAAAAAAGTGAAATTTTCAAAAATCCAGAAAATTGGCTGAAAACGACTAAATATCAAGGACTCATTGGTCGAATCGCTCTGGAACTGAAATCGGAATGCTCCCTGACATTTCCCCTATCTGAAAGTCTGATAAACGCCGGAAAAATGACTAAGTCCAAAAAAAAAATTTTTCAACTTTTTTCAATTTTACCCCCGAGGGATATATATTCTACCCACACACATTTGGAACTCTCCTGGGGTACCCTCACACATAGTATTCCCTCATTTAGTGGATATTTTTACAAAAAAGTGAAATTTTCAAAAATCCAGAAAATTGGCTGAAAACGACTAAATATCAAGGACTCATTGGGCGAATCGCTCTGGAACTGAAATCGGAACGCTCACTGACATTTCCCCTATCTGAAAGTCTGATAAACGCCAGAAAAATGACTAAGTCCAAAAAAAAAATTTTTTCAACTTTTTTCAATTTTACCCCCGTGGGATATATATTCTACCCACACACATTTGAAACACTCCTGGGGTACCCTCACACATAGTATTCCCTCATTTAGTGGATATTTTCACAAAAAAGTGAAATTTTCAAAAATCCAGAAAATTTGCTGAAAACGACTAAATATCAAGGACTCATTGGGCGAATCGCTCTGGAACTGAAATCGGAACGCTCACTGACATTTCCCCTATCTGAAAGTCTGATAAACGCCGGAAAAATGACTAAGTCCAAAAAAAAATTATTTTCAACTTTTTTCAATTTTACCCCTGTGGAATATATATTCTACCCACAAACATTTGGAACTCTCCTGGGGTACCCTCACACATATTATTCCCTCATTTAGTGGATATTTTCACAAAAAAGTGAAATTTTCAAAAATCAAGAAAATTGGCTGAAAATGACTAAATATCAAGGACTCATTGGTCGAATCGCTCTGGAACTGAAATCGGAATGCTCACTGACATTTCCCCTATCTGAAAGTCTGATAAACGACGGAAAAATGACTAAGTCCAAAAAAAAAATTTTTCAACTTTTTTCAATTTTACCCCCGAGGGATATATATTCTACCCACACACATTTGGAACTCTCCTGTGGTACCCTCACACATAGTATTCCCTCATTTAGTGGATATTTTCACAAAAAAGTGAAATTTTCAAAAATCCAGAAAATTGGCTGAAAACGACTAAATATCAAGGACTCATTGGGCGAATCGCTGTGGAACTGAAATCGGAACGCTCACTGACATTTCCCCTATCTGAAAGTCTGATAAACGCCGGAAAAATGACTAAGTCCAAAAAAAAAATTTTTTCAACTTTTTTCAATTTTACCCCCGTGAGATATATATTCTACCCGAACACATTTGGAACTCTCCTGGGGTACCCTCACACATATTATTCCCTCATTTAGTGGATATTTTCACAAAAAAGTGAAATTTTCAAAAATCAAGAAAATTGGCTGAAAACGACTAAATATCAAGGACTCATTGGTCGAATCGCTCTGGAACTGAAATCGGAATGCTCACTGACATTTCCCCTATCTGAAAGTCTGATAAACGCCGGAAAAATGACTAAGTCCAAAAAAAAAATTTTTCAACTTTTTTCAATTTTACCCCCGAGGGATATATATTCTACCCACACACATTTGGAACTCTCCTGGGGTACCCTCACACATATTATTCCCTCATTTAGTGGCAATTTTCACAAAAAAGTAAAATTTTCAAAAATCCAGAAAATTGGCTGAAAACGACTAAATATCAAGGACTCATTGGGTGAATCGCTCTGGAACTGAAATCGGAACGCTCACTGACATTTCCCCTATCTGAAAGTCTGATAAACGCCAGAAAAATGACTAAGTCCAAAAAAAAAATTTTTTCAACTTTTTTCAATTTTACCCTTGTGGGATATATATTCTACCCACACACATTTGAAACTCTCCTGGGGTACCCTCACTCATAATATTCCCTCATTTAGTGGATATTTTCACAAAAAAGTGAAATTTTCAAAAATCCAGAAAATTGGCTGAAAACGACTAAATATCAAGGATTCATTGGGCGAATCGCTCTGGAAATGAAATCGGAACGCTAACTGACATTTCCCCTATCTGAAAGTCTGATAAACGCCAGAAAAATGACTAAGTCCAAAAAAAAAATTTTTTCAACTTTTTTCAATTTTACCCCCGTGGGATATATATTCTACCCACACACATTTGAAACTCTCCTGGGGTACCCTCACACATAGTATTCCCTCATTTAGTGGATATTTTCACAAAAAAGTGAAATTTTCAAAAATCCAGAAAATTGGCTGAAAACGACTAAATATCAAGGACTCAATGGGCGAATCGCTGTGGAACTGAAATCGGAACGCTCACTGACATTTCCCCTATCTGAAAGTCTGATAAACGCCGGAAAAATGACAGTCCAAAAAAAAAATTTTTTTTACTTTTTTCAATTTTACCCCTGTGGGATATATATTCTACCCACACACATTTGGAACTCTCCTGGGGTACCCTCACACATAGTATTCCCTCATTTAGTGGATATTTTCACAAAAAAGTGACATTTTCAAAAATCCCGAAAATTGGCTGAAAACGACTAAATATCAAGGACTCATTGTGCGAATCGCTCTGGAACTGAAATCGGAACGCTCACTGACATTTCCCCTATCTGAAAGTCTGATAAATGCGGGAAAAAGGACTAAGTCCAAAAAAAATTTTTTTTCAACTTTTTTCAATTTTACCCCCGTGGGATATATATTCTACCCACACACATTTGGAACTCTCCTGGGGTACCCTCACACATATTATTCCCTCATTTAGTGGATATTTTCACAAAAAAGTGAAATTTTCAAAAATCCAGAAAATTGGCTGAAAACGACTAAATATCAAGGACTAATTGGGCGAATCGCTCTGGAACTGAAATCGGAACGCTCACTGACATTTCCCCTATCTGAAAGTCTGATAAACGCCGGAAAAATGACTAAGTCCAAAAAAAAAAATTTTTCAACTTTTTTCAATTTTACCCCCGTGGGATATATATTCTACCCGCACACATTTGGAACTCTCCTGGGGTACCCTCACACATATTATTCCCTCATTTAGTGGCAATTTTCACAAAAAAGTTAAATTTTCAAAAATCCAGAAAATTGGCTGAAAATGACTAAATATCAAGGACTCATTGGGCGAATCGCTCTGGAACTGAAATCGGAACGCTAACTGACATTTCCCCTATCTGAAAGTCTGATAAACGCCAGAAAAATGACTAAGTCCAAAAAAAAAATTTTTTCAACTTTTTTCAATTTTACCCCCGTGGGATATATATTCTACCCACACACATTTGAAACTCTCCTGGGGTACCCTCACTCATAATATTCCCTCATTTAGTGGATATTTTCACAAAAAAGTGAAATTTTCAAAAATCCAGAAAATTGGCTGAAAACGACTAAATATCAAGGACTCATTGGGCGAATCGCTCTGGAACTGAAATCGGAACGCTCACTGACATTTCCCCTATCTGAAAGTCTGATAAACGCCGGAAAAATGACTAAGTCCAAAAAAAAAATTTTTTCAACTTTTTTCAATTTTACCCCCGTGAGATATGTATTCTACCCGCACACATTTGGAACTCTCCTGGGGTACCCTCACACATATTATTCCCTCATTTAGTGGATATTTTAACAAAAAAGTGAAATTTTCAAAAATCCAGAAAATTGGCTGAAAACGACTAAATATCAAGGACTCATTGGTCGAATCGCTCTGGAACTGAAATCGGAATGCTCACTGACATTTCCCCTATCTGAAAGTCTGATAAACGCTGGAAAAATGACTAAGTCCAAAAAAAAAATTTTTCAACTTTTTTCAATTTTACCCCCGAGGGATATATATTCTACCCACACACATTTGGAACTCTCCTGGGGTACCCTCACACATAGTATTCCCTCATTTAGTGGATATTTTCACAAAAAAGTGAAATTTTCAAAAATCCAGAAAATTGGCTGAAAACGACTAAATATCAAGGACTCATTGGGCGAATCGCTCTGGAACTGAAATCGGAACGCTCACTGACATTTCCCCTATCTGAAAGTCTGATAAACGCCAGAAAAATGACTAAGTCCAAAAAAAAAATTTTTTCAACTTTTTTCAATTTTACCCCCGTGGGATATATATTCTACCCACACACATTTGAAACACTCCTGGGGTACCCTCACACATAGTATTCCCTCATTTAGTGGATATTTTCACAAAAAAGTGAAATTTTCAAAAATCCAGAAAATTGGCTGAAAACGACTAAATATCAAGGACTCATTGGGCGAATCGCTCTGGAACTGAAATCGGAATGCTCACTGACATTTCCCCTATCTGAAAGTCTGATAAACGCCGGAAAAATGACTAAGTCCAAAGAAAAATTATTTTCAACTTTTTTCAATTTTACCCCTATGGAATATATATTCTACCCACACACATTTGGAACTCTCCTGGGGTACCCTCACGCATAGTATTCCCTCATTTAGTGGATATTTTCACAAAAAAGTGAAATTTTCAAAAATCCAGAAAATTGGCTGAAAACGACTAAATATCAAGGACTAATTGGGCGAATCGCTCTGGAACTGAAATCGGAACGCTCACTGACATTTCCCCTATCTGAAAGTCTGATAAACGCCGGAAAAATGACTAAGTCCAAAAAAAAAAATTTTTCAACTTTTTTCAATTTTACCCCCGTGGGATATATATTCTACCCGCACACATTTGGAACTCTCCTGGGGTACCCTCACACATATTATTCCCTCATTTAGTGGCAATTTTCACAAAAAAGTTAAATTTTCAAAAATCCAGAAAATTGGCTGAAAATGACTAAATATCAAGGACTCATTGGGCGAATCGCTCTGGAACTGAAATCGGAACGCTAACTGACATTTCCCCTATCTGAAAGTCTGATAAACGCCAGAAAAATGACTAAGTCCAAAAAAAAAATTTTTTCAACTTTTTTCAATTTTACCCCCGTGGGATATATATTCTACCCACACACATTTGAAACTCTCCTGGGGTACCCTCACTCATAATATTCCCTCATTTAGTGGATATTTTCACAAAAAAGTGAAATTTTCAAAAATCCAGAAAATTGGCTGAAAACGACTAAATATCAAGGACTCATTGGGCGAATCGCTCTGGAACTGAAATCGGAACGCTCACTGACATTTCCCCTATCTGAAAGTCTGATAAACGCCGGAAAAATGACTAAGTCCAAAAAAAAAATTTTTTCAACTTTTTTCAATTTTACCCCCGTGAGATATGTATTCTACCCGCACACATTTGGAACTCTCCTGGGGTACCCTCACACATATTATTCCCTCATTTAGTGGATATTTTCACAAAAAAGTGAAATTTTCAAAAATCCAGAAAATTGGCTGAAAACGACTAAATATCAAGGACTCATTGGGCGAATCGCTCTGGAACTGAAATCGGAACGCTCACTGACATTTCCCCTATCTGAAAGTCTGATAAACGCCGGAAAAATGACTAAGTCCAAAAAAAAATTATTTTCAACTTTTTTCAATTTTACCCCTGTGGAATATATATTCTACCCACAAACATTTGGAACTCTCCTGGGGTACCCTCACACATAGTATTCCCTCATTTAGTGGATATTTTCACAAAAAAGTGAAATTTTCAAAAATCCAGAAAATTGGCTGAAAACGACTAAATATCAAGGACTCATTGGGCGAATCGCTCTGGAACTGAAATCGGAATGCTCACTGACATTTCCCCTATCTGAAAGTCTGATAAACGCCGGAAAAATGACTAAGTCCAAAGAAAAATTATTTTCAACTTTTTTCAATTTTACCCCTATGGAATATATATTCTACCCACACACATTTGGAACTCTCCTGGGGTACCCTCACGCATAGTATTCCCTCATTTAGTGGATATTTTCACAAAAAAGTGAAATTTTCAAAAATCCCGAAAATTGGCTGAAAACGACTAAATATCAAGGACTCAATGGGCGAATCGCTGTGGAACTGAAATCGGAACGCTCACTGACATTTCCCCTATCTGAAAGTCTGATAAACGCCGGAAAAATGACAGTCCAAAAAAAAAATTTTTTTAACTTTTTTCAATTTTACCCCTGTGGGATATATATTCTACCCACACACATTTGGAACTCTCCTGGGGTACCCTCACACATAGTATTCCCTCATTTAGTGGATATTTTCACAAAAAAGTGACATTTTCAAAAATCCCGAAAATTGGCTGAAAACGACTAAATATCAAGGACTCATTGTGCGAATCGCTCTGGAACTGAAATCGGAACGCTCACTGACATTTCCCCTATCTGAAAGTCTGATAAATGCGGGAAAAAGGACTAAGTCCAAAAAAAATTTTTTTTCAACTTTTTTCAATTTTACCCCCGTGGGATATATATTCTACCCACACACATTTGGAACTCTCCTGGGGTACCCTCACACATATTATTCCCTCATTTAGTCGCAATTTTCACGAAAAAGTAAAATTTTCAAAAATCCAGAAAATTGGCTGAAAACGACTAAATATCAAGGACTCATTGGGTGAATCGCTCTGGAACTGAAATCGGAACGCTCACTGACATTTCCCCTATCTGAAAGTCTGATAAACGCCGGAAAAATGACTAAGTCCAAAAAAAAAAAATTTTCAACTTTTTTCAATTTTACCCTCGTGGGATATATATTCTACCCACACACATTTGGAACTCTCCTGGGGTACCCTCACACATATTATTCCCTCATTTAGTGGATATTTTCACAAAAAAGTGAAATTTTCAAAAATCAAGAAAATTGGCTGAAAATGACTAAATATCAAGGACTCATTGGTCGAATCGCTCTGGAACTGAAATCGGAATGCTCACTGACATTTCCCCTATCTGAAAGTCTGATAAACGACGGAAAAATGACTAAGTCCAAAAAAAAAATTTTTCAACTTTTTTCAATTTTACCCCCGAGGGATATATATTCTACCCACACACATTTGGAACTCTCCTGTGGTACCCTCACACATAGTATTCCCTCATTTAGTGGATATTTTCACAAAAAAGTGAAATTTTCAAAAATCCAGAAAATTGGCTGAAAACGACTAAATATCAAGGACTCATTGGGCGAATCGCTGTGGAACTGAAATCGGAACGCTCACTGACATTTCCCCTATCTGAAAGTCTGATAAACGCCGGAAAAATGACTAAGTCCAAAAAAAAAATTTTTTCAACTTTTTTCAATTTTACCCCCGTGAGATATATATTCTACCCGAACACATTTGGAACTCTCCTGGGGTACCCTCACACATATTATTCCCTCATTTAGTGGATATTTTCACAAAAAAGTGAAATTTTCAAAAATCAAGAAAATTGGCTGAAAACGACTAAATATCAAGGACTCATTGGTCGAATCGCTCTGGAACTGAAATCGGAATGCTCACTGACATTTCCCCTATCTGAAAGTCTGATAAACGCCGGAAAAATGACTAAGTCCAAAAAAAAAATTTTTCAACTTTTTTCAATTTTACCCCCGAGGGATATATATTCTACCCACACACATTTGGAACTCTCCTGGGGTACCCTCACACATATTATTCCCTCATTTAGTGGCAATTTTCACAAAAAAGTAAAATTTTCAAAAATCCAGAAAATTGGCTGAAAACGACTAAATATCAAGGACTCATTGGGTGAATCGCTCTGGAACTGAAATCGGAACGCTCACTGACATTTCCCCTATCTGAAAGTCTGATAAACGCCGGAAAAATGACTAAGTCCCAAAAAAAATTATTTTCAACTTTTTTCAATTTTACCCCTGTGGAATATATATTCTACCCACACACATTTGGAACTCTCCTGGGGTACCCTCACACATAGTATTCCCTCATTTAGTGGATATTTTCACAAAAAAGTGAAATTTTCAAAAATCAAGAAAATTGGCTGAAAACGACTAAATATCAAGGACTCATTGGTCGAATCGCTCTGGAACTGAAATCGGAATGCTCACTGACATTTCCCCTATCTGAAAGTCTGATAAACGCCGGAAAAATGACAGTCCAAAAAAAAAATTTTTCAACTTTTTTCAATTTTACGCCCGAGGGATATATATTCTGCCCACACACATTTGGAACTCTCCTGGGGTACCCTCACACATAGTATTCCCTCATTTAGTGGTAATTTTCACAAAAAAGTAAAATTTTCAAAAATCCAGAAAATTGGCTGAAAACGACTAAATATCAAGGACTCATTGGGTGAATCGCTCTGGAACTGAAATCAGAACGCTCACTGACATTTCCCCTATCTGAAAGTCTGATAAACGCCAGAAAAATGACTAAGTCCAAAAAAAAAATTTTTTCAACTTTTTTCAATTTTACCCCCGTGGGATATATATTCTACCCACACACATTTGAAACTCTCCTGGGGTACCCTCACACATAGTATTCCCTCATTTAGTGGATATTTTCACAAAAAAGTGAAATTTTCAAAAATCCAGAAAATTGGCTGAAAACGACTAAATATCAAGGACTCATTGGGCGAATCGCTCTGGAACTGAAATCGGAATGCTCACTGACATTTCCCCTATCTGAAAGTCTGATAAACGCCGGAAAAATGACTAAGTCCAAAGAAAAATTATTTTCAACTTTTTTCAATTTTACCCCTATGGAATATATATTCTACCCACACACATTTGGAACTCTCCTGGGGTACCCTCACACATATTATTCCCTCATTTAGTCGCAATTTTCACGAAAAAGTAAAATTTTCAAAAATCCAGAAAATTGGCCGAAAACGACTAAATATCAAGGACTCATTGGGTGAATCGCTCTGGAACTGAAATCGGAACGCTCACTGACATTTCCCCTATCTGAAAGTCTGATAAACGCCGGAAAAATGACTAAGTCCAAAAAAAATTTTTTTTTAACTTTTTTCAATTTTACCCCTGTGGGATATAAATTCTACACACACACATTTGGAACTCTCCTGGGGTACCCTCACACATATTATTCCCTCATTTAGTGGATATTTTCACAAAAAAGTGAAATTTTCAAAAATCAAGAAAATTGGCTGAAAATGACTAAATATCAAGGACTCATTGGTCGAATCGCTCTGGAACTGAAATCGCAATGCTCACTGACATTTCCCCTATCTGAAAGTCTGATAAACGATGGAAAAATGACTAAGTCCAAAAAAAAAATTTTTCAACTTTTTTCAATTTTACCCCCGAGGGATATATATTCTACCCACACACATTTGGAACTCTCCTGTGGTACCCTCACACATAGTATTCCCTCATTTAGTGGATATTTTCACAAAAAAGTGAAATTTTCAAAAATCCAGAAAATTGGCTGAAAACGACTAAATATCAAGGACTCATTGGGCGAATCGCTGTGGAACTGAAATCGGAACGCTCACTGACATTTCCCCTATCTGAAAGTCTGATAAACGCCGGAAAAATGACTAAGTCCAAAAAAAAAATTTTTTCAACTTTTTTCAATTTTACCCCCGTGAGATATATATTCTACCCGAACACATTTGGAACTCTCCTGGGGTACCCTCACACATATTATTCCCTCATTTAGTGGCAATTTTCACAAAAAAGTAAAATTTTCAAAAATCCAGAAAATTGGCTGAAAACGACTAAATATCAAGGACTCATTGGGTGAATCGCTCTGGAACTGAAATCGGAACGCTCACTGACATTTCCCCTATCTGAAAGTCTGATAAACGCCGGAAAAATGACTAAGTCCAAAAAAAAATTATTTTCAACTTTTTTCAATTTTACCCCTGTGGAATATATATTCTACCCACACACATTTGGAACTCTCCTGGGGTACCCTCACACATAGTATTCCCTCATTTAGTGGATATTTTCACAAAAAAGTGAAATTTTCAAAAATCAAGAAAATTGGCTGAAAACGACTAAATATCAAGGACTCATTGGTCGAATCGCTCTGGAACTGAAATCGGAATGCTCACTGACATTTCCCCTATCTGAAAGTCTGATAAACGCCGGAAAAATGACAATCCAAAAAAAAAATTTTTCAACTTTTTTCAATTTTACGCCCGAGGGATATATATTCTGCCCACACACATTTGGAACTCTCCTGGGGTACCCTCACACATAGTATTCCCTCATTTAGTGGTAATTTTCACAAAAAAGTAAAATTTTCAAAAATCCAGAAAATTGGCTGAAAACGACTAAATATCAAGGACTCATTGGGTGAATCGCTCTGGAACTGAAATCAGAACGCTCACTGACATTTCCCCTATCTGAAAGTCTGATAAACGCCGGAAAAATGACTAAGTCCAAAAAAAAAATTTTTCAACTTTTTTCAATTTTACCCCCGAGGGATATATATTCTACCCACACACATTTGGAACTCTCCTGGGGTACCCTCACACATATTATTCCCTCATTTAGTGGCAATTTTCACGAAAAAGTAAAATTTTCAAAAATCCAGAAAATTGGCTGAAAACGACTAAATATCAAGGACTCATTGGGTGAATCGCTCTGGAACTGAAATCGGAACGCTCACTGACATTTCCCCTATCTGAAAGTCTGATAAACGCCGGAAAAATTACTAAGTCCAAAAAAAAAATTTTTCAACTTTTTTCAATTTTACCCCCGAGGGATATATATTCTACCCACACACATTTGGAACTCTCCTGGGGTACCCTCACACATAGTATTCCCTCATTTAGTGGATATTTTCACAAAAAAGTGAAATTTTCAAAAATCCAGAAAATTGGCTGAAAACGACTAAATATCAAGGACTCATTGGGCAAATCGCTCTGGAACTGAAATCGGAATGCTCACTGACATTTCCCCTATCTGAAAGTCTGATAAATGCCGGAAAAATGACTAAGTCCAAAAAAAAAATTTTTTCAACTTTTTTCAATTTTACCCCTGTGGGATATATATTCTACCCACACACATTTGGAACTCTCCTGGGGTACCCTCACGCATAGTATTCCCTCATTTAGTGGATATTTTCACAAAAAAGTGAAATTTTCAAAAATCCCAAAAATTGGCTGAAAACGACTAAATATCTAGGACTCATTGGGCGAATCGCTGTGGAACTGAAATCGGAACGCTCACTGACATTTCCCCTATCTGAAAGTCTGATAAACGCCGGAAAAATGACTAAGTCCAAAAAAAAAATTTTTTCAACTTTTTTCAATTTTACCCCTGTGGGATACATATTCTACCCACACACATTTGGAACTCTCCTGGGGTACCCTCACACATAGTATTATCTCATTTAGTGGATATTTTCACAAAAAAGTGACATTTTCAAAAATCCCGAAAATTGGCTGAAAATGACTAAATATCAAGGACTCATTGTGCGAATCGCTCTGGAACTGAAATCGGAACGCTCACTGACATTTCCCCTATCTGAAAGTCTGATAAATGCTGGAAAAAGGACTAAGTCCAAAAAAAATTTTTTTTCAACTTTTTTCAATTTTACCCCCGTGGGATATATATTCTACCCACACACATTTGGAACTCTCCTGGGGTACCCTCACACATAGTATTCCCTCATTTAGTGGATATTTTCACAAAAAAGTGAAATTTTCAAAAATCCAGAAAATTGGCTGAAAACGACTAAATATCAAGGACTCATTGGGTGAATCGCTCTGGAACTGAAATCGGAACACTCACTGACATTTCCCCTATCTGAAAGTCTGATAAACGACGGAAAAATGACTAAGTCCAAAAGAAAAATTTTTCAACTTTTTTCAATTTTACCCCCGAGGGATATATATTCTACCCACACACATTTGGAACTCTCCTGTGGTACCCTCACACATAGTATTCCCTCATTTAGTGGATATTTTCACAAAAAAGTGAAATTTTCAAAAATCCAGAAAATTGGCTGAAAACGACTAAATATCAAGGACTCATTGGGCGAATCGCTGTGGAACTGAAATCGGAACGCTCACTGACATTTCCCCTATCTGAAAGTCTGATAAACGCCGGAAAAATGACTAAGTCCAAAAAAAAATTATTTTCAACTTTTTTCAATTTTACCCCTGTGGAATATATATTCTACCCACACACATTTGGAACTCTCCTGGGGTACCCTCACACATAGTATTCCCTCATTTAGTGGATATTTTCACAAAAAAGTGAAATTTTCAAAAATCAAGAAAATTGGCTGAAAACGACTAAATATCAAGGACTCATTGGTCGAATCGCTCTGGAACTGAAATCGGAATGCTCACTGACATTTCCCCTATCTGAAAGTCTGATAAACGCCGGAAAAATGACAGTCCAAAAAAAAAATTTTTCAACTTTTTTCAATTTTACGCCCGAGGGATATATTTTCTGCCCACACACATTTGGAACTCTCCTGGGGAACCCTCACACATAGTATTCCCTCATTTAGTGGATATTTTCACAAAAAAGTGAAATTTTCAAAAATCCAGAAAATTGGCTGGAAACGACTAAATATCAAGGACTCATTGGGCGAATCGCTGTGGAACTGAAATCGGAATGCTCACTGACATTTCCCCTATCTGAAAGTCTGATAAACGCTGGAAAAATGACAGTCCAAAAAAAAAAATTTTTTAACTTTTTTCAATTTTACCCCTGTGGGATATATATTCTACCCACACACATTTGGAACTCTCCTGGGGTACCCTCACACATAGTATTCCCTCATTTAGTGGATATTTTCACAAAAAAGTGACATTTTCAAAAATCCCGAAAATTGGCTGAAAACGACTAAATATCAAGGACTCATTGTGCGAATCGCTCTGGAACTGAAATCGGAACGCTCACTGACATTTCCCCTATCTGAAAGCCTGATAAATGCCGGAAAAAGGACTAAGTCCAAAAAAAATATTTTTCAACTTTTTTCAATTTTACCCCCGTGGGATATATATTCTACCCACACACATTTGGAACTCTCCTGGGGTCCCCTCACACATATTATTCCCTCATTTAGTGGTAATTTTCACAAAAAAGTAAAATTTTCAAAAATCCAGAAAATTGGCTGAAAACGACTAAATATCAAGGACTCATTGGGTGAATCGCTCTGGAACTGAAATCGGAATGCTCACTGACATTTCCCCTATCTGAAAGTCTGATAAACGCCGGAAAAATGACTAATTCCAAAAAAAAAATTTTTCAACTTTTTTCAATTTTACCCCCGAGGGATATATATTCTACCCACACACATTTGGAACTCTCCTGGGGTACCCTCACACATAGTATTCCCTCATTTAGTGGATATTTTCACAAAAAAGTGAAATTTTCAAAAATCCAGAAAATTGGCTGAAAACGACTAAATATCAAGGACTCATTGGGCGAATCGCTCTGGAACTGAAATCGGAACGCTCACTGACATTTCCCCTATCTGAAAGTCTGATAAACGCCGGAAAAATGACTAAGTCCAAAAAAAAATTATTTTCAACTTTTTTCAATTTTACCCCTGTGGAATATATATTCTACCCACACACATTTGGAACTCTCCTGGGGTACCCTCACACATAGTATTATCTCATTTAGTGGATATTTTCACAAAAAAGTGACATTTTCAAAAATCCCGAAAATTGGCTGAAAATGACTAAATATCAAGGACGCATTGGGCGAATTGCTCTGGAACTGAAATCGGAACGCTCACTGACATTTCCCCTATCTGAAAGTCTGATAAACGCCGGAAAAATGACTAAGTCCAAAAAAAAATTACTTTCAACTTTTTTCAATTTTACCCCCGTGGGATATATATTCTACCCACACACATTTGGAACTCTCCTGGGGTACCCTCACACATAGTATTCCCTCATTTAGTGGATATTTTCACAAAAAAGTGAAATTTTCAAAAATCCAGAAAATTGGCTGAAAACGACTAAATATCAAGGACTCATTGGGCGAATCGCTCTGGAACTGAAATCGGAAGGCTCACTGACATTTCCCCTATCTGAAAGTCTGATAAACGCCGGAAAAATGACTAAGTCCAAAAAAAAATGATTTTCAACTTTTTTCAAATTTACCCCCGTGGGATATATATTCTACCCACACACATTTGGAACTCTCCTGGGGTACCCTCACACATAGTATTCCCTCGTTTAGTGGATATTTTCACAAAAAAGTGAAATTTTCAAAAATCCAGAAAATTGGCTGAAAACGACTAAATATCAAGGACTCATTGGGTGAATCGCTCTGGAACTGAAATCGGAACGCTCACTGACATTTCCCCTATCTGAAAGTCTGATAAACGCCAGAAAAATGACTAAGTCCAAAAAAAAAAAATTTTCAACTTTTTTCAATTTTACCCCCGTGGGATATATATTCTACCCACACACATTTGGAACTCTCCTGGGGTACCCTCACACATAGTATTATCTCATTTAGTGGATATTTTCACAAAAAAGTGACATTTTCAAAAATCCCGAAAATTGGCTGAAAATGACTAAATATCAAGGACTCATTGTGCGAATCGCTCTGGAACTGAAATCGGAACGCTCACTGACATTTCCCCTATCTGAAAGTCTGATAAATGCTGGAAAAAGGACTAAGTCCAAAAAAAATTTTTTTTCAACTTTTTTCAATTTTACCCCCATGGGATATATATTCTACCCACACACATTTGGAACTCTCCTGGGGTACCCTCACACATAGTATTCCCTCATTTAGTGGATATTTTCACAAAAAAGTGAAATTTTCAAAAATCCAGAAAATTGGCTGAAAACGACTAAATATCAAGGACTCATTGGGTGAATCGCTCTGGAACTGAAATCGGAACACTCACTGACATTTCCCCTATCTGAAAGTCTGATAAACGCCAGAAATTTGACTAAGTCCAAAAAAAAATTTTTTCAACTTTTTTCAATTTTACCCCCGTGGGATATATATTCTACCCACACACATTTGAAACTCTCCTGGGGTACCCTCAAACATAGTATTCCCTCATTTAGTGGATATTTTCACAAAAAAGTGAAAT
Source organism: Phyllobates terribilis (assembly GCF_046119375.1). Classification (NCBI taxonomy): domain Eukaryota; kingdom Metazoa; phylum Chordata; class Amphibia; order Anura; family Dendrobatidae; genus Phyllobates; species Phyllobates terribilis. The sequence continues at coordinate 235,066,623 of NW_027362768.1, read as the reverse complement.
TTTCAAAAATCCAGAAAATTGGCTGAAAACGACTAAATATCAAGGACTCATTGGGCGAATCGCTCTGGAACTGAAATCGGAAGGCTCACTGACATTTCCCCTATCTGAAAGTCTGATAAACGCCGGAAAAATGACTAAGTCCAAAAAAAAATGATTTTCAACTTTTTTCAAATTTACCCCCGTGGGATATATATTCTACCCACACACATTTGGAACTCTCCTGGGGTACCCTCACACATAGTATTCCCTCGTTTAGTGGATATTTTCACAAAAAAGTGAAATTTTCAAAAATCCAGAAAATTGGCTGAAAACGACTAAATATCAAGGACTCATTGGGTGAATCGCTCTGGAACTGAAATCGGAACGCTCACTGACATTTCCCCTATCTGAAAGTCTGATAAACGCCAGAAAAATGACTAAGTCCAAAAAAAAAAAATTTTCAACTTTTTTCAATTTTACCCCCGTGGGATATATATTCTACCCACACACATTTGGAACTCTCCTGGGGTACCCTCACACATAGTATTATCTCATTTAGTGGATATTTTCACAAAAAAGTGACATTTTCAAAAATCCCGAAAATTGGCTGAAAATGACTAAATATCAAGGACTCATTGTGCGAATCGCTCTGGAACTGAAATCGGAACGCTCACTGACATTTCCCCTATCTGAAAGTCTGATAAATGCTGGAAAAAGGACTAAGTCCAAAAAAAATTTTTTTTCAACTTTTTTCAATTTTACCCCCATGGGATATATATTCTACCCACACACATTTGGAACTCTCCTGGGGTACCCTCACACATAGTATTCCCTCATTTAGTGGATATTTTCACAAAAAAGTGAAATTTTCAAAAATCCAGAAAATTGGCTGAAAACGACTAAATATCAAGGACTCATTGGGTGAATCGCTCTGGAACTGAAATCGGAACACTCACTGACATTTCCCCTATCTGAAAGTCTGATAAACGCCAGAAATTTGACTAAGTCCAAAAAAAAATTTTTTCAACTTTTTTCAATTTTACCCCCGTGGGATATATATTCTACCCACACACATTTGAAACTCTCCTGGGGTACCCTCAAACATAGTATTCCCTCATTTAGTGGATATTTTCACAAAAAAGTGAAATTTTCAAAAATCCAGAAAATTGGCTGAAAACGACTAAATATCAAGGACGCATTGGGCGAATTGCTCTGGAACTGAAATCGGAACGCTCACTGACATTTCCCCTATCTGAAAGTCTGATAAACGCCGGAAAAATGACTAAGTCCAAAAAAAAATTACTTTCAACTTTTTTCAATTTTACCCCCGTGGGATATATATTCTACCCACACACATTTGGAACTCTCCTGGGGTACCCTCACACATAGTATTCCCTCATTTAGTGGATATTTTCACAAAAAAGTGAAATTTTCAAAAATCCAGAAAATTGGCTGAAAACGACTAAATATCAAGGACTCATTGGGCGAATCGCTCTGGAACTGAAATCGGAAGGCTCACTGACATTTCCCCTATCTGAAAGTCTGATAAACGCCGGAAAAATGACTAAGTCCAAAAAAAAATTTTTTTCAACTTTTTTCAATTTTACCCCCGTGAGATATATATTCTACCCGCACACATTTGGAACTCTCCTGGGGTACCCTCACACATATTATTCCCTCATTTAGTGGATATTTTAACAAAAAAGTGAAATTTTCAAAAATCCAGAAAATTGGCTGAAAACGACTAAATATCAAGGACTCATTGGGTGAATCGCTCTGGAACTGAAATCGGAACGCTCACTGACATTTCCCCTATCTGAAAGTCTGATAAACGCCGGAAAAATGACTAAGTCCAAAAAAAAAAATTTTTCAACTTTTTTCAATTTTACCCCCGTGGGATATATATTCTACCCACACACATTTGGAACTCTCCTGGGGTACCCTCACACATATTATTCCCTCATTTAGTGGATATTTTAACAAAAAAGTTAAATTTTCAAAAATCCAGAAAATTGGCTGAAAACGACTAAATATCAAGGACTCATTGGGCGAATCGCTCTGGAACTGAAATCGGAACGCTCACTGACATTTCCCCTATCTGAAAGTCTGATAAACGCCGGAAAAATGACTAAGTCCAAAAAAAAATGATTTTCAACTTTTTTCAAATTTACCCCCGTGGGATATATATTCTACCCACACACATTTGGAACTCTCCTGGGGTACCCTCACACATAGTATTCCCTCATTTAGTGGATATTTTCACAAAAAAGTGAAATTTTCAAAAATCCAGAAAATTGGCTGAAAACGACTAAATATCAAGGACTCATTGGGCGAATCGCTCTGGAACTGAAATCGGAACACTCACTGACATTTCCCCTATCTGAAAGTCTGATAAACGCCGGAAAAATGACTAAGTCCAAAAAAAAAATTTTTTCAACTTTGTTCAATTTTACCCCCGTGAGATATATATTCTACCCGCACACATTTGGAACTCTCCTGGGGTACCCTCACACATATTATTCCCTCATTTAGTGGATATTTTAACAAAAAAGTGAAATTTTCAAAAATCCAGAAAATTGGCTGAAAACGACTAAATATCAAGGACTCATTGGGTGAATCGCTCTGGAACTGAAATCGGAAAGCTCACTGACATTTCCCCTATCTGAAAGTCTGATAAACGCCAGAAAAATTACTAAGTCCAAAAAAAAAAATTTTTCAACTTTTTTCAATTTTACTCCCGTGGGATATATATTCTACCCACACACATTTGGAACTCTCCTGGGGTACCCTCACACATAGTATTCCCTCATTTAGTGGATATTTTCACAAAAAAGTGAAATTTTCAAAAATCCAGAAAATTGGCTGAAAACGACTAAATATCAAGGACTCATTGGTCGAATCGCTCTGGAACTGAAATCGGAATGCTCACTGACATTTCCCCTATCTGAAAGTCTGATAAACGCCGGAAAAATGACTAAGTCCAAAAAAAAATTATTTTCAACTTTTTTCAATTTTACCCCCGTGGGATATATATTCTACCCACACACATTTGGAACTCTCCTGGGGTACCCTCACACATATTATTCCCTCATTTAGTGGATATTTTCACAAAAAAGTGAAATTTTCAAAAATCCAGAAAATTGGCTGAAAACGACTAAATATCAAGGACTCATTGGTCGAATCGCTCTGGAACTGAAATCGGAACGCTCACTGACACTACCCCTATCTGAAAGTCTGATAAACACCGGAAAAATGACTAAGTCCAAAAAAAAATTACTTTCAACTTTTTTCAATTTTACCCCCGTGGGATATATATTCTACCCACACACATTTGGAACTCTCCTGGGGTACCCTCACACATATTATTCCCTCATTTAGTGGATATTTTCACAAAAAAGTGAAATTTTCAAAAATCCAGAAAATTGGCTGAAAACGACTAAATATCAGGGACTCATTGGGCGAATCGCTCTGGAACTGAAATCAGAACGCTAACTGACATTTCCCCTATCTGAAAGTCTGATAAACGCCAGAAAAATGACTAAGTCCAAAAAAAAAATTTTTTCAACTTTTTTCAATTTTACCCCCGTGGGATATATATTCTACCCACACACATTTGAAACTCTCCTGGGGTACCCTCACACATAGTATTCCCTCATTTAGTGGATATTTTCACAAAAAGTGAAATTTTCAAAAATCCAGAAAATTGGCTGAAAACGACTAAATATCAAGGACTCATTGGGGACTCATTGGGCGAATCGCTCTGGAACTGAAATCGGAACGCTCACTGACATTTCCCCTATCTGAAAGTCTGATAAACGCCGGAAAAATGACTAAGTCCAAAAAAAAATGATTTTCAACTTTTTTCAAATTTACCCCCGTGGGATATATATTCTACCCACACACATTTGGAACTCTCCTGGGGTACCCTCACACATAGTATTCCCTCGTTTAGTGGATATTTTCACAAAAAAGTGAAATTTTCAAAAATCCAGAAAATTGGCTGAAAACGACTAAATATCAAGGACTCATTGGGTGAATCGCTCTGGATCTGAAATCGGAACGCTCACTGACATTTCCCCTATCTGAAAGTCTGATAAACGCCAGAAAAATGACTAAGTCCAAAAAAAAAATTTTTTCAACTTTTTTCAATTTTACCCCCGTGAGATATATATTCTACCCGCACACATTTGGAACTCTCCTGGGGTACCCTCACACATATTATTCCCTCATTTAGTGGATATTTTAACAAAAAAGTGAAATTTTCAAAAATCCAGAAAATTGGCTGAAAACGACTAAATATCAAGGACTCATTGGGTGAATCGCTCTGGAACTGAAATCGGAAAGCTCACTGACATTTCCCCTATCTGAAAGTCTGATAAACGCCAGAAAAATTACTAAGTCCAAAAAAAAAAATTTTTCAACTTTTTTCAAATTTACTCCCGTGGGATATATATTCTACCCACACACATTTGGAACTCTCCTGGGGTACCCTCACACATAGTATTCCCTCATTTAGTGGATATTTTCACAAAAAAGTGAAATTTTCAAAAATCCAGAAAATTGGCTGAAAACGACTAAATATCAAGGACTCATTGGTCGAATCGCTCTGGAACTGAAATCGGAACGCTCACTGACATTTCCCCTATCTGAAAGTCTGATAAATGCCGGAAAAATGACTAAGTCCAAAAAAAAATGATTTTCAACTTTTTTCAATTTTACCCCCGTGGGATATATATTCTACCCACACACATTTGGAACTCTCCTGGGGTACCCTCACACATATTATTCCCTCATTTAGTGGATATTTTCACAAAAAAGTGAAATTTTCAAAAATCCAGAAAATTGGCTGAAAACGACTAAATATCAAGGACACATTGGTCGAATCGCTCTGGAACTGAAATCGGAACGCTCACTGACATTTCCCCTATCTGAAAGTCTGATAAACGCCGGAAAAATGACTAAGTCCAAAAAAAATTATTTTTAACTTTTTTCAAATTTACCCCCGTGGGATATATATTCTACCCACACACATTTGGAACTCTCCTGGGGTACCCTCACACATAGTATTCCCTCATTTAGTGGATATTTTCACAAAAAAGTGAAATTTTCAAAAATCCAGAAAATTGGCTGAAAACGACTAAATATCAAGGACTCATTGGTCGAATCGCTCTGGAACTGAAATCGGAATGCTCACTGACATTTCCCCTATCTGAAAGTCTGATAAACGCCGGAAAAATGACTAAGTCCAAAAAAAAATTATTTTCAACTTTTTTCAATTTTACCCCCGTGGGATATATATTCTACCCACACACATTTGGAACTCTCCTGGGGTACCCTCACACATATTATTCCCTCATTTAGTGGATATTTTCACAAAAAAGTGAAATTTTCAAAAATCCAGAAAATTGGCTGAAAACGACTAAATATCAAGGACTCATTGGTCGAATCGCTCTGGAACTGAAATCGGAACGCTCACTGACACTTCCCCTATCTGAAAGTCTGATAAACGCCAGAAAAATGACTAAGTCAAAAAAAAAATTTTTTTCAACTTTTTTCAATTTTACCCCCGTGGGATATATATTCTACCCACACACATTTGAAACTCTCCTGGGGTACCCTCACACATAGCATTCCCTCATTTAGTGGATATTTTCACAAAAAGTGAAATTTTCAAAAATCCAGAAAATTGGCTGAAAACGACTAAATATCAAGGACTCATTGGGTGAATCGCTCTGGAACTGAAATCGGAACGCTCACTGACATTTCCCCTATCTGAAAGTCTGATAAACGCCGGAAAAATGACTAAGTCCAAAAAAAAAATTTTTCAACTTTTTTCAATTTTACCCCTGTGAGATATATATTCTACCCGCACACATTTGCAACTCTCCTGGGGTACCCTCACACATATTATTCCCTCATTTAGTGGATATTTTCACAAAAAAGTGAAATTTTCAAAAATCCAGAAAATTGGCTGAAAACGACTAAATATCAAGGACTCATTGGTCGAATCGCTCTGGAACTGAAATCGGAATGCTCACTGACATTTCCCCTATCTGAAAGTCTGATAAACGCCGGAAAAATGACTAAGTCCAAAAAAAAATTATTTTCAACTTTTTTCAATTTTACCCCCGTGGGATATATATTCTACCCACACACATTTGGAACTCTCCTGGGGTACCCTCACACATATTATTCCCTCATTTAGTGGATATTTTCACAAAAAAGTGAAATTTTCAAAAATCCAGAAAATTGGCTGAAAACGACTAAATATCAAGGACTCATTGGTCGAATCGCTCTGGAACTGAAATCGGAACGCTCACTGACACTTCCCCTATCTGAAAGTCTGATAAACACCGGAAAAATGACTAAGTCCAAAAAAAAATTACTTTCAACTTTTTTCAATTTTACCCCCGTGGGATATATATTCTACCCACACACATTTGGAACTCTCCTGGGGTACCCTCACACATATTATTCCCTCATTTAGTGGATATTTTCACAAAAAAGTGAAATTTTCAAAAATCCAGAAAATTGGCTGAAAACGACTAAATATCAGGGACTCATTGGGCGAATCGCTCTGGAACTGAAATCGGAATGCTCACTGACATTTCCCCTATCTGAAAGTCTGATAAACGCCGGAAAAATGACTAAGTCCAAAAAAAAATTATTTTCAACTTTTTTCAAATTTACCCCCGTGGGATATATATTCTACCCACACACATTTGGAACTCTCCTGGGGTACCCTCACACATAGTATTCCCTCATTTAGTGGATATTTTCACAAAAAAGTGAAATATTCAAAAATCCAGAAAATTGGCTGAAAACGACTAAATATCAAGGACTCATTGGTCGAATCGCTCTGGAACTGAAATCGGAATGCTCACTGACATTTCCCCTATCTGAAAGTCTGATAAACGCCGGAAAAATGACTAAGTCCAAAAAAAAATTATTTTCAACTTTTTTCAATTTTACCCCCGTGGGATATATATTCTACCCACACACATTTGGAACTCTCCTGGGGTACCCTCACACATATTATTCCCTCATTTAGTGGATATTTTCACAAAAAAGTGAAATTTTCAAAAATCCAGAAAATTGGCTGAAAACGACTAAATATCAAGGACTCATTGGTCGAATCGCTCTGGAACTGAAATCGGAACGCTCACTGACACTTCCCCTATCTGAAAGTCTGATAAACGCCAGAAAAATGACTAAGTCAAAAAAAAAATTTTTTTCAACTTTTTTCAATTTTACCCCCGTGGGATATATATTCTACCCACACACATTTGAAACTCTCCTGGGGTACCCTCACACATAGCATTCCCTCATTTAGTGGATATTTTCACAAAAAGTGAAATTTTCAAAAATCCAGAAAATTGGCTGAAAACGACTAAATATCAAGGACTCATTGGGTGAATCGCTCTGGAACTGAAATCGGAACGCTCACTGACATTTCCCCTATCTGAAAGTCTGATAAACGCCGGAAAAATGACTAAGTCCAAAAAAAAAATTTTTCAACTTTTTTCAATTTTACCCCTGTGAGATATATATTCTACCCGCACACATTTGCAACTCTCCTGGGGTACCCTCACACATATTATTCCCTCATTTAGTGGATATTTTCACAAAAAAGTGAAATTTTCAAAAATCCAGAAAATTGGCTGAAAACGACTAAATATCAAGGACTCATTGGTCGAATCGCTCTGGAACTGAAATCGGAATGCTCACTGACATTTCCCCTATCTGAAAGTCTGATAAACGCCGGAAAAATGACTAAGTCCAAAAAAAAATTATTTTCAACTTTTTTCAATTTTACCCCCGTGGGATATATATTCTACCCACACACATTTGGAACTCTCCTGGGGTACCCTCACACATATTATTCCCTCATTTAGTGGATATTTTCACAAAAAAGTGAAATTTTCAAAAATCCAGAAAATTGGCTGAAAACGACTAAATATCAAGGACTCATTGGTCGAATCGCTCTGGAACTGAAATCGGAACGCTCACTGACACTTCCCCTATCTGAAAGTCTGATAAACACCGGAAAAATGACTAAGTCCAAAAAAAAATTACTTTCAACTTTTTTCAATTTTACCCCCGTGGGATATATATTCTACCCACACACATTTGGAACTCTCCTGGGGTACCCTCACACATATTATTCCCTCATTTAGTGGATATTTTCACAAAAAAGTGAAATTTTCAAAAATCCAGAAAATTGGCTGAAAACGACTAAATATCAGGGACTCATTGGGCGAATCGCTCTGGAACTGAAATCGGAATGCTCACTGACATTTCCCCTATCTGAAAGTCTGATAAACGCCGGAAAAATGACTAAGTCCAAAAAAAAATTATTTTCAACTTTTTTCAAATTTACCCCCGTGGGATATATATTCTACCCACACACATTTGGAACTCTCCTGGGGTACCCTCACACATAGTATTCCCTCATTTAGTGGATATTTTCACAAAAAAGTGAAATATTCAAAAATCCAGAAAATTGGCTGAAAACGACTAAATATCAAGGACTCATTGGTCGAATCGCTCTGGAACTGAAATCGGAATGCTCACTGACATTTCCCCTATCTGAAAGTCTGATAAACGCCGGAAAAATGACTAAGTCCAAAAAAAAAATTTTTTCAACTTTTTTCAATTTTACCCCCGTGAGATATACATTCTACCCGCACACATTTGGAACTCTCCTGGGGTACCCTCACACATATTATTCCCTCATTTAGTGGCAATTTTCACAAAAAAGTTAAATTTTCAAAAATCCAGAAAATTGGCTGAAAATGACTAAATATCAAGGACTCATTGGGCGAATCGCTCTGGAACTGAAATCGGAATGCTAACTGACATTTCCCCTATGTGAAAGTCTGATAAACGCCAGAAAAATGACTAAGTCGAAAAAAAAATTTTTTTCAACTTTTTTCAATTTTACCCCCGTGGGAAATATATTCTACCCACACACATTTGAAACTCTCCTGGGGTACCCTCACACATAGTATTCCCTCATTTAGTGGATATTTTCACAAAAAAGTGAAATTTTCAAAAATCCAGAAAATTGGCTGAAAACGACTAAATATCAAGGACTCATTGGTCGAATCGCTCTGGAACTGAAATCGGAACGCTCACTGACATTTCCCCTATCTGAAAGTCTGATAAACGCCGGAAAAATGACTAAGTCCAAAAAAAAATGATTTTCAAATTTTTTCAAATTTACCCCCGTGGGATATATATTCTACCCACACACATTTGGAACTCTCCTGGGGTACCCTCACACATAGTATTCCCTCATTTAGTGGATATTTTCAGAAAAAAGTGAAATTTTCAAAAATCCAGAAAATTGGCTGAAAACGACTAAATATCAAGGACTCATTGGGTGAATCGCTCTGGACCTGAAATCGGAACGCTCACTGACATTTCCCCTATCTGAAAGTCTGATAAACGCCGGAAAAATGACTAAGTCCAAAAAAAAATTATTTTTAACTTTTTTCAAATTTACCCCCGTGGGATATATATTCTACCCACACACATTTGGAACTCTCCTGGGGTACCCTCACACATAGTATTCCCTCATTTAGTGGATATTTTCACAAAAAAGTGAAATTTTCAAAAATCCAGAAAATTGGCTGAAAACGACTAAATATCAAGGACTCATTGGTCGAATCGCTCTGGAACTGAAATCGGAACGCTCACTGACATTTCCCCTATCTGAAAGTCTGATAAACGCCGGAAAAATGACTAAGTCCAAAAAAAAATGATTTTCAACTTTTTTCAAATTTACCCCCGTGGGATATATATTCTACCCACACACATTTGGAACTCTCCTGGGGTACCCTCACACATAGTATTCCCTCATTTAGTGGATATTTTCACAAAAAAGTGAAATTTTCAAAAATCCAGAAAATTGGCTGAAAACGACTAAATATCAAGGACTCATTGGTCGAATCGCTCTGGAACTGAAATCGGAATGCTCACTGACATTTCCCCTATCTGAAAGTCTGATAAACGCCGGAAAAATGACTAAGTCCAAAAAAAAATTATTTTCAACTTTTTTCAAATTTACCCCCGTGGGATATATATTCTACCCACACACATTTGGAACTCTCCTGGGGTACCCTCACACATAGTATTCCCTCATTTAGTGGATATTTTCACAAAAAAGTGAAATTTTCAAAAATCCAGAAAATTGGCTGAAAACGACTAAATATCAAGGACTCATTGGGCGAATCGCTCTGGAACTGAAATCGGAACGCTAACTGACATTTCCCCTATGTGAAAGTCTGATAAACGCCAGAAAAATGACTAAGTCCAAAAAAAAATTTTTTTCAACTTTTTTCAATTTTACCCCCGTGGGATATATATTCTACCCACACACATTTGAAACTCTCCTGGGGTACCCTCACACATAGTATTCCCTCATTTAGTGGATATTTTCACAAAAAAGTGAAATTTTCAAAAATCCAGAAAATTGGCTGAAAACGACTAAATATCAAGGACTCATTGGTCGAATCGCTCTGGAACTGAAATCGGAACGCTCACTGACATTTCCCCTATCTGAAAGTCTGATAAACGCCGGAAAAATGACTAAGTCCAAAAAAAAATGATTTTCAACTTTTTTCAAATTTACCCCCGTGGGATATATATTCTACCCACACACATTTGGAACTCTCCTGGGGTACCCTCACACATAGTATTCCCTCATTTAGTGGATATTTTCACAAAAAAGTGAAATTTTCAAAAATCCAGAAAATTGGCTGAAAACGACTAAATATCAAGGACTCATTGGGTGAATCGCTCTGGACCTGAAATCGGAACGCTCACTGACATTTCCCCTATCTGAAAGTCTGATAAACGCCGGAAAAATGACTAAGTCCAAAAAAAAATTATTTTTAACTTTTTTCAAATTTACCCCCGTGGGATATATATTCTACCCACACACATTTGGAACTCTCCTGGGGTACCCTCACACATAGTATTCCCTCATTTAGTGGATATTTTCACAAAAAAGTGAAATTTTCAAAAATCCAGAAAATTGGCTGAAAACGACTAAATATCAAGGACTCATTGGTCGAATCGCTCTGGAACTGAAATCGGAACGCTCACTGACATTTCCCCTATCTGAAAGTCTGATAAACGCCGGAAAAATGACTAAGTCCAAAAAAAAATGATTTTCAACTTTTTTCAAATTTACCCCCGTGGGATATATATTCTACCCACACACATTTGGAACTCTCCTGGGGTACCCTCACACATAGTATTCCCTCATTTAGTGGATATTTTCACAAAAAAGTGAAATTTTCAAAAATCCAGAAAATTGGCTGAAAACGACTAAATATCAAGGACTCATTGGGTGAATCGCTCTGGACCTGAAATCGGAACGCTCACTGACATTTCCCCTATCTGAAAGTCTGATAAACGCCGGAAAAATGACTAAGTCCAAAAAAAAATTATTTTTAACTTTTTTCAAATTTACCCCCGTGGGATATATATTCTACCCACACACATTTGGAACTCTCCTGGGGTACCCTCACACATAGTATTCCCTCATTTAGTGGATATTTTCACAAAAAAGTGAAATTTTCAAAAATCCAGAAAATTGGCTGAAAACGACTAAATATCAAGGACTCATTGGTCGAATCGCTCTGGAACTGAAATCGGAATGCTCACTGACATTTCCCCTATCTGAAAGTCTGATAAACGCCGGAAAAATGACTAAGTCCAAAAATAAATTATTTTCAACTTTTTTCAAATTTACCCCCGTGGGATATATATTCTACCCACACACATTTGGAACTCTCCTGGGGTACCCTCACACATAGTATTCCCTCATTTAGTGGATATTTTCACAAAAAAGTGAAATTTTCAAAAATCCAGAAAATTGGCTGAAAACGACTAAATATCAAGGACTCATTGGTCGAATCGCTCTGGAACTGAAATCGGAATGCTCACTGACATTTCCCCTATCTGAAAGTCTGATAAACGCCGGAAAAATGACTAAGTCCAAAAAAAAATGATTTTCAACTTTTTTCAAATTTACCCCCGTGGGATATATAGTCTACCCACACACATTTGGAACTCTCCTGGGGTACCCTCACACATATTATTCCCTCATTTAGTGGCAATTTTCACAAAAAAGTTAAATTTTCAAAAATCCAGAAAATTGGCTGAAAATGACTAAATATCAAGGACTCATTGGGCGAATCGCTCTGGAACTGAAATCGGAACGCTAACTGACATTTCCCCTATGTGAAAGTCTGATAAACGCCAGAAAAATGACTAAGTCCAAAAAAAAATTTTTTTCAACTTTTTTCAATTTTACCCCCGTGGGATATATATTCTACCCACACACATTTGAAACTCTCCTGGGGTACCCTCACACATAGTATTCCCTCATTTAGTGGATATTTTCACAAAAAAGTGAAATTTTCAAAAATCCAGAAAATTGGCTGAAAACGACTAAATATCAAGGACTCATTGGTCGAATCGCTCTGGAACTGAAATCGGAACGCTCACTGACATTTCCCCTATCTGAAAGTCTGATAAACGCCGGAAAAATGACTAAGTCCAAAAAAAAATGATTTTCAACTTTTTTCAAATTTACCCCCGTGGGATATATATTCTACCCACACACATTTGGAACTCTCCTGGGGTACCCTCACACATAGTATTCCCTCATTTAGTGGATATTTTCACAAAAAAGTGAAATTTTCAAAAATCCAGAAAATTGGCTGAAAACGACTAAATATCAAGGACTCATTGGGTGAATCGCTCTGGAACTGAAATCGGAACGCTCACTGACATTTCCCCTATCTGAAAGTCTGATAAACGCCGGAAAAATGACTAAGTCCAAAAAAAAATTACTTTCAACTTTTTTCAATTTTACCCCCGTGGGATATATATTCTACCCACACACATTTGGAACTCTCCTGGGGTACCCTCACACATATTATTCCCTCATTTAGTGGCAATTTTCACAAAAAAGTTAAATTTTCAAAAATCCAGAAAATTGGCTGAAAATGACTAAATATCAAGGACTCATTGGGCGAATCGCTCTGGAACTGAAATCGGAACGCTCACTGACATTTCCCCTATCTGAAAGTCTGATAAACGCCGGAAAAATGACTAAGTCCAAAAAAAAATTATTTTCAACTTTTTTCAAATTTACCCCCGTGGGATATATATTCTACCCACACACATTTGGAACTCTCCTGGGGTACCCTCACACATAGTATTCCCTCATTTAGTGGATATTTTCACAAAAAAGTGAAATTTTCAAAAATCCAGAAAATTGGCTGAAAACGACTAAATATCAAGGACTCATTGGGTGAATCGCTCTGGAACTGAAATCGGAACGCTCACTGACATTTCCCCTATCTGAAAGTCTGATAAACGCCGGAAAAATGACTAAGTCCAAAAAAAAATTACTTTCAACTTTTTTCAATTTTACCCCCGTGGGATATATATTCTACCCACACACATTTGGAACTCTCCTGGGGTACCCTCACACATATTATTCCCTCATTTAGTGGCAATTTTCACAAAAAAGTTAAATTTTCAAAAATCCAGAAAATTGGCTGAAAATGACTAAATATCAAGGACTCATTGGGCGAATCGCTCTGGAACTGAAATCGGAACGCTAACTGACATTTCCCCTATCTGAAAGTCTGATAAACGCCAGAAAAATGACTAAGTCCAAAAAAAAAATTTTTTCAACTTTTTTCAATTTTAACCCCGTGGGATATATATTCTACCCACACACATTTGAAACTCTCCTGGGGTACCCTCACACATAGTATTCCCTCATTTAGTGGATATTTTCACAAAAAAGTGAAATTTTCAAAAATCCAGAAAATTGGCTGAAAACGACAAAATATCAAGGACTCATTGGGCGAATCGCTCTGGAACTGAAATCGGAACGCTCACTGACATTTCCCCTATCTGAAAGTCTGATAAACGCCGCAAAAATGACTAAGTCCAAAAAAAAAATTTTTTCAACTTTTTTCAATTTTACCCCCGTGAGATATATATTCTACCCACACACTTTTGGAACTCTCCTGGGGTACCCTCACACATATTATTCCCTCATTTAGTGGATATTTTAACAAAAAAGTGAAATTTTCAAAAATCCAGAAAATTGGCTGAAAACGACTAAATATCAAGGACTCATTGGTCGAATCGCTCTGGAACTGAAATCGGAACGCTCACTGACATTTCCCCTATCTGAAAGTCTGATAAACGCCGGAAAAATGACTACGTCCAAAAAAAATGATTTTCAACTTTTTTCAAATTTACCCCTGTGGGATATATATTCTACCCACACACATTTGGAACTCTCCTGGGGTACCCTCACACATAGTATTCCCTCATTTAGTGGATATTTTCACAAAAAAGTGAAATTTTCAAAAATCCAGAAAATTGGCTGAAAACGACTAAATATCAAGGACTCATTGGGTGAATCGCTCTGGACCTGAAATCGGAACGCTCACTGACATTTCCCCTATCTGAAAGTCTGATAAACGCCGGAAAAATGACTAAGTCCAAAAAAAAATTATTTTTAACTTTTTTCAAATTTACCCCCGTGGGATATATATTCTACCCACACACATTTGGAACTCTCCTGGGGTACCCTCACACATAGTATTCCCTCATTTAGTGGATATTTTCACAAAAAAGTGAAATTTTCAAAAATCCAGAAAATTGGCTGAAAACGACTAAATATCAAGGACTCATTGGTCGAATCGCTCTGGAACTGAAATCGGAACGCTCACTGACATTTCCCCTATCTGAAAGTCTGATAAACGCCGGAAAAATGACTAAGTCCAAAAAAAAATGATTTTCAACTTTTTTCCAATTTACCCCCGTGGGATATATATTCTACCCACACACATTTGGAACTCTCCTGGGGTACCCTCACACATAGTATTCCCTCATTTAGTGGATATTTTCACAAAAAAGTGAAATTTTCAAAAATCCAGAAAATTGGCTGAAAACGACTAAATATCAAGGACTCATTGGGTGAATCGCTCTGGACCTGAAATCGGAACGCTCACTGACATTTCCCCTATCTGAAAGTCTGATAAACGCCGGAAAAATGACTAAGTCCAAAAAAAAATTATTTTTAACTTTTTTCAAATTTACCCCCGTGGGATATATATTCTACCCACACACATTTGGAACTCTCCTGGGGTACCCTCACACATAGTATTCCCTCATTTAGTGGATATTTTCACAAAAAAGTGAAATTTTCAAAAATCCAGAAAATTGGCTGAAAACGACTAAATATCAAGGACTCATTGGTCGAATCGCTCTGGAACTGAAATCGGAACGCTCACTGACATTTCCCCTATCTGAAAGTCTGATAAACGCCGGAAAAATGACTAAGTCCAAAAAAAAATGATTTTCAACTTTTTTCAAATTTACCCCCGTGGGATATATATTCTACCCACACACATTTGGAACTCTCCTGGGGTACCCTCACACATAGTATTCCCTCATTTAGTGGATATTTTCACAAAAAAGTGAAATTTTCAAAAATCCAGAAAATTGGCTGAAAACGACTAAATATCAAGGACTCATTGGGTGAATCGCTCTGGACCTGAAATCGGAACGCTCACTGACATTTCCCCTATCTGAAAGTCTGATAAACGCCGGAAAAATGACTAAGTCCAAAAAAAAATTATTTTTAACTTTTTTCAAATTTACCCCCGTGGGATATATATTCTACCCACACACATTTGGAACTCTCCTGGGGTACCCTCACACATAGTATTCCCTCATTTAGTGGATATTTTCACAAAAAAGTGAAATTTTCAAAAATCCAGAAAATTGGCTGAAAACGACTAAATATCAAGGACTCATTGGTCGAATCGCTCTGGAACTGAAATCGGAATGCTCACTGACATTTCCCCTATGTGAAAGTCTGATAAACGCCGGAAAAATGACTAAGTCCAAAAAAAAATGATTTTCAACTTTTTTCAAATTTACCCCCGTGGGATATATATTCTACCCACACACATTTGGAACTCTCCTGGGGTACCCTCACACATAGTATTCCCTCATTTAGTGGATATTTTCACAAAAAAGTGAAATTTTCAAAAATCCAGAAAATTGGCTGAAAACGACTAAATATCAAGGACTCATTGGGTGAATCGCTCTGGAACTGAAATCGGAACGCTCACTGACATTTCCCCTATCTGAAAGTCTGATAAACGCCGGAAAAATGACTAAGTCCAAAAAAAAATTACTTTCAACTTTTTTCAATTTTACCCCCGTGGGATATATATTCTACCCACACACATTTGGAACTCTCCTGGGGTACCCTCACACATATTATTCCCTCATTTAGTGGCAATTTTCACAAAAAAGTTAAATTTTCAAAAATCCAGAAAATTGGCTGAAAATGACTAAATATCAAGGACTCATTGGGCGAATCGCTCTGGAACTGAAATCGGAACGCTCACTGACATTTCCCCTATCTGAAAGTCTGATAAACGCCGGAAAAATGACTAAGTCCAAAAAAAAATTATTTTCAACTTTTTTCAAATTTACCCCCGTGGGATATATATTCTACCCACACACATTTGGAACTCTCCTGGGGTACCCTCACACATAGTATTCCCTCATTTAGTGGATATTTTCACAAAAAAGTGAAATTTTCAAAAATCCAGAAAATTGGCTGAAAACGACTAAATATCAAGGACTCATTGGGTGAATCGCTCTGGAACTGAAATCGGAACGCTCACTGACATTTCCCCTATCTGAAAGTCTGATAAACGCCGGAAAAATGACTAAGTCCAAAAAAAAATTACTTTCAACTTTTTTCAATTTTACCCCCGTGGGATATATATTCTACCCACACACATTTGGAACTCTCCTGGGGTACCCTCACACATATTATTCCCTCATTTAGTGGCAATTTTCACAAAAAAGTTAAATTTTCAAAAATCCAGAAAATTGGCTGAAAATGACTAAATATCAAGGACTCATTGGGCGAATCGCTCTGGAACTGAAATCGGAACGCTAACTGACATTTCCCCTATCTGAAAGTCTGATAAACGCCAGAAAAATGACTAAGTCCAAAAAAAAAATTTTTTCAACTTTTTTCAATTTTAACCCCGTGGGATATATATTCTACCCACACACATTTGAAACTCTCCTGGGGTACCCTCACACATAGTATTCCCTCATTTAGTGGATATTTTCACAAAAAAGTGAAATTTTCAAAAATCCAGAAAATTGGCTGAAAACGACAAAATATCAAGGACTCATTGGGCGAATCGCTCTGGAACTGAAATCGGAACGCTCACTGACATTTCCCCTATCTGAAAGTCTGATAAACGCCGGAAAAATGACTAAGTCCAAAAAAAAAATTTTTTCAACTTTTTTCAATTTTACCCCCGTGAGATATATATTCTACCCACACACTTTTGGAACTCTCCTGGGGTACCCTCACACATATTATTCCCTCATTTAGTGGATATTTTAACAAAAAAGTGAAATTTTCAAAAATCCAGAAAATTGGCTGAAAACGACTAAATATCAAGGACTCATTGGTCGAATCGCTCTGGAACTGAAATCGGAACGCTCACTGACATTTCCCCTATCTGAAAGTCTGATAAACGCCGGAAAAATGACTACGTCCAAAAAAAATGATTTTCAACTTTTTTCAAATTTACCCCTGTGGGATATATATTCTACCCACACACATTTGGAACTCTCCTGGGGTACCCTCACACATAGTATTCCCTCATTTAGTGGATATTTTCACAAAAAAGTGAAATTTTCAAAAATCCAGAAAATTGGCTGAAAACGACTAAATATCAAGGACTCATTGGGTGAATCGCTCTGGACCTGAAATCGGAACGCTCACTGACATTTCCCCTATCTGAAAGTCTGATAAACGCCGGAAAAATGACTAAGTCCAAAAAAAAATTATTTTTAACTTTTTTCAAATTTACCCCCGTGGGATATATATTCTACCCACACACATTTGGAACTCTCCTGGGGTACCCTCACACATAGTATTCCCTCATTTAGTGGATATTTTCACAAAAAAGTGAAATTTTCAAAAATCCAGAAAATTGGCTGAAAACGACTAAATATCAAGGACTCATTGGTCGAATCGCTCTGGAACTGAAATCGGAACGCTCACTGACATTTCCCCTATCTGAAAGTCTGATAAACGCCGGAAAAATGACTAAGTCCAAAAAAAAATGATTTTCAACTTTTTTCCAATTTACCCCCGTGGGATATATATTCTACCCACACACATTTGGAACTCTCCTGGGGTACCCTCACACATAGTATTCCCTCATTTAGTGGATATTTTCACAAAAAAGTGAAATTTTCAAAAATCCAGAAAATTGGCTGAAAACGACTAAATATCAAGGACTCATTGGGTGAATCGCTCTGGACCTGAAATCGGAACGCTCACTGACATTTCCCCTATCTGAAAGTCTGATAAACGCCGGAAAAATGACTAAGTCCAAAAAAAAATTATTTTTAACTTTTTTCAAATTTACCCCCGTGGGATATATATTCTACCCACACACATTTGGAACTCTCCTGGGGTACCCTCACACATAGTATTCCCTCATTTAGTGGATATTTTCACAAAAAAGTGAAATTTTCAAAAATCCAGAAAATTGGCTGAAAACGACTAAATATCAAGGACTCATTGGTCGAATCGCTCTGGAACTGAAATCGGAATGCTCACTGACATTTCCCCTATCTGAAAGTCTGATAAACGCCGGAAAAATGACTAAGTCCAAAAAAAAATTATTTTCAACTTTTTTCAAATTTACCCCCGTGGGATATATATTCTACCCACACACATTTGGAACTCTCCTGGGGTACCCTCACACATAGTATTCCCTCATTTAGTGGATATTTTCACAAAAAAGTGAAATTTTCAAAAATCCAGAAAATTGGCTGAAAACGACTAAATATCAAGGACTCATTGGTCGAATCGCTCTGGAACTGAAATCGGAATGCTCACTGACATTTCCCCTATCTGAAAGTCTGATAAACGCCGGAAAAATGACTAAGTCCAAAAAAAAATGATTTTCAACTTTTTTCAAATTTACCCCCGTGGGATATATAGTCTATCCACACACATTTGGAACTCTCCTGGGGTACCCTCACACATATTATTCCCTCATTTAGTGGCAATTTTCACAAAAAAGTTAAATTTTCAAAAATCCAGAAAATTGGCTGAAAATGACTAAATATCAAGGACTCATTGGGCGAATCGCTCTGGAACTGAAATCGGAACGCTAACTGACATTTCCCCTATGTGAAAGTCTGATAAACGCCAGAAAAATGACTAAGTCCAAAAAAAAATTTTTTTCAACTTTTTTCAATTTTACCCCCGTGGGATATATATTCTACCCACACACATTTGAAACTCTCCTGGGGTACCCTCACACATAGTATTCCCTCATTTAGTGGATATTTTCACAAAAAAGTGAAATTTTCAAAAATCCAGAAAATTGGCTGAAAACGACTAAATATCAAGGACTCATTGGTCGAATCGCTCTGGAACTGAAATCGGAACGCTCACTGACATTTCCCCTATCTGAAAGTCTGATAAACGCCGGAAAAATGACTAAGTCCAGAAAAAAATGATTTTCAACTTTTTTCAAATTTACCCCCGTGGGATATATATTCTACCCACACACATTTGGAACTCTCCTGGGGTACCCTCACACATAGTATTCCCTCATTTAGTGGATATTTTCACAAAAAAGTGAAATTTTCAAAAATCCAGAAAATTGGCTGAAAACGACTAAATATCAAGGACTCATTGGGTGAATCGCTCTGGAACTGAAATCGGAACGCTCACTGACATTTCCCCTATCTGAAAGTCTGATAAACGCCGGAAAAATGACTAAGTCCAAAAAAAAATTACTTTCAACTTTTTTCAATTTTACCCCCGTGGGATATATATTCTACCCACACACATTTGGAACTCTCCTGGGGTACCCTCACACATATTATTCCCTCATTTAGTGGCAATTTTCACAAAAAAGTTAAATTTTCAAAAATCCAGAAAATTGGCTGAAAATGACTAAATATCAAGGACTCATTGGGCGAATCGCTCTGGAACTGAAATCGGAACGCTAACTGACATTTCCCCTATCTGAAAGTCTGATAAACGCCAGAAAAATGACTAAGTCCAAAAAAAAAATTTTTTCAACTTTTTTCAATTTTAACCCCGTGGGATATATATTCTACCCACACACATTTGAAACTCTCCTGGGGTACCCTCAAACATAGTATTCCCTCATTTAGTGGATATTTTCACAAAAAAGTGAAATTTTCAAAAATCCAGAAAATTGGCTGAAAACGACAAAATATCAAGGACTCATTGGGCGAATCGCTCTGGAACTGAAATCGGAACGCTCACTGACATTTCCCCTATCTGAAAGTCTGATAAACGCCGGAAAAATGACTAAGTCCAAAAAAAAAATTTTTTCAACTTTTTTCAATTTTACCCCCGTGAGATATATATTCTACCCACACACTTTTGGAACTCTCCTGGGGTACCCTCACACATATTATTCCCTCATTTAGTGGATATTTTAACAAAAAAGTGAAATTTTCAAAAATCCAGAAAATTGGCTGAAAACGACTAAATATCAAGGACTCATTGGTCGAATCGCTCTGGAACTGAAATCGGAACGCTCACTGACATTTCCCCTATCTGAAAGTCTGATAAACGCCGGAAAAATGACTACGTCCAAAAAAAATGATTTTCAACTTTTTTCAAATTTACCCCTGTGGGATATATATTCTACCCACACACATTTGGAACTCTCCTGGGGTACCCTCACACATAGTATTCCCTCATTTAGTGGATATTTTCACAAAAAAGTGAAATTTTCAAAAATCCCGAAAATTGGCTGAAAACGACTAAATATCAAGGACTCATTGGTCGAATCGCTCTGGAACTGAAATCGGAACGCTCACTGACATTTCCCCTATCTGAAAGTCTGATAAACGCCGGAAAAATGACTAAGTCCAAAAAAAAATTATTTTTAACTTTTTTCAAATTTAACCCCGTGGGATATATATTCTACCCACACACATTTGGAACTCTCCTGGGGTACCCTCACACATAGTATTCCCTCATTTAGTGGATATTTTCACAAAAAAGTGAAATTTTCAAAAATCCAGAAAATTGGCTGAAAACGACTAAATATCAAGGACTCATTGGTCGAATCGCTCTGGAACTGAAATCGGAATGCTCACTGACATTTCCCCTATCTGAAAGTCTGATAAACGCCGGAAAAATGACTAAGTCCAAAAAAAAATTATTTTCAACTTTTTTCAAATTTACCCCCGTGGGATATATATTCTACCCACACACATTTGGAACTCTCCTGGGGTACCCTCACACATAGTATTCCATCATTTAGTGGATATTTTCACAAAAAAGTGAAATTTTCAAAAATCCAGAAAATTGGCTGAAAACGACTAAATATCAAGGACTCATTGGTCGAATCGCTCTGGAACTGAAATCGGAATGCTCACTGACATTTCCCCTATCTGAAAGTCTGTTAAACGCCGGAAAAATGACTAAGTCCAAAAAAAAATTATTTTCAACTTTTTTCAAATTTACCCCCGTGGGATATATATTCTACCCACACACATTTGGAACTCTCCTGGGGTACCCTCACACATATTATTCCCTCATTTAGTGGCAATTTTCACAAAAAAGTTAAATTTTCAAAAATCCAGAAAATTGGCTGAAAACGACTAAATATCAAGGACTCATTGGTCGAATCGCTCTGGAACTGAAATCGGAACACTCACTGACATTTCCCCTATCTGAAAGTCTGATAAACGCCGGAAAAATGACTAAGTCCAAAAAAAAAATTTTTTCAACTTTTTTCAATTTTACCCCCGTGAGATATACATTCTACCCGCACACATTTGGAACTCTCCTGGGGTACCCTCACACATATTATTCCCTCATTTAGTGGATATTTTAACAAAAAAGTGAAATTTTCAAAAATCCAGAAAATTGGCTGAAAACGACTAAATATCAAGGACTCATTGGTCGAATCGCTCTGGAACTGAAATGGGAACGCTCACTGACATTTCCCCTATCTGAAAGTCTGATAAACGCAGGAAAATGACTAAGTCCAAAAAAAATGATTTTCAACTTTTTTCAAATTTACCCCCGTGGGATATATAGTCTACCTACACACATTTGGAACTCTCCTGGGGTACCCTCACACATATTATTCCCTCATTTAGTGGCAATTTTCACAAAAAAGTTAAATTTTCAAAAATCCAGAAAATTGGCTGAAAATGACTAAATATCAAGGACTCATTGGGTGAATCGCTCTGGAACTGAAATCGGAACGCTCACTGACATTTCCCCTATCTGAAAGTCTGATAAACGCCGGAAAAATGACTAAGTCCAAAAAAAAATTTTTTCAACTTTTTTCAAATTTACCCCCGTGGGATATATAGTCTATCCACACACATTTGGAACTCTCCTGGGGTACCCTCACACATATTATTCCCTCATTTAGTGGCAATTTTCACAAAAAAGTTAAATTTTCAAAAATCCAGAAAATTGGCTGAAAATGACTAAATATCAAGGACTCATTGGGCGAATCGCTCTGGAACTGAAATCGGAACGCTCACTGACATTTCCCCTATCTGAAAGTCTGATAAACGCCGGAAAAATGACTAAGTCCAAAAAAAAATGATTTTCAACTTTTTTCAAATTTACCCCCGTGGGATATATATTCTACCCACACACATTTGGAACTCTCCTGGGGTACCCTCACACATAGTATTCCCTCATTTAGTGGATATTTTCACAAAAAAGTGAAATTTTCAAAAATCCAGAAAATTGGCTGAAAACGACTAAATATCAAGGACTCATTGGGTGAATCGCTCTGGAACTGAAATCGGAACGCTCACTGACATTTCCCCTATCTGAAAGTCTGATAAACGCCGGAAAAATGACTAAGTCCAAAAAAAAATTACTTTCAACTTTTTTCAATTTTACCCCCGTGGGATATATATTCTACCCACACACATTTGGAACTCTCCTGGGGTACCCTCACACATATTATTCCCTCATTTAGTGGCAATTTTCACAAAAAAGTTAAATTTTCAAAAATCCAGAAAATTGGCTGAAAATGACTAAATATCAAGGACTCATTGGGCGAATCGCTCTGGAACTGAAATCGGAACGCTCACTGACATTTCCCCTATCTGAAAGTCTGATAAACGCCGGAAAAATGACTAAGTCCAAAAAAAAATTATTTTCAACTTTTTTCAAATTTACCCCCGTGGGATATATATTCTACCCACACACATTTGGAACTCTCCTGGGGTACCCTCACACATAGTATTCCCTCATTTAGTGGATATTTTCACAAAAAAGTGAAATTTTCAAAAATCCAGAAAATTGGCTGAAAACGACTAAATATCAAGGACTCATTGGGTGAATCGCTCTGGAACTGAAATCGGAACGCTCACTGACATTTCCCCTATCTGAAAGTCTGATAAACGCCGGAAAAATGACTAAGTCCAAAAAAAAATTACTTTCAACTTTTTTCAATTTTACCCCCGTGGGATATATATTCTACCCACACACATTTGGAACTCTCCTGGGGTACCCTCACACATATTATTCCCTCATTTAGTGGCAATTTTCACAAAAAAGTTAAATTTTCAAAAATCCAGAAAATTGGCTGAAAATGACTAAATATCAAGGACTCATTGGGCGAATCGCTCTGGAACTGAAATCGGAACGCTAACTGACATTTCCCCTATCTGAAAGTCTGATAAACGCCAGAAAAATGACTAAGTCCAAAAAAAAAATTTTTTCAACTTTTTTCAATTTTAACCCCGTGGGATATATATTCTACCCACACACATTTGAAACTCTCCTGGGGTACCCTCAAACATAGTATTCCCTCATTTAGTGGATATTTTCACAAAAAAGTGAAATTTTCAAAAATCCAGAAAATTGGCTGAAAACGACAAAATATCAAGGACTCATTGGGCGAATCGCTCTGGAACTGAAATCGGAACGCTCACTGACATTTCCCCTATCTGAAAGTCTGATAAACGCCGGAAAAATGACTAAGTCCAAAAAAAAAATTTTTTCAACTTTTTTCAATTTTACCCCCGTGAGATATATATTCTACCCACACACTTTTGGAACTCTCCTGGGGTACCCTCACACATATTATTCCCTCATTTAGTGGATATTTTAACAAAAAAGTGAAATTTTCAAAAATCCAGAAAATTGGCTGAAAACGACTAAATATCAAGGACTCATTGGTCGAATCGCTCTGGAACTGAAATCGGAACGCTCACTGACATTTCCCCTATCTGAAAGTCTGATAAACGCCGGAAAAATGACTACGTCCAAAAAAAATGATTTTCAACTTTTTTCAAATTTACCCCTGTGGGATATATATTCTACCCACACACATTTGGAACTCTCCTGGGGTACCCTCACACATAGTATTCCCTCATTTAGTGGATATTTTCACAAAAAAGTGAAATTTTCAAAAATCCCGAAAATTGGCTGAAAACGACTAAATATCAAGGACTCATTGGTCGAATCGCTCTGGAACTGAAATCGGAACGCTCACTGACATTTCCCCTATCTGAAAGTCTGATAAACGCCGGAAAAATGACTAAGTCCAAAAAAAAATTATTTTTAACTTTTTTCAAATTTACCCCCGTGGGATATATATTCTACCCACACACATTTGGAACTCTCCTGGGGTACCCTCACACATAGTATTCCCTCATTTAGTGGATATTTTCACAAAAAAGTGAAATTTTCAAAAATCCAGAAAATTGGCTGAAAACGACTAAATATCAAGGACTCATTGGTCGAATCGCTCTGGAACTGAAATCGGAATGCTCACTGACATTTCCCCTATCTGAAAGTCTGATAAACGCCGGAAAAATGACTAAGTCCAAAAAAAAATTATTTTCAACTTTTTTCAAATTTACCCCCGTGGGATATATATTCTACCCACACACATTTGGAACTCTCCTGGGGTACCCTCACACATAGTATTCCATCATTTAGTGGATATTTTCACAAAAAAGTGAAATTTTCAAAAATCCAGAAAATTGGCTGAAAACGACTAAATATCAAGGACTCATTGGTCGAATCGCTCTGGAACTGAAATCGGAATGCTCACTGACATTTCCCCTATCTGAAAGTCTGTTAAACGCCGGAAAAATGACTAAGTCCAAAAAAAAATTATTTTCAACTTTTTTCAAATTTACCCCCGTGGGATATATATTCTACCCACACACATTTGGAACTCTCCTGGGGTACCCTCACACATATTATTCCCTCATTTAGTGGCAATTTTCACAAAAAAGTTAAATTTTCAAAAATCCAGAAAATTGGCTGAAAACGACTAAATATCAAGGACTCATTGGTCGAATCGCTCTGGAACTGAAATCGGAACGCTCACTGACATTTCCCCTATCTGAAAGTCTGATAAACGCCGGAAAAATGACTAAGTCCAAAAAAAAATTACTTTCAACTTTTTTCAATTTTACCCCCGTGGGATATATATTCTACCCACACACATTTGGAACTCTCCTGGGGTACCCTCACACATATTATTCCCTCATTTAGTGGCAATTTTCACAAAAAAGTTAAATTTTCAAAAATCCAGAAAATTGGCTGAAAATGACTAAATATCAAGGACTCATTGGGCGAATCGCTCTGGAACTGAAATCGGAACGCTAACTGACATTTCCCCTATCTGAAAGTCTGATAAACGCCAGAAAAATGACTAAGTCCAAAAAAAAAATTTTTTCAACTTTTTTCAATTTTAACCCCGTGGGATATATATTCTACCCACACACATTTGAAACTCTCCTGGGGTACCCTCAAACATAGTATTCCCTCATTTAGTGGATATTTTCACAAAAAAGTGAAATTTTCAAAAATCCAGAAAATTGGCTGAAAACGACAAAATATCAAGGACTCATTGGGCGAATCGCTCTGGAACTGAAATCGGAACGCTCACTGACATTTCCCCTATCTGAAAGTCTGATAAACGCCGGAAAAATGACTAAGTCCAAAAAAAAAATTTTTTCAACTTTTTTCAATTTTACCCCCGTGAGATATATATTCTACCCACACACTTTTGGAACTCTCCTGGGGTACCCTCACACATATTATTCCCTCATTTAGTGGATATTTTAACAAAAAAGTGAAATTTTCAAAAATCCAGAAAATTGGCTGAAAACGACTAAATATCAAGGACTCATTGGTCGAATCGCTCTGGAACTGAAATCGGAACGCTCACTGACATTTCCCCTATCTGAAAGTCTGATAAACGCCGGAAAAATGACTACGTCCAAAAAAAATGATTTTCAACTTTTTTCAAATTTACCCCTGTGGGATATATATTCTACCCACACACATTTGGAACTCTCCTGGGGTACCCTCACACATAGTATTCCCTCATTTAGTGGATATTTTCACAAAAAAGTGAAATTTTCAAAAATCCCGAAAATTGGCTGAAAACGACTAAATATCAAGGACTCATTGGTCGAATCGCTCTGGAACTGAAATCGGAACGCTCACTGACATTTCCCCTATCTGAAAGTCTGATAAACGCCGGAAAAATGACTAAGTCCAAAAAAAAATTATTTTTAACTTTTTTCAAATTTACCCCCGTGGGATATATATTCTACCCACACACATTTGGAACTCTCCTGGGGTACCCTCACACATAGTATTCCCTCATTTAGTGGATATTTTCACAAAAAAGTGAAATTTTCAAAAATCCAGAAAATTGGCTGAAAACGACTAAATATCAAGGACTCATTGGTCGAATCGCTCTGGAACTGAAATCGGAATGCTCACTGACATTTCCCCTATCTGAAAGTCTGATAAACGCCGGAAAAATGACTAAGTCCAAAAAAAAATTATTTTCAACTTTTTTCAAATTAACCCCCGTGGGATATATATTCTACCCACACACATTTGGAACTCTCCTGGGGTACCCTCACACATAGTATTCCATCATTTAGTGGATATTTTCACAAAAAAGTGAAATTTTCAAAAATCCAGAAAATTGGCTGAAAACGACTAAATATCAAGGACTCATTGGTCGAATCGCTCTGGAACTGAAATCGGAATGCTCACTGACATTTCCCCTATCTGAAAGTCTGTTAAACGCCGGAAAAATGACTAAGTCCAAAAAAAAATTATTTTCAACTTTTTTCAAATTTACCCCCGTGGGATATATATTCTACCCACACACATTTGGAACTCTCCTGGGGTACCCTCACACATATTATTCCCTCATTTAGTGGCAATTTTCACAAAAAAGTTAAATTTTCAAAAATCCAGAAAATTGGCTGAAAACGACTAAATATCAAGGACTCATTGGTCGAATCACTCTGGAACTGAAATCGGAACACTCACTGACATTTCCCCTATCTGAAAGTCTGATAAACGCCGGAAAAATGACTAAGTCCAAAAAAAAAATTTTTTCAACTTTTTTCAATTTTACCCCCGTGAGATATACATTCTACCCGCACACATTTGGAACTCTCCTGGGGTACCCTCACACATATTATTCCCTCATTTAGTGGATATTTTAACAAAAAAGTGAAATTTTCAAAAATCCAGAAAATTGGCTGAAAACGACTAAATATCAAGGACTCATTGGTCGAATCGCTCTGGAACTGAAATGGGAACGCTCACTGACATTTCCCCTATCTGAAAGTCTGATAAACGCAGGAAAATGACTAAGTCCAAAAAAAATGATTTTCAACTTTTTTCAAATTTACCCCCGTGGGATATATAGTCTACCTACACACATTTGGAACTCTCCTGGGGTACCCTCACACATATTATTCCCTCATTTAGTGGCAATTTTCACAAAAAAGTTAAATTTTCAAAAATCCAGAAAATTGGCTGAAAATGACTAAATATCAAGGACTCATTGGGTGAATCGCTCTGGAACTGAAATCGGAACGCTCACTGACATTTCCCCTATCTGAAAGTCTGATAAACGCCGGAAAAATGACTAAGTCCAAAAAAAAATTTTTTCAACTTTTTTCAATTTTACCCCCGTGGGATATATATTCTACCCACACACATTTGGAACTCTCCTGGGGTACCCTCACACATATTATTCCCTCATTTAGTGGCAATTTTCACAAAAAAGTTAAATTTTCAAAAATCCAGAAAATTGGCTGAAAATGACTAAATATCAAGGACTCATTGGGCGAATCGCTCTGGAACTGAAATCGGAACGCTAACTGACATTTCCCCTATCTGAAAGTCTGATAAACGCCGGAAAAATGACTACGTCCAAAAAAAATGATTTTCAACTTTTTTCAAATTTACCCCTGTGGGATATATATTCTACCCACACACATTTGGAACTCTCCTGGGGTACCCTCACACATAGTATTCCCTCATTTAGTGGATATTTTCACAAAAAAGTGAAATTTTCAAAAATCCAGAAAATTGGCTGAAAACGACTAAATATCAAGGACTCATTGGGTGAATCGCTCTGGACCTGAAATCGGAACGCTCACTGACATTTCCCCTATCTGAAAGTCTGATAAACGCCGGAAAAATGACTAAGTCCAAAAAAAAATTATTTTTAACTTTTTTCAAATTTACCCCCGTGGGATATATATTCTACCCACACACATTTGGAACTCTCCTGGGGTACCCTCACACATAGTATTCCATCATTTAGTGGATATTTTCACAAAAAAGTGAAATTTTCAAAAATCCAGAAAATTGGCTGAAAACGACTAAATATCAAGGACTCATTGGTCGAATCGCTCTGGAACTGAAATCGGAATGCTCACTGACATTTCCCCTATCTGAAAGTCTGTTAAACGCCGGAAAAATGACTAAGTCCAAAAAAAAATTATTTTCAACTTTTTTCAAATTTACCCCCGTGGGATATATATTCTACCCACACACATTTGGAACTCTCCTGGGGTACCCTCACACATATTATTCCCTCATTTAGTGGCAATTTTCACAAAAAAGTTAAATTTTCAAAAATCCAGAAAATTGGCTGAAAACGACTAAATATCAAGGACTCATTGGGCGAATCGCTCTGGAACTGAAATCGGAACACTCACTGACATTTCCCCTATCTGAAAGTCTGATAAACGCCGGAAAAATGACTAAGTCCAAAAAAAAAATTTTTTCAACTTTTTTCAATTTTACCCCCGTGAGATATACATTCTACCCGCACACATTTGGAACTCTCCTGGGGTACCCTCACACATATTATTCCCTCATTTAGTGGCAATTTTCACAAAAAAGTTAAATTTTCAAAAATCCAGAAAATTGGCTGAAAATGACTAAATATCAAGGACTCATTGGGCGAATCGCTCTGGAACTGAAATCGGAACGCTAACTGACATTTCCCCTATCTGAAAGTCTGATAAACGCCGGAAAAATGACTACGTCCAAAAAAAATGATTTTCAACTTTTTTCAAATTTACCCCTGTGGGATATATATTCTACCCACACACATTTGGAACTCTCCTGGGGTACCCTCACACATAGTATTCCCTCATTTAGTGGATATTTTCACAAAAAAGTGAAATTTTCAAAAATCCAGAAAATTGGCTGAAAACGACTAAATATCAAGGACTCATTGGGTGAATCGCTCTGGACCTGAAATCGGAACGCTCACTGACATTTCCCCTATCTGAAAGTCTGATAAACGCCGGAAAAATGACTAAGTCCAAAAAAAAATTATTTTTAACTTTTTTCAAATTTACCCCCGTGGGATATATATTCTACCCACACACATTTGGAACTCTCCTGGGGTACCCTCACACATAGTATTCCCTCATTTAGTGGATATTTTCACAAAAAAGTGAAATTTTCAAAAATCCAGAAAATTGGCTGAAAACGACTAAATATCAAGGACTCATTGGTCGAATCGCTCTGGAACTGAAATCGGAACGCTCACTGACATTTCCCCTATCTGAAAGTCTGATAAACGCCGGAAAAATGACTAAGTCCAAAAAAAAATGATTTTCAACTTTTTTCAAATTTACCCCCGTGGGATATATATTCTACCCACACACATTTGGAACTCTCCTGGGGTACCCTCACACATAGTATTCCCTCATTTAGTGGATATTTTCACAAAAAAGTGAAATTTTCAAAAATCCAGAAAATTGGCTGAAAACGACTAAATATCAAGGACTCATTGGGTGAATCGCTCTGGACCTGAAATCGGAACGCTCACTGACATTTCCCCTATCTGAAAGTCTGATAAACGCCGGAAAAATGACTAAGTCCAAAAAAAAATTATTTTTAACTTTTTTCAAATTTACCCCCGTGGGATATATATTCTACCCACACACATTTGGAACTCTCCTGGGGTACCCTCACACATAGTATTCCCTCATTTAGTGGATATTTTCACAAAAAAGTGAAATTTTCAAAAATCCAGAAAATTGGCTGAAAACGACTAAATATCAAGGACTCATTGGTCGAATCACTCTGGAACTGAAATCGGAATGCTCACTGACATTTCCCCTATCTGAAAGTCTGATAAACGCCGGAAAAATGACTAAGTCCAAAAAAAAATTATTTTCAACTTTTTTCAAATTTACCCCCGTGGGATATATAGTCTATCCACACACATTTGGAACTCTCCTGGGGTACCCTCACACATATTATTCCCTCATTTAGTGGCAATTTTCACAAAAAAGTTAAATTTTCAAAAATCCAGAAAATTGGCTGAAAATGACTAAATATCAAGGACTCATTGGGCGAATCGCTCTGGAACTGAAATCGGAACGCTAACTGACATTTCCCCTATGTGAAAGTCTGATAAACGCCAGAAAAATGACTAAGTCCAAAAAAAAATTTTTTTCAACTTTTTTCAATTTTACCCCCGTGGGATATATATTCTACCCACACACATTTGAAACTCTCCTGGGGTACCCTCACACATAGTATTCCCTCATTTAGTGGATATTTTCACAAAAAAGTGAAATTTTCAAAAATCCAGAAAATTGGCTGAAAACGACTAAATATCAAGGACTCATTGGTCGAATCGCTCTGGAACTGAAATCGGAACGCTCACTGACATTTCCCCTATCTGAAAGTCTGATAAACGCCGGAAAAATGACTAAGTCCAAAAAAAAATGATTTTCAACTTTTTTCAAATTTACCCCCGTGGGATATATATTCTACCCACACACATTTGGAACTCTCCTGGGGTACCCTCACACATAGTATTCCCTCATTTAGTGGATATTTTCACAAAAAAGTGAAATTTTCAAAAATCCAGAAAATTGGCTGAAAACGACTAAATATCAAGGACTCATTGGGTGAATCGCTCTGGAACTGAAATCGGAACACTCACTGACATTTCCCCTATCTGAAAGTCTGATAAACGCCGGAAAAATGACTAAGTCCAAAAAAAAATTACTTTCAACTTTTTTCAATTTTACCCCCGTGGGATATATATTCTACCCACACACATTTGGAACTCTCCTGGGGTACCCTCACACATATTATTCCCTCATTTAGTGGCAATTTTCACAAAAAAGTTAAATTTTCAAAAATCCAGAAAATTGGCTGAAAATGACTAAATATCAAGGACTCATTGGGCGAATCGCTCTGGAACTGAAATCGGAACGCTCACTGACATTTCCCCTATCTGAAAGTCTGATAAACGCCGGAAAAATGACTAAGTCCAAAAAAAAATTATTTTCAACTTTTTTCAAATTTACCCCCGTGGGATATATATTCTACCCACACACATTTGGAACTCTCCTGGGGTACCCTCACACATAGTATTCCCTCATTTAGTGGATATTTTCACAAAAAAGTGAAATTTTCAAAAATCCAGAAAATTGGCTGAAAACGACTAAATATCAAGGACTCATTGGGTGAATCGCTCTGGAACTGAAATCGGAACGCTCACTGACATTTCCCCTATCTGAAAGTCTGATAAACGCCGGAAAAATGACTAAGTCCAAAAAAAAATTACTTTCAACTTTTTTCAATTTTACCCCCGTGGGATATATATTCTACCCACACACATTTGGAACTCTCCTGGGGTACCCTCACACATATTATTCCCTCATTTAGTGGCAATTTTCACAAAAAAGTTAAATTTTCAAAAATCCAGAAAATTGGCTGAAAATGACTAAATATCAAGGACTCATTGGGCGAATCGCTCTGGAACTGAAATCGGAACGCTAACTGACATTTCCCCTATCTGAAAGTCTGATAAACGCCAGAAAAATGACTAAGTCCAAAAAAAAAATTTTTTCAACTTTTTTCAATTTTAACCCCGTGGGATATATATTCTACCCACACACATTTGAAACTCTCCT
This sequence comes from Phyllobates terribilis, assembly GCF_046119375.1. NCBI lineage: Eukaryota > Metazoa > Chordata > Amphibia > Anura > Dendrobatidae > Phyllobates > Phyllobates terribilis. Next base: position 235,034,262 of record NW_027362768.1, on the reverse strand, counting down.
GGGGTACCCTCACACATAGTATTCCCTCATTTAGTGGATATTTTCACAAAAAAGTGAAATTTTCAAAAATCCAGAAAATTGGCTGAAAACGACAAAATATCAAGGACTCATTGGGCGAATCGCTCTGGAACTGAAATCGGAACGCTCACTGACATTTCCCCTATCTGAAAGTCTGATAAACGCCGGAAAAATGACTACGTCCAAAAAAAATGATTTTCAACTTTTTTCAAATTTACCCCTGTGGGATATATATTCTACCCACACACATTTGGAACTCTCCTGGGGTACCCTCACACATATTATTCCCTCATTTAGTGGATATTTTCACAAAAAAGTGAAATTTTCAAAAATCCAGAAAATTGGCTGAAAACGACTAAATATCAAGGACTCATTGGGTGAATCGCTCTGGACCTGAAATCGGAACGCTCACTGACATTTCCCCTATCTGAAAGTCTGATAAACGCCGGAAAAATGACTAAGTCCAAAAAAAAATTATTTTTAACTTTTTTCAAATTTACCCCCGTGGGATATATATTCTACCCACACACATTTGGAACTCTCCTGGGGTACCCTCACACATAGTATTCCCTCATTTAGTGGATATTTTCACAAAAAAGTGAAATTTTCAAAAATCCAGAAAATTGGCTGAAAACGACTAAATATCAAGGACTCATTGGTCGAATCGCTCTGGAACTGAAATCGGAACGCTCACTGACATTTCCCCTATCTGAAAGTCTGATAAACGCCGGAAAAATGACTAAGTCCAAAAAAAAATGATTTTCAACTTTTTTCAAATTTACCCCCGTGGGATATATATTCTACCCACACACATTTGGAACTCTCCTGGGGTACCCTCACACATAGTATTCCCTCATTTAGTGGATATTTTCACAAAAAAGTGAAATTTTCAAAAATCCAGAAAATTGGCTGAAAACGACTAAATATCAAGGACTCATTGGTCGAATCGCTCTGGAACTGAAATCGGAACGCTCACTGACATTTCCCCTATCTGAAAGTCTGATAAACGCCGGAAAAATGACTAAGTCCAAAAAAAAATTATTTTTAACTTTTTTCAAATTTACCCCCGTGGGATATATATTCTACCCACACACATTTGGAACTCTCCTGGGGTACCCTCACACATAGTATTCCCTCATTTAGTGGATATTTTCACAAAAAAGTGAAATTTTCAAAAATCCAGAAAATTGGCTGAAAACGACTAAATATCAAGGACTCATTGGTCGAATCACTCTGGAACTGAAATCGGAATGCTCACTGACATTTCCCCTATCTGAAAGTCTGATAAACGCCGGAAAAATGACTAAGTCCAAAAAAAAATTATTTTCAACTTTTTTCAAATTTACCCCCGTGGGATATATAGTCTATCCACACACATTTGGAACTCTCCTGGGGTACCCTCACACATATTATTCCCTCATTTAGTGGCAATTTTCACAAAAAAGTTAAATTTTCAAAAATCCAGAAAATTGGCTGAAAATGACTAAATATCAAGGACTCATTGGGCGAATCGCTCTGGAACTGAAATCGGAACGCTAACTGACATTTCCCCTATGTGAAAGTCTGATAAACGCCAGAAAAATGACTAAGTCCAAAAAAAAATTTTTTTCAACTTTTTTCAATTTTACCCCCGTGGGATATATATTCTACCCACACACATTTGAAACTCTCCTGGGGTACCCTCACACATAGTATTCCCTCATTTAGTGGATATTTTCACAAAAAAGTGAAATTTTCAAAAATCCAGAAAATTGGCTGAAAACGACTAAATATCAAGGACTCATTGGTCGAATCGCTCTGGAACTGAAATCGGAACGCTCACTGACATTTCCCCTATCTGAAAGTCTGATAAACGCCGGAAAAATGACTAAGTCCAAAAAAAAATGATTTTCAACTTTTTTCAAATTTACCCCCGTGGGATATATATTCTACCCACACACATTTGGAACTCTCCTGGGGTACCCTCACACATAGTATTCCCTCATTTAGTGGATATTTTCACAAAAAAGTGAAATTTTCAAAAATCCAGAAAATTGGCTGAAAACGACTAAATATCAAGGACTCATTGGGTGAATCGCTCTGGAACTGAAATCGGAACACTCACTGACATTTCCCCTATCTGAAAGTCTGATAAACGCCGGAAAAATGACTAAGTCCAAAAAAAAATTACTTTCAACTTTTTTCAATTTTACCCCCGTGGGATATATATTCTACCCACACACATTTGGAACTCTCCTGGGGTACCCTCACACATATTATTCCCTCATTTAGTGGCAATTTTCACAAAAAAGTTAAATTTTCAAAAATCCAGAAAATTGGCTGAAAATGACTAAATATCAAGGACTCATTGGGCGAATCGCTCTGGAACTGAAATCGGAACGCTCACTGACATTTCCCCTATCTGAAAGTCTGATAAACGCCGGAAAAATGACTAAGTCCAAAAAAAAATTATTTTCAACTTTTTTCAAATTTACCCCCGTGGGATATATATTCTACCCACACACATTTGGAACTCTCCTGGGGTACCCTCACACATAGTATTCCCTCATTTAGTGGATATTTTCACAAAAAAGTGAAATTTTCAAAAATCCAGAAAATTGGCTGAAAACGACTAAATATCAAGGACTCATTGGGTGAATCGCTCTGGAACTGAAATCGGAACGCTCACTGACATTTCCCCTATCTGAAAGTCTGATAAACGCCGGAAAAATGACTAAGTCCAAAAAAAAATTACTTTCAACTTTTTTCAATTTTACCCCCGTGGGATATATATTCTACCGACACACATTTGGAACTCTCCTGGGGTACCCTCACACATATTATTCCCTCATTTAGTGGCAATTTTCACAAAAAAGTTAAATTTTCAAAAATCCAGAAAATTGGCTGAAAATGACTAAATATCAAGGACTCATTGGGCGAATCGCTCTGGAACTGAAATCGGAACGCTAACTGACATTTCCCCTATCTGAAAGTCTGATAAACGCCAGAAAAATGACTAAGTCCAAAAAAAAAATTTTTTCAACTTTTTTCAATTTTAACCCCGTGGGATATATATTCTACCCACACACATTTGAAACTCTCCTGGGGTACCCTCACACATAGTATTCCCTCATTTAGTGGATATTTTCACAAAAAAGTGAAATTTTCAAAAATCCAGAAAATTGGCTGAAAACGACAAAATATCAAGGACTCATTGGGCGAATCGCTCTGGAACTGAAATCGGAACGCTCACTGACATTTCCCCTATCTGAAAGTCTGATAAACGCCGGAAAAATGACTACGTCCAAAAAAAATGATTTTCAACTTTTTTCAAATTTACCCCTGTGGGATATATATTCTACCCACACACATTTGGAACTCTCCTGGGGTACCCTCACACATATTATTCCCTCATTTAGTGGATATTTTCACAAAAAAGTGAAATTTTCAAAAATCCAGAAAATTGGCTGAAAACGACTAAATATCAAGGACTCATTGGGTGAATCGCTCTGGACCTGAAATCGGAACGCTCACTGACATTTCCCCTATCTGAAAGTCTGATAAACGCCGGAAAAATGACTAAGTCCAAAAAAAAATTATTTTTAACTTTTTTCAAATTTACCCCCGTGGGATATATATTCTACCCACACACATTTGGAACTCTCCTGGGGTACCCTCACACATAGTATTCCCTCATTTAGTGGATATTTTCACAAAAAAGTGAAATTTTCAAAAATCCAGAAAATTGGCTGAAAACGACTAAATATCAAGGACTCATTGGTCGAATCGCTCTGGAACTGAAATCGGAACGCTCACTGACATTTCCCCTATCTGAAAGTCTGATAAACGCCGGAAAAATGACTAAGTCCAAAAAAAAATGATTTTCAACTTTTTTCAAATTTACCCCCGTGGGATATATATTCTACCCACACACATTTGGAACTCTCCTGGGGTACCCTCACACATAGTATTCCCTCATTTAGTGGATATTTTCACAAAAAAGTGAAATTTTCAAAAATCCAGAAAATTGGCTGAAAACGACTAAATATCAAGGACTCATTGGTCGAATCGCTCTGGAACTGAAATCGGAACGCTCACTGACATTTCCCCTATCTGAAAGTCTGATAAACGCCGGAAAAATGACTAAGTCCAAAAAAAAATTATTTTTAACTTTTTTCAAATTTACCCCCGTGGGATATATATTCTACCCACACACATTTGGAACTCTCCTGGGGTACCCTCACACATAGTATTCCCTCATTTAGTGGATATTTTCACAAAAAAGTGAAATTTTCAAAAATCCAGAAAATTGGCTGAAAACGACTAAATATCAAGGACTCATTGGTCGAATCACTCTGGAACTGAAATCGGAATGCTCACTGACATTTCCCCTATCTGAAAGTCTGATAAACGCCGGAAAAATGACTAAGTCCAAAAAAAAATTATTTTCAACTTTTTTCAAATTTACCCCCGTGGGATATATAGTCTATCCACACACATTTGGAACTCTCCTGGGGTACCCTCACACATATTATTCCCTCATTTAGTGGCAATTTTCACAAAAAAGTTAAATTTTCAAAAATCCAGAAAATTGGCTGAAAATGACTAAATATCAAGGACTCATTGGGCGAATCGCTCTGGAACTGAAATCGGAACGCTAACTGACATTTCCCCTATGTGAAAGTCTGATAAACGCCAGAAAAATGACTAAGTCCAAAAAAAAATTTTTTTCAACTTTTTTCAATTTTACCCCCGTGGGATATATATTCTACCCACACACATTTGAAACTCTCCTGGGGTACCCTCACACATAGTATTCCCTCATTTAGTGGATATTTTCACAAAAAAGTGAAATTTTCAAAAATCCAGAAAATTGGCTGAAAACGACTAAATATCAAGGACTCATTGGTCGAATCGCTCTGGAACTGAAATCGGAACGCTCACTGACATTTCCCCTATCTGAAAGTCTGATAAACGCCGGAAAAATGACTAAGTCCAAAAAAAAATGATTTTCAACTTTTTTCAAATTTACCCCCGTGGGATATATATTCTACCCACACACATTTGGAACTCTCCTGGGGTACCCTCACACATAGTATTCCCTCATTTAGTGGATATTTTCACAAAAAAGTGAAATTTTCAAAAATCCAGGAAATTGGCTGAAAACGACTAAATATCAAGGACTCATTGGGTGAATCGCTCTGGAACTGAAATCGGAACACTCACTGACATTTCCCCTATCTGAAAGTCTGATAAACGCCGGAAAAATGACTAAGTCCAAAAAAAAATTACTTTCAACTTTTTTCAATTTTACCCCCGTGGGATATATATTCTACCCACACACATTTGGAACTCTCCTGGGGTACCCTCACACATATTATTCCCTCATTTAGTGGCAATTTTCACAAAAAAGTTAAATTTTCAAAAATCCAGAAAATTGGCTGAAAATGACTAAATATCAAGGACTCATTGGGCGAATCGCTCTGGAACTGAAATCGGAACGCTCACTGACATTTCCCCTATCTGAAAGTCTGATAAACGCCGGAAAAATGACTAAGTCCAAAAAAAAATTATTTTCAACTTTTTTCAAATTTACCCCCGTGGGATATATATTCTACCCACACACATTTGGAACTCTCCTGGGGTACCCTCACACATAGTATTCCCTCATTTAGTGGATATTTTCACAAAAAAGTGAAATTTTCAAAAATCCAGAAAATTGGCTGAAAACGACTAAATATCAAGGACTCATTGGGTGAATCGCTCTGGAACTGAAATCGGAACGCTCACTGACATTTCCCCTATCTGAAAGTCTGATAAACGCCGGAAAAATGACTAAGTCCAAAAAAAAATTACTTTCAACTTTTTTCAATTTTACCCCCGTGGGATATATATTCTACCGACACACATTTGGAACTCTCCTGGGGTACCCTCACACATATTATTCCCTCATTTAGTGGCAATTTTCACAAAAAAGTTAAATTTTCAAAAATCCAGAAAATTGGCTGAAAATGACTAAATATCAAGGACTCATTGGGCGAATCGCTCTGGAACTGAAATCGGAACGCTAACTGACATTTCCCCTATCTGAAAGTCTGATAAACGCCAGAAAAATGACTAAGTCCAAAAAAAAAATTTTTTCAACTTTTTTCAATTTTAACCCCGTGGGATATATATTCTACCCACACACATTTGAAACTCTCCTGGGGTACCCTCACACATAGTATTCCCTCATTTAGTGGATATTTTCACAAAAAAGTGAAATTTTCAAAAATCCAGAAAATTGGCTGAAAACGACAAAATATCAAGGACTCATTGGGCGAATCGCTCTGGAACTGAAATCGGAACGCTCACTGACATTTCCCCTATCTGAAAGTCTGATAAACGCCGGAAAAATGACTAAGTCCAAAAAAAAAATTTTTTCAACTTTTTTCAATTTTACCCCCGTGAGATATATATTCTACCCACACACTTTTGGAACTCTCCTGGGGTACCCTCACACATATTATTCCCTCATTTAGTGGATATTTTAACAAAAAAGTGAAATTTTCAAAAATCCAGAAAATTGGCTGAAAACGACTAAATATCAAGGACTCATTGGTCGAATCGCTCTGGAACTGAAATCGGAACGCTCACTGACATTTCCCCTATCTGAAAGTCTGATAAACGCCGGAAAAATGACTACGTCCAAAAAAAATGATTTTCAACTTTTTTCAAATTTACCCCTGTGGGATATATATTCTACCCACACACATTTGGAACTCTCCTGGGGTACCCTCACACATAGTATTCCCTCATTTAGTGGATATTTTCACAAAAAAGTGAAATTTTCAAAAATCCCGAAAATTGGCTGAAAACGACTAAATATCAAGGACTCATTGGTCGAATCGCTCTGGAACTGAAATCGGAACGCTCACTGACATTTCCCCTATCTGAAAGTCTGATAAACGCCGGAAAAATGACTAAGTCCAAAAAAAAATTATTTTTAACTTTTTTCAAATTTACCCCCGTGGGATATATATTCTACCCACACACATTTGGAACTCTCCTGGGGTACCCTCACACATAGTATTCCCTCATTTAGTGGATATTTTCACAAAAAAGTGAAATTTTCAAAAATCCAGAAAATTGGCTGAAAACGACTAAATATCAAGGACTCATTGGTCGAATCGCTCTGGAACTGAAATCGGAATGCTCACTGACATTTCCCCTATCTGAAAGTCTGATAAACGCCGGAAAAATGACTAAGTCCAAAAAAAAATTATTTTCAACTTTTTTCAAATTTACCCCCGTGGGATATATATTCTACCCACACACATTTGGAACTCTCCTGGGGTACCCTCACACATAGTATTCCATCATTTAGTGGATATTTTCACAAAAAAGTGAAATTTTCAAAAATCCAGAAAATTGGCTGAAAACGACTAAATATCAAGGACTCATTGGTCGAATCGCTCTGGAACTGAAATCGGAATGCTCACTGACATTTCCCCTATCTGAAAGTCTGTTAAACGCCGGAAAAATGACTAAGTCCAAAAAAAAATTATTTTCAACTTTTTTCAATTTTACCCCCGTGGGATATATATTCTACCCACACACATTTGGAACTCTCCTGGGGTACCCTCACACATATTATTCCCTCATTTAGTGGCAATTTTCACAAAAAAGTTAAATTTTCAAAAATCCAGAAAATTGGCTGAAAACGACTAAATATCAAGGACTCATTGGTCGAATCGCTCTGGAACTGAAATCGGAACACTCACTGACATTTCCCCTATCTGAAAGTCTGATAAACGCCGGAAAAATGACTAAGTCCAAAAAAAAAATTTTTTCAACTTTTTTCAATTTTACCCCCGTGAGATATACATTCTACCCGCACACATTTGGAACTCTCCTGGGGTACCCTCACACATATTATTCCCTCATTTAGTGAATATTTTAACAAAAAAGTGAAATTTTCAAAAATCCAGAAAATTGGCTGAAAATGACTAAATATCAAGGACTCATTGGGTGAATCGCTCTGGAACTGAAATCGGAACGCTCACTGACATTTCCCCTATCTGAAAGTCTGATAAACGCCGGAAAAATGACTAAGTCCAAAAAAAAATTTTTTCAACTTTTTTCAATTTTACCCCCGTGGGATATATATTCTACCCACACACATTTGGAACTCTCCTGGGGTACCCTCACACATATTATTCCCTCATTTAGTGGCAATTTTCACAAAAAAGTTAAATTTTCAAAAATCCAGAAAATTGGCTGAAAATGACTAAATATCAAGGACTCATTGGGCGAATCGCTCTGGAACTGAAATCGGAACGCTAACTGACATTTCCCCTATCTGAAAGTCTGATAAACGCCAGAAAAATGACTAAGTCCAAAAAAAAATTTTTTCAACTTTTTTCAATTTTAACCCCGTGGGATATATATTCTACCCACACACATTTGAAACTCTCCTGGGGTACCCTCACACATAGTATTCCCTCATTTAGTGGATATTTTCACAAAAAAGTGAAATTTTCAAAAATCCAGAAAATTGGCTGAAAACGACTAAATATCAAGGACTCATTGGGCGAATCGCTCTGGAACTGAAATCGGAAGGCTCACTGACATTTCCCCTATCTGAAAGTCTGATAAACGCCGGAAAAATGACTAAGACCAAAAAAAAAATTTTTTCAACTTTTTTCAATTTTACCCCCGTGAGATATATATTCTACCCGCACACATTTGGAACTCTCCTGGGGTACCCTCACACATATTATTCCCTCATTTAGTGGATATTTTAACAAAAAAGTGAAATTTTCAAAAATCCAGAAAATTGGCTGAAAACGACTAAATATCAAGGACTCATTGGTCGAATCGCTCTGGAACTGAAATCGGAACGCTCACTGACATTTCCCCTATCTGAAAGTCTGATAAACGCCGGAAAAATGACTACGTCCAAAAAAAAATGATTTTCAACTTTTTTCAATTTTACCCCCGTGGGATATATATTCTACCCACACACATTTGGAACTCTCCTGGGGTACCCTCACACATAGTATTCCCTCATTTAGTGGATATTTTCACAAAAAAGTGAAATTTTCAAAAATCCCGAAAATTGGCTGAAAACGACTAAATATCAAGGACTCATTGGGTGAATCGCTCTGGAACTGAAATCGGAACGCTCACTGACATTTCCCCTATCTGAAAGTCTGATAAACGCCGGAAAAATGACTAAGTCCAAAAAAAAATTATTTTCAACTTTTTTCAAATTTACCCCCGTGGGATATATATTCTACCCACACACATTTGGAACTCTCCTGGGGTACCCTCACACATAGTATTCCCTCATTTAGTGGATATTTTCACAAAAAAGTGAAATTTTCAAAAATCCAGAAAATTGGCTGAAAACGACTAAATATCAAGGACTCATTGGTCGAATCGCTCTGGAACTGAAATCGGAATGCTCACTGACATTTCCCCTATCTGAAAGTCTGATAAACGCCGGGAAAATGACTAAGTCCAAAAAAAAATTATTTTCAACTTTTTTCAATTTTACCCCCGTGGGATATATATTCTACCCACACACATTTGGAACTCTCCTAGGGTACCCTCACACATATTATTCCCTCATTTAGTGGCAATTTTCACAAAAAAGTTAAATTTTCAAAAATCCAGAAAATTGGCTGAAAATGACTAAATATCAAGGAATCAATGGGCGAATCGCTCTGGAACTGAAATCGGAACGCTAACTGACATTTCCCCTATCTGAAAGTCTGATAAACGCCAGAAAAATGACTAAGTCCAAAAAAAAAATTTTTTCAACTTTTTTCAATTTTACCCCCGTGAGATATACATTCTACCCGCACACATTTGGAACTCTCCTGGGGTACCCTCACACATATTATTCCCTCATTTAGTGGATATTTTAACAAAAAAGTGAAATTTTCAAAAATCCAGAAAATTGGCTGAAAACGACTAAATATCAAGGACTCATTGGGTGAATCGCTCTGGAACTGAAATCGGAACGCTCACTGACATTTCCCCTATCTGAAAGTCTGATAAACGCCGGAAAAATGACTAAGTCCAAAAAAAAATTTTTTCAACTTTTTTCAATTTTACCCCCGTGGGATATATATTCTACCCACACACATTTGGAACTCTCCTGGGGTACCCTCACACATATTATTCCCTCATTTAGTGGCAATTTTCACAAAAAAGTTAAATTTTCAAAAATCCAGAAAATTGGCTGAAAATGACTAAATATCAAGGACTCATTGGGCGAATCGCTCTGGAACTGAAATCGGAAGGCTCACTGACATTTCCCCTATCTGAAAGTCTGATAAACGCCGGAAAAATGACTAAGACCAAAAAAAAAATTTTTTCAACTTTTTTCAATTTTACCCCCGTGAGATATATATTCTACCCGCACACATTTGGAACTCTCCTGGGGTACCCTCACACATATTATTCCCTCATTTAGTGGATATTTTAACAAAAAAGTGAAATTTTCAAAAATCCAGAAAATTGGCTGAAAACGACTAAATATCAAGGACTCATTGGTCGAATCGCTCTGGAACTGAAATCGGAACGCTCACTGACATTTCCCCTATCTGAAAGTCTGATAAACGCCGGAAAAATGACTACGTCCAAAAAAAAATGATTTTCAACTTTTTTCAATTTTACCCCCGTGGGATATATATTCTACCCACACACATTTGGAACTCTCCTGGGGTACCCTCACACATAGTATTCCCTCATTTAGTGGATATTTTCACAAAAAAGTGAAATTTTCAAAAATCCCGAAAATTGGCTGAAAACGACTAAATATCAAGGACTCATTGGGTGAATCGCTCTGGAACTGAAATCGGAACGCTCACTGACATTTCCCCTATCTGAAAGTCTGATAAACGCCGGAAAAATGACTAAGTCCAAAAAAAAATTATTTTCAACTTTTTTCAAATTTACCCCCGTGGGATATATATTCTACCCACACACATTTGGAACTCTCCTGGGGTACCCTCACACATAGTATTCCCTCATTTAGTGGATATTTTCACAAAAAAGTGAAATTTTCAAAAATCCAGAAAATTGGCTGAAAACGACTAAATATCAAGGACTCATTGGTCGAATCGCTCTGGAACTGAAATCGGAATGCTCACTGACATTTCCCCTATCTGAAAGTCTGATAAACGCCGGGAAAATGACTAAGTCCAAAAAAAAATTATTTTCAACTTTTTTCAATTTTACCCCCGTGGGATATATATTCTACCCACACACATTTGGAACTCTCCTAGGGTACCCTCACACATATTATTCCCTCATTTAGTGGCAATTTTCACAAAAAAGTTAAATTTTCAAAAATCCAGAAAATTGGCTGAAAATGACTAAATATCAAGGAATCAATGGGCGAATCGCTCTGGAACTGAAATCGGAACGCTAACTGACATTTCCCCTATCTGAAAGTCTGATAAACGCCAGAAAAATGACTAAGTCCAAAAAAAAAATTTTTTCAACTTTTTTCAATTTTACCCCCGTGAGATATACATTCTACCCGCACACATTTGGAACTCTCCTGGGGTACCCTCACACATATTATTCCCTCATTTAGTGGATATTTTAACAAAAAAGTGAAATTTTCAAAAATCCAGAAAATTGGCTGAAAACGACTAAATATCAAGGACTCATTGGTCGAATCGCTCTGGAACTGAAATACGAACGCTCACTGACATTTCCCCTATCTGAAAGTCTGATAAACGCCGGAAAAATGACTAAGTCCAAAAAAAAATTATTTTTAACTTTTTTCAAATTTACCCCCGTGGGATATATATTCTACCCACACACATTTGGAACTCTCCTGGGGTACCCTCACACATAGTATTCCCTCATTTAGTGGATATTTTCACAAAAAAGTTAAATTTTCAAAAATCCAGAAAATTGGCTGAAAACGACTAAATATCAAGGACTCATTGGTCGAATCGCTCTGGAACTGAAATCGGAATGCTCACTGACATTTCCCCTATCTGAAAGTCTGATAAACGCCGGAAAAATGACTAAGTCCAAAAAAAAAATTTTTTCAACTTTTTTCAATTTTACCCCCGTGGGATTTATATTCTACCCACACACATTTGAAACTCTCCTGGGGTACCCTCACACATAGTATTCCCTCATTTAGTGGATATTTTCACAAAAAAGTGAAATTTTCAAAAATCCAGAAAATTGGCTGAAAATGACTAAATATCAAGGACTCATTGGGCGAATCGCTCTGGAACTGAAATCGGAACGCTCACTGACATTTCCCCTATCTGAAAGTCTGATAAACGCCGGAAAAATGACTAAGTCCAAAAAAAAATGATTTTCAACTTTTTTCAAATTTACCCCCGTGGGATATATATTCTACCCACACACATTTGGAACTCTCCTGGGGTACCCTCACACATAGTATTCCCTCATTTAGTGGATATTTTCACAAAAAAGTGAAATTTTCAAAAATCCAGAAAATTGGCTGAAAACGACTAAATATCAAGGACTCATTGGGCGAATCGCTCTGGAACTGAAATCGGAACACTCACTGACATTTCCCCTATCTGAAAGTCTGATAAACGCCGGAAAAATGACTAAGTCCAAAAAAAAAATTTTTTCAACTTTTTTCAATTTTACCCCCGTGAGATATACATTCTACCCGCACACATTTGGAACTCTCCTGGGGTACCCTCACACATATTATTCCCTCATTTAGTGGATATTTTAACAAAAAAGTGAAATTTTCAAAAATCCAGAAAATTGGCTGAAAACGACTAAATATCAACGACTCATTGGTCGAATCGCTCTGGAACTGAAATACGAACGCTCACTGACATTTCCCCTATCTGAAAGTCTGATAAACGCCGGAAAAATGACTAAGTCCAAAAAAAAATGATTTTCAACTTTTTTCAAATTTACCCCTGTGGGATATATAGTCTACCCACACACATTTGGAACTCTCCTGGGGTACCCTCACACATATTATTCCCTCATTTAGTGGCAATTTTCACAAAAAAGTAAAATTTTCAAAAATCCAGAAAATTGGCTGAAAATGACTAAATATCAAGGACTCATTGGGCGAATCGCTCTGGAACTGAAATCGGAATGCTCACTGACATTTCCCCTATCTGAAAGTCTGATAAACGCCGGAAAAATGACTAAGTACAAAAAAAAAATTTTTCAACTTTTTTCAATTTTACCCCCGAGGGATATATATTCTACCCACACACATTTGGAATTCTCCTGGGGTTCCCTCACACAGAGTATTCCCTCATTTAGTGGATATTTTCACAAAAAAGTGAAATTTTCAAAAATCCAGAAAATTGGCTGAAAACGACTAAATATCAAGGACTCATTGGGCGAATCGCTCTGGAACTGAAATGGGAACGCTCACTGACATTTCCCCTATCTGAAAGCCTGATAAACGCAGGAAAAATGACTAAGTCCAAAAAAAATGATTTTCAACTTTTTTCAAATTTACCCCCGTGGGATATATAGTCTACCCACACACATTTGGAACTCTCCTGGGGTACCCTCACACATATTATTCCCTCATTTAGTGGCAATTTTCACAAAAAAGTTAAATTTTCAAAAATCCAGAAAATTGGCTGAAAATGACTAAATATCAAGGACTCATTGGGTGAATCGCTCTGGAACTGAAATCGGAACGCTCACTGACATTTCCCCTATCTGAAAGTCTGATAAACACCGGAAAAATGACTAAGTCCAAAAAAAAAAATTTTTCAACTTTTTTCAATTTTACCCCCGTGGGATATATATTCTACCCACACACATTTGGAACTCTCCTGGGGTACCCTCACACATAGTATTCCCTCATTTAGTGGATATTTTCACAAAAAAGTGAAATTTTCAAAAATCCAGAAAATTGGCTGAAAACGACTAAATATCAAGGACTCATTGGGCGAATCGCTCTGGAACTGAAATCGGAACACTCACTGACATTTCCCCTATCTGAAAGTCTGATAAACGCCGGAAAAATGACTAAGTCCAAAAAAAAAATTTTTTCAACTTTTTTCAATTTTACCCCCGTGGGATTTATATTCTACCCACACACATTTGAAACTCTCCTGGGGTACCCTCACACATAGTATTCCCTCATTTAGTGGATATTTTCACAAAAAAGTGAAATTTTCAAAAATCCAGAAAATTGGCTGAAAATGACTAAATATCAAGGACTCATTGGGCGAATCGCTCTGGAACTGAAATCGGAACGCTCACTGACATTTCCCCTATCTGAAAGTCTGATAAACGCCGGAAAAATGACTAAGTCCAAAAAAAAATGATTTTCAACTTTTTTCAAATTTACCCCCGTGGGATATATATTCTACCCACACACATTTGGAACTCTCCTGGGGTACCCTCACACATAGTATTCCCTCATTTAGTGGATATTTTCACAAAAAAGTGAAATTTTCAAAAATCCAGAAAATTGGCTGAAAACGACTAAATATCAAGGACTCATTGGGCGAATCGCTCTGGAACTGAAATCGGAACACTCACTGACATTTCCCCTATCTGAAAGTCTGATAAACGCCGGAAAAATGACTAAGTCCAAAAAAAAAATTTTTTCAACTTTTTTCAATTTTACCCCCGTGAGATATACATTCTACCCGCACACATTTGGAACTCTCCTGGGGTACCCTCACACATATTATTCCCTCATTTAGTGGATATTTTAACAAAAAAGTGAAATTTTCAAAAATCCAGAAAATTGGCTGAAAACGACTAAATATCAACGACTCATTGGTCGAATCGCTCTGGAACTGAAATACGAACGCTCACTGACATTTCCCCTATCTGAAAGTCTGATAAACGCCGGAAAAATGACTAAGTCCAAAAAAAAATGATTTTCAACTTTTTTCAAATTTACCCCTGTGGGATATATAGTCTACCCACACACATTTGGAACTCTCCTGGGGTACCCTCACACATATTATTCCCTCATTTAGTGGCAATTTTCACAAAAAAGTAAAATTTTCAAAAATCCAGAAAATTGGCTGAAAATGACTAAATATCAAGGACTCATTGGGCGAATCGCTCTGGAACTGAAATCGGAATGCTCACTGACATTTCCCCTATCTGAAAGTCTGATAAACGCCGGAAAAATGACTAAGTACAAAAAAAAAATTTTTCAACTTTTTTCAATTTTACCCCCGAGGGATATATATTCTACCCACACACATTTGGAATTCTCCTGGGGTTCCCTCACACAGAGTATTCCCTCATTTAGTGGATATTTTCACAAAAAAGTGAAATTTTCAAAAATCCAGAAAATTGGCTGAAAACGACTAAATATCAAGGACTCATTGGGCGAATCGCTCTGGAACTGAAATGGGAACGCTCACTGACATTTCCCCTATCTGAAAGCCTGATAAACGCAGGAAAAATGACTAAGTCCAAAAAAAATGATTTTCAACTTTTTTCAAATTTACCCCCGTGGGATATATAGTCTACCCACACACATTTGGAACTCTCCTGGGGTACCCTCACACATATTATTCCCTCATTTAGTGGCAATTTTCACAAAAAAGTTAAATTTTCAAAAATCCAGAAAATTGGCTGAAAATGACTAAATATCAAGGACTCATTGGGTGAATCGCTCTGGAACTGAAATCGGAACGCTCACTGACATTTCCCCTATCTGAAAGTCTGATAAACACCGGAAAAATGACTAAGTCCAAAAAAAAAAATTTTTCAACTTTTTTCAATTTTACCCCCGTGGGATATATATTCTACCCACACACATTTGGAACTCTCCTGGGGTACCCTCACACATAGTATTCCCTCATTTAGTGGATATTTTCACAAAAAAGTGAAATTTTCAAAAATCCAGAAAATTGGCTGAAAACGACTAAATATCAAGGACTCATTGGGCGAATCGCTCTGGAACTGAAATCGGAACACTCACTGACATTTCCCCTATCTGAAAGTCTGATAAACGCCGGAAAAATGACTAAGTCCAAAAAAAAAATTTTTTCAACTTTTTTCAATTTTACCCCCGTGAGATATACATTCTACCCGCACACATTTGGAACTCTCCTGGGGTACCCTCACACATATTATTCCCTCATTTAGTGGATATTTTAACAAAAAAGTGAAATTTTCAAAAATCCAGAAAATTGGCTGAAAACGACTAAATATCAACGACTCATTGGTCGAATCGCTCTGGAACTGAAATACGAACGCTCACTGACATTTCCCCTATCTGAAAGTCTGATAAACGCCGGAAAAATGACTAAGTCCAAAAAAAAATGATTTTCAACTTTTTTCAAATTTACCCCTGTGGGATATATAGTCTACCCACACACATTTGGAACTCTCCTGGGGTACCCTCACACATATTATTCCCTCATTTAGTGGCAATTTTCACAAAAAAGTAAAATTTTCAAAAATCCAGAAAATTGGCTGAAAATGACTAAATATCAAGGACTCATTGGGCGAATCGCTCTGGAACTGAAATCGGAATGCTCACTGACATTTCCCCTATCTGAAAGTCTGATAAACGCCGGAAAAATGACTAAGTACAAAAAAAAAATTTTTCAACTTTTTTCAATTTTACCCCCGAGGGATATATATTCTACCCACACACATTTGGAATTCTCCTGGGGTTCCCTCACACAGAGTATTCCCTCATTTAGTGGATATTTTCACAAAAAAGTGAAATTTTCAAAAATCCAGAAAATTGGCTGAAAACGACTAAATATCAAGGACTCATTGGGCGAATCGCTCTGGAACTGAAATGGGAACGCTCACTGACATTTCCCCTATCTGAAAGTCTGATAAACGCAGGAAAAATGACTAAGTCCAAAAAAAATGATTTTCAACTTTTTTCAAATTTACCCCCGTGGGATATATAGTCTACCCACACACATTTGGAACTCTCCTGGGGTACCCTCACACATATTATTCCCTCATTTAGTGGCAATTTTCACAAAAAAGTTAAATTTTCAAAAATCCAGAAAATTGGCTGAAAATGACTAAATATCAAGGACTCATTGGGTGAATCGCTCTGGAACTGAAATCGGAATGCTCACTGACATTTCCCCTATCTGAAAGTCTGATAAACGCCGGAAAAATGACTAAGTCCAAAAAAAAATTTTTTCAACTTTTTTCAATTTTACCCCCGTGGGATATATATTCTACCCACACACATTTGGAACTCTCCTGGGGTACCCTCACACATATTATTCCCTCATTTAGTGGCAATTTTCACAAAAAAGTTAAATTTTCAAAAATCCAGAAAATTGGCTGAAAATGACTAAATATCAAGGACTCATTGGGCGAATCGCTCTGGAACTGAAATCGGAAGGCTCACTGACATTTCCCCTATCTGAAAGTCTGATAAACGCCGGAAAAATGACTAAGACCAAAAAAAAAATTTTTTCAACTTTTTTCAATTTTACCCCCGTGAGATATATATTCTACCCGCACACATTTGGAACTCTCCTGGGGTACCCTCACACATATTATTCCCTCATTTAGTGGATATTTTAACAAAAAAGTGAAATTTTCAAAAATCCAGAAAATTGGCTGAAAACGACTAAATATCAAGGACTCATTGGTCGAATCGCTCTGGAACTGAAATCGGAACGCTCACTGACATTTCCCCTATCTGAAAGTCTGATAAACGCCGGAAAAATGACTACGTCCAAAAAAAAATGATTTTCAACTTTTTTCAATTTTACCCCCGTGGGATATATATTCTACCCACACACATTTGGAACTCTCCTGGGGTACCCTCACACATAGTATTCCCTCATTTAGTGGATATTTTCACAAAAAAGTGAAATTTTCAAAAATCCAGAAAATTGGCTGAAAACGACTAAATATCAAGGACTCATTGGTCGAATCGCTCTGGAACTGAAATCGGAATGCTCACTGACATTTCCCCTATCTGAAAGTCTGATAAACGCCGGAAAAATGACTAAGTCCAAAAAAAAATTATTTTCAACTTTTTTCAAATTTACCCCCGTGGGATATATATTCTACCCACACACATTTGGAACTCTCCTGGGGTACCCTCACACATCGTATTCCCTCATTTAGTGGATATTTTCACAAAAAAGTGAAATTTTCAAAAATCCAGAAAATTGGCTGAAAACGACTAAATATCAAGGACTCATTGGTCGAATCGCTCTGGAACTGAAATCGGAATGCTCACTGACATTTCCCCCCATCTGAAAGTCTGATAAACGCCGGGAAAATGACTAAGTCCAAAAAAAAATTATTTTCAACTTTTTTCAATTTTACCCCCGTGGGATATATATTCTACCCACACACATTTGGAACTCTCCTGGGGTACCCTCACACATATTATTCCCTCATTTAGTGGCAATTTTCACAAAAAAGTTAAATTTTCAAAAATCCAGAAAATTGGCTGAAAATGACTAAATATCAAGGACTCATTGGGCGAATCGCTCTGGAACTGAAATCGGAAGCCTCACTGACATTTCCCCTATCTGAAAGTCTGATAAACGCCGGAAAAATGACTAAGTCCAAAAAAAAATGATTTTCAACTTTTTTCAATTTTACCCCCGTGGGATATATATTCTACCCACACACATTTGGAACTCTCCTGGGGTACCCTCACACATAGTATTCCCTCATTTAGTGGATATTTTCACAAAAAAGTGAAATTTTCAAAAATCCCGAAAATTGGCTGAAAACGACTAAATATCAAGGACTCATTGGGTGAATCGCTCTGGAACTGAAATCGGAACGCTCACTGACATTTCCCCTATCTGAAAGTCTGATAAACGCCGGAAAAATGACTAAGTCCAAAAAAAAATTATTTTCAACTTTTTTCAAATTTACCCCCGTGGGATATATATTCTACCCACACACATTTGGAACTCTCCTGGGGTACCCTCACACATAGTATTCCCTCATTTAGTGGATATTTTCACAAAAAAGTGAAATTTTCAAAAATCCAGAAAATTGGCTGAAAACGACTAAATATCAAGGACTCATTGGTCGAATCGCTCTGGAACTGAAATCGGAATGCTCACTGACATTTCCCCTATCTGAAAGTCTGATAAACGCCGGGAAAATGACTAAGTCCAAAAAAAAATTATTTTCAACTTTTTTCAATTTTACCCCCGTGGGATATATATTCTACCCACACACATTTGGAACTCTCCTAGGGTACCCTCACACATATTATTCCCTCATTTAGTGGCAATTTTCACAAAAAAGTTAAATTTTCAAAAATCCAGAAAATTGGCTGAAAATGACTAAATATCAAGGAATCAATGGGCGAATCGCTCTGGAACTGAAATCGGAACGCTAACTGACATTTCCCCTATCTGAAAGTCTGATAAACGCCAGAAAAATGACTAAGTCCAAAAAAAAAATTTTTTCAACTTTTTTCAATTTTACCCCCGTGGGATATATATTCTACCCACACACATTTGAAACTCTCCTGGGGTACCCTCACACATAGTATTCCCTCATTTAGTGGATATTTTCACAAAAAAGTGAAATTTTCAAAAATCCAGAAAATTGGCTGAAAATGACTATATATCAAGGACTCATTGGGCGAATCGCTCTGGAACTGAAATCGGAACGCTCACTGACATTTCCCCTATCTGAAAGTCTGATAAACGCCGGAAAAATGACTAAGTCCAAAAAAAAATGATTTTCAACTTTTTTCAAATTTACCCCCGTGGGATATATATTCTACCCACACACATTTGGAACTCTCCTGGGGTACCCTCACACATAGTATTCCCTCATTTAGTGGATATTTTCACAAAAAAGTGAAATTTTCAAAAATCCAGAAAATTGGCTGAAAACGACTAAATATCAAGGACTCATTGGGTGAATCGCTCTGGAACTGAAATCGGAACGCTCACTGACATTTCCCCTATCTGAAAGTCTGATAAACACCGGAAAAATGACTAAGTCCAAAAAAAAAAATTTTTCAACTTTTTTCAATTTTACCCCCGTGGGATATATATTCTACCCACACACATTTGGAACTCTCCTGGGGTACCCTCACACATAGTATTCCCACATTTAGTGGATATTTTCACAAAAAAGTGAAATTTTCAAAAATCCAGAAAATTGGCTGAAAACGACTAAATATCAAGGACTCATTGGGCGAATCGCTCTGGAACTGAAATCGGAACACTCACTGACATTTCCCCTATCTGAAAGTCTGATAAACGCCGGAAAAATGACTAAGTCCAAAAAAAAAATTTTTTCAACTTTTTTCAATTTTACCCCCGTGAGATATACATTCTACCCGCACACATTTGGAACTCTCCTGGGGTACCCTCACACATATTATTCCCTCATTTAGTGGATATTTTAACAAAAAAGTGAAATTTTCAAAAATCCAGAAAATTGGCTGAAAACGACTAAATATCAACGACTCATTGGTCGAATCGCTCTGGAACTGAAATACGAACGCTCACTGACATTTCCCCTATCTGAAAGTCTGATAAACGCCGGAAAAATGACTAAGTCCAAAAAAAAATGATTTTCAACTTTTTTCAAATTTACCCCTGTGGGATATATAGTCTACCCACACACATTTGGAACTCTCCTGGGGTACCCTCACACATATTATTCCCTCATTTAGTGGCAATTTTCACAAAAAAGTAAAATTTTCAAAAATCCAGAAAATTGGCTGAAAATGACTAAATATCAAGGACTCATTGGGCGAATCGCTCTGGAACTGAAATCGGAATGCTCACTGACATTTCCCCTATCTGAAAGTCTGATAAACGCCGGAAAAATGACTAAGTACAAAAAAAAAATTTTTCAACTTTTTTCAATTTTACCCCCGAGGGATATATATTCTACCCACACACATTTGGAATTCTCCTGGGGTTCCCTCACACAGAGTATTCCCTCATTTAGTGGATATTTTCACAAAAAAGTGAAATTTTCAAAAATCCAGAAAATTGGCTGAAAACGACTAAATATCAAGGACTCATTGGGCGAATCGCTCTGGAACTGAAATGGGAATGCTCACTGACATTTCCCCTATCTGAAAGTCTGATAAACGCAGGAAAAATGACTAAGTCCAAAAAAAATGATTTTCAACTTTTTTCAAATTTACCCCCGTGGGATATATAGTCTACCCACACACATTTGGAACTCTCCTGGGGTACCCTCACACATATTATTCCCTCATTTAGTGGCAATTTTCACAAAAAAGTTAAATTTTCAAAAATCCAGAAAATTGGCTGAAAATGACTAAATATCAAGGACTCATTGGGTGAATCGCTCTGGAACTGAAATCGGAACGCTCACTGACATTTCCCCTATCTGAAAGTCTGATAAACACCGGAAAAATGACTAAGTCCAAAAAAAAAAATTTTTCAACTTTTTTCAATTTTACCCCCGTGGGATATATATTCTACCCACACACATTTGGAACTCTCCTGGGGTACCCTCACACATAGTATTCCCTCATTTAGTGGACATTTTCACAAAAAAGTGAAATTTTCAAAAATCCAGAAAATTGGCTGAAAACGACTAAATATCAAGGACTCATTGGGCGAATCGCTCTGGAACTGAAATCGGAACACTCACTGACATTTCCCCTATCTGAAAGTCTGATAAACGCCGGAAAAATGACTAAGTCCAAAAAAAAAATTTTTTCAACTTTTTTCAATTTTACCCCCGTGAGATATACATTCTACCCGCACACATTTGGAACTCTCCTGGGGTACCCTCACACATATTATTCCCTCATTTAGTGGATATTTTAACAAAAAAGTGAAATTTTCAAAAATCCAGAAAATTGGCTGAAAACGACTAAATATCAACGACTCATTGGTCGAATCGCTCTGGAACTGAAATACGAACGCTCACTGACATTTCCCCTATCTGAAAGTCTGATAAACGCCGGAAAAATGACTAAGTCCAAAAAAAAATGATTTTCAACTTTTTTCAAATTTACCCCTGTGGGATATATAGTCTACCCACACACATTTGGAACTCTCCTGGGGTACCCTCACACATATTATTCCCTCATTTAGTGGCAATTTTCACAAAAAAGTAAAATTTTCAAAAATCCAGAAAATTGGCTGAAAATGACTAAATATCAAGGACTCATTGGGCGAATCGCTCTGGAACTGAAATCGGAATGCTCACTGACATTTCCCCTATCTGAAAGTCTGATAAACGCCGGAAAAATGACTAAGTACAAAAAAAAAATTTTTCAACTTTTTTCAATTTTACCCCCGAGGGATATATATTCTACCCACACACATTTGGAATTCTCCTGGGGTTCCCTCACACAGAGTATTCCCTCATTTAGTGGATATTTTCACAAAAAAGTGAAATTTTCAAAAATCCAGAAAATTGGCTGAAAACGACTAAATATCAAGGACTCATTGGGCGAATCGCTCTGGAACTGAAATGGGAACGCTCACTGACATTTCCCCTATCTGAAAGTCTGATAAACGCAGGAAAAATGACTAAGTCCAAAAAAAATGATTTTCAACTTTTTTCAAATTTACCCCCGTGGGATATATAGTCTACCCACACACATTTGGAACTCTCCTGGGGTACCCTCACACATATTATTCCCTCATTTAGTGGCAATTTTCACAAAAAAGTTAAATTTTCAAAAATCCAGAAAATTGGCTGAAAATGACTAAATATCAAGGACTCATTGGGTGAATCGCTCTGGAACTGAAATCGGAATGCTCACTGACATTTCCCCTATCTGAAAGTCTGATAAACGCCGGAAAAATGACTAAGTCCAAAAAAAAATTTTTTCAACTTTTTTCAATTTTACCCCCGTGGGATATATATTCTACCCACACACATTTGGAACTCTCCTGGGGTACCCTCACACATATTATTCCCTCATTTAGTGGCAATTTTCACAAAAAAGTTAAATTTTCAAAAATCCAGAAAATTGGCTGAAAATGACTAAATATCAAGGACTCATTGGGCGAATCGCTCTGGAACTGAAATCGGAAGGCTCACTGACATTTCCCCTATCTGAAAGTCTGATAAACGCCGGAAAAATGACTAAGACCAAAAAAAAAATTTTTTCAACTTTTTTCAATTTTACCCCCGTGAGATATATATTCTACCCGCACACATTTGGAACTCTCCTGGGGTACCCTCACACATATTATTCCCTCATTTAGTGGATATTTTAACAAAAAAGTGAAATTTTCAAAAATCCAGAAAATTGGCTGAAAACGACTAAATATCAAGGACTCATTGGTCGAATCGCTCTGGAACTGAAATCGGAACGCTCACTGACATTTCCCCTATCTGAAAGTCTGATAAACGCCGGAAAAATGACTACGTCCAAAAAAAAATGATTTTCAACTTTTTTCAATTTTACCCCCGTGGGATATATATTCTACCCACACACATTTGGAACTCTCCTGGGGTACCCTCACACATAGTATTCCCTCATTTAGTGGATATTTTCACAAAAAAGTGAAATTTTCAAAAATCCAGAAAATTGGCTGAAAACGACTAAATATCAAGGACTCATTGGTCGAATCGCTCTGGAACTGAAATCGGAATGCTCACTGACATTTCCCCTATCTGAAAGTCTGATAAACGCCGGAAAAATGACTAAGTCCAAAAAAAAATTATTTTCAACTTTTTTCAAATTTACCCCCGTGGGATATATATTCTACCCACACACATTTGGAACTCTCCTGGGGTACCCTCACACATCGTATTCCCTCATTTAGTGGATATTTTCACAAAAAAGTGAAATTTTCAAAAATCCAGAAAATTGGCTGAAAACGACTAAATATCAAGGACTCATTGGTCGAATCGCTCTGGAACTGAAATCGGAATGCTCACTGACATTTCCCCCCATCTGAAAGTCTGATAAACGCCGGGAAAATGACTAAGTCCAAAAAAAAATTATTTTCAACTTTTTTCAATTTTACCCCCGTGGGATATATATTCTACCCACACACATTTGGAACTCTCCTGGGGTACCCTCACACATATTATTCCCTCATTTAGTGGCAATTTTCACAAAAAAGTTAAATTTTCAAAAATCCAGAAAATTGGCTGAAAATGACTAAATATCAAGGACTCATTGGGCGAATCGCTCTGGAACTGAAATCGGAAGCCTCACTGACATTTCCCCTATCTGAAAGTCTGATAAACGCCGGAAAAATGACTAAGTCCAAAAAAAAATGATTTTCAACTTTTTTCAATTTTACCCCCGTGGGATATATATTCTACCCACACACATTTGGAACTCTCCTGGGGTACCCTCACACATAGTATTCCCTCATTTAGTGGATATTTTCACAAAAAAGTGAAATTTTCAAAAATCCCGAAAATTGGCTGAAAACGACTAAATATCAAGGACTCATTGGGTGAATCGCTCTGGAACTGAAATCGGAACGCTCACTGACATTTCCCCTATCTGAAAGTCTGATAAACGCCGGAAAAATGACTAAGTCCAAAAAAAAAATATTTTCAACTTTTTTCAAATTTACCCCCGTGGGATATATATTCTACCCACACACATTTGGAACTCTCCTGGGGTACCCTCACACATAGTATTCCCTCATTTAGTGGATATTTTCACAAAAAAGTGAAATTTTCAAAAATCCAGAAAATTGGCTGAAAACGACTAAATATCAAGGACTCATTGGTCGAATCGCTCTGGAACTGAAATCGGAATGCTCACTGACATTTCCCCTATCTGAAAGTCTGATAAACGCCGGGAAAATGACTAAGTCCAAAAAAAAATTATTTTCAACTTTTTTCAATTTTACCCCCGTGGGATATATATTCTACCCACACACATTTGGAACTCTCCTAGGGTACCCTCACACATATTATTCCCTCATTTAGTGGCAATTTTCACAAAAAAGTTAAATTTTCAAAAATCCAGAAAATTGGCTGAAAATGACTAAATATCAAGGAATCAATGGGCGAATCGCTCTGGAACTGAAATCGGAACGCTAACTGACATTTCCCCTATCTGAAAGTCTGATAAACGCCAGAAAAATGACTAAGTCCAAAAAAAAAATTTTTTCAACTTTTTTCAATTTTACCCCCGTGGGATATATATTCTACCCACACACATTTGAAACTCTCCTGGGGTACCCTCACACATAGTATTCCCTCATTTAGTGGATATTTTCACAAAAAAGTGAAATTTTCAAAAATCCAGAAAATTGGCTGAAAATGACTATATATCAAGGACTCATTGGGCGAATCGCTCTGGAACTGAAATCGGAACGCTCACTGACATTTCCCCTATCTGAAAGTCTGATAAACGCCGGAAAAATGACTAAGTCCAAAAAAAAATGATTTTCAACTTTTTTCAAATTTACCCCCGTGGGATATATATTCTACCCACACACATTTGGAACTCTCCTGGGGTACCCTCACACATAGTATTCCCTCATTTAGTGGATATTTTCACAAAAAAGTGAAATTTTCAAAAATCCAGAAAATTGGCTGAAAACGACTAAATATCAAGGACTCATTGGGTGAATCGCTCTGGAACTGAAATCGGAACGCTCACTGACATTTCCCCTATCTGAAAGTCTGATAAACACCGGAAAAATGACTAAGTCCAAAAAAAAAAATTTTTCAACTTTTTTCAATTTTACCCCCGTGGGATATATATTCTACCCACACACATTTGGAACTCTCCTGGGGTACCCTCACACATAGTATTCCCACATTTAGTGGATATTTTCACAAAAAAGTGAAATTTTCAAAAATCCAGAAAATTGGCTGAAAACGACTAAATATCAAGGACTCATTGGGCGAATCGCTCTGGAACTGAAATCGGAACACTCACTGACATTTCCCCTATCTGAAAGTCTGATAAACGCCGGAAAAATGACTAAGTCCAAAAAAAAAATTTTTTCAACTTTTTTCAATTTTACCCCCGTGAGATATACATTCTACCCGCACACATTTGGAACTCTCCTGGGGTACCCTCACACATATTATTCCCTCATTTAGTGGATATTTTAACAAAAAAGTGAAATTTTCAAAAATCCAGAAAATTGGCTGAAAACGACTAAATATCAACGACTCATTGGTCGAATCGCTCTGGAACTGAAATACGAACGCTCACTGACATTTCCCCTATCTGAAAGTCTGATAAACGCCGGAAAAATGACTAAGTCCAAAAAAAAATGATTTTCAACTTTTTTCAAATTTACCCCTGTGGGATATATAGTCTACCCACACACATTTGGAACTCTCCTGGGGTACCCTCACACATATTATTCCCTCATTTAGTGGCAATTTTCACAAAAAAGTAAAATTTTCAAAAATCCAGAAAATTGGCTGAAAATGACTAAATATCAAGGACTCATTGGGCGAATCGCTCTGGAACTGAAATCGGAATGCTCACTGACATTTCCCCTATCTGAAAGTCTGATAAACGCCGGAAAAATGACTAAGTACAAAAAAAAAATTTTTCAACTTTTTTCAATTTTACCCCCGAGGGATATATATTCTACCCACACACATTTGGAATTCTCCTGGGGTTCCCTCACACAGAGTATTCCCTCATTTAGTGGATATTTTCACAAAAAAGTGAAATTTTCAAAAATCCAGAAAATTGGCTGAAAACGACTAAATATCAAGGACTCATTGGGCGAATCGCTCTGGAACTGAAATGGGAACGCTCACTGACATTTCCCCTATCTGAAAGTCTGATAAACGCAGGAAAAATGACTAAGTCCAAAAAAAATGATTTTCAACTTTTTTCAAATTTACCCCCGTGGGATATATAGTCTACCCACACACATTTGGAACTCTCCTGGGGTACCCTCACACATATTATTCCCTCATTTAGTGGCAATTTTCACAAAAAAGTTAAATTTTCAAAAATCCAGAAAATTGGCTGAAAATGACTAAATATCAAGGACTCATTGGGTGAATCGCTCTGGAACTGAAATCGGAACGCTCACTGACATTTCCCCTATCTGAAAGTCTGATAAACACCGGAAAAATGACTAAGTCCAAAAAAAAAAATTTTTCAACTTTTTTCAATTTTACCCCCGTGGGATATATATTCTACCCACACACATTTGGAACTCTCCTGGGGTACCCTCACACATAGTATTCCCTCATTTAGTGGACATTTTCACAAAAAAGTGAAATTTTCAAAAATCCAGAAAATTGGCTGAAAACGACTAAATATCAAGGACTCATTGGGCGAATCGCTCTGGAACTGAAATCGGAACACTCACTGACATTTCCCCTATCTGAAAGTCTGATAAACGCCGGAAAAATGACTAAGTCCAAAAAAAAAATTTTTTCAACTTTTTTCAATTTTACCCCCGTGAGATATACATTCTACCCGCACACATTTGGAACTCTCCTGGGGTACCCTCACACATATTATTCCCTCATTTAGTGGATATTTTAACAAAAAAGTGAAATTTTCAAAAATCCAGAAAATTGGCTGAAAACGACTAAATATCAACGACTCATTGGTCGAATCGCTCTGGAACTGAAATACGAACGCTCACTGACATTTCCCCTATCTGAAAGTCTGATAAACGCCGGAAAAATGACTAAGTCCAAAAAAAAATGATTTTCAACTTTTTTCAAATTTACCCCTGTGGGATATATAGTCTACCCACACACATTTGGAACTCTCCTGGGGTACCCTCACACATATTATTCCCTCATTTAGTGGCAATTTTCACAAAAAAGTAAAATTTTCAAAAATCCAGAAAATTGGCTGAAAATGACTAAATATCAAGGACTCATTGGGCGAATCGCTCTGGAACTGAAATCGGAATGCTCACTGACATTTCCCCTATCTGAAAGTCTGATAAACGCCGGAAAAATGACTAAGTACAAAAAAAAAATTTTTCAACTTTTTTCAATTTTACCCCCGAGGGATATATATTCTACCCACACACATTTGGAATTCTCCTGGGGTTCCCTCACACAGAGTATTCCCTCATTTAGTGGATATTTTCACAAAAAAGTGAAATTTTCAAAAATCCAGAAAATTGGCTGAAAACGACTAAATATCAAGGACTCATTGGGCGAATCGCTCTGGAACTGAAATGGGAACGCTCACTGACATTTCCCCTATCTGAAAGTCTGATAAACGCAGGAAAAATGACTAAGTCCAAAAAAAATGATTTTCAACTTTTTTCAAATTTACCCCCGTGGGATATATAGTCTACCCACACACATTTGGAACTCTCCTGGGGTACCCTCACACATATTATTCCCTCATTTAGTGGCAATTTTCACAAAAAAGTTAAATTTTCAAAAATCCAGAAAATTGGCTGAAAATGACTAAATATCAAGGACTCATTGGGTGAATCGCTCTGGAACTGAAATCGGAATGCTCACTGACATTTCCCCTATCTGAAAGTCTGATAAACGCCGGAAAAATGACTAAGTCCAAAAAAAAATTTTTTCAACTTTTTTCAATTTTACCCCCGTGGGATATATATTCTACCCACACACATTTGGAACTCTCCTGGGGTACCCTCACACATATTATTCCCTCATTTAGTGGCAATTTTCACAAAAAAGTTAAATTTTCAAAAATCCAGAAAATTGGCTGAAAATGACTAAATATCAAGGACTCATTGGGCGAATCGCTCTGGAACTGAAATCGGAAGGCTCACTGACATTTCCCCTATCTGAAAGTCTGATAAACGCCGGAAAAATGACTAAGACCAAAAAAAAAATTTTTTCAACTTTTTTCAATTTTACCCCCGTGAGATATATATTCTACCCGCACACATTTGGAACTCTCCTGGGGTACCCTCACACATATTATTCCCTCATTTAGTGGATATTTTAACAAAAAAGTGAAATTTTCAAAAATCCAGAAAATTGGCTGAAAACGACTAAATATCAAGGACTCATTGGTCGAATCGCTCTGGAACTGAAATCGGAACGCTCACTGACATTTCCCCTATCTGAAAGTCTGATAAACGCCGGAAAAATGACTACGTCCAAAAAAAAATGATTTTCAACTTTTTTCAATTTTACCCCCGTGGGATATATATTCTACCCACACACATTTGGAACTCTCCTGGGGTACCCTCACACATAGTATTCCCTCATTTAGTGGATATTTTCACAAAAAAGTTAAATTTTCAAAAATCCAGAAAATTGGCTGAAAACGACTAAATATCAAGGACTCATTGGTCGAATCGCTCTGGAACTGAAATCGGAATGCTCACTGACATTTCCCCTATCTGAAAGTCTGATAAACGCCGGAAAAATGACTAAGTCCAAAAAAAAATTATTTTCAACTTTTTTCAAATTTACCCCCGTGGGATATATATTCTACCCACACACATTTGGAACTCTCCTGGGGTACCCTCACACATCGTATTCCCTCATTTAGTGGATATTTTCACAAAAAAGTGAAATTTTCAAAAATCCAGAAAATTGGCTGAAAACGACTAAATATCAAGGACTCATTGGTCGAATCGCTCTGGAACTGAAATCGGAATGCTCACTGACATTTCCCCCCATCTGAAAGTCTGATAAACGCCGGGAAAATGACTAAGTCCAAAAAAAAATTATTTTCAACTTTTTTCAATTTTACCCCCGTGGGATATATATTCTACCCACACACATTTGGAACTCTCCTGGGGTACCCTCACACATATTATTCCCTCATTTAGTGGCAATTTTCACAAAAAAGTTAAATTTTCAAAAATCCAGAAAATTGGCTGAAAATGACTAAATATCAAGGACTCATTGGGCGAATCGCTCTGGAACTGAAATCGGAATGCTCACTGACATTTCCCCTATCTGAAAGTCTGATAAACGCCGGAAAAATGACTAAGTACAAAAAAAAAATTTTTCAACTTTTTTCAATTTTACCCCCGAGGGATATATATTCTACCCACACACATTTGGAATTCTCCTGGGGTTCCCTCACACAGAGTATTCCCTCATTTAGTGGATATTTTCACAAAAAAGTGAAATTTTCAAAAATCCAGAAAATTGGCTGAAAACGACTAAATATCAAGGACTCATTGGGCGAATCGCTCTGGAACTGAAATGGGAACGCTCACTGACATTTCCCCTATCTGAAAGTCTGATAAACGCAGGAAAAATGACTAAGTCCAAAAAAAATGATTTTCAACTTTTTTCAAATTTACCCCCGTGGGATATATAGTCT
This sequence comes from Phyllobates terribilis, assembly GCF_046119375.1. Taxonomy (NCBI): domain Eukaryota; kingdom Metazoa; phylum Chordata; class Amphibia; order Anura; family Dendrobatidae; genus Phyllobates; species Phyllobates terribilis. The sequence goes on along the minus strand of NW_027362768.1, from coordinate 235,004,135 downwards.
ACCCACACACATTTGGAACTCTCCTGGGGTACCCTCACACATATTATTCCCTCATTTAGTGGCAATTTTCACAAAAAAGTTAAATTTTCAAAAATCCAGAAAATTGGCTGAAAACGACTAAATATCAAGGACTCATTGGGTGAATCGCTCTGGAACTGAAATCGGAATGCTCACTGACATTTCCCCGATCTGAAAGTCTGATAAACGCCGGAAAAATGACTAAGTCCAAAAAAAAATTATTTTTAACTTTTTTCAAATTTACCCCCGTGGGATATATATTCTACCCACACACATTTGGAACTCTCCTGGGGTACCCTCACACATAGTATTCCCTCATTTAGTGGATATTTTCACAAAAAAGTTAAATTTTCAAAAATCCAGAAAATTGGCTGAAAACGACTAAATATCAAGGACTCATTGGTCGAATCGCTCTGGAACTGAAATCGGAATGCTCACTGACATTTCCCCTATCTGAAAGTCTGATAAACGCCGGAAAAATGACTAAGTCCAAAAAAAAATTATTTTCAACTTTTTTCAAATTTACCCCCGTGGGATATATATTCTACCCACACACATTTGGAACTCTCCTGGGGTACCCTCACACATCGTATTCCCTCATTTAGTGGATATTTTCACAAAAAAGTGAAATTTTCAAAAATCCAGAAAATTGGCTGAAAACGACTAAATATCAAGGACTCATTGGTCGAATCGCTCTGGAACTGAAATCGGAATGCTCACTGACATTTCCCCTATCTGAAAGTCTGATAAACGCCGGGAAAATGACTAAGTCCAAAAAAAAATTATTTTCAACTTTTTTCAATTTTACCCCCGTGGGATATATATTCTACCCACACACATTTGGAACTCTCCTGGGGTACCCTCACACATATTATTCCCTCATTTAGTGGCAATTTTCACAAAAAAGTTAAATTTTCAAAAATCCAGAAAATTGGCTGAAAATGACTAAATATCAAGGACTCATTGGGCGAATCGCTCTGGAACTGAAATCGGAAGGCTCACTGACATTTCCCCTATCTGAAAGTCTGATAAACGCCGGAAAAATGACTAAGACCAAAAAAAAAATTTTTTCAACTTTTTTCAATTTTACCCCCGTGAGATATATATTCTACCCGCACACATTTGGAACTCTCCTGGGGTACCCTCACACATATTATTCCCTCATTTAGTGGATATTTTAACAAAAAAGTGAAATTTTCAAAAATCCAGAAAATTGGCTGAAAACGACTAAATATCAAGGACTCATTGGTCGAATCGCTCTGGAACTGAAATCGGAACGCTCACTGACATTTCCCCTATCTGAAAGTCTGATAAACGCCGGAAAAATGACTACGTCCAAAAAAAAATGATTTTCAACTTTTTTCAATTTTACCCCCGTGGGATATATATTCTACCCACACACATTTGGAACTCTCCTGGGGTACCCTCACACATAGTATTCCCTCATTTAGTGGATATTTTCACAAAAAAGTGAAATTGTCAAAAATCCCGAAAATTGGCTGAAAACGACTAAATATCAAGGACTCATTGGGTGAATCGCTCTGGAACTGAAATCGGAACGCTCACTGACATTTCCCCTATCTGAAAGTCTGATAAACGCCGGAAAAATGACTAAGTCCAAAAAAAAATTATTTTTAACTTTTTTCAAATTTACCCCCGTGGGATATATATTCTACCCACACACATTTGAAACTCTCCTGGGGTACCCTCACACATAGTATTCCCTCATTTAGTGGATATTTTCACAAAAAAGTGAAATTTTCAAAAATCCAGAAAATTGGCTGAAAACGACTAAATATCAAGGACTCATTGGGTGAATCGCTCTGGAACTGAAATCGGAACGCTCACTGACATTTCCCCTATCTGAAAGTCTGATAAACGCCGGAAAAATGACTAAGTCCAAAAAAAAAAATTTTTCAACTTTTTTCAATTTTACCCCCGTGGGATATATATTCTACCCACACACATTTGGAACTCTCCTGGGGTACCCTCACACATAGTATTCCCTCATTTAGTGGATATTTTCACAAAAAAGTGAAATTTTCAAAAATCCAGAAAATTGGCTGAAAACGACTAAATATCAAGGACTCATTGGTCGAATCGCTCTGGAACTGAAATACGAACGCTCACTGACATTTCCCCTATCTGAAAGTCTGATAAACGCCGGAAAAATGACTAAGTCCAAAAAAAAATGATTTTCAACTTTTTTCAAATTTACCCCCGTGGGATATATAGTCTACCCACACACATTTGGATCTCTCCTGGGGTACCCTCACACATATTATTCCCTCATTTAGTGGCAATTTTCACAAAAAAGTAAAATTTTCAAAAATCCAGAAAATTGGCTGAAAATGACTAAATATCAAGGACTCATTGGGCGAATCGCTCTGGAACTGAAATCGGAATGCTCACTGACATTTCCCCTATCTGAAAGTCTGATAAACGCCGGAAAAATGACTAAGTACAAAAAAAAAATTTTTCAACTTTTTTCAATTTTACCCCTGAGGGATATATATTCTACCCACACACATTTGGAATTCTCCTGGGGTTCCCTCACACATAGTATTCCCTCATTTAGTGGATATTTTCACAAAAAAGTGAAATTTTCAAAAATCCAGAAAATTGGCTGAAAACGACTAAATATCAAGGACTCATTGGGCGAATCGCTCTGGAACTGAAATCGGAACGCTCACTGACATTTCCCCTATCTGAAAGTCTGATAAACGCCGGAAAAATGACTAAGTCCAAAAAAAAAAATGTTTCAACTTTTTTCAATTTTACCCCCGTGAGATATACATTCTACCCGCACACATTTGGAACTCTCCTGGGGTACCCTCACACATATTATTCCCTCATTTAGTGGATATTTTAACAAAAAAGTGAAATTTTCAAAAATCCAGAAAATTGGCTGAAAACGACTAAATATCAAGGACTCATTGGTCGAATCGCTCTGGAACTGAAATACGAACGCTCACTGACATTTCCCCTATCTGAAAGTCTGATAAACGCCGGAAAAATGACTAAGTCCAAAAAAAAATTATTTTCAACTTTTTTCAATTTTACCCCCGTGGGATATATATTCTACCCACACACATTTGGAACTCTCCTGGGGTAACCTCACACATATTATTCCCTCATTTAGTGGCAATTTTCACAAAAAAGTAAAATTTTCAAAAATCCAGAAAATTGGCTGAAAATGACTAAATATCAAGGACTCATTGGGCGAATCGCTCTGGAACTGAAATCGGAATGCTCACTGACATTTCCCCTATCTGAAAGTCTGATAAACGCCGGAAAAATGACTAAGTCCAAAAAAAAAAAATTTTTCAACTTTTTTCAATTTTACCCCCGTGGGATATATATTCTACCCACACACATTTGGAACTCTCCTGGGGTACCCTCACACATAGTATTCCCTCCTTTAGTGGATATTTTCACAAAAAAGTGAAATTTTCAAAAATCCAGAAAATTGGCTGAAAACGACTAAATATCAAGGACTCATTGGTCGAATCGCTCTGGAACTGAAATCGGAACGCTCACTGACATTTCCCCTATCTGAAAGTCTGATAAACGCCGGAAAAATGACTAAGTCCAAAAAAAAATTATTTTCAACTTTTTTCAATTTTACCCCCGTGGGATATATATTCTACCCACACACATTTGGAACTCTCCTGGGTTTCCCTCACACATAGTATTCCCTCATTTAGTGGATAGTTTCACAAAAAAGTGAAATTTTCAAAAATCCAGAAAATTGGCTGAAAACGACTAAATATCAAGGACTCATTGGGCGAATCGCTCTGGAACTGAAATCGGAACGCTCACTGACATTTCCCCTATCTGAAAGTCTGATAAACGCCGGAAAAATGACTAAGTCCAAAAAAAAAAAATTTTTCAACTTTTTTCAATTTTACCCCCGTGGGATATATATTCTACCCACACACATTTGGAACTCTCCTGGGGTACCCTCACACATAGTATTCCCTCATTTAGTGGATATTTTCACAAAAAAGTGAAATTTTCAAAAATCCAGAAAATTGGGTGAAAACAACTAAATATCAAGGACTCATTGGTCGAATCACTCTGGAACTGAAATCGGAACGCTCACTGACATTTCCCCTATCTGAAAGTCTGATAAATGCCGGAAAAATTACTAAGACCAAAAAAAAATTTTTTCAACTTTTTTCAATTTTACCCCTGTGGGATATATATTCTACCCACACACATTTGGAACTCTCCTGGGGTACCCTCATGCATAGTATTCCCTCATTTAGTGGATATTTTCACAAAAAAGTGAAATTTTCAAAAATCCCGAAAATTGGCTGAAAATGACTAAATATCAAGGACTCATTGGGCGAATCGCTGTGGAACTGAAATCGGAACGCTCACTGACATTTCCCCTATCTGAAAGTCTGATAAACGCCGGAAAAATGACTAAGTCCAAAAAAAAATTATTTTCAACTTTTTTCAATTTTACCCCCGTGGGATATATATTCTACCCACACACATTTGGAACTCTCCTGGGGTTCCCTCACACATAGTATTCCCTCATTTAGTGGATAGTTTCACAAAAAAGTGAAATTTTCAAAAATCCAGAAAATTGGCTGAAAACGACTAAATATCAAGGACTCATTGGGCGAATCGCTCTGGAACTGAAATCGGAACGCTCACTGACATTTCCCCTATCTGAAAGTCTGATAAACGCCGGAAAAATGACTAAGTCCAAAAAAAAAAAATTTTTCAACTTTTTTCAATTTTACCCCCATGGGATATATATTCTACCCACACACATTTGGAACTCTCCTGGGGTACCCTCACACATAGTATTCCCTCATTTAGTGGATATTTTCACAAAAAAGTGAAATTTTCAAAAATCCAGAAAATTGGGTGAAAACGACTAAATATCAAGGACTCATTGGTCGAATCGCTCTGGAACTGAAATCGGAACGCTCACTGACATTTCCCCTATCTGAAAGTCTGATAAACGCCGGAAAAATGACTAAGTCCAAAAAAAAAAATTTTTCAACTTTTTTCAATTTTACCCTCGTGGGATATATATTCTACCCACACACATTTGGAACTCTCCTGGGGTACCCTCACACATATTATTCCCTCATTTAGTGGATATTTTCACAAAAAAGTGAAATTTTCAAAAATCAAGAAAATTGGCTGAAAACGACTAAATATCAAGGACTCATTGGTCGAATCGCTCTGGAACTGAAATCGGAATGCTCACTGACATTTCCCCTATCTGAAAGTCTGATAAATGCCGGAAAAATTACTAAGTCCAAAAAAAAAATTTTTTCAACTTTTTTCAATTTTACCCTTGTGGGATATATATTCTACCCACACACATTTGGAACTCTCCTGGGGTACCCTCATGCATAGTATTCCCTCATTTAGTGGATATTTTCACAAAAAAGTGAAATTTTCAAAAATCCCGAAAATTGGCTGAAAATGACTAAATATCAAGGACTCATTGGGCGAATCGCTGTGGAACTGAAATCGGAACGCTCACTGACATTTCCCCTATCTGAAAGTCTGATAAATGCCGGAAAAATGACAGTCCAAAAAAAAAAAATTTTTAACTTTTTTCAATTTTACCCCTGTGGGATATATATTCTACCCACACACATTTGGAACTCTCCTGGGGTACCCTCACACATAGTATTCCCTCATTTAGTGGATATTTTCACAGAAAAGTGAAATTTTCAAAAATCCAGAAAATTGGCTGAAAACGACTAAATATCAAGGACTCATTGGGCGAATCGCTCTGGAACTGAAATCGGAACACTCACTGACATTTCCCCTATCTGAAAGTCTGATAAACGCCGGAAAAATGACTAAGTCCAAAAAAAAAATTTTTTCAACTTTTTTCAATTTTACCCCCGTGAGATATACATTCTACCCGCACACATTTGGAACTCTCCTGGGGTACCCTCACACATATTATTCCCTCATTTAGTGGATATTTTAACAAAAAAGTGAAATTTTCAAAAATCCAGAAAATTGGCTGAAAACGACTAAATATCAAGGACTCATTGGTCGAATCGCTCTGGAACTGAAATACGAACGCTCACTGACATTTCCCCTATCTGAAAGTCTGATAAACGCCGGAAAAATGACTAAGTCCAAAAAAAAATGATTTTCAACTTTTTTCAAATTTACCCCCGTGGGATATATAGTCTACCCACACACATTTGGAACTCTCCTGGGGTACCCTCACACATATTATACCCTCATTTAGTGGCAATTTTCACAAAAAAGTGAAATTTTCAAAAATCCAGAAAATTGGCTGAAAACGACTAAATATCAAGGACTCATTGGGCGAATCGCTCTGGAACTGAAATCGGAACGCTCACTGACATTTCCCCTATCTGAAAGTCTGATAAACGCCGGAAAAATGACTAAGTCCAAAAAAAAAAATTTTTCAACTTTTTTCAATTTTACCCCCGTGGGATATATATTCTACCCACACACATTTGGAACTCTCCTGGGGTACCCTCACACATAGTATTCCCTCATTTAGTGGATATTTTCACAAAAAAGTGAAATTTTCAAAAATCCAGAAAATTGGCTGAAAACGACTAAATATCAAGGACTCATTGGTCGAATCGCTCTGGAACTGAAATCGGAATGCTCACTGACATTTCCCCTATCTGAAAGTCTGATAAACGCCGGAAAAATGACTAAGTCCAAAAAAAAATTATTTTCAACTTTTTTCAATTTTACCCCCGTGGGATATATATTCTACCCAAACACATTTGGAACTCTCCTGGGGTTCCCTCACACATAGTATTCCCTCATTTAGTGGATAGTTTCACAAAAAAGTGAAATTTTCAAAAATCCAGAAAATTGGCTGAAAACGACTAAATATCAAGGACTCATTGGGCGAATCGCTCTGGAACTGAAATCGGAACGCTCACTGACATTTCCCCTATCTGAAAGTCTGATAAACGCCGGAAAAATGACTAAGTCCAAAAAAAAAAAATTTTTCAACTTTTTTCAATTTTACCCCCGTGGGATATATATTCTACCCACACACATTTGGAACTCTCCTGGGGTACCCTCACACATAGTATTCCCTCATTTAGTGGATATTTTCACAAAAAAGTGAAATTTTCAAAAATCCAGAAAATTGGGTGAAAACGACTAAATATCAAGGACTCATTGGTCGAATCGCTCTGGAACTGAAATCGGAACGCTCACTGACATTTCCCCTATCTGAAAGTCTGATAAATGCCGGAAAAATTACTAAGACCATAAAAAAATTTTTTCAACTTTTTTCAATTTTACCCCTGTGGGATATATATTCTACCCACACACATTTGGAACTCTCCTGGGGTACCCTCATGCATAGTATTCCCTCATTTAGTGGATATTTTCACAAAAAAGTGAAATTTTCAAAAATCCCGAAAATTGGCTGAAAATGACTAAATATCAAGGACTCATTGGGCGAATCGCTGTGGAACTGAAATTGGAACGCTCACTGACATTTCCCCTATCTGAAAGTCTGATAAACGCCGGAAAAATGACTAAGTCCAAAAAAAAAAATTTTTCAACTTTTTTCAATTTTACCCCCGTGGGATATATATTCTACCCACACACATTTGGAACTCTCCTGGGGTACCCTCACACATAGTATTCCCTCATTTAGTGGATATTTTCACAAAAAAGTGAAATTTTCAAAAATCCAGAAAATTGGGTGAAAACGACTAAATATCAAGGACTCATTGGTCGAATCGCTCTGGAACTGAAATCGGAATGCTCACTGACATTTCCCCTATCTGAAAGTCTGATAAATGCCGGAAAAATTACTAAGTCCAAAAAAAAAATTTTTTCAACTTTTTTCAATTTTACCCCTGTGGGATATATATTCTACCCACACACATTTGGAACTCTCCTGGGGTACCCTCATGCATAGTATTCCCTCATTTAGTGGATATTTTCACAAAAAAGTGAAATTTTCAAAAATCCCGAAAATTGGCTGAAAATGACTAAATATCAAGGACTCATTGGGCGAATCGCTGTGGAACTGAAATCGGAACGCTCACTGACATTTCCCCTATCTGAAAGTCTGATAAATGCCGGAAAAATGACTAAGTCCAAAAAAAAAATTTTTTCACCTTTTTTCAATTTTACCCCCGTGAGATATACATTCTACCCGCACACATTTGGAACTCTCCTGGGGTACCCTCACACATATTATTCCCTCATTTAGTGGCAATTTTCACAAAAAAGTGAAATTTTCAAAAATCCAGAAAATTGGCTGAAAACGACTAAATATCAAGGACTCATTGGGCGAATCGCTCTGGAACTGAAATCGGAACGCTCACTGACATTTCCCCTATCTGAAAGTCTGATAAACGCCGGAAAAATGACTAAGTCCAAAAAAAAAAATTTTTCAACTTTTTTCAATTTTACCCCCGTGGGATATATATTCTACCCACACACATTTGGAACTCTCCTGGGGTACCCTCACACATAGTATTCCCTCATTTAGTGGATATTTTCACAAAAAAGTGAAATTTTCAAAAATCCAGAAAATTGGCTGAAAACGACTAAATATCAAGGACTCATTGGTCGAATCGCTCTGGAACTGAAATCGGAACGCTCACTGACATTTCCCCTATCTGAAAGTCTGATAAACGCCGGAAAAATGACTAAGTCCAAAAAAAAATTATTTTCAACTTTTTTCAATTTTACCCCCGTGGGATATATATTCTACCCACACACATTTGGAACTCTCCTGGGGTAACCTCACACATATTATTCCCTCATTTAGTGGCAATTTTCACAAAAAAGTAAAATTTTCAAAAATCCAGAAAATTGGCTGAAAATGACTAAATATCAAGGACTCATTGGGCGAATCGCTCTGGAACTGAAATCGGAATGCTCACTGACATTTCCCCTATCTGAAAGTCTGATAAACGCCGGAAAAATGACTAAGTCCAAAACAAAAAATTTTTTCAACTTTTTTCAATTTTACCCCCGTGGGATATATATTCTACCCACACACATTTGGAACTCTCCTGGGGTACCCTCACACATAGTATTCCCTCATTTAGTGGATATTTTCACAAAAAAGTGAAATTTTCAAAAATCCAGAAAATTGGGTGAAAACGACTAAATATCAAGGACTCATTGGTCGAATCGCTCTGGAACTGAAATCGGAATGCTCACTGACATTTCCCCTATCTGAAAGTCTGATAAACGCCGGAAAAATGACTAAGTCCAAAAAAAAAAAATTTTTCAACTTTTTTCAATTTTACCCTCGTGGGATATATATTCTACCCACACACATTTGGAACTCTCCTGGGGTACCCTCACACATATTATTCCCTCATTTAGTGGATATTTTCACAAAAAAGTGAAATTTTCAAAAATCAAGAAAATTGGCTGAAAACGACTAAATATCAAGGACTCATTGGTCGAATCACTCTGTAACTGAAATCGGAATGCTCACTGACATTCCCCCTATCTGAAAGTCTGATTAACGCCGGAAAAATGACTAAGTCCAAAAAAAAAATTTTTTCAACTTTTTTCAATTTTACCCCCGTGAGATATACATTCTACCCGCACACATTTGGAACTCTCCTGGGGTACCCTCACACATATTATTCCCTCATTTAGTGGATATTTTAACAAAAAAGTGAAATTTTCAAAAATCCAGAAAATTGGCTGAAAACGACTAAATATCAAGGACTCATTGGTCGAATCGCTCTGGAACTGAAATACGAACGCTCACTGACATTTCCCCTATCTGAAAGTCTGATAAACGCCGGAAAAATGACTAAGTCCAAAAAAAAATTATTTTCAACTTTTTTCAATTTTACCCCCGTGGGATATATATTCTACCCACACACATTTGGAACTCTCCTGGGGTAACCTCACACATATTATTCCCTCATTTAGTGGCAATTTTCACAAAAAAGTAAAATGTTCAAAAATCCAGAAAATTGGCTGAAAATGACTAAATATCAAGAACTCATTGGGCGAATCGCTCTGGAACTGAAATCGGAATGCTCACTGACATTTCCCCTATCTGAAAGTCTGATAAACGCCGGAAAAATGACTAAGTCCAAAAAAAAAAAATTTTTCAACTTTTTTCAATTTTACCCTCGTGGGATATATATTCTACCCACACACATTTGGAACTCTCCTGGGGTACCCTCACACATATTATTCCCTCATTTAGTGGATATTTTCACAAAAAAGTGAAATTTTCAAAAATCAAGAAAATTGGCTGAAAACGACTAAATATCAAGGACTCATTGGTCGAATCACTCTGTAACTGAAATCGGAATGCTCACTGACATTCCCCCTATCTGAAAGTCTGATTAACGCCGGAAAAATGACTAAGTCCAAAAAAAAAATTTTTTCAACTTTTTTCAATTTTACCCCCGTGGGATATATATTCTACCCACACACATTTGGAACTCTCCTGGGGTACCCTCACACATAGTATTCCCTCATTTAGTGGATATTTTCACAAAAAAGTGAAATTTTCAAAAATCCAGAAAATTGGCTGAAAATGACTAAATATCAAGGACTCATTGGGCGAATCGCTGTGGAACTGAAATTGGAACGCTCACTGACATTTCCCCTATCTGAAAGTCTGATAAATGCCGGAAAAATGACAGTCCAAAAAAAAAAATTTTTTAACTTTTTTCAATTTTACCCCTGTGGGATATATATTCTACCCACACACATTTGGAACTCTCCTGGGGTACCCTCATGCATAGTATTCCCTCATTTAGTGGATATTTTCACAAAAAAGTGAAATTTTCAAAAATCCCGAAAATTGGCTGAAAATGACTAAATATCAAGGACTCATTGGGCGAATCGCTGTGGAACTGAAATTGGAACGCTCACTGACATTTCCCCTATCTGAAAGTCTGATAAATGCCGGAAAAATGACAGTCCAAAAAAAAAAATTTTTTAACTTTTTTCAATTTTACCCCTGTGGGATATATATTCTACCCACACACATTTGGAACTCTCCTGGGGTACCCTCACACATAGTATTCCCTCATTTAGTGGATATTTTCACAGAAAAGTGAAATTTTCAAAAATCCAGAAAATTGGCTGAAAACGACTAAATATCAAGGACTCATTGGGCGAATCGCTCTGGAACTGAAATCGGAACACTCACTGACATTTCCCCTATCTGAAAGTCTGATAAACGCCGGAAAAATGACTAAGTCCAAAAAAAAAATTTTTTCAACTTTTTTCAATTTTACCCCCGTGAGATATACATTCTACCCGCACACATTTGGAACTCTCCTGGGGTACCCTCACACATATTATTCCCTCATTTAGTGGATATTTTCACAAAAAAGTGAAATTTTCAAAAATCAAGAAAATTGGCTGAAAACGACTAAATATCAAGGACTCATTGGGCGAATCGCTGTGGAACTGAAATCGGAACGCTCACTGACATTTCCCGTATCTGAAAGTCTGATAAATGCCGGAAAAATGACAGTCCAAAAAAAAAAATTTTTTTTCAACTTTTTTCAATTTTACCCCCGTGGGATATATATTCTACCCACACACATTTGGAACTCTCCTGGGGTACCCTCACACATAGTATTCCCTCATTTAGTGGATATTTTCACAAAAAAGTGAAATTTTCAAAAATCCAGAAAATTGGCTGAAAATGACTAAATATCAAGGACTCATTGGTCGAATCGCTCTGGAACTGAAATGGGAACGCTCACTGACATTTCCCCTATCTGAAAGTCTGATAAATGCCGGAAAAAGGACTAAGTCCAAAAAAAATTTTTTTTCAACTTTTTTCAATTTTACCCCCGTGGGATATATATTCTACCCACACACATTTGGAACTCTCCTGGGGTATCCTCACACATAGTATTCCCTCATTTAGTGGATATTTTCACAAAAAAGTGAAATTTTCAAAAATCCAGAAAATTGGCTGAAAACGACTAAATATCAAGGACTCATTGGGCGAATCGCTCTGGAACTGAAATCAAAACGCTCACTGACATTTCCCCTATCTGAAAGTCTGATAAACGCCAGAAAAATGACTAAGTCCAAAAAAAAATTATTTTCAACTTTTTTCAAATTTACCCCCGTGGGATATATATTCTACCCACACACATTTGGAACTCTCCTGGGGTACCCTCACACATATTATTCCCTCATTTAGTGGCAATTTTCACAAAAAAGTAAAATTTTCAAAAATCCAGAAAATTGGCTGAAAACGACTAAATATCAAGGACTCATTGGTCGAATCGCTCTGGAACTGAAATCGGAACGCTCACTGACATTTCCCCTATCTGAAAGTCTGATAAACGCCGGAAAAATGACTAAGTCCAAAAAAAAATTATTTTCAACTTTTTTCAATTTTACCCCCGTGGGATATATATTCTACCCACACACATTTGGAACTCTCCTGGGGTAACCTCACACATATTATTCCCTCATTTAGTGGCAATTTTCACAAAAAAGTAAAATGTTCAAAAATCCAGAAAATTGGCTGAAAATGACTAAATATCAAGAACTCATAGGGCGAATCGCTCTGGAACTGAAATCGGAATGCTCACTGACATTTCCCCTATCTGAAAGTCTGATACATGCCAGAAAAATGACTAAGTCCAAAAAAAAAAATTTTTTTACTTTTTTCAATTTTACCCCTGTGGGATATATATTCTACCCACACACATTTGGAACTCTCCTGGGGTACCCTCACACATAGTATTCCCTCATTTAGTGGATATTTTCACAAAAAAGTGACATTTTCAAAAATCCCGAAAATTGGCTGAAAACGACTAAATATCAAGGACTCATTGTGCGAATCGCTCTGGAACTGAAATCGGAACGCTCACTGACATTTCCCCTATCTGAAAGTCTGATAAATGCTGGAAAAAGGACTAAGTCCAAAAAAAATTTTTTTTCAACTTTTTTCAATTTTACCCCCGTGGGATATATATTCTACCCACACACATTTGGAACTCTCCTGGGGTACCCTCACACATAGTATTCCCTAATTTAGTAAATATTTTCACAAAAAAGTGAAATTTTCAAAAATCCAGAAAATTGGCTGAAAACGACTAAATATCAAGGACTCATTTTTCGAATCGCTCTGGAACTGAAATCAAAACGCTCACTGACATTTCCCCTATCTGAAAGTCTGATAAACGCCGGAAAAATGACTAAGTCCAAAAAAAAATTATTTTCAACTTTTTTCAATTTTACCCCCGTGGGATATATATTCTACCCACACACATTTGGAACTCTCCTGGGGTAACCTCACACATATTATTCCCTCATTTAGTGGCAATTTTCACAAAAAAGTAAAATGTTCAAAAATCCAGAAAATTGGCTGAAAATGACTAAATATCAAGGACTCATTGGGCGAATCGCTCTGGAACTGAAATCGGAATGCTCACTGACATTTCCCCTATCTGAAAGTCTGATACATGCCAGAAAAATGACTAAGTCCAAAAAAAAAAATTTTTTTACTTTTTTCAATTTTACCCCTGTGGGATATATATTCTACCCACACACATTTGGAACTATCCTGGGGTACCCTCACACATAGTATTCCCTCATTTAGTGGATATTTTCACAAAAAAGTGACATTTTCAAAATTCCCGAAAATTGGCTGAAAACGATTAAATATCAAGGACTCATTGTGCGAATCGCTCTGGAACTGAAATCGGAACGCTCACTGACATTTCCCCTATCTGAAAGTCTGATAAATGCTGGAAAAAGGACTAAGTCCAAAAAAAATTTTTTTTCAACTTTTTTCAATTTTACCCCCGTGGGATATATATTCTACCCACACACATTTGGAACTCTCCTGGGGTACCCTCACACATAGTATTCCCTCATTTAGTGGATATTTTCACAAAAAAGTGAAATTTTCAAAAATCCAGAAAATTGGCTGAAAACGACTAAATATCAAGTACTCATTGGTCGAATCGCTCTGGAACTGAAATCAAAACGCTCACTGACATTTCCCCTATCTGAAAGTCTGATAAACGCCGGAAAAATGACTAAGTCCAAAAAAAAATTATTTTCAACTTTTTTCAATTTTACCCCCATGGGATATATATTCTACCCACACACATTTGGAACTCTCCTGGGGTACCCTCACACATATTATTCCCTCATTTAGTGGCAATTTTCACAAAAAAGTAAAATTTTCAAAAATCCAGAAAATTTTCTGAAAATGACTAAATATCTAGGACTCATTGGGCGAATCGCTCTGGAACTGAAATCGGAATGCTCACTGACATTTCCCCTATCTGAAAGTCTGATAAACGCCGGAAAAAGGACTGAGTCCAAAAAAAATTTTTTTTCAACTTTTTTCAATTTTACCCCCGTGGGATATATATTCTACCCACACACATTTGGAATTCTCCTGGGGTACCCTCACACATAGTATTCTCTCATTTAGTGGATATTTTCACAAAAAAGTGAAATTTTAAAAAATCCAGAAAATTGGCTGAAAACGACTAAATATCAAGGACTCATTGGGCGAATCGCTCTGGAACTGAAATCGGAATGCTCACTGACATTTCCCCTATCTGAAAGTCTGATAAACGCCGGAAAAATGACTAAGTCCAAAAAAAAAAATTTTTCAACTTTTTTCAATTTTACCCTCGTGGGATATATATTCTATCCACACACATTTGGAACTCTCCTGGGGTACCCTCACACATATTATTCCCTCATTTAGTGGATATTTTCACAAAAAAGTGAAATTTTCAAAAATCAAGAAAATTGGCTGAAAACGACTAAATATCAAGGACTCATTGGTCGAATCGCTCTGGAACTGAAATCGGAATGCTCACTGACATTTCCCCTATCTGAAAGTCTCATAAATGCCGGAAAAATGACTAAGTCCAAAAAAAAAATTTTTTCAACTTTTTTCAATTTTACCCCTGTGGGATATATATTCTACCCACACACATTTGGAACTCTCCTGGGGTACCATCATGCATAGTATTCCCTCATTTAGTGGATATTTTCACAAAAAAGTGAAATTTTCAAAAATCCCGAAAATTGGCTGAAAATGACTAAATATCAAGGAATCATTGGGCGAATCGCTCTGGAACTGAAATCGGAACGCTCACTGACATTTCCCCTATCTGAAAGTCTGATAAATGCCGGAAAAAGGACTAAGTCCAAAAAAAATTTTTTTTCAACTTTTTTCAATTTTACCCCCGTGGGATATATATTCTACCCACACACATTTGGAATTCTCCTGGGGTACCCTCACACATAGTATTCCCTCATTTAGTGGATATTTTCACAAAAAAGTGAAATTTTCAAAAATCCAGAAAATTGGCTGAAAACGACTAAATATCAAGGACTCATTGGGCGAATCGCTCTGGAACTGAAATCGGAACGCTCACTGACATTTCCCCTATCTGAAAGTCTGATAAACGCCGGAAAAATGACTAAGTCCAAAAAAAAATTATTTTCAACTTTTTTCAATTTTACCCCCGTGGGATATATATTCTACCCACACACATTTGGAACTCTCCTGGGGTACCCTCACACATATTATTCCCTCATTTAGTGGCAATTTTCACAAAAAAGTAAAATTTTCAAAAATCCAGAAAATTGGCTGAAAATGACTAAATATCTAGGACTCATTGGGCGAATCGCTCTGGAACTGAAATCGGAATGCTCACTGACATTTCCCCTATCTGAAAGTCTGATAAACGCCGGAAAAAGGACTGAGTCCAAAAAAAAATTTTTTTCAACTTTTTTCAATTTTACCCCCGTGGGATATATATTCTATCCACAGACATTTGGAATTCTCCTGGGGTACCCTCACACATAGTATTCTCTCATTTAGTGGATATTTTAACAAAAAAGTGAAATTTTCAAAAATCCAGAAAATTGGCTGAAAATGACTAAATATCAAGGACTCATTGGGCGAATCGCTCTGGAACTGAAATCGGAATGCTCACTGACATTTCCCCTATCTGAAAGTCTGATAAACGCCGGAAAAATGACTAAGTCCAAAAAAAAAAATTTTTCAACTTTTTTCAATTTTACCCTCGTGGGATATATATTCTACCCACACACATTTGGAACTCTCCTGGGGTACCCTCACACATATTATTCCCTCATTTAGTGGATATTTTCACAAAAAAGTGAAATTTTCAAAAATCAAGAAAATTGGCTGAAAACGACTAAATATCAAGGACTCATTGGTCGAATCGCTCTGGAACTGAAATCGGAATGCTCACTGACATTTCCCCTATCTGAAAGTCTGATAAATGGCGGAAAAATGACTAAGTCCAAAAAAAAAATTTTTTCAACTTTTTTCAATTTTACCCCTGTGGGATATATATTCTACCCACACACATTTGGAACTCTCCTGGGGTACCCTCATGCATAGTATTCCCTCATTTAGTGGATATTTTCACAAAAAAGTGAAATTTTCAAAAATCCCGAAAATTGGCTGAAAATGACTAAATATAACGGTCTCATTGGGCGAATCGCTGTGGAACTGAAATCGGAACGCTCACTGACATTTCCCCTATCTGAAAGTCTGATAAATGCCGGAAAAATGACAGTCCAAAAAAAAAAAATTTTTAACTTTTTTCAATTTTACCCCTGTGGGATATATATTCTACCCACACACATTTGGAACTCTCCTGGGGTACCCTCATGCATAGTATTCCCTCATTTAGTGGATATTTTCACAAAAAAGTGACATTTTCAAAAATCCCGAAAATTGGCTGAAAACGACTAAATATCAAGGACTCATTGTGCGAATCGCTCTGGAATTGAAATCGGAACGCTCACTGACATTTCCCCTATCTGAAAGTCTGATAAATGCCGGAAAAAGGACTAAGTCCAAAAAAAATGTTTTTTCAACTTTTTTCAATTTTACCCCCGTGGGATATATATTCTACCCACACACATTTGGAACTCTCCTGGGGTACCCTCACACATAGTATTCCCTCATTTAGTGGATATTTTCACAAAAAAGTGAAATTTTCAAAAATCCAGAAAATTGGCTGAAAACGACTAAATATCAAGGACTCATTGGGCGAATCGCTCTGGAACTGAAATTGGAACGCTCACTGACATTTCCCCTATCTGAAAGTCTGATAAACGTCGGAAAAATGACTAAGTCCAAAAAAAAAAAATTTTTCAACTTTTTTCAATTTTACCCCCGTGGGATATATATTCTACCCGCACACATTTGGAACTCTCCTGGGGTACCCTCACACATAATATTCCCTCATTTAGTGGATATTTTAACAAAAAAGTGAAATTTTCAAAAATCCAGAAAATTGGCTGAAAATGACTAAATATCAAGGACTCATTGGGCGAATCGCTCTGGAACTGAAATCGGAATGCTCACTTACATTTCCCCTA
The DNA here is from genome assembly GCF_046119375.1 of Phyllobates terribilis. Classification (NCBI taxonomy): domain Eukaryota; kingdom Metazoa; phylum Chordata; class Amphibia; order Anura; family Dendrobatidae; genus Phyllobates; species Phyllobates terribilis. The sequence continues at coordinate 234,986,747 of NW_027362768.1, read as the reverse complement.
TCTGAAAGTCTGATAAACGCCGGAAAAATGACAGTCCAAAAAAAAAAATTTTTCAACTTTTTTCAATTTTACCCTCGTTGGATATATATTCTACCCACACACATTTGGAACTCTCCTGGGGTACCCTCATGCATAGTATTCCGTCATTTAGTGGATATTTTCACAAAAAGTGAAATTTTCAAAAATCCCGAAAATTGGCTGAAAATGACTAAATATCAAGGACTCATTGGGCGAATCGCTGTGGAACTGAAATCGGAACGCTCACTGACATTTCCCCTATCTGAAAGTCTGATAAATGCCGGAAAAATGACAGTCCAAAAAAAAAAAATTTTTAACTTTTTTCAATTTTACCCCTGTGGGATATATATTCTACCCACACACATTTGGAACTCTCCTGGGGTACCCTCACACATATTATTCCCTCATTTAGTGGATATTTTAACAAAAAAGTGACATTTTCAAAAATCCCAAAAATTGGCTGAAAACGACTAAATATCAAGGACTCATTGTGCGAATCGCTCTGGAACTGAAATCGGAACGCTCACTGACATTTCCCCTATCTGAAAGTCTGATAAATGCCGGAAAAAGGACTAAGTCCAAAAAAAATTTTTTTTCAACTTTTTTCAATTTTACCCCCGTGGGATATATATTCTACCCACACACATTTGGAACTCTCCTGGGGTACCCTCACACATAGTATTCCCTCATTTAGTGGATATTTTCACAAAAAAGTGAAATTTTCAAAAATCCAGAAAATTGGCTGAAAATGACTAAATATCAAGGACTCATTGGTCGAATCGCTCTGGAACTGAAATGGGAACGCTCACTGACATTTCCCCTATCTGAAAGTCTGATAAATGCCGGAAAAAGGACTAAGTCCAAAAAAAATGTTTTTTCAACTTTTTTCAATTTTACCCCCGTGGGATATATATTCTACCCACACACATTTGGAACTCTCCTGGGGTACCCTCACACATATTATTCCCTCATTTAGTGGATATTTTCGCAAAAAAGTGCAATTTTCAAAAATCCAGAAAATTGGCTGAAAACGCCTAAATATCAAGGACTCATTGTGCAAATCGCTCTGGAACTGAAATTGGAACGCTCACTGACATTTCCCCTATCTGAAAGTCTGATAAACGTCGGAAAAATGACTAAGTCCAAAAAAAAAAAATTATTTTCAACTTTTTTCAATTTTACCCCCGTGGGATATATATTCTACCCGCACACATTTGGAACTCTCCTGGGGTACCCTCACACATAATATTCCCTCATTTAGTGGATATTTTAACAAAAAAGTGAAATTTTCAAAAATCCAGAAAATTGGCTGAAAATGACTAAATATCAAGGACTCATTGGGCGAATCGCTCTGGAACTGAAATCGGAATGCTCACTGACATTTCCCCTATCTGAAAGTCTGATAAACGCCGGAAAAATGACTAAGTCCAAAAAAAAATTATTTTCAACTTTTTTCAATTTTACCCCCATGGGATATATATTCTACCCACACACATTTGGAACTCTCCTGGGGTACCCTCACACATAGTATTCCCTCATTTAGTGGATATTTTCACCAAAAAGTGAAATTTTCAAAAATCCAGAAAATTGGCTGAAAACGACTAAATATCAAGTACTCATTGGTCGAATCGCTCTGGAACTGAAATCAAAACGCTCACTGACATTTCCCCTATCTGAAAGTCTGATAAACGCCGGAAAAATGACTAAGTCCAAAAAAAAATTATTTTCAACTTTTTTCAATTTTACCCCCGTGGGATATATATTCTACCCACACACATTTGGAACTCTCCTGGGGTACCCTCACACATATTATTCCCTCATTTAGTGGCAATTTTCACAAAAAAGAAAAAATTTTCAAAAATCCAGAAAATTGGCTGAAAATGACTAAATATCTAGGACTCATTGGGCGAATCGCTCTGGAACTGAAATCGGAATGCTCACTGACATTTCCCCTATCTGAAAGTCTGATAAACGCCGGAAAAAGGACTGAGTCCAAAAAAAATTTTTTTTCAACTTTTTTCAATTTTACCCCCGTGGGATATATATTCTACCCACACACATTTGGAATTCTCCTGGGGTACCCTCACACATAGTATTCTCTCATTTAGTGGATATTTTCACAAAAAAGTGAAATTTTAAAAAATCCAGAAAATTGGCTGAAAACGACTAAATATCAAGGACTCATTGGGCGAATCGCTCTGGAACTGAAATCGGAATGCTCACTGACATTTCCCCTATCTGAAAGTCTGATAAACGCCGGAAAAATGACTAAGTCCAAAAAAAAAAATTTTTCAACTTTTTTCAATTTTACCCTCGTGGGATATATATTCTACCCACACACATTTGGAACTCTCCTGGGGTACCCTCACACATATTATTCCCTCATTTAGTGGATATTTTCACAAAAAAGTGAAATTTTCAAAAATCAAGAAAATTGGCTGAAAACGACTAAATATCAAGGACTCATTGGTCGAATCGCTCTGGAACTGAAATCGGAATGCTCACTGACATTTCCCCTATCTGAAAGTCTGATAAATGCCGGAAAAATGACTAAGTCCAAAAAAAAAATTTTTTCAACTTTTTTCAATTTTACCCCTGTGGGATATATATTCTACCCACACACATTTGGAACTCTCCTGGGGTACCATCATGCATAGTATTCCCTCATTTAGTGGATATTTTCACAAAAAAGTGAAATTTTCAAAAATCCCGAAAATTGGCTGAAAACGACTAAATATCAAGTACTCATTGGTCGAATCGCTCTGGAACTGAAATCAAAACGCTCACTGACATTTCCCCTATCTGAAAGTCTGATAAACGCCGGAAAAATGACTAAGTCCAAAAAAAAATTATTTTCAACTTTTTTCAATTTTACCCCCGTGGGATATATATTCTACCCACACACATTTGGAACTCTCCTGGGGTACCCTCACACATATTATTCCCTCATTTAGTGGCAATTTTCACAAAAAAGTAAAATTTTCAAAAATCCAGACAATTGGCTGAAAATGACTAAATATCTAGGACTCATTGGGCGAATCGCTCTGGAACTGAAATCGGAATGCTCACTGACATTTCCCCTATCTGAAAGTCTGATAAACGCCGGAAAAAGGACTGAGTCCAAAAAAAATTTTTTTTCAACTTTTTTCAATTTTACCCCCGTGGGATATATATTCTACCCACACACATTTGGAATTCTCCTGGGGTACCCTCACACATAGTATTCTCTCATTTAGTGGATATTTTCACAAAAAAGTGAAATTTTAAAAAATCCAGAAAATTGGCTGAAAACGACTAAATATCAAGGACTCATTGGGCGAATCGCTCTGGAACTGAAATCGGAATGCTCACTGACATTTCCCCTATCTGAAAGTCTGATAAACGCCGGAAAAATGACTAAGTCCAAAAAAAAATTATTTTCAACTTTTTTCAATTTTACCCCCGTGGGATATATATTCTACCCACACACATTTGGAACTCTCCTGGGGTACCCTCACACATATTATTCCCTCATTTAGTGGCAATTTTCACAAAAAAGAAAAAATTTTCAAAAATCCAGAAAATTGGCTGAAAATGACTAAATATCTAGGACTCATTGGGCGAATCGCTCTGGAACTGAAATCGGAATGCTCACTGACATTTCCCCTATCTGAAAGTCTGATAAACGCCGGAAAAAGGACTGAGTCCAAAAAAAATTTTTTTTCAACTTTTTTCAATTTTACCCCCGTGGGATATATATTCTACCCACACACATTTGGAATTCTCCTGGGGTACCCTCACACATAGTATTCTCTCATTTAGTGGATATTTTCACAAAAAAGTGAAATTTTAAAAAATCCAGAAAATTGGCTGAAAACGACTAAATATCAAGGACTCATTGGGCGAATCGCTCTGGAACTGAAATCGGAATGCTCACTGACATTTCCCCTATCTGAAAGTCTGATAAACGCCGGAAAAATGACTAAGTCCAAAAAAAAAAATTTTTCAACTTTTTTCAATTTTACCCTCGTGGGATATATATTCTACCCACACACATTTGGAACTCTCCTGGGGTACCCTCACACATATTATTCCCTCATTTAGTGGATATTTTCACAAAAAAGTGAAATTTTCAAAAATCAAGAAAATTGGCTGAAAACGACTAAATATCAAGGACTCATTGGTCGAATCGCTCTGGAACTGAAATCGGAATGCTCACTGACATTTCCCCTATCTGAAAGTCTGATAAATGCCGGAAAAATGACTAAGTCCAAAAAAAAAATTTTTTCAACTTTTTTCAATTTTACCCCTGTGGGATATATATTCTACCCACACACATTTGGAACTCTCCTGGGGTACCATCATGCATAGTATTCCCTCATTTAGTGGATATTTTCACAAAAAAGTGAAATTTTCAAAAATCCCGAAAATTGGCTGAAAACGACTAAATATCAAGGAATCATTGGGCGAATCGCTGTGGAACTGAAATCGGAACGCTCACTGACATTTCCCCTATCTGAAAGTCTGATAAATGCCGGAAAAATGACAGTCCAAAAAAAAAAAATTTTTAACTTTTTTCAATTTTACCCCTGTGGGATATATATTCTACCCACACACATTTGGAACTCTCCTGGGGTACCCTCACACATAGTATTATCTCATTTAGTGGATATTTTCACAAAAAAGTGACATTTTCAAAAATCCCGAAAATTGGCTGAAAACGACTAAATATCAAGGACTCATTGTGCGAATCGCTCTGGAATTGAAATCGGAACGCTCACTGACATTTCCCCTATCTGAAAGTCTGATAAATGCCGGAAAAAGGACTAAGTCCAAAAAAAATTTTTTTTCAACTTTTTTCAATTTTACCCCCGTGGGATATATATTCTACCCACACACATTTGGAACTCTCCTGGGGTACCCTCACACATAGTATTCCCTCATTTAGTGGATATTTTCACAAAAAAATGAAATTTTCAAAAATCCAGAAAATTGGCTGAAAACGACTAAATATCAAGGACTCATTGGGCGAATCGCTCTGGAACTGAAATCGGAACGCTCACTGACATTTCCCCTATCTGAAAGTCTGATAAACGCCGGAAAAATGACTAAGTCCAAAAAAAAATTATTTTCAACTTTTTTCAATTTTACCCCCGTGGGATATATATTCTACCCACACACATTTGGAACTCTCCTGGGGTACCCTCACACATATTATTCCCTCATTTAGTGGCAATTTTCACAAAAAAGTAAAATTTTCAAAAATCCAGAAAATTGGCTGAAAATGACTAAATATCTAGGACTCATTGGGCGAATCGCTCTGGAACTGAAATCGGAATGCTCACTGACATTTCCCCTATCTGAAAGTCTGATAAATGCCGGAAAAAGGACTAAGTCCAAAAAAAATTTTTTTTCAACTTTTTTCAATTTTACCCCCGTGGGATATATATTCTACCCACACACATTTGGAACTCTCCTGGGGTACCCTCACACATAGTATTCCCTCATTTAGTGGATATTTTCACAAAAAAGTGAAATTTTCAAAAATCCAGAAAATTGGCTGAAAATGACTAAATATCAAGGACTCATTGGTCGAATCGCTCTGGAACTGAAATGGGAACGCTCACTGACATTTCCCCTATCTGAAAGTCTGATAAATGCCGGAAAAAGGACTAAGTCCAAAAAAAATGTTTTTTCAACTTTTTTCAATTTTACCCCCGTGGGATATATATTCTACCCACACACATTTGGAACTCTCCTGGGGTACCCTCACACATAGTATTCCCTCATTTAGTGGATATTTTCACAAAAAAGTGAAATTTTCAAAAATCCAGAAAATTGGCTGAAAACGACTAAATATCAAGGACTCATTGGGCGAATCGCTCTGGAACTGAAATTGGAACGCTCACTGACATTTCCCCTATCTGAAAGTCTGATAAACGCCGGAAAAATGACTAAGTCCAAAAAAAAATTATTTTCAACTTTTTTCAATTTTACCCCCGTGGGATATATATTCTACCCACACACATTTGGAACTCTCCTGGGGTACCCTCACACATATTATTCCCTCATTTAGTGGCAATTTTCACAAAAAAGTAAAATTTTCAAAAATCCAGAAAATTGGCTGAAAATGACTAAATATCTAGGACTCATTGGGCGAATCGCTCTGGAACTGAAATCGGAATGCTCACTGACATTTCCCCTATCTGAAAGTCTGATAAATGCCGGAAAAAGGACTAAGTCCAAAAAAAATTTTTTTTCAACTTTTTTCAATTTTACCCCCGTGGGATATATATTCTACCCACACACATTTGGAACTCTCCTGGGGTACCCTCACACATAGTATTCCCTCATTTAGTGGATATTTTCACAAAAAAGTGAAATTTTCAAAAATCCAGAAAATTGGCTGAAAATGACTAAATATCAAGGACTCATTGGTCGAATCGCTCTGGAACTGAAATGGGAACGCTCACTGACATTTCCCCTATCTGAAAGTCTGATAAATGCCGGAAAAAGGACTAAGTCCAAAAAAAATGTTTTTTCAACTTTTTTCAATTTTACCCCCGTGGGATATATATTCTACCCACACACATTTGGAACTCTCCTGGGGTACCCTCACACATAGTATTCCCTCATTTAGTGGATATTTTCACAAAAAAGTGAAATTTTCAAAAATCCAGAAAATTGGCTGAAAACGACTAAATATCAAGGACTCATTGGGCGAATCGCTCTGGAACTGAAATTGGAACGCTCACTGACATTTCCCCTATCTGAAAGTCTGATAAACGTCGGAAAAATGACTAAGTCCAAAAAAAAAAAATTTTTCAACTTTTTTCAATTTTACCCCCGTGGGATATATATTCTACCCGCACACATTTGGAACTCTCCTGGGGTACCCTCACACATAATATTCCCTCATTTAGTGGATATTTTAACAAAAAAGTGAAATTTTCAAAAATCCAGAAAATTGGCTGAAAATGACTAAATATCAAGGACTCATTGGGCGAATCGCTCTGGAACTGAAATCGGAATGCTCACTGACATTTCCCCTATCTGAAAGTCTGATAAACGCCGGAAAAATGACTAAGTCCAAAAAAAAAAATTTTTCAACTTTTTTCAATTTTACCCTCGTTGGATATATATTCTACCCACACACATTTGGAACTCTCCTGGGGTACCCTCACACATATTATTCCCTCATTTAGTGGATATTTTCACAAAAAAGTGAAATTTTCAAAAATCAAGAAAATTGGCTGAAAACGACTAAATATCAAGGACTCATTGGTCGAATCGCTCTGGAACTGAAATCGGAACGCTCACTGACATTTCCCCTATCTGAAAGTCTGATAAACGCCGGAAAAATGACTAAGTCCAAAAAAAAATTATTTTCAACTTTTTTCAATTTTACCCCCATGGGATATATATTCTACCCACACACATTTGGAACTCTCCTGGGGTACCCTCACACATAGTATTCCCTCATTTAGTGGATATTTTCACAAAAAAGTGAAATTTTCAAAAATCCAGAAAATTGGCTGAAAACGACTAAATATCAAGTACTCATTGGTCGAATCGCTCTGGAACTGAAATCAAAACGCTCACTGACATTTCCCCTATCTGAAAGTCTGATAAACGCCGGAAAAATGACTAAGTCCAAAAAAAAATTATTTTCAACTTTTTTCAATTTTACCCCCGTGGGATATATATTCTACCCACACACATTTGGAACTCTCCTGGGGTACCCTCACACATATTATTCCCTCAATTAGTGGCAATTTTCACAAAAAAGTAAAATTTTCAAAAATCCAGAAAATTGGCTGAAAATGACTAAATATCTAGGACTCATTGGGCGAATCGCTCTGGAACTGAAATCGGAATGCTCACTGACATTTCCCCTATCTGAAAGTCTGATAAACGCCGGAAAAAGGACTGAGTCCAAAAAAAATTTTTTTTCAACTTTTTTCAATTTTACACCCGTGGGATATATATTCTACCCACACACATTTGGAATTCTCCTGGGGTATCCTCACACATAGTATTCTCTCATTTAGTGGATATTTTCACAAAAAAGTGAAATTTTAAAAAATCCAGAAAATTGGCTGAAAACGACTAAATATCAAGGACTCATTGGGCGAATCGCTCTGGAACTGAAATCGGAACGCTCACTGACATTTCCCCTATCTGAAAGTCTGATAAACGCCGGAAAAATGACTAAGTCCAAAAAAAAATTATTTTCAACTTTTTTCAATTTTACCCCCATGGGATATATATTCTACCCACACACATTTGGAACTCTCCTGGGGTACCCTCACACATAGTATTCCCTCATTTAGTGGATATTTTCACAAAAAAGTGAAATTTTCAAAAATCCAGAAAATTGGCTGAAAACGACTAAATATCAAGTACTCATTGGTCGAATCGCTCTGGAACTGAAATCAAAACGCTCACTGACATTTCCCCTATCTGAAAGTCTGATAAACGCCGGAAAAATGACTAAGTCCAAAAAAAAATTATTTTCAACTTTTTTCAATTTTACCCCCGTGGGATATATATTCTACCCACACACATTTGGAACTCTCCTGGGGTACCCTCACACATATTATTCCCTCAATTAGTGGCAATTTTCACAAAAAAGTAAAATTTTCAAAAATCCAGAAAATTGGCTGAAAATGACTAAATATCTAGGACTCATTGGGCGAATCGCTCTGGAACTGAAATCGGAATGCTCACTGACATTTCCCCTATCTGAAAGTCTGATAAACAACGGAAAAAGGACTGAGTCCAAAAAAAATTTTTTTTCAACTTTTTTCAATTTTACCCCCGTGGGATATATATTCTACCCACACACATTTGGAATTCTCCTGGGGTATCCTCACACATAGTATTCCCTCATTTAGTGGATATTTTCACAAAAAAGTGAAATTTTCAAAAATCCAGAAAATTGGCTGAAAACGACTAAATATCAAGTACTCATTGGTCGAATCGCTCTGGAACTGAAATCAAAACGCTCACTGACATTTCCCCTATCTGAAAGTCTGATAAACGCCGGAAAAATGACTAAGTCCAAAAAAAAATTATTTTCAACTTTTTTCAATTTTACCCCCGTGGGATATATATTCTACCCACACACATTTGGAACTCTCCTGGGGTACCCTCACACATATTATTCCCTCAATTAGTGGCAATTTTCACAAAAAAGTAAAATTTTCAAAAATCCAGAAAATTGGCTGAAAATGACTAAATATCTAGGACTCATTGGGCGAATCGCTCTGGAACTGAAATCGGAATGCTCACTGACATTTCCCCTATCTGAAAGTCTGATAAACGCCGGAAAAAGGACTGAGTCCAAAAAAAATTTTTTTTCAACTTTTTTCAATTTTACACCCGTGGGATATATATTCTACCCACACACATTTGGAATTCTCCTGGGGTATCCTCACACATAGTATTCTCTCATTTAGTGGATATTTTCACAAAAAAGTGAAATTTTAAAAAATCCAGAAAATTGGCTGAAAACGACTAAATATCAAGGACTCATTGGGCGAATCGCTCTGGAACTGAAATCGGAATGCTCACTGACATTTCCCCTATCTGAAAGTCTGATAAACAACGGAAAAAGGACTGAGTCCAAAAAAAATTTTTTTTCAACTTTTTTCAATTTTACCCCCGTGGGATATATATTCTACCCACACACATTTGGAATTCTCCTGGGGTATCCTCACACATAGTATTCCCTCATTTAGTGGATATTTTCACAAAAAAGTGAAATTTTCAAAAATCCAGAAAATTGGCTGAAAACGACTAAATATCAAGTACTCATTGGTCGAATCGCTCTGGAACTGAAATCAAAACGCTCACTGACATTTCCCCTATCTGAAAGTCTGATAAACGCCGGAAAAATGACTAAGTCCAAAAAAAAATTATTTTCAACTTTTTTCAATTTTACCCCCGTGGGATATATATTCTACCCACACACATTTGGAACTCTCCTGGGGTACCCTCACACATATTATTCCCTCAATTAGTGGCAATTTTCACAAAAAAGTAAAATTTTCAAAAATCCAGAAAATTGGCTGAAAATGACTAAATATCTAGGACTCATTGGGCGAATCGCTCTGGAACTGAAATCGGAATGCTCACTGACATTTCCCCTATCTGAAAGTCTGATAAACGCCGGAAAAAGGACTGAGTCCAAAAAAAATTTTTTTTCAACTTTTTTCAATTTTACACCCGTGGGATATATATTCTACCCACACACATTTGGAATTCTCCTGGGGTATCCTCACACATAGTATTCTCTCATTTAGTGGATATTTTCACAAAAAAGTGAAATTTTAAAAAATCCAGAAAATTGGCTGAAAACGACTAAATATCAAGGACTCATTGGGCGAATCGCTCTGGAACTGAAATCGGAACGCTCACTGACATTTCCCCTATCTGAAAGTCTGATAAACGCCGGAAAAATGACTAAGTCCAAAAAAAAATTATTTTCAACTTTTTTCAATTTTACCCCCATGGGATATATATTCTACCCACACACATTTGGAACTCTCCTGGGGTACCCTCACACATAGTATTCCCTCATTTAGTGGATATTTTCACAAAAAAGTGAAATTTTCAAAAATCCAGAAAATTGGCTGAAAACGACTAAATATCAAGTACTCATTGGTCGAATCGCTCTGGAACTGAAATCAAAACGCTCACTGACATTTCCCCTATCTGAAAGTCTGATAAACGCCGGAAAAATGACTAAGTCCAAAAAAAAATTATTTTCAACTTTTTTCAATTTTACCCCCGTGGGATATATATTCTACCCACACACATTTGGAACTCTCCTGGGGTACCCTCACACATATTATTCCCTCAATTAGTGGCAATTTTCACAAAAAAGTAAAATTTTCAAAAATCCAGAAAATTGGCTGAAAATGACTAAATATCTAGGACTCATTGGGCGAATCGCTCTGGAACTGAAATCGGAATGCTCACTGACATTTCCCCTATCTGAAAGTCTGATAAACAACGGAAAAAGGACTGAGTCCAAAAAAAATTTTTTTTCAACTTTTTTCAATTTTACCCCCGTGGGATATATATTCTACCCACACACATTTGGAATTCTCCTGGGGTATCCTCACACATAGTATTCTCTCATTTAGTGGATATTTTCACAAAAAAGTGAAATTTTAAAAAATCCAGAAAATTGGCTGAAAACGACTAAATATCAAGGACTCATTGGGCGAATCGCTCTGGAACTGAAATTGGAACGCTCACTGACATTTCCCCTATCTGAAAGTCTGATAAACGTCGGAAAAATGACTAAGTCCAAAAAAAAAAAATTTTTCAACTTTTTTCAATTTTACCCCCGTGGGATATATATTCTACCCGCACACATTTGGAACTCTCCTGGGGTACCCTCACACATAATATTCCCTCATTTAGTGGATATTTTAACAAAAAAGTGAAATTTTCAAAAATCCAGAAAATTGGCTGAAAATGACTAAATATCAAGGACTCATTGGGCGAATCGCTCTGGAACTGAAATCGGAATGCTCACTGACATTTCCCCTATCTGAAAGTCTGATAAACGCCGGAAAAATGACTAAGTCCAAAAAAAAAAATTTTTCAACTTTTTTCAATTTTACCCTCGTGGGATATATATTCTACCCACACACATTTGGAACTCTCCTGGGGTACCCTCACACATATTATTCCCTCATTTAGTGGATATTTTCACAAAAAAGTGAAATTTTCAAAAATCAAGAAAATTGGCTGAAAACGACTAAATATCAAGGACTCATTGGTCGAATCGCTCTGGAACTGAAATCGGAACGCTCACTGACATTTCCCCTATCTGAAAGTCTGATAAACGCCGGAAAAATGACTAAGTCCAAAAAAAAATTATTTTCAACTTTTTTCAATTTTACCCCCGTGGGATATATATTCTACCCACACACATTTGGAACTCTCCTGGGGTACCCTCACACATATTATTCCCTCATTTAGTGGCAATTTTCACAAAAATGTAAAATTTTCAAAAATCCAGAAAATTGGCTGAAAATGACTAAATATCTATTACTCATTGGGCGAATCGCTCTGGAACTGATATCGGAATGCTCACTGACATTTCCCCTATCTGAAATTCTGATAAACGCCGGAAAAAGGACTGAGTCCAAAAAAAATTTTTTTTCAACTTTTTTCAATTTTACCCCCGTGGGATATATATTCTACCCACACACATTTGGAACTCTCCTGGGGTACCCTCACACATAGTATTCCCTCATTTAGTGGATATTTTCACAAAAAAGTGACCTTTTCAAAAATCCAGAAAATTGGCTGAAAACGACTAAATATCAAGGACTCATTGGGCAAATCACTCTGGAACTGAAATCGGAATGCTCACTGACATTTCCCCTATCTGAAAGTCTGATAAACGCCGGAAAAATGACTAAGTCCAAAAAAAAAAAATTTTCAACTTTTTTCAATTTTACCCCCGTGGGATATATATTCTACCCACACACATTTGGAACTCTCCTGGGGTACCCTCACACATATTATTCCCTCATTTAGTGGATATTTTCACAAAAAAGTGAAATTTTCAAAAATCAAGAAAATTGGCTGAAAACGACTAAATATCAAGCACTCATTGGGCGAATCGCTGTGGAACTGACATCGGAACGCTCACTGACATTTCCCCTATCTGAAAGTCTGATAAACGCCGGAAAAATGACAGTCCAAAAAAAAAAATGTTTTAACTTTTTTCAATTTTACATCCGTGGGATATATATTCTACCCACACACATTTGGAACTCTCCTGGGGTAACCTCACACATATTATTCCCTCATTTAGTGGCAATTTTCACAAAAAAGTAAAATGTTCAAAAATCCAGAAAATTGGCTGAAAACGACTAAATATCAAGTACTCATTGGTCGAATCGCTCTGGAACTGAAATCAAAACACTCACTGACATTTCCCCTATCTGAAAGTCTGATAAACGCCGGAAAAATGACTAAGTCCAAAAAAAAATTATTTTCAACTTTTTTCAATTTTACCCCCGTGGGATATATATTCTACCCACACACATTTGCAACTCTCTTGGGGTACCCTCACACATATTATTCCCTCATTTAGTGGCAATTTTCACAAAAAAGTAAAATTTTCAAAAATCCAGAAAATTGGCTGAAAATGACTAAATATCAAGGACTCATTGGGCGAATCGCTCTGGAACTGAAATCGGAATGCTCACTGACATTTCCCCTATCTGAAAGTCTGATAAACGCCGGAAAAATGACTAAGTCCAAAAAAAAAAATTTTTCAACTTTTTTCAATTTTACCCTCGTGGGATATATATTCTACCCACACACATTTGGAACTCTCCTGGGGTACCCTCACACATATTATTCCCTCATTTAGTGGATATTTTCACAAAAAAGTGAAATTTTCAAAAATCAAGAAAATTGGCTGAAAACGACTAAATATCAAGGACTCATTGGTCGAATCGCTCTGGAACTGAAATCGGAACGCTCACTGACATTTCCCCTATCTGAAAGTCTGATAAACGCCGGAAAAATGACTAAGTCCAAAAAAAAATTATTTTCAACTTTTTTCAATTTTACCCCCGTGGGATATATATTCTACCCACACACATTTGGAACTCTCCTGGGGTACCCTCACACATAGTATTCCCTCATTTAGTGGATATTTTCACAAAAAAGTGAAATTTTCAAAAATCCAGAAAATTGGCTGAAAACGACTAAATATCAAGGACTCATTGGGCGAATCGCTCTGGAACTGAAATCGGAACGCTCACTGACATTTCCCCTATCTGAAAGTCTGATAAACGCCGGAAAAAGGACTAAGTCCAAAAAAAAAATTTTTCAACTTTTTTCAATTTTACCCCCGTGGGATATATATTCTACCCACACACATTTGGAACTCTCCTGGGGTACCCTCACACATAGTATTCCCTCATTTAGTGATATTTTCACAAAAAAGTGAAATTTTCAAAAATCCAGAAAATTGGCTGAAAACGACTAAATATCATGTACTCATTGGTCGAATCGCTCTGGAACTGAAATCAAAACGCTCACTGACATTTCCCCTATCTGAAAGTCTGATAAACGCCGGAAAAATGACTAAGTCCAAAAAAAAATTATTTTCAACTTTTTTCAATTTTACCCCCGTGGGATATATATTCTACCCACACACATTTGGAACTCTCCTGGGGTACCCTCACACATAGTATTCCCTCATTTAGTGGATATTTTCACAAAAAAGTGACCTTTTCAAAAATCCAGAAAATTGGCTGAAAACGACTAAATATCAAGGACTCATTGGGCAAATCACTCTGGAACTGAAATCGGAATGCTCACTGACATTTCCCCTATCTGAAAGTCTGATAAACGCCGGAAAAATGACTAAGTCCAAAAAAAAAAAATTTTCAACTTTTTTCAATTTTACCCCCGTGGGATATATATTCTACCCACACACATTTGGAACTCTCCTGGGGTACCCTCACACATATTATTCCCTCATTTAGTGGATATTTTCACAAAAAAGTGAAATTTTCAAAAATCAAGAAAATTGGCTGAAAACGACTAAATATCAAGCACTCATTGGGCGAATCGCTGTGGAACTGACATCGGAACGCTCACTGACATTTCCCCTATCTGAAAGTCTGATAAACGCCGGAAAAATGACAGTCCAAAAAAAAAAATGTTTTAACTTTTTTCAATTTTACATCCGTGGGATATATATTCTACCCACACACATTTGGAACTCTCCTGGGGTAACCTCACACATATTATTCCCTCATTTAGTGGCAATTTTCACAAAAAAGTAAAATGTTCAAAAATCCAGAAAATTGGCTGAAAACGACTAAATATCAAGTACTCATTGGTCGAATCGCTCTGGAACTGAAATCAAAACACTCACTGACATTTCCCCTATCTGAAAGTCTGATAAACGCCGGAAAAATGACTAAGTCCAAAAAAAAATTATTTTCAACTTTTTTCAATTTTACCCCCGTGGGATATATATTCTACCCACACACATTTGCAACTCTCTTGGGGTACCCTCACACATATTATTCCCTCATTTAGTGGCAATTTTCACAAAAAAGTAAAATTTTCAAAAATCCAGAAAATTGGCTGAAAATGACTAAATATCAAGGACTCATTGGGCGAATCGCTCTGGAACTGAAATCGGAATGCTCACTGACATTTCCCCTATCTGAAAGTCTGATAAACGCCGGAAAAATGACTAAGTCCAAAAAAAAAAATTTTTCAACTTTTTTCAATTTTACCCTCGTGGGATATATATTCTACCCACACACATTTGGAACTCTCCTGGGGTACCCTCACACATATTATTCCCTCATTTAGTGGATATTTTCACAAAAAAGTGAAATTTTCAAAAATCAAGAAAATTGGCTGAAAACGACTAAATATCAAGGACTCATTGGTCGAATCGCTCTGGAACTGAAATCGGAACGCTCACTGACATTTCCCCTATCTGAAAGTCTGATAAACGCCGGAAAAATGACTAAGTCCAAAAAAAAATTATTTTCAACTTTTTTCAATTTTACCCCCGTGGGATATATATTCTACCCACACACATTTGGAACTCTCCTGGGGTACCCTCACACATAGTATTCCCTCATTTAGTGGATATTTTCACAAAAAAGTGAAATTTTCAAAAATCCAGAAAATTGGCTGAAAACGACTAAATATCAAGGACTCATTGGGCGAATCGCTCTGGAACTGAAATCGGAACGCTCACTGACATTTCCCCTATCTGAAAGTCTGATAAACGCCGGAAAAAGGACTAAGTCCAAAAAAAAAATTTTTCAACTTTTTTCAATTTTACCCCCGTGGGATATATATTCTACCCACACACATTTGGAACTCTCCTGGGGTACCCTCACACATAGTATTCCCTCATTTAGTGATATTTTCACAAAAAAGTGAAATTTTCAAAAATCCAGAAAATTGGCTGAAAACGACTAAATATCATGTACTCATTGGTCGAATCGCTCTGGAACTGAAATCAAAACGCTCACTGACATTTCCCCTATCTGAAAGTCTGATAAACGCCGGAAAAATGACTAAGTCCAAAAAAAAATTATTTTCAACTTTTTTCAATTTTACCCCCGTGGGATATATATTCTACCCACACACATTTGGAACTCTCCTGGGGTACCCTCACACATAGTATTCCCTCATTTAGTGGATATTTTCACAAAAAAGTGACCTTTTCAAAAATCCAGAAAATTGGCTGAAAACGACTAAATATCAAGGACTCATTGGGCAAATCACTCTGGAACTGAAATCGGAATGCTCACTGACATTTCCCCTATCTGAAAGTCTGATAAACGCCGGAAAAATGACTAAGTCCAAAAAAAAAAAATTTTCAACTTTTTTCAATTTTACCCCCGTGGGATATATATTCTACCCACACACATTTGGAACTCTCCTGGGGTACCCTCACACATATTATTCCCTCATTTAGTGGATATTTTCACAAAAAAGTGAAATTTTCAAAAATCAAGAAAATTGGCTGAAAACGACTAAATATCAAGCACTCATTGGTAGAATCGCTCTGGAACTGAAATCGGAATGCTCACTGACATTTCCCCTATCTGAAAGTCTGATAAACGCCGGAAAAATGACTAAGTCCAAAAAAAAATTATTTTCAACTTTTTTCAATTTTACCCCTGTAGGATATATATTCTACCCACACACATTTGGAACTCTCCTGGGGTACCCTCACACATATTATTCCCTCATTTAGTGGCAATTTTCACAAAAAAGTAAAATGTTCAAAAATCCAGAAAATTGGCTGAAAACCACTAAATATCAAGTACTCATTGGTCGAATCGCTCTGGAACTGAAATCAAAACACTCACTGACATTTCCCCTATCTGAAAGTCTGATAAACGCCGGAAAAATGACTAAGTCCAAAAAAAAATTATTTTCAACTTTTTTCAATTTTACCCCCGTGGGATATATATTCTACCCACACACATTTGGAACTCTCCTGGGGTACCCTCACACATAGTATTCCCTCATTTAGTGGATATTTTCACAAAAAAGTGACCTTTTCAAAAATCCAGAAAATTGGCTGAAAACGACTAAATATCAAGGACTCATTGGGCAAATCACTCTGGAACTGAAATCGGAATGCTCACTGACATTTCCCCTATCTGAAAGTCTGATAAACGCCGGAAAAATGACTAAGTCCAAAAAAAAAAAATTTTCAACTTTTTTCAATTTTACCCCCGTGGGATATATATTCTACCCACACACATTTGGAACTCTCCTGGGGTACCCTCACACATATTATTCCCTCATTTAGTGGATATTTTCACAAAAAAGTGAAATTTTCAAAAATCAAGAAAATTGGCTGAAAACGACTAAATATCAAGCACTCAATGGTAGAATCGCTCTGGAACTGAAATCGGAATGCTCACTGACATTTCCCCTATCTGAAAGTCTGATAAACGCCGGAAAAATGACTAAGTCCAAAAAAAAATTATTTTCAACTTTTTTCAATTTTACCCCTGTAGGATATATTTTCTACCCACACACATTTGGAACTCTCCTGGGGTACCCTCACACATAGTATTCCCTCATTTAGTGGATATTTTCACAAAAAAGTGAAATTTTCAAAAATCCCGAAAATTGGCTGAAAACGACTAAATATCAAGGACTCATTGGGCGAATCGCTGTGGAACTGACATCGGAACGCTCACTGACATTTCCCCTATCTGAAAGTCTGATAAACGCCGGAAAAATGACAGTCCAAAAAAAAAAATTTTTTAACTTTTTTCAATTTTACCCCCGTGGGATATATATTCTACCCACACACATTTGGAACTCTCCTGGGGTACCCTCACACATATTATTCCCTCATTTAGTGGCAATTTTCACAAAAAAGTAAAATGTTCAAAAATCCAGAAAATTGGCTGAAAACCACTAAATATCAAGTACTCATTGGTCGAATCGCTCTGGAACTGAAATCAAAACACTCACTGACATTTCCCCTATCTGAAAGTCTGATAAACGCCGGAAAAATGACTAAGTCCAAAAAAAAATTATTTTCAACTTTTTTCAATTTTACCCCCGTGGGATATATATTCTACCCACACACATTTCAACTCTCTTGGGGTACCCTCACACATATTATTCCCTCATTTAGTGGCAATTTTCACAAAAAAGTAAAATTTTCAAAAATCCAGAAAATTGGCTGAAAATGACTAAATATCTAGGACTCATTGGGCGAATCGCTCTGGAACTGAAATCGGAATGCTCACTGACATTTCCCCTATCTGAAAGTCTGATAAACGCCGGAAAAAGGACTGAGTCCAAAAAAAATTTTTTTTCAACTTTTTTCAATTTTACCCCCGTGGGATATATATTCTACCCACACACATTTGGAATTCTCCTGGGGTACCCTCACACATAGTATTCTCTCATTTAGTGTGTATTTTCACAAAAAAGTGAAATTTTAAAAAATCCAGAAAATTGGCTGAAAACGACTAATTATCAAGGACTCATTGGGCGAATCGCTCTGGAACTGAAATCGGAACGCTCACTGACATTTCCCCTATCTGAAAGTCTGATAAACGCCGGAAAAAGGACTAAGTCCAAAAAAAATTTTTTTTCAACTTTTTTCAATTTTACCCCCGTGGGATATATATTCTACCCACACACATTTGGAACTCTCCTGGGGTACCCTCACACATAGTATTCCCTCATTTAGTGGATATTTTCACAAAAAAGTGAAATTTTCAAAAATCCAGAAAATTGGCTGAAAACGACTAAATATCAAGGACTCATTGGTCGAATCACTCTGGAACTGAAATGGGAACGCTCACTGACATTTCCCCTATCTGAAAGTCTGATAAAAGCCGGAAAAATGACTAAGTCCAAAAAAAAATTATTTTCAACTTTTTTCAAATTTACCCCCGTGGGATATATATTCTACCCACACACATTTGGAACTCTCCTGGGGTACCCTCACACATATTATTCCCTCATTTAGTGGCAATTTTCACAAAAAAGTAAAATTTTCAAAAATCCAGAAAATTGGCTGAAAACGACTAAATATCAAGGACTCATTGGTCGAATCGCTCTGGAACTGAAATCGGAACGCTCACTGACATTTCCCCTATCTGAAAGTCTGATAAACGCCGGAAAAATGACTAAGTCCAAAAAAAAATTATTTTCAACTTTTTTCAATTTTACCCCCGTGGGATATATATTCTACCCACACACATTTGGAACTCTCCTGGGGTAACCTCACACATATTATTCCCTCATTTAGTGGCAATTTTCACAAAAAAGTAAAATGTTCAAAAATCCAGAAAATTGGCTGAAAATGACTAAATATCAAGAACTCATTGAGCGAATCGCTCTGGAACTGAAATCGGAATGCTCACTGACATTTCCCCTATCTGAAAGTCTGATACATGCCAGAAAAATGACTAAGTCCAAAAAAAAAAATTTTTTTACTTTTTTCAATTTTACCCCTGTGGGATATATATTCTACCCACACACATTTGGAACTCTCCTGGGGTACCCTCACACATAGTATTCCCTCATTTAGTGGATATTTTCACAAAAAAGTGACATTTTCAAAAATCCCGAAAATTGGCTGAAAACGACTAAATATCAAGGACTCATTGTGCGAATCGCTCTGGAACTGAAATCGGAACGCTCACTGACATTTCCCCTATCTGAAAGTCTGATAAATGCTGGAAAAAGGACTAAGTCCAAAAAAAATTTTTTTTCAACTTTTTTCAATTTTACCCCCGTGGGATATATATTCTACCCACACACATTTGGAACTCTCCTGGGGTACCCTCACACATAGTATTCCCTAATTTAGTGGATATTTTCACAAAAAAGTGAAATTTTCAAAAATCCAGAAAATTGGCTGAAAACTACTTAATATCAAGGACTCATTGGTCGAATCACTCTGGAACTGAAATGGGAACGCTCACTGACATTTCCCCTATCTGAAAGTCTGATAAACGCCGGAAAAATGACTAAGTCCAAAAAAAAATTATTTTCAACTTTTTTCAATTTTACCCCCGTGGGATATATATTCTACCCACACACATTTGGAACTCTCCTGGGGTACCCTCACACATAGTATTCCCTCATTTAGTGGATATTTTCACAAAAAAGTGAAATTTTCAAAAATCCAGAAAATTGGCTGAAAATGACTAAATATCAAGGACTCATTGGGCGAATCGCTCTGGAACTGAAATCGGAAGGCTCACTGACATTTCCCCTATCTGAAAGTCTGATAAACGCCGGAAAAAGGACTAAGTCCAAAAAAAAAATTTTTCAACTTTTTTCAATTTTACCCCCGTGGGATATATATTCTACCCACACACATTTGGAACTCTCCTGGGGTACCCTCACACATAGTATTCCCTCATTTAGTGGATATTTTCACAAAAAAGTGAAATTTTCAAAAATCCAGAAAATTGGCTGAAAACGACTAAATATCATGTACTCATTGGTCGAATCGCTCTGGAACTGAAATCAAAACGCTCACTGACATTTCCCCTATCTGAAAGTCTGATAAACGCCGGAAAAATGACTAAGTCCAAAAAAAAATTATTTTCAACTTTTTTCAATTTTACCCCCGTGGGATATATATTCTACCCACACACATTTGGAACTCTCCTGGGGTACCCTCACACATATTATTCCCTCATTTAGTGGCAATTTTCACAAAAAAGTAAAATTTTCAAAAATCCAGAAAATTGGCTGAAAATGACTAAATATCTATTACTCATTGGGCGAATCGCTCTGGAACTGAAATCGGAATGCTCACTGACATTTCCCCTATCTGAAATTCTGATAAACGCCGGAAAAAGGACTGAGTCCAAAAAAAATTTTTTTTCAACTTTTTTCAATTTTACCCCCGTGGGATATATATTCTACCCACACACATTTGGAACTCTCCTGGGGTACCCTCACACATAGTTTTCCCTCATTTAGTGGATATTTTCACAAAAAAGTGACCTTTTCAAAAATCCAGAAAATTGGCTGAAAACGACTAAATATCAAGGACTCATTGGGCAAATCACTCTGGAACTGAAATCGGAATGCTCACTGACATTTCCCCTATCTGAAAGTCTGATAAACGCCGGAAAAAGGACTAAGTCCAAAAAAAATTTTTTTTCAACTTTTTTCAATTTTACCCCCGTGGGATATATATTCTACCCACACACATTTGGAACTCTCCTGGGGTACCCTCACACATAGTATTCCCTCATTTAGTGGATATTTTCACAAAAAAGTGAAATTTTCAAAAATCCAGAAAATTGGCTGAAAACGACTAAATATCAAGGACTCATTGGTCGAATCGCTCTGGAACTGAAATGGGAACGCTCACTGACATTTCCCCTATCTGAAAGTCTGATAAAAGCCGGAAAAATGACTAAGTCCAAAAAAAAATTATTTTCAACTTTTTTCAAATTTACCCCCGTGGGATATATATTCTACCCACACACATTTGGAACTCTCCTGGGGTACCCTCACACATATTATTCCCTCATTTAGTGGCAATTTTCACAAAAAAGTAAAATGTTCAAAAATCCAGAAAATTGGCTGAAAACCACTAAATATCAAGTACTCATTGGTCGAATCGCTCTGGAACTGAAATCAAAACACTCACTGACATTTCCCCTATCTGAAAGTCTGATAAACGCCGGAAAAATGACTAAGTCCAAAAAAAAATTATTTTCAACTTTTTTCAATTTTACCCCCGTGGGATATATATTCTACCCACACACATTTCAACTCTCTTGGGGTACCCTCACACATATTATTCCCTCATTTAGTGGCAATTTTCACAAAAAAGTAAAATTTTCAAAAATCCAGAAAATTGGCTGAAAATGACTAAATATCTAGGACTCATTGGGCGAATCGCTCTGGAACTGAAATCGGAATGCTCACTGACATTTCCCCTATCTGAAAGTCTGATAAACGCCGGAAAAAGGACTGAGTCCAAAAAAAATTTTTTTTCAACTTTTTTCAATTTTACCCCCGTGGGATATATATTCTACCCACACACATTTGGAATTCTCCTGGGGTACCCTCACACATAGTATTCTCTCATTTAGTGTGTATTTTCACAAAAAAGTGAAATTTTAAAAAATCCAGAAAATTGGCTGAAAACGACTAATTATCAAGGACTCATTGGGCGAATCGCTCTGGAACTGAAATCGGAACGCTCACTGACATTTCCCCTATCTGAAAGTCTGATAAACGCCGGAAAAAGGACTAAGTCCAAAAAAAATTTTTTTTCAACTTTTTTCAATTTTACCCCCGTGGGATATATATTCTACCCACACACATTTGGAACTCTCCTGGGGTACCCTCACACATAGTATTCCCTCATTTAGTGGATATTTTCACAAAAAAGTGAAATTTTCAAAAATCCAGAAAATTGGCTGAAAACGACTAAATATCAAGGACTCATTGGTCGAATCACTCTGGAACTGAAATGGGAACGCTCACTGACATTTCCCCTATCTGAAAGTCTGATAAAAGCCGGAAAAATGACTAAGTCCAAAAAAAAATTATTTTCAACTTTTTTCAAATTTACCCCCGTGGGATATATATTCTACCCACACACATTTGGAACTCTCCTGGGGTACCCTCACACATATTATTCCCTCATTTAGTGGCAATTTTCACAAAAAAGTAAAATTTTCAAAAATCCAGAAAATTGGCTGAAAACGACTAAATATCAAGGACTCATTGGTCGAATCGCTCTGGAACTGAAATCGGAACGCTCACTGACATTTCCCCTATCTGAAAGTCTGATAAACGCCGGAAAAATGACTAAGTCCAAAAAAAAATTATTTTCAACTTTTTTCAATTTTACCCCCGTGGGATATATATTCTACCCACACACATTTGGAACTCTCCTGGGGTAACCTCACACATATTATTCCCTCATTTAGTGGCAATTTTCACAAAAAAGTAAAATGTTCAAAAATCCAGAAAATTGGCTGAAAATGACTAAATATCAAGAACTCATTGAGCGAATCGCTCTGGAACTGAAATCGGAATGCTCACTGACATTTCCCCTATCTGAAAGTCTGATACATGCCAGAAAAATGACTAAGTCCAAAAAAAAAAATTTTTTTACTTTTTTCAATTTTACCCCTGTGGGATATATATTCTACCCACACACATTTGGAACTCTCCTGGGGTACCCTCACACATAGTATTCCCTCATTTAGTGGATATTTTCACAAAAAAGTGACATTTTCAAAAATCCCGAAAATTGGCTGAAAACGACTAAATATCAAGGACTCATTGTGCGAATCGCTCTGGAACTGAAATCGGAACGCTCACTGACATTTCCCCTATCTGAAAGTCTGATAAATGCTGGAAAAAGGACTAAGTCCAAAAAAAATTTTTTTTCAACTTTTTTCAATTTTACCCCCGTGGGATATATATTCTACCCACACACATTTGGAACTCTCCTGGGGTACCCTCACACATAGTATTCCCTAATTTAGTGGATATTTTCACAAAAAAGTGAAATTTTCAAAAATCCAGAAAATTGGCTGAAAACTACTTAATATCAAGGACTCATTGGTCGAATCACTCTGGAACTGAAATGGGAACGCTCACTGACATTTCCCCTATCTGAAAGTCTGATAAACGCCGGAAAAATGACTAAGTCCAAAAAAAAATTATTTTCAACTTTTTTCAATTTTACCCCCGTGGGATATATATTCTACCCACACACATTTGGAACTCTCCTGGGGTACCCTCACACATAGTATTCCCTCATTTAGTGGATATTTTCACAAAAAAGTGAAATTTTCAAAAATCCAGAAAATTGGCTGAAAATGACTAAATATCAAGGACTCATTGGGCGAATCGCTCTGGAACTGAAATCGGAAGGCTCACTGACATTTCCCCTATCTGAAAGTCTGATAAACGCCGGAAAAAGGACTAAGTCCAAAAAAAAAATTTTTCAACTTTTTTCAATTTTACCCCCGTGGGATATATATTCTACCCACACACATTTGGAACTCTCCTGGGGTACCCTCACACATAGTATTCCCTCATTTAGTGGATATTTTCACAAAAAAGTGAAATTTTCAAAAATCCAGAAAATTGGCTGAAAACGACTAAATATCATGTACTCATTGGTCGAATCGCTCTGGAACTGAAATCAAAACGCTCACTGACATTTCCCCTATCTGAAAGTCTGATAAACGCCGGAAAAATGACTAAGTCCAAAAAAAAATTATTTTCAACTTTTTTCAATTTTACCCCCGTGGGATATATATTCTACCCACACACATTTGGAACTCTCCTGGGGTACCCTCACACATATTATTCCCTCATTTAGTGGCAATTTTCACAAAAAAGTAAAATTTTCAAAAATCCAGAAAATTGGCTGAAAATGACTAAATATCTATTACTCATTGGGCGAATCGCTCTGGAACTGAAATCGGAATGCTCACTGACATTTCCCCTATCTGAAATTCTGATAAACGCCGGAAAAAGGACTGAGTCCAAAAAAAATTTTTTTTCAACTTTTTTCAATTTTACCCCCGTGGGATATATATTCTACCCACACACATTTGGAACTCTCCTGGGGTACCCTCACACATAGTTTTCCCTCATTTAGTGGATATTTTCACAAAAAAGTGACCTTTTCAAAAATCCAGAAAATTGGCTGAAAACGACTAAATATCAAGGACTCATTGGGCAAATCACTCTGGAACTGAAATCGGAATGCTCACTGACATTTCCCCTATCTGAAAGTCTGATAAACGCCGGAAAAAGGACTAAGTCCAAAAAAAATTTTTTTTCAACTTTTTTCAATTTTACCCCCGTGGGATATATATTCTACCCACACACATTTGGAACTCTCCTGGGGTACCCTCACACATAGTATTCCCTCATTTAGTGGATATTTTCACAAAAAAGTGAAATTTTCAAAAATCCAGAAAATTGGCTGAAAACGACTAAATATCAAGGACTCATTGGTCGAATCGCTCTGGAACTGAAATGGGAACGCTCACTGACATTTCCCCTATCTGAAAGTCTGATAAAAGCCGGAAAAATGACTAAGTCCAAAAAAAAATTATTTTCAACTTTTTTCAAATTTACCCCCGTGGGATATATATTCTACCCACACACATTTGGAACTCTCCTGGGGTACCCTCACACATATTATTCCCTCATTTAGTGGCAATTTTCACAAAAAAGTAAAATGTTCAAAAATCCAGAAAATTGGCTGAAAACCACTAAATATCAAGTACTCATTGGTCGAATCGCTCTGGAACTGAAATCAAAACACTCACTGACATTTCCCCTATCTGAAAGTCTGATAAACGCCGGAAAAATGACTAAGTCCAAAAAAAAATTATTTTCAACTTTTTTCAATTTTACCCCCGTGGGATATATATTCTACCCACACACATTTCAACTCTCTTGGGGTACCCTCACACATATTATTCCCTCATTTAGTGGCAATTTTCACAAAAAAGTAAAATTTTCAAAAATCCAGAAAATTGGCTGAAAATGACTAAATATCTAGGACTCATTGGGCGAATCGCTCTGGAACTGAAATCGGAATGCTCACTGACATTTCCCCTATCTGAAAGTCTGATAAACGCCGGAAAAAGGACTGAGTCCAAAAAAAATTTTTTTTCAACTTTTTTCAATTTTACCCCCGTGGGATATATATTCTACCCACACACATTTGGAATTCTCCTGGGGTACCCTCACACATAGTATTCTCTCATTTAGTGTGTATTTTCACAAAAAAGTGAAATTTTAAAAAATCCAGAAAATTGGCTGAAAACGACTAATTATCAAGGACTCATTGGGCGAATCGCTCTGGAACTGAAATCGGAACGCTCACTGACATTTCCCCTATCTGAAAGTCTGATAAACGCCGGAAAAAGGACTAAGTCCAAAAAAAATTTTTTTTCAACTTTTTTCAATTTTACCCCCGTGGGATATATATTCTACCCACACACATTTGGAACTCTCCTGGGGTACCCTCACACATAGTATTCCCTCATTTAGTGGATATTTTCACAAAAAAGTGAAATTTTCAAAAATCCAGAAAATTGGCTGAAAACGACTAAATATCAAGGACTCATTGGTCGAATCACTCTGGAACTGAAATGGGAACGCTCACTGACATTTCCCCTATCTGAAAGTCTGATAAAAGCCGGAAAAATGACTAAGTCCAAAAAAAAATTATTTTCAACTTTTTTCAAATTTACCCCCGTGGGATATATATTCTACCCACACACATTTGGAACTCTCCTGGGGTACCCTCACACATATTATTCCCTCATTTAGTGGCAATTTTCACAAAAAAGTAAAATTTTCAAAAATCCAGAAAATTGGCTGAAAATGACTAAATATCTAGGACTCATTGGGCGAATCGCTCTGGAACTGAAATCGGAATGCTCACTGACATTTCCCCTATCTGAAAGTCTGATAAACGCCGGAAAAAGGACTGAGTCCAAAAAAAATTTTTTTTCAACTTTTTTCAATTTTACCCCCGTGGGATATATATTCTACCCACACACATTTGGAATTCTCCTGGGGTACCCTCACACATAGTATTCTCTCATTTAGTGTGTATTTTCACAAAAAAGTGAAATTTTAAAAAATCCAGAAAATTGGCTGAAAACGACTAATTATCAAGGACTCATTGGGCGAATCGCTCTGGAACTGAAATCGGAACGCTCACTGACATTTCCCCTATCTGAAAGTCTGATAAACGCCGGAAAAAGGACTAAGTCCAAAAAAAATTTTTTTTCAACTTTTTTCAATTTTACCCCCGTGGGATATATATTCTACCCACACACATTTGGAACTCTCCTGGGGTACCCTCACACATAGTATTCCCTCATTTAGTGGATATTTTCACAAAAAAGTGAAATTTTCAAAAATCCAGAAAATTGGCTGAAAACGACTAAATATCAAGGACTCATTGGTCGAATCACTCTGGAACTGAAATGGGAACGCTCACTGACATTTCCCCTATCTGAAAGTCTGATAAAAGCCGGAAAAATGACTAAGTCCAAAAAAAAATTATTTTCAACTTTTTTCAAATTTACCCCCGTGGGATATATATTCTACCCACACACATTTGGAACTCTCCTGGGGTACCCTCACACATATTATTCCCTCATTTAGTGGCAATTTTCACAAAAAAGTAAAATTTTCAAAAATCCAGAAAATTGGCTGAAAACGACTAAATATCAAGGACTCATTGGTCGAATCGCTCTGGAACTGAAATCGGAACGCTCACTGACATTTCCCCTATCTGAAAGTCTGATAAACGCCGGAAAAATGACTAAGTCCAAAAAAAAATTATTTTCAACTTTTTTCAATTTTACCCCCGTGGGATATATATTCTACCCACACACATTTGGAACTCTCCTGGGGTAACCTCACACATATTATTCCCTCATTTAGTGGCAATTTTCACAAAAAAGTAAAATGTTCAAAAATCCAGAAAATTGGCTGAAAATGACTAAATATCAAGAACTCATTGAGCGAATCGCTCTGGAACTGAAATCGGAATGCTCACTGACATTTCCCCTATCTGAAAGTCTGATACATGCCAGAAAAATGACTAAGTCCAAAAAAAAAAATTTTTTTACTTTTTTCAATTTTACCCCTGTGGGATATATATTCTACCCACACACATTTGGAACTCTCCTGGGGTACCCTCACACATAGTATTCCCTCATTTAGTGGATATTTTCACAAAAAAGTGAAATTTTCAAAAATCCAGAAAATTGGCTGAAAACTACTTAATATCAAGGACTCATTGGTCGAATCACTCTGGAACTGAAATGGGAACGCTCACTGACATTTCCCCTATCTGAAAGTCTGATAAACGCCGGAAAAATGACTAAGTCCAAAAAAAAATTATTTTCAACTTTTTTCAATTTTACCCCCGTGGGATATATATTCTACCCACACACATTTGGAACTCTCCTGGGGTACCCTCACACATAGTATTCCCTCATTTAGTGGATATTTTCACAAAAAAGTGAAATTTTCAAAAATCCAGAAAATTGGCTGAAAACGACTAAATATCAAGGACTCATTGGGCGAATCGCTCTGGAACTGAAATCGGAAGGCTCACTGACATTTCCCCTATCTGAAAGTCTGATAAACGCCGGAAAAATGACTAAGTCCAAAAAAAAATTATTTTCAACTTTTTTCAATTTTACCCCCGTGGGATATATATTCTACCCACACACATTTGGAACTCTCCTGGGGTACCCTCACACATATTATTCCCTCATTTAGTGGCAATTTTCACAAAAAAGTAAAATTTTCAAAAATCCAGAAAATTGGCTGAAAATGACTAAATATCTATTACTCATTGGGCGAATCGCTCTGGAACTGAAATCGGAATGCTCACTGACATTTCCCCTATCTGAAATTCTGATAAACGCCGGAAAAAGGACTGAGTCCAAAAAAAATTTTTTTTCAACTTTTTTCAATTTTACCCCCGTGGGATATATATTCTACCCACACACATTTGGAACTCTCCTGGGGTACCCTCACACATAGTTTTCCCTCATTTAGTGGATATTTTCACAAAAAAGTGACCTTTTCAAAAATCCAGAAAATTGGCTGAAAACGACTAAATATCAAGGACTCATTGGGCAAATCACTCTGGAACTGAAATCGGAATGCTCACTGACATTTCCCCTATCTGAAAGTCTGATAAACGCCGGAAAAAGGACTAAGTCCAAAAAAAATTTTTTTTCAACTTTTTTCAATTTTACCCCCGTGGGATATATATTCTACCCACACACATTTGGAACTCTCCTGGGGTACCCTCACACATAGTATTCCCTCATTTAGTGGATATTTTCACAAAAAAGTGAAATTTTCAAAAATCCAGAAAATTGGCTGAAAACGACTAAATATCAAGGACTCATTGGTCGAATCGCTCTGGAACTGAAATGGGAACGCTCACTGACATTTCCCCTATCTGAAAGTCTGATAAAAGCCGGAAAAATGACTAAGTCCAAAAAAAAATTATTTTCAACTTTTTTCAAATTTACCCCCGTGGGATATATATTCTACCCACACACATTTGGAACTCTCCTGGGGTACCCTCACACATATTATTCCCTCATTTAGTGGCAATTTTCACAAAAAAGTAAAATGTTCAAAAATCCAGAAAATTGGCTGAAAACCACTAAATATCAAGTACTCATTGGTCGAATCGCTCTGGAACTGAAATCAAAACACTCACTGACATTTCCCCTATCTGAAAGTCTGATAAACGCCGGAAAAATGACTAAGTCCAAAAAAAAATTATTTTCAACTTTTTTCAATTTTACCCCCGTGGGATATATATTCTACCCACACACATTTCAACTCTCTTGGGGTACCCTCACACATATTATTCCCTCATTTAGTGGCAATTTTCACAAAAAAGTAAAATTTTCAAAAATCCAGAAAATTGGCTGAAAATGACTAAATATCTAGGACTCATTGGGCGAATCGCTCTGGAACTGAAATCGGAATGCTCACTGACATTTCCCCTATCTGAAAGTCTGATAAACGCCGGAAAAAGGACTGAGTCCAAAAAAAATTTTTTTTCAACTTTTTTCAATTTTACCCCCGTGGGATATATATTCTACCCACACACATTTGGAATTCTCCTGGGGTACCCTCACACATAGTATTCTCTCATTTAGTGTGTATTTTCACAAAAAAGTGAAATTTTAAAAAATCCAGAAAATTGGCTGAAAACGACTAATTATCAAGGACTCATTGGGCGAATCGCTCTGGAACTGAAATCGGAACGCTCACTGACATTTCCCCTATCTGAAAGTCTGATAAACGCCGGAAAAAGGACTAAGTCCAAAAAAAATTTTTTTTCAACTTTTTTCAATTTTACCCCCGTGGGATATATATTCTACCCACACACATTTGGAACTCTCCTGGGGTACCCTCACACATAGTATTCCCTCATTTAGTGGATATTTTCACAAAAAAGTGAAATTTTCAAAAATCCAGAAAATTGGCTGAAAACGACTAAATATCAAGGACTCATTGGTCGAATCACTCTGGAACTGAAATGGGAACGCTCACTGACATTTCCCCTATCTGAAAGTCTGATAAAAGCCGGAAAAATGACTAAGTCCAAAAAAAAATTATTTTCAACTTTTTTCAAATTTACCCCCGTGGGATATATATTCTACCCACACACATTTGGAACTCTCCTGGGGTACCCTCACACATATTATTCCCTCATTTAGTGGCAATTTTCACAAAAAAGTAAAATTTTCAAAAATCCAGAAAATTGGCTGAAAACGACTAAATATCAAGGACTCATTGGTCGAATCGCTCTGGAACTGAAATCGGAACGCTCACTGACATTTCCCCTATCTGAAAGTCTGATAAACGCCGGAAAAATGACTAAGTCCAAAAAAAAATTATTTTCAACTTTTTTCAATTTTACCCCCGTGGGATATATATTCTACCCACACACATTTGGAACTCTCCTGGGGTAACCTCACACATATTATTCCCTCATTTAGTGGCAATTTTCACAAAAAAGTAAAATGTTCAAAAATCCAGAAAATTGGCTGAAAATGACTAAATATCAAGAACTCATTGAGCGAATCGCTCTGGAACTGAAATCGGAATGCTCACTGACATTTCCCCTATCTGAAAGTCTGATACATGCCAGAAAAATGACTAAGTCCAAAAAAAAAAATTTTTTTACTTTTTTCAATTTTACCCCTGTGGGATATATATTCTACCCACACACATTTGGAACTCTCCTGGGGTACCCTCACACATAGTATTCCCTCATTTAGTGGATATTTTCACAAAAAAGTGACATTTTCAAAAATCCCGAAAATTGGCTGAAAACGACTAAATATCAAGGACTCATTGTGCGAATCGCTCTGGAACTGAAATCGGAACGCTCACTGACATTTCCCCTATCTGAAAGTCTGATAAATGCTGGAAAAAGGACTAAGTCCAAAAAAAATTTTTTT
Source organism: Phyllobates terribilis (assembly GCF_046119375.1). NCBI lineage: Eukaryota > Metazoa > Chordata > Amphibia > Anura > Dendrobatidae > Phyllobates > Phyllobates terribilis. Next base: position 234,955,689 of record NW_027362768.1, on the reverse strand, counting down.
TCAACTTTTTTCAATTTTACCCCCGTGGGATATATATTCTACCCACACACATTTGGAACTCTCCTGGGGTACCCTCACACATAGTATTCCCTAATTTAGTGGATATTTTCACAAAAAAGTGAAATTTTCAAAAATCCAGAAAATTGGCTGAAAACTACTTAATATCAAGGACTCATTGGTCGAATCACTCTGGAACTGAAATGGGAACGCTCACTGACATTTCCCCTATCTGAAAGTCTGATAAACGCCGGAAAAATGACTAAGTCCAAAAAAAAATTATTTTCAACTTTTTTCAATTTTACCCCCGTGGGATATATATTCTACCCACACACATTTGGAACTCTCCTGGGGTACCCTCACACATAGTATTCCCTCATTTAGTGGATATTTTCACAAAAAAGTGAAATTTTCAAAAATCCAGAAAATTGGCTGAAAACGACTAAATATCAAGGACTCATTGGGCGAATCGCTCTGGAACTGAAATCGGAAGGCTCACTGACATTTCCCCTATCTGAAAGTCTGATAAACGCCGGAAAAAGGACTAAGTCCAAAAAAAAAATTTTTCAACTTTTTTCAATTTTACCCCCGTGGGATATATATTCTACCCACACACATTTGGAACTCTCCTGGGGTACCCTCACACATAGTATTCCCTCATTTAGTGGATATTTTCACAAAAAAGTGAAATTTTCAAAAATCCAGAAAATTGGCTGAAAACGACTAAATATCATGTACTCATTGGTCGAATCGCTCTGGAACTGAAATCAAAACGCTCACTGACATTTCCCCTATCTGAAAGTCTGATAAACGCCGGAAAAATGACTAAGTCCAAAAAAAAATTATTTTCAACTTTTTTCAATTTTACCCCCGTGGGATATATATTCTACCCACACACATTTGGAACTCTCCTGGGGTACCCTCACACATATTATTCCCTCATTTAGTGGCAATTTTCACAAAAAAGTAAAATTTTCAAAAATCCAGAAAATTGGCTGAAAATGACTAAATATCTATTACTCATTGGGCGAATCGCTCTGGAACTGAAATCGGAATGCTCACTGACATTTCCCCTATCTGAAATTCTGATAAACGCCGGAAAAAGGACTGAGTCCAAAAAAAATTTTTTTTCAACTTTTTTCAATTTTACCCCCGTGGGATATATATTCTACCCACACACATTTGGAACTCTCCTGGGGTACCCTCACACATAGTTTTCCCTCATTTAGTGGATATTTTCACAAAAAAGTGACCTTTTCAAAAATCCAGAAAATTGGCTGAAAACGACTAAATATCAAGGACTCATTGGGCAAATCACTCTGGAACTGAAATCGGAATGCTCACTGATATTTCCCCTATCTGAAAGTCTGATAAACGCCGGAAAAATGACTAAGTCCAAAAAAAAAAAATTTTCAACTTTTTTCAATTTTACCCCCGTGGGATATATATTCTACCCACACACATTTGGAACTCTCCTGGGGTACCCTCACACATATTATTCCCTCATTTAGTGGATATTTTCACAAAAAAGTGAAATTTTCAAAAATCAAGAAAATTGGCTGAAAACGACTAAATATCAAGCACTCATTGGTAGAATCGCTCTGGAACTGAAATCGGAATGCTCACTGACATTTCCCCTATCTGAAAGTCTGATAAATGCCGGAAAAATGACTAAGTCCAAAGAAAAATTATTTTCAACTTTTTTCAATTTTACCCCTGTGGGATATATATTCTACACACACACATTTGGAACTCTCCTGGGGTACCCTCACACATAGTATTCCCTCATTTAGTGGATATTTTCACAAAAAAGTGAAATTTTCAAAAATCCCGAAAATTGGCTGAAAACGACTAAATATCAAGGACTCATTGGGCGAATCGCTGTGGAACTGACATCGGAACGCTCACTGACATTTCCCCTATCTGAAAGTCTGATAAACGCCGGAAAAATGACAGTCCAAAAAAAAAAATTTTTTAACTTTTTTCAATTTTACCCCCGTGGGATATATATTCTACCCACACACATTTGGAACTCTCCTGGGGTAACCTCACACATATTATTCCCTCATTTAGTGGCAATTTTCACAAAAAAGTAAAATGTTCAAAAATCCAGAAAATTGGCTGAAAACGACTAAATATCAAGTACTCATTGGTCGAATCGCTCTGGAACTGAAATCAAAACACTCACTGACATTTCCCCTATCTGAAAGTCTGATAAACGCCGGAAAAATGACTAAGTCCAAAGAAAAAAAATTTTCAACTTTTTTCAATTTTACCCCCGTGGGATATATATTCTACCCACACACATTTGGAACTTTCCTGGGGTACCCTCACACATATTATTCCCTCATTTAGTGGATATTTTCACAAAAAAGTGAAATTTTCAAAAATCCAGAAAATTGGCTGAAAACGACTAAATATCAAGCACTCATTGGTCGAATCGCTCTGGAACTGAAATCGGAATGCTCACTGACATTTCCCCTATCTGAAAGTCTGATAAATGCCGGAAAAATGACTAAGTCCAAAAAAAAAAAATTTTTTTACTTTTTTCAATTTTACCCCTGTGGGATATATATTCTACCCACACACATTTGGAACTCTCCTGGGGTACCCTCACACATATTATTCCCTCATTTAGTGGATATTTTCACAAAAAAGTGACATTTTCAAAAATCCCGAAAATTGGCTGAAAACGACTAAATATCAAGGACTCATTGTGCGAATCGCTCTGGAACTGAAATCGGAACGCTCACTGACATTTCCCCTATCTGAAAGTCTGATAAATGCTGGAAAAAGGACTAAGTCCAAAAAAAATTTTTTTAAAACTTTTTTCAATTTTACCCCCGAGGGATATATATTCTACCCACACACATTTGGAACTCTCCTGGGGTACCGTCACACATAGTATTCCCTAATTTAGTGGATATTTTCACAAAAAAGTGAAATTTTCAAAAATCCAGAAAATTGGCTGAAAACGACTAAATATCAAGGACTCATTGGGCGAATCGCTCTGGAACTGAAATCGGAACGCTCACTGACATTTCCCCTATCTGAAAGTCTGATAAACGCCGGAAAAAGGACTAAGTCCAAAAAAAAAATTTTTCAACTTTTTTCAATTTTACCCCCGTGGGATATATATTCTACCCACACACATTTGGAACTCTCCTGGGGTACCCTCACACATAGTATTCCCTCATTTAGTGCATATTTTCACAAAAAAGTGAAATTTTCAAAAATCCAGAAAATTGGCTGAAAACGACTAAATATCATGTACTCATTGGTCGAATCGCTCTGGAACTGAAATCAAAACGCTCACTGACATTTCCCCTATCTGAAAGTCTGATAAACGCCGGAAAAATGACTAAGTCCAAAAAAAAATTATTTTCAACTTTTTTCAATTTTACCCCCGTGGGATATATATTCTACCCACACACATTTGGAACTCTCCTGGGGTACCCTCACACATATTATTCCCTCATTTAGTGGCAATTTTCACAAAAAAGTAAAATTTTCAAAAATCCAGAAAATTGGCTGAAAATGACTAAATATCTATTACTCATTGGGCGAATCGCTCTGGAACTGAAATCGGAATGCTCACTGACATTTCCCCTATCTGAAATTCTGATAAACGCCGGAAAAAGGACTGAGTCCAAAAAAAATTTTTTTTCAACTTTTTTCAATTTTACCCCCGTGAGATATATATTCTACCCACACACATTTGGAACTTTCCTGGGGTACCCTCACACATATTATTCCCTCATTTAGTGGATATTTTCACAAAAAAGTGAAATTTTCAAAAATCCAGAAAATTGGCTGAAAACGACTAAATATCAAGCACTCATTGGTCGAATCGCTCTGGAACTGAAATCGGAATGCTCACTGACATTTCACCTATCTGAAAGTCTGATAAATGCCGGAAAAATGACTAAGTCCAAAAAAAAAAAATTTTTTTACTTTTTTCAATTTTACCCCTGTGGGATATATATTCTACCCACACACATTTGGAACTCTCCTGGGGTACCCTCACACATAGTATTCCCTCATTTAGTGGATATTTTCACAAAAAAGTGAAATTTTCAAAAATCCAGAAAATTGGCTGAAAACGACTAAATATCAAGGACTCATTGGGCGAATCGCTCTGGAACTGAAATTGGAACGCTCACTGACATTTCCCCTATCTGAAAGTCTGATAAACGCCGGAAAAAGGACTAAGTCCAAAAAAAAAATTTTTCAACTTTTTTCAATTTTACCCCCGTGGGATATATATTCTACCCACACACATTTGGAACTCTCCTGGGGTACCCTCACACATAGTATTCCCTCATTTAGTGGATATTTTCACAAAAAAGTGACCTTTTCAAAAATCCAGAAAATTGGCTGAAAACGACTAAATATCAAGGACTCATTGGGCAAATCACTCTGGAACTGAAATCGGAATGCTCACTGACATTTCCCCTATCTGAAAGTCTGATAAACGCCGGAAAAATGACTAAGTCCAAAAATAAAAAATTTTCAACTTTTTTCAATTTTACCCCCGTGGGATATATATTCTACCCACACACATTTGGAACTCTCCTGGGGTACCCTCACGCATAGTATTCCCTCATTTAGTGGATATTTTCACAAAAAAGTGACATTTTCAAAAATCCCGAAAATTGGCTGAAAACGACTAAATATCAAGGACTCATTGGGCGAATCGCTGTGGTACTGACATCGGAACGCTCACTGACATTTCCCCTATCTGAAAGTCTGATAAACGCCGGAAAAATGACTAAGTCCAAAAAAAAATTATTTTCAACTTTTTTCAATTTTACCCCTGTGGGATATATATTCTACCCACACACATTTGGAACTCTCCTGGGGTACCCTCACACATAGTATTCCCTCATTTAGTGGATATTTTCACAAAAAAGTGAAATTTTCAAAAATCCCGAAAATTGGCTGAAAACGACTAAATATCAAGGACTCATTGGGCGAATCGCTGTGGAACTGACATCGGAACGCTCACTGACATTTCCCCTATCTGAAAGTCTGATAAACGCCGGAAAAATCACAGTCCAAAAAAAAAAATTTTTTAACTTTTTTCAATTTTACCCCCGTGGGATATATATTCTACCCACACACATTTGGAACTCTCCTGGGGTAACCTCACACATATTATTCCCTCATTTAGTGGCAATTTTCACAAAAAAGTAAAATGTTCAAAAATCCAGAAAATTGGCTGAAAATGACTAAATATCAAGTACTCATTGGTCGAATCGCTCTGGAACTGAAATCGGAATGCTCACTGACATTTCCCCTATCAGAAAGTCTGATAAACGCCGGAAAAAGGACTGAGTCCAAAAAAAATTTTTTTTCAACTTTTTTCAATTTTACCCCCGTGGGATATATATTCTACCCACACACATTTGGAACTTTCCTGGGGTACCCTCACACATATTATTCCCTCATTTAGTGGATATTTTCACAAAAAAGTGAAATTTTCAAAAATCCAGAAAATTGGCTGAAAACGACTAAATATCAAGCACTCATTGGTCGAATCGCTCTGGAACTGAAATCGGAATGCTCACTGACATTTCCCCTATCTGAAAGTCTTATAAATGCCGGAAAAATGACTAAGTCCAAAAAAAAAAATTTTTCAACTTTTTTCAATTTTAGCCCTGTGGGATATATATTCTACCCGCACACATTTGGAACTCTCCTGGGGTACCCTCACGCATAGTATTCCCTCATTTAGTGGTATTTTCACAAAAAAGTGAAATTTTCAAAAATCCCGAAAATTGGCTGAAAACGACTAAATATCAAGGACTCATTGGGCGAATCGCTGTGGAACTGACATAGGAACGCTCACTGACATTTCCCCTATCTGAAAGTCTGATAAACGCCGGAAAAATGACAGTCCAAAAAAAAAAAATTTTTAACTTTTTTCAATTTTACCCCGGTGGGATATATATTCTACCCACACACATTTGGAACTCTCCTGGGGTAACCTCACACATATTATTCCCTCTTTTAGTGGCAATTTTCACAAAAAAGTAAAATGTTCAAAAATCCAGAAAATTGGCTGAAAATGACTAAATATCAAGGACTCATTGGGCGAATCGCTCTGGAACTGAAATCGGATTGCTCACTGACATTTCCCCTATCTGAAAGTCTGATAAACGCCGGAAAAAGGACTAAGTCCAAAAAAAAATTTTTCAACTTTTTTCAATTTTACCCCCGTGAGATATATATTCTACCCGCACACATTTGGAACTCTCCTGGGGTACCCTCACACATACTATTCCCTCATTTAGTGGATATTTTAACAAAAAAGTGAAATTTTCAAAAATCCAGAAAATTGGCTGAAAACGACTAAATATCAAGGACTCATTGGTCGAATCGCTCTGGAACTGAAATCGGAACGCTCACTGACATTTCCCCTATCTGAAATTCTGATAAACGCCGGAAAAATGACTAAGTCCAAAAAAAAATTATTTTCAACTTTTTTCAAATTTACCCCCGTGGGATATATATTCTACCCACACACATTTGGAACTCTCCTGGGGTACCCTCACACATATTATTCCCTCATTTAGTGGCAATTTTCACAAAAAAGAAAAATTTTCAAAAATCCAGAAAATTGGCTGAAAATGACTAAATATCTAGGACTCATTGGGCGAATCGCTCTGGAACTGAAATCGGAACGCTCACTGATAGTGTTGAGCATTCCGATAGTGAAATATCGGGTATCGGCCGATATTCGCGGTATCGGAATTCCGATACTTAATTCCGATACTATTGCAATATCGTATACCGGAATCGGAAGTTCCCATAATGCAATGAGACATTTTCATTTTATTCAGCCAATGAGGATCCTAAGAAGTGTGGGCACATCCTGTTAGGCATGTAGGCATCTTAACTAATGGCATGGCTGTGATTGGCTGCTGAAATGATGTCATGATGCACTATAAAAGCCACCGCCGCCATTTTGAGCTCACTCTGCTGTGAATTCAGTTAGGGATAGGACGCTGTTGTTCTGAGGGACAGTTTTAGCTACCTATTTGCTCTATACTGCTTTACCCAAGCTACTTTCTAAATCACTGTGCCTTGCAGTGCTAGTGCACAGTTCCCTGTGCTGTTCACCGCTATCTGCAAGGTCTGTGTGTGTGAGTGCAGCTCACCCTGTAATGTGTGCTTCAGCCAAGTCTGGTTGTAGTGCACTCAGTGTGTGTCACTGCCTCATACATTGTCCTTTATTGCCAATTCATAATTTTTCCTGATATCTCCTATTAGTGTGGTGGTTCCATCTGTATTCAGCTAAATTGGTTCCAAACACACTATATAGGAGTAGATAGAGAAATTTTTTTCCGTCTTGCAGCACTAGTGCACAGTGCTCTGCATCTGTACTGTTCACCGCTGTCTGCAAGGTCTGGTGTGTGAGTGCAGCTCACCCTGTAGTGTGTGCTTCAACCCCGTCTGGTTGTAGTGCACTCAGTGTGTGTCACTGCCTCATACATTGTCCTTTATTGCCAATTCATAATTTTTCCTGATATCTCCTATTAGTGTGGTGGTTCCATCTGTATTCAGCTAAATTGGTTCCAAACACACTATATAGGAGTAGATAGAGAATTTTTTTTCCGTCTTGCAGCACTAGTGCACAGTGCTCTGCATCTGTACTGTTCACCGCTGTCTGCAAGGTCTGGTGTGTGAGTGCAGCTCACCCTGTAGTGTGTGCTTCAACCCCGTCTGGTTGTAGTGCACTCAGTGTGTGTCACTGCCTCATACATTGTCCTTTATTGCCAATTCATAATTTTTCCTGATATCTCCTATTAGTGTGGTGGTTCCATCCATATTCAGCTAAATTGATTCCAAACACACTATATAGGAGTAGATAGAGGAGCCTTTCTGCAGCATTGGGCCCTGCAGCCCCAGCCAGATTAGTATTAGCCTATTTTTTGCAGCCTCATCTATTGCATTGTAGGTTACCTTCCTACATTGTAATAGCTACAAAAAGTTTGTGATACTATCGTTATTACATCTTTAGGCACATCCAGTGTCTTTTTGTGACAAAAAAAACCTAAATAAAGTTCACCAAACACTCCACTTTACAGTTGTGTAGGCCACATTAGCTCATATTAAAGTCTAGTCCACACTTTATAAAATTAGTGTTTCTTATACCTGTTAGCAGCTGTTCAGGAATAAGCACACTAAGCCCTTAGTACTTTTCTGCCTATCTTTATCAGTCTACCAAGATGAAGAAGGCAGGGAGTAAGGCATGTGGTCGTGGTCGTGGGCGTGGGCGTGGAGTTTCTGCAGGGAGAGGACGTGAGGATTCTGTGCCTGCAGGGAGAGGACGTGGGGATTCTGTGCCTGCTGCGGGCACCAGTGACTCAGCATCCCCCAGTTTTACCAGGGAACAGTCCTTTATGCGCAGCTTTGTAGGAGCTAGCCGTACCCCACTGCTGCGCGAGGACCAAATTGAAGCCGTTGTCGGATGGATGGCAGCTAACGCATCGACTTCAATTAGTTCCAGATCCTCTCAGGTCCTGAGCACTGAAGAGCACCCATCTGTCTCTTCACCACCTGCCAAATTGCCCAGGCAGTCAGAGAGCCCTGGACAGGAGCCATCTCTACTTCTGTTCTCTGAATCTCTTGGCTTGGAAAGAGGGGGCCAGCCAAGCAGAATTCGAGAATTTGAAGAAGAGGTAGTATGCAGTGATGCGCAACCGTTTTGTCTCTCTGAATCTGAAGAGGCGGGTGGGCCAGTGCCTATGGTCAGCAGCACACCTCAGTACGCATCTGATGATGAGACTCAGGTGCCACTTTCTGGTGCGTACTGTGCTGTCGAGACTACCCAGGAGAAGCAGTTGTTTGAAGAGGGTGGTGTAGATGATGAGGTCCTTGACCCATCATGGCGTGAGGGACAGGAAGGTGGTGGGAGCAGCTCTGAGGAAGAGATTCCCCGAACGGCCCAAAAAGGAGGGAGAGGGAGGGGGCAGACTTGGTTGCCTGTAGCCTCCACTTCGGCACCCATTAGGAGCATGGCTCTTCCAAAATCCAAAGCGGGCGCTCCCAAGACTTGCAGTGCCTGGTCCTTTTTTGACACAGTTGCAGATGACATTTGCTTTGTCAAATGCAAGCTGTGTAATCAGAAGGTGAAAAGAGGGAAAAGTGTCAGCAACCTCAATACCACAAATATGTGGAAACATGTGCGGACCAAGCACGTGGTGGAGTTACACAAACACACTGAAGACCTAGGCCAACCTACAGCGCCACCTACCACCTCTTCAGCTCGTGTTGTAGCCTCTTCCTCCAGCTCACACACAGCTGGTTCGGCTTCCTCACAGGATCGCCATGGAAGAATCTCTGGCACTGTTGTACAGAGACACAGTGTAATTCCACCCACAGCACCACTTTCCCAGTCATCCTCACACTCCCAGGCCAGTCTACAGCCATCGTTAGCACAGGCATGGGAGAAAAGGCGCCCATACTCAGCAAACCACCCCCGAGCACAGGCTCTGAATGCTGGCATTGCTAAACTACTGGCCCTTGAAATGCTATCATTCAGGCTGGTGGAGACTGACACATTCCGTAACTTTATGGCATTGGCAGTCCCACAATACAACGTGCCCAGCCGCTTTTATTTCAGCAGGCAAGCCGTCCCTGCCCTGCAACATCATGTGGAGGGAAAAATTAAACATGCGCTACAAAACGCCGTCAGTAGCAAGGTCCACCTGACCACTGATGCGTGGACCAGTAAGCATGGACAGGGACGATACCTTTCCCTCACTGCCCATTGGGTAAATGTTGTGGAGCCGGGTACAGATCTTGAGAGTGGCGCTGTACGTGTTCTGCCAACTCCAAGGATTGCAGGAATCCAGTCTGTACACATTGACTCCTCCTCATACTCCAGTTCCTCTGAATCAGCGCTGCAGGAGCCGTCACGGTCTACCTCCACATCGACCCGTGAACGGTTACCTGTTATGATGACCGATATGAGCACAGCCGTGGCCAAACGTCAACAGGCCGTATTAAAATTAATTTCTTTGGGGAATCGAAGCCACACAGCGCAGGAGCTCTGGAATGCCATCAAGCAGCAGAGTGACGTGTGGTTTGTGCCAGCGAATCTCCAGCCAGGCATGGTAGTGTGTGACAATGGCCGAAATCTGGTGGCAGCTCTGGGCCTAGGCAACCTCACTCACATCCCATGTCTGGCACATGTGCTCAACTTGGTCGTGCAGAGTTTTTTGAGGGACTATCCGGATCTTGATGCACTGCTTCACAAGGTCCGCATAGAGTGCGCTCACTTGCGGCGTTCCAGCAATGCAAGATCACGCATTGCAGCTCTGCAGCGCCGATTATGTCTTCCGGAACATCGCATCATATGTGACCTACCCACCAGGTGGAATTCAACGTTACATATGTTGGAGAGGTTGTGTGAGCAGCAGGCAGCAGTAATGGAGTACCAGCTGCAGCAGGCGCAAACAAGTCGCAGTGCGCGCCGTTCACACTTCACCACCACTGAGTGGGCCTCTATGAAGGACATTTGCCACGTTTTGCGTGCCTTCGATTATTCCACGCAGATGGCGAGTGCAGATGATGCACTAGTCAGCATGACTATCCCCCTTATCTGCCTGCTTGAAAAAACACTGCAAGCACTAAGGGACGAGGTTTTGGAAGAGGTGGAGGATGAGGAGTCACAAATGCCATCTGCTTCTCTACAGTCTGCGCAACGTGGTTCCTCACAAAGGCCTAGGCAGGGGACACTTTGTGAGGAGGATGAGGAGGAGTCAATGGATGAGGAAGACATCTGTCCAGAGGAGGGAGGTACACAATGCTCTAGTAGTCAGTATCTAGAGCGAGGGTGGGGTGATGCAGAGCAGGCAGAGATCACGCCTCAAGCAGGGGACAGCGTTTCTTGGCCAGTTGGCAGTCTGCAGCACATGGTTGATTTCATGCTGCAGTGCCTCAGAAACGACCGCCGCATCGCCCACATTCTCAACACGGCTGATTATTGGGTGTCCACCCTCCTAGATCCTCGCTACCGGGACAACTTACAAAGCCTCATAACACCATTGAACCGGGAGCGTAAAATGCGGGAGTACCAAGACGCACTGGTGCATTCCATCATGTTCTCCATTCCAACCGAGAGCAGTGCTGCTAGTGCTTTACAAAGCAGCTCAGTGCGTCGAGGCAGTGGAGGAAGCTCTGCACAAAGAGGGAGCAGAAGCAGCGCCTCAGCACAAGGCAAGACCAGTATGGCCGAAATGTGGCAAAGTTTTCTGTCCCCGCCGCCACAAATGTCTACACCATCACAGACAGCTCCAGTCAGCAGGAGGCAACGTTTCCGTCAGATGGTGACAGACTACATGTCTTGCCCTCTTAGTGTACTCCCAGACGGCTCTTCTCCCTTCAAGTTTTGGGTCTGTAAGCTGGATACATGGCCAGAGCTTAGTCAGTATGCACTGGAGGTGCTAGCTTGCCCTGCTGCTAGTGTATTATCGGAACGCGTCTTTAGTGCCGCAGGTGGTGTACTAACAGACCGTCGCATGCGACTATCCTCCGATAACGTTGACCGGCTTACTTTTCTCAAAATGAACAAGGCCTGGATCTCTCATGAATTTGCCAGTCCTCTTCCAGAATAAATAATTGGTTGGCAACAGTATCCAGGTCTCCTGTTCTGTTCATGTTTCTACCACCTGAACTGTAATCCCTGAGCTCCAACACCGCCAGTTGGCGCTCGGAAGTGCCGTCTGCACAGTCAACACTTGCTGCCGTGTTATTGGGGTTCAGTAACGTCAGCTGTTCTCCTGCTGTGCGGACGGCAATTTCTCCTGATTTGTCCACATCCACTGTACTACACATTTTAAAGTTGCTCCAATTACTCCTCTGGCTCCTCTGTTTTCATTCTTATCCCTGGGCTCCAGCACCGCCAGTTGGCGCTCGGAAGTGCTGTCTGCACAGTCAACACTTGCTACCATGTTATTGGGGTTCAGTAACGTCAGCTGTTCCCCTGCTGTGCGGACGGCAATTTCTCCTGCTCTGTCCACATTCTCACTTCTACAGATTTTAAAGTTGCTCCAATTACACCTCTGGCTCCTCTGTTTTCAGTATTATCCCTGAGCTCCAACACCGCCAGTTGGCGCACGGAAGTGCCGTCTGCACAGTCAACACTTGCTGCCGTGTTATTGGGGTTCAGTAACGTCAGCTGTTCTCCTGCTGTGCGGACGGCAATTTCTCCTGCTTTGTCCAAATCCACTGTACTACACATTTTAAAGTTGCTCGAATTACACCTCTGGCTCCTCTGTTTTCATTCTTATCCCTGGGCTCCAGCACCGCCAGTTGGCGCTCGGAAGTGCCGTCTGCACAGTCAACACTTGCTGCCGTGTTATTGGGGTTCAGTAACGTCAGCTGTTCTCCTGCTGTGCGGACGGCAATTTCTCCTGCTTTGTCCACATCCACTGTACTACACATTTTAAAGTTGCTCGAATTACACCTCTGGCTCCTCTGTTTTCATTCTTATCCCTGGGCTCCAGCACCGCCAGTTGGCGCTCGGAAGTGCCGTCTGCACAGTCAACACTTGTTACCATGTTATTGGGGTTCAGTAACGTCAGCTGTTCCCCTGCTGTGTTCACGGCAATTTCTCCTGCTCTGTCCATATTCACTGTGCTACTTATTTAAAACTTGCTCCAATTACACCTCTGGCTCCTCCGTTTTTAGTATTTACCCTGGGCTCCAACACCGCCAGTTGGCGCTCGGAAGTGCTGTCTGCACAGTCAACACTTGCTGCCGTGTTATTGGGGTTCAGTAACGTCAGCTGTTCCCCTGCTGTGCGGACGGCAATTTCTCCTGCTCTGTCCACATTCTCACTACTACAGATTTTAAAGTTGCTCCAATTACACCTCTGGCTCCTCTGTTTTCATTCTTATCCCTGGGCTCCAGCACCGCCAGTTGGCGCTCGGAAGTGCTGTCTGCACAGTCAACACTTGCTACCATGTTATTGGGGTTCAGTAACGTCAGCTGTTCCCCTGCTGTGCGGACGGCAATTTCTCCTGCTCTGTCCACATTCTCACTACTACAGATTTTAAAGTTGCTCCAATTACACCTCTGGCTCCTCTGTTTTCATTCTTATCCCTGGGCTCCAGCACCGCCAGTTGGCGCTCGGAAGTGCCGTCTGCACAGTCAACACTTGCTGCCGTGTTATTGGGGTTCAGTAACGTCAGCTGTTCTCCTGCTGTGCGGACGGCAATTTCTCCTGATTTGTCCACATCCACTGTACTACACATTTTAAAGTTGCTCCAATTACTCCTCTGGCTCCTCTGTTTTCATTCTTATCCCTGGGCTCCAGCACCGCCAGTTGGCGCTCGGAAGTGCTGTCTGCACAGTCAACACTTGCTACCATGTTATTGGGGTTCAGTAACGTCAGCTGTTCCCCTGCTGTGCGGACGGCAATTTCTCCTGCTCTGTCCACATTCTCACTACTACAGATTTTAAAGTTGCTCGAATTACACCTCTGGCTCCTCTGTTTTCATTCTTATCCCTGGGCTCCAGCACCGCCAGTTGGCGCTCGGAAGTGCTGTCTGCACAGTCAACACTTGCTACCATGTTATTGGGGTTCAGTAACGTCAGCTGTTCCCCTGCTGTGCGGACGGCAATTTCTCCTGCTCTGTCCACATTCTCACTACTACAGATTTTAAAGTTGCTCCAATTACACCTCTGGCTCCTCTGTTTTCATTCTTATCCCTGGGCTCCAGCACCGCCAGTTGGCGCTCGGAAGTGCCGTCTGCACAGTCAACACTTGCTGCGGTGTTATTGGGGTTCGGTAACGTCAGCTGTTCCCCTGCTGTGTTCACGGCAATTTCTCCTGCTCTGTCCATATTCACTGTGCTACTTATTTAAAACTTGCTCCAATTACACCTCTGGCTCCTCCGTTTTTAGTATTTACCCTGGGCTCCAATACCGCTAGTTGCTGCTCAGAAGTGCCGTCTGCACAGTCAACGCTTGCTCCAATGTTATTGGGATTCAGTAACGTCAGCTGATCCCCAGCTGTGTGTCCGGCAAATTCTCCTGCTTTGTCCACATCCACTGTAGTACGGATTTAAAACCTCCTCCAAATACACCTCTGGCTCTTCTGTTTTTAGTATTTACCCTGGGCTCCAGCACCGCCAGCTGGTTCTCGGCAGTTCCATTGGCTCTTGTACCTTCTGCTACCCATCCGGGTTCCAGTACCGTCAGCTGGTCCTCGGTAGTTCCATTTGCTCTTGTATCTTCTGCTACCCATCCGGGTTCCAGTACCGTCAGCTGGTTCTCGGCAGTGTCTTTGGCACGGGTACTCCCTCCTGCCCAGCCTGGTTCCAGCACGCCAGCTGTTTCCGGGTAGTGTCAACGTCACTTTGCCTCCAATGCGTTGTCCTGTCGTGTTGCGGTCGGGTTAGCCGACTCTATGGTGCCTGCAGTTTAGGTGACTCCTATGTGGGCTGCGGGATCTGGCAATGAAGGCTGGTTCCATAGTGCCAATAGGACAAGCACCCTCTGTAGGACTGTGGGTTTTGGTAACTGCGGCCGGCTCGCGGCCTTGAACTTTTTTTTTACATGGGTACCTTCTGCTACCCATCCGGGTTCCAGTACCGTCAGCTGGTTCTCGGCAGTGCCTTTGGATTAGGTGCCTCCTTCTCGGTATCCAAGTTCCACCAACGTCTGCTGGTCCTTGGTAGTGCTTTCTGGCACAGGTACCTCCTGCTTAGTAACCGAGTTCCAGTAACATCAGCTGGTCCTCGGTAGTTCCATTGGCTCTTGTACCTTCTGCTACCCATCCGGGTTCCAGTACCGTCAGCTGGTCCTCGGTAGTTCCATTTGCTCTTGTATCTTCTGCTACCCATCCGGGTTCCAGTACCGTCAGCTGGTTCTCGGCAGTGCCTTTGGATTAGGTGCCTCCTTCTCGGTATCCAAGTTCCACCAACGTCTGCTGGTCCTTGGTAGTGCTTTCTGGCACAGGTACCTCCTGCTTAGTAACCGAGTTCCAGTAACATCAGCTGGTCCTCGGTAGTTCCATTGGCTCTTGTACCTTCTGCTACCCATCCGGGTTCCAGTACCGTCAGCTGGTCCTCGGTAGTTCCATTTGCTCTTGTATCTTCTGCTACCCATCCGGGTTCCAGTACCGTCAGCTGGTTCTCGGCAGTGTCTTTGGCACGGGTACTCCCTCCTGCCCAGCCTGGTTCCAGCACGCCAGCTGTTTCCGGGTAGTGTCAACGTCACTTTGCCTCCAATGCGTTGTCCTGTCGTGTTGCGGTCGGGTTAGCCGACTCTATGGTGCCTGCAGTTTAGGTGACTCCTATGTGGACTGCGGGATCTGGCAATGAAGGCTGGTTCCATAGTGCCAATAGGACAAGCACCCTCTGTAGGACTGTGGGTTTTGGTAACTGCGGCCGGCTCGCGGCCTTGAACTTTTTTTTTACATGGGTACCTTCTGCTACCCATCCGGGTTCCAGTACCGTCAGCTGGTTCTCGGCAGTGCCTTTGGATTAGGTGCCTCCTTCTCGGTATCCAAGTTCCACCAACGTCTGCTGGTCCTTGGTAGTGCTTTCTGGCACAGGTACCTCCTGCTTAGTAACCGAGTTCCAGTAACATCAGCTGGTCCTCGGTAGTTCCATTGGCTCTTGTACCTTCTGCTACCCATCCGGGTTCCAGTACCGTCAGCTGGTCCTCGGTAGTTCCATTTGCTCTTGTATCTTCTGCTACCCATCCGGGTTCCAGTACCGTCAGCTGGTTCTCGGCAGTGTCTTTGGCACGGGTACTCCCTCCTGCCCAGCCTGGTTCCAGCACGCCAGCTGTTTCCGGGTAGTGTCAACGTCACTTTGCCTCCAATGCGTTGTCCTGTCGTGTTGCGGTCGGGTTAGCCGACTCTATGGTGCCTGCAGTTTAGGTGACTCCTATGTGGGCTGCGGGATCTGGCAATGAAGGCTGGTTCCATAGTGCCAATAGGACAAGCACCCTCTGTAGGACTGTGGGTTTTGGTAACTGCGGCCGGCTCGCGGCCTTGAACTTTTTTTTTACATGGGTACCTTCTGCTACCCATCCGGGTTCCAGTACCGTCAGCTGGTTCTCGGCAGTGCCTTTGGATTAGGTGCCTCCTTCTCGGTATCCAAGTTCCACCAACGTCTGCTGGTCCTTGGTAGTGCTTTCTGGCACAGGTAGCTCCTGCTTAGTAACCGAGTTCCAGTAACATCAGCTGGTCCTCGGTAGTTCCATTGGCTCTTGTACCTTCTGCTACCCATCCGGGTTCCAGTAACATCAGCTGGTCCTCGGTAGTTCCATTGGCTCTTGTACCTTCTGCTACCCATCCGGGTTCCAGTACCGTCAGCTGGTTCTCGGCAGTGCCTTTGGATTAGGTGCCTCCTTCTCGGTATCCAAGTTCCACCAACGTCTGCTGGTCCTTGGTAGTGCTTTCTGGCACAGGTACCTCCTGCTTAGTAACCGAGTTCCAGTAACATCAGCTGGTCCTCGGTAGTTCCATTGGCTCTTGTACCTTCTGCTATCCATCCGGGTTCCAGTACCGTCAGCTGGTCCTCGGTAGTTCCTCAGCTTTCTTGTACCTTCTGCTACATTTCCAAGTTCAATCTTTTTGAAATGGTTCTTGGTAATCACTCTGGATCTCCCTGACGAGGACCCTGAAGACGAGGACCCTGAAGACCAACCCTAAGAAGACGAGGACCCCGAAGACAATGACCCTGAAGACGAGGACCCTGAAGACCACCCCGAAGAAGACGAGGACCCCGAAGACGAGGACCCAGAAGACCAACCCGAAGAAGACGAGGACCCCGAAGACGAGGACCCCCGAAGACGACGACCCTGAAGACCACCCCGAAGAAGACCAGGAAGATGACCCTGAAGAAGTTGACCAAGAAGACAAAGAAGAGAAGACAAGCACCAAGATACAGAAAAACAAGAGACAGAAAACCAAGAAGCAGAAATACAAGAAGCTGCAGAACAAAAAGCGGAAGAACATTAAGCATAAGACTAAAAATCAGAGCAAAAGATAATATCTAAATTATAAGCAGAAGATGACTAAGCAGTGTATGGGGGTGAGTCCGTTCCTCCTCGTGGTGCCCCTGGAAAAGACCTGCTGCTGCAGGCCAAACTGAACGCGGACAAATCCTGTTGTAAATCTTTTGTGACGGGCAGAACGAAAGGTGTAATGTCCAACCTTTTATAGATAACAACTACAGGAATGCCTGTCACAAATAAGAATATGATGAAGAAGAATATGAAGAAGATGAAGAAGTAGAATATGAAGAATGTAAAAAAAAGAATAATACGAAGAAGGTGAAGAAGAAGAAGGTGAAGAAGAAGTGGATGAAAAAGATGCTGAGGATGATGAAGGAGAAAGTGTGGGAGAAGTAAAAAAGAAGGTGAAGAGCATGGAAGTAGTGAAACATAAATATCTGACAAAATATACAAATACTTAACATAGTTAATATTTCCGTAACTCAGAACATAATAAAAAAATATTAATTCCTGCTATTCCATTTGACTGGGCTAAACCTCTATGCCTTTATTGTCTCCCCCACCTCCCCCAATACATTCTACATTATTCTTAGTTGTTTTCCTTCATGTAGAAATAACCTACAAGGAAAGAAAGGGTTTATTTTAATTCCGATATTTATGTCCCATTGACTTGCATTGGTTTCCGGTATCGGAATCGGCGATATCCGATACTTTTTCGGTATCGGTCCGATCCAATCCGATCCGATATTTCCCGATATCGGAAGGTATCGCTCAACACTACTCACTGACATTTCCCCGATCTGAAAGTCTGATAAACGCCGGAAAAATGACTAAGTCCAAAAAAAAAAATTTTAAAACTTTTTTCAATTTTACCCCCGTTGGATATATATTCTACCCACACACATTTGGAACTCTCCTGGGGTACCCTCACACATAGTATTCCCTCATTTAGTGGATATTTTCACAAAAAAGTGAAATTTTCAAAAATCCAGAAAATTGGCTGAAAACGACTAAATATCAAGGACTCATTGGTCGAATCGCTCTGGAACTGAAATCAAAACGCTCACTGACATTTCCCCTATCTGAAAGTCTGATAAACGCCGGAAAAATGACTAAGTCGAAAAAAAAATTATTTTCAACTTTTTTCAATTTTACCCCCGTGGGATATATATTCTAACCACACACATTTGGAACTCTCCTGGGGTACCCTCACACATATTATTCCCTCATTTAGTGGATATTTTAACAAAAAAGTGAAATTTTCAAAAATCCAGAAAATTGGCTGAAAACGACTAAATATCAAGGACTCATTGGTCGAATCGCTCTGAAACTGAAATCGGAACGCTCACTGACATTTCCCCTATCTGAAAGTCTGATAAACGCCGGAAAAATGACTAAGTCCAAAAAAAAATTATTTTCATCTTTTTTCAAATTTACCCCCGTGGGATATATATTCTACCCACACACATTTGGAACTCTCCTGGGGTTCCCTCACACATAGTATTCCCTCATTTAGTGGATATTTTCACAAAAAAGTGAAATTTTAAAAAATCCAGAAAATTGGCTGAAAACGACTAAATATCAAGGACTCATTGGGCGAATCGCTCTGGAACTGAAATTGGAATGCTCACTGACATTTCCCCTATCTGAAAGTCTGATAAACATCGGAAAAATGACTAAGTCCAAAAAAAAATTATTTTCAACTTTTTTCAAATTTACCCCCGTGGGATATATATTCTACCCACACACATTTGGAACTCTCCTGGGGTTCCCTCACACATAGCATTCCCTCATTTAGTGGATATTTTCACAAAAAAGTGAAATTTTAAAAAATCCAGAAAATTGGCTGAAAACGACTAAATATCAAGGACTCATTGGGCGAATCGCTCTGGAACTGAAATTGGAACGCTCACTGACATTTCCCCTATCTGAAAGTCTGATAAACGTCGGAAAAATGACTAAGTCCAAAAAAAAATTATTTTCAACTTTTTTCAAATTTACCCCCGTGGGATATATATTCTACCCACACACAGTTGGAACTCTCCTGGGGTACCCTCACACATATTATTCCCTCATTTAGTGGATATTTTAACAAAAAAGTGAAATTTTCAAAAATCCAGAAAATTGGCTGAAAACAACTAAATATCAAGGACTCATTGGTCGAATCACTCTGGAGCTGAAATCAGAACGCTCACTGACATTTCCCCTATCAGAAAGTCTGATAAACGCCGGAAAAATGACTAAGTCCAAAAAAAAATTATTTTCAACTTTTTTCAATTTTACCCCCGTGGGATATATATTCTACCCACACACATTTGGAACTCTCCTGGGGTACCCTCACACATAGTATTCCCTCATTTAGTGGATATTTTCACAAAAAAGTGACATTTTCAAAAATCCCGAAAATTGGCTGAAAACGACTAAATATCAAGGACTCATTGTGCGAATCGCTCTGGAACTGAAATCGGAACGCTCACTGACATTTCCCCTATCTGAAAGTCTGATAAATGCTGGAAAAAGGACTAAGTCCAAAAAAAATTTTTTTTCAACTTTTTTCAATTTTACCCCCGTGGGATATATATTCTACCCACACACATTTGGAACTCTCCTGGGGTACCCTCACACATAGTATTCCCTAATTTAGTGGATATTTTCACAAAAAAGTGAAATTTTCAAAAATCCAGAAAATTGGCTGAAAACGACTAAATATCAAGGACTCATTGGTCGAATCACTCTGGAACTGAAATGGGAACGCTCACTGACATTTCCCCTATCTGAAAGTCTGATAAACGCTGGAAAAATGACTAAGTCCAAAAAAAAATTATTTTCAACTTTTTTCAATTTTACCCCCGTGGGATATATATTCTACCCACACACATTTGGAACTCTCCTGGGGTACCCTCACACATAGTATTCCCTCATTTAGTGGATATTTTCACAAAAAAGTGAAATTTTCAAAAATCCAGAAAATTGGCTGAAAACGACTAAATATCAAGGACTCATTGGGCGAATCGCTCTGGAACTGAAATCGGAACGCTCACTGACATTTCCCCTATCTGAAAGTCTGATAAACGCCGGAAAAAGGACTAAGTCCAAAAAAAAAATTTTTCAACTTTTTTCAATTTTACCCCCGTGGGATATATATTCTACCCACACACATTTGGAACTCTCCTGGGGTACCCTCACACATAGTATTCCCTCATTTAGTGCATATTTTCACAAAAAAGTGAAATTTTCAAAAATCCAGAAAATTGGCTGAAAACGACTAAATATCATGTACTCATTGGTCGAATCGCTCTGGAACTGAAATCAAAACGCTCACTGACATTTCCCCTATCTGAAAGTCTGATAAACGCCGGAAAAATGACTAAGTCCAAAAAAAAATTATTTTCAACTTTTTTCAATTTTACCCCCGTGGGATATATATTCTACCCACACACATTTGGAACTCTCCTGGGGTTCCCTCACACATAGCATTCCCTCATTTAGTGGATATTTTCACAAAAAAGTGAAATTTTAAAAAATCCAGAAAATTGGCTGAAAACGACTAAATATCAAGGACTCATTGGGCGAATCGCTCTGGAACTGAAATTGGAACGCTCACTGACATTTCCCCTATCTGAAAGTCTGATAAACGTCGGAAAAATGACTAAGTCCAAAAAAAAATTATTTTCAACTTTTTTCAAATTTACCCCCGTGGGATATATATTCTACCCACACACAGTTGGAACTCTCCTGGGGTACCCTCACACATATTATTCCCTCATTTAGTGGATATTTTAACAAAAAAGTGAAATTTTCAAAAATCCAGAAAATTGGCTGAAAACAACTAAATATCAAGGACTCATTGGTCGAATCACTCTGGAGCTGAAATCAGAACGCTCACTGACATTTCCCCTATCAGAAAGTCTGATAAACGCCGGAAAAATGACTAAGTCCAAAAAAAAATTATTTTCAACTTTTTTCAATTTTACCCCCGTGGGATATATATTCTACCCACACACATTTGGAACTCTCCTGGGGTACCCTCACACATAGTATTCCCTCATTTAGTGGATATTTTCACAAAAAAGTGACATTTTCAAAAATCCCGAAAATTGGCTGAAAACGACTAAATATCAAGGACTCATTGTGCGAATCGCTCTGGAACTGAAATCGGAACGCTCACTGACATTTCCCCTATCTGAAAGTCTGATAAATGCTGGAAAAAGGACTAAGTCCAAAAAAAATTTTTTTTCAACTTTTTTCAATTTTACCCCCGTGGGATATATATTCTACCCACACACATTTGGAACTCTCCTGGGGTACCCTCACACATAGTATTCCCTCATTTAGTGGATATTTTCACAAAAAAGTGAAATTTTCAAAAATCCAGAAAATTGGCTGAAAACGACTAAATATCAAGGACTCATTGGGCGAATCGCTCTGGAACTGAAATCGGAACGCTCACTGACATTTCCCCTATCTGAAAGTCTGATAAACGCCGGAAAAAGGACTAAGTCCAAAAAAAAAATTTTTCAACTTTTTTCAATTTTACCCCCGTGGGATATATATTCTACCCACACACATTTGGAATTCTCCTGGGGTACCCTCACACATAGTATTCCCTCATTTAGTGCATATTTTCACAAAAAAGTGAAATTTTCAAAAATCCAGAAAATTGGCTGAAAACGACTAAATATCATGTACTCATTGGTCGAATCGCTCTGGAACTGAAATCAAAACGCTCACTGACATTTCCCCTATCTGAAAGTCTGATAAACGCCGGAAAAATGACTAAGTCCAAAAAAAAATTATTTTCAACTTTTTTCAATTTTACCCCCGTGGGATATATATTCTACCCACACACATTTGGAACTCTCCTGGGGTACCCTCACACATATTATTCCCTCATTTAGTGGCAATTTTCACAAAAAAGTAAAATTTTCAAAAATCCAGAAAATTGGCTGAAAATGACTAAATATCTATTACTCATTGGGCGAATCGCTCTGGAACTGAAATCGGAATGCTCACTGACATTTCCCCTATCTGAAATTCTGATAAACGCCGGAAAAAGGACTGAGTCCAAAAAAAATTTTTTTTCAACTTTTTTCAATTTTACCCCCGTGGGATATATATTCTACCCACACACATTTGGAACTCTCCTGGGGTACCCTCACACATAGTATTCCCTCATTTAGTGGATATTTTCACAAAAAAGTGACCTTTTCAAAAATCCAGAAAATTGGCTGAAAACGACTAAATATCAAGGACTCATTGGGCAAATCACTCTGGAACTGAAATCGGAATGCTCACTGACATTTCCCCTATCTGAAAGTCTGATAAACGCCGGAAAAATGACTAAGTCCAAAAAAAAAAAATTTTCAACTTTTTTCAATTTTACCCCTGAGGGATTTATATTCTACCCACACACATTTGGAACTCTCCTGGGGTACCCTCACGCATAGTATTCCCTCATTTAGTGGATATTTTCACAAAAAAGTGACATTTTCAAAAATCCCGAAAATTGGCTGAAAACGACTAAATATCAAGGACTCATTGGGCGAATCGCTGTGGTACTGACATCAGAACGCTCACTGACATTTCCCCTATCTGAAAGTCTGATAAACGCCGGAAAAATGACTAAGTCCAAAAAAAAATTATTTTCAACTTTTTTCAATTTTACCCCTGTGGGATATATATTCTACCCACACACATTTGGAACTCTCCTGGGGTACCCTCACACATAGTATTCCCTCATTTAGTGGATATTTTCACAAAAAAGTGAAATTTTCAAAAATCCCGAAAATTGGCTGAAAACGACTAAATATCAAGGACTCATTGGGCGAATCGCTGTGGAACTGACATCGGAACGCTCACTGACATTTCCCCTATCTGAAAGTCTGATAAACGCCGGAAAAATGACAGTCCAAAAAAAAAAATTTTTTAACTTTTTTCAATTTTACCCCCGTGGGATATATATTCTACCCACACACATTTGGAACTCTCCTGGGGTAACCTCACACATATTATTCCCTCATTTAGTGGCAATTTTCACAAAAAAGTAAAATGTTCAAAAATCCAGAAAATTGGCTGAAAATGACTAAATATCAAGTACTCATTGGTCGAATCGCTCTGGAACTGAAATCAAAACGCTCACTGACATTTCCCCTATCTGAAAGTCTGATAAACGCTGGAAAAATGACTAAGTCCAAAAAAAAATTATTTTCAACTTTTTTCAATTTTACCCCCGTGGGATGTATATTCTACCCACACACATTTGGAACTCTCTTGGGGTACCCTCACACATATTATTCCCTCATTTAGTGGCAATTTTCACAAAAAAGTAAAATTTTCAAAAATCCAGAAAATTGGCTGAAAATGACTAAATATCTAGGACTCATTGGGCGAATCGCTCTGGAACTGAAATCGGAATGCTCACTGACATTTCCCCTATCTGAAAGTCTGATAAACGCCGGAAAAAGGACTAAGTCCAAAAAAAAAATTTTTCAACTTTTTTCAATTTTACCCCCGTGGGATATATATTCTACCCACACACATTTGGAACTCTCCTGGGGTACCCTCACACATAGTATTCCCTCATTTAGTGCATATTTTCACAAAAAAGTGAAATTTTCAAAAATCCAGAAAATTGGCTGAAAACGACTAAATATCATGTACTCATTGGTCGAATCGCTCTGGAACTGAAATCAAAACGCTCACTGACATTTCCCCTATCTGAAAGTCTGATAAACGCCGGAAAAATGACTAAGTCCAAAAAAAAATTATTTTCAACTTTTTTCAATTTTACCCCCGTGGGATATATATTCTACCCACACACATTTGGAACTCTCCTGGGGTACCCTCACACATATTATTCCCTCATTTAGTGGCAATTTTCACAAAAAAGTAAAATTTTCAAAAATCCAGAAAATTGGCTGAAAATGACTAAATATCTATTACTCATTGGGCGAATCGCTCTGGAACTGAAATCGGAATGCTCACTGACATTTCCCCTATCTGAAATTCTGATAAACGCCGGAAAAAGGACTGAGTCCAAAAAAAATTTTTTTTCAACTTTTTTCAATTTTACCCCCGTGGGATATATATTCTACCCACACACATTTGGAACTCTCCTGGGGTACCCTCACACATAGTATTCCCTCATTTAGTGGATATTTTCACAAAAAAGTGACCTTTTCAAAAATCCAGAAAATTGGCTGAAAACGACTAAATATCAAGGACTCATTGGGCAAATCACTCTGGAACTGAAATCGGAATGCTCACTGACATTTCCCCTATCTGAAAGTCTGATAAACGCCGGAAAAATGACTAAGTCCAAAAAAAAAAAATTTTCAACTTTTTTCAATTTTACCCCCGTGGGATATATATTCTACCCACACACATTTCGAACTCTCCTGGGGTACCCTCACACATATTATTCCCTCATTTAGTGGATATTTTCACAAAAAAGTGAAATTTTCAAAAATCAAGAAAATTGGCTGAAAACGACTAAATATCAAGCACTCATTGGTCGAATCGCTCTGGAACTGAAATCGGAATGCTCACTGACATTTCCCCTATCTGAAAGTCTGATAAATGCCGGAAAAATGACTAAGTCCAAAAAAAAAAATTTTTCAACTTTTTTCAATTTTACCCCTGTGGGATTTATATTCTACCCACACACATTTGGAACTCTCCTGGGGTACCCTCACGCATAGTATTCCCTCATTTAGTGGATATTTTCACAAAAAAGTGACATTTTCAAAAATCCCGAAAATTGGCTGAAAACGACTAAATATCAAGGACTCATTGGGCGAATCGCTGTGGTACTGACATCGGAACGCTCACTGACATTTCCCCTATCTGAAAGTCTGATAAACGCCGGAAAAATGACTAAGTCCAAAAAAAAATTATTTTCAACTTTTTTCAATTTTACCCCTGTGGGATATATATTCTACCCACACACATTTGGAACTCTCCTGGGGTACCCTCACACATAGTATTCCCTCATTTAGTGGATATTTTCACAAAAAAGTGAAATTTTCAAAAATCCCGAAAATTGGCTGAAAACGACTAAATATCAAGGACTCATTGGGCGAATCGCTGTGGAACTGACATCGGAACGCTCACTGACATTTCCCCTATCTGAAAGTCTGATAAACGCCGGAAAAATGACAGTCCAAAAAAAAAAATTTTTTAACTTTTTTCAATTTTACCCCCGTGGGATATATATTCTACCCACACACATTTGGAACTCTCCTGGGGTAACCTCACACATATTATTCCCTCATTTAGTGGCAATTTTCACAAAAAAGTAAAATGTTCAAAAATCCAGAAAATTGGCTGAAAATGACTAAATATCAAGTACTCATTGGTCGAATCGCTCTGGAACTGAAATCAAAACGCTCACTGACATTTCCCCTATCTGAAAGTCTGATAAACGCTGGAAAAATGACTAAGTCCAAAAAAAAATTATTTTCAACTTTTTTCAATTTTACCCCCGTGGGATGTATATTCTACCCACACACATTTGGAACTCTCTTGGGGTACCCTCACACATATTATTCCCTCATTTAGTGGCAATTTTCACAAAAAAGTAAAATTTTCAAAAATCCAGAAAATTGGCTGAAAATGACTAAATATCTAGGACTCATTGGGCGAATCGCTCTGGAACTGAAATCGGAATGCTCACTGACATTTCCCCTATCTGAAAGTCTGATAAACGCCGGAAAAAGGACTAAGTCCAAAAAAAAAATTTTTCAACTTTTTTCAATTTTACCCCCGTGGGATATATATTCTACCCACACACATTTGGAACTCTCCTGGGGTACCCTCACACATAGTATTCCCTCATTTAGTGCATATTTTCACAAAAAAGTGAAATTTTCAAAAATCCAGAAAATTGGCTGAAAACGACTAAATATCATGTACTCATTGGTCGAATCGCTCTGGAACTGAAATCAAAACGCTCACTGACATTTCCCCTATCTGAAAGTCTGATAAACGCCGGAAAAATGACTAAGTCCAAAAAAAAATTATTTTCAACTTTTTTCAATTTTACCCCCGTGGGATATATATTCTACCCACACACATTTGGAACTCTCCTGGGGTACCCTCACACATATTATTCCCTCATTTAGTGGCAATTTTCACAAAAAAGTAAAATTTTCAAAAATCCAGAAAATTGGCTGAAAATGACTAAATATCTATTACTCATTGGGCGAATCGCTCTGGAACTGAAATCGGAATGCTCACTGACATTTCCCCTATCTGAAATTCTGATAAACGCCGGAAAAAGGACTGAGTCCAAAAAAAATTTTTTTTCAACTTTTTTCAATTTTACCCCCGTGGGATATATATTCTACCCACACACATTTGGAACTCTCCTGGGGTACCCTCACACATAGTATTCCCTCATTTAGTGGATATTTTCACAAAAAAGTGACCTTTTCAAAAATCCAGAAAATTGGCTGAAAACGACTAAATATCAAGGACTCATTGGGCAAATCACTCTGGAACTGAAATCGGAATGCTCACTGACATTTCCCCTATCTGAAAGTCTGATAAACGCCGGAAAAATGACTAAGTCCAAAAAAAAAAAATTTTCAACTTTTTTCAATTTTACCCCCGTGGGATATATATTCTACCCACACACATTTGGAACTCTCCTGGGGTACCCTCACACATATTATTCCCTCATTTAGTGGATATTTTCACAAAAAAGTGAAATTTTCAAAAATCAAGAAAATTGGCTGAAAACGACTAAATATCAAGCACTCATTGGTCGAATCGCTCTGGAACTGAAATCGGAATGCTCACTGACATTTCCCCTATCTGAAAGTCTGATAAATGCCGGAAAAATGACTAAGTCCAAAAAAAAAAATTTTTCAACTTTTTTCAATTTTACCCCTGTGGGATTTATATTCTACCCACACACATTTGGAACTCTCCTGGGGTACCCTCACGCATAGTATTCCCTCATTTAGTGGATATTTTCACAAAAAAGTGACATTTTCAAAAATCCCGAAAATTGGCTGAAAACGACTAAATATCAAGGACTCATTGGGCGAATCGCTGTGGTACTGACATCGGAACGCTCACTGACATTTCCCCTATCTGAAAGTCTGATAAACGCCGGAAAAATGACTAAGTCCAAAAAAAAATTATTTTCAACTTTTTTCAATTTTACCCCTGTGGGATATATATTCTACCCACACACATTTGGAACTCTCCTGGGGTACCCTCACACATAGTATTCCCTCATTTAGTGGATATTTTCACAAAAAAGTGAAATTTTCAAAAATCCCGAAAATTGGCTGAAAACGACTAAATATCAAGGACTCATTGGGCGAATCGCTGTGGAACTGACATCGGAACGCTCAGTGACATTTCCCCTATCTGAAAGTCTGATAAACGCCGGAAAAATGACAGTCCAAAAAAAAAAATTTTTTAACTTTTTTCAATTTTACCCCCGTGGGATATATATTCTACCCACACACATTTGGAACTCTCCTGGGGTAACCTCACACATATTATTCCCTCATTTAGTGGCAATTTTCACAAAAAAGTAAAATGTTCAAAAATCCAGAAAATTGGCTGAAAATGACTAAATATCAAGTACTCATTGGTCGAATCGCTCTGGAACTGAAATCAAAACGCTCACTGACATTTCCCCTATCTGAAAGTCTGATAAACGCTGGAAAAATGACTAAGTCCAAAAAAAAATTATTTTCAACTTTTTTCAATTTTACCCCCGTGGGATGTATATTCTACCCACACACATTTGGAACTCTCTTGGGGTACCCTCACACATATTATTCCCTCATTTAGTGGCAATTTTCACAAAAAAGTAAAATTTTCAAAAATCCAGAAAATTGGCTGAAAATGACTAAATATCTAGGACTCATTGGGCGAATCGCTCTGGAACTGAAATCGGAATGCTCACTGACATTTCCCCTATCTGAAAGTCTGATAAACGCCGGAAAAAGGACTGAGTCCAAAAAAAATTTTTTTTCAACTTTTTTCAATTTTACCCCCGTGGGATATATATTCTACCCACACACATTTGGAATTCTCCTGGGGTACCCTCACACATAGTATTCTCTCATTTAGTGGATATTTTCACAAAAAAGTGAAATTTTAAAAAATCCAGAAAATTGGCTGAAAACGACTAAATATCAAGTACTCATTGGTCGAATCGCTCTGGAACTGAAATCAAAACGCTCACTGACATTTCCCCTATCTGAAAGTCTGATAAACGCCGGAAAAATGACTAAGTCCAAAAAAAAATTATTTTCAACTTTTTTCAATTTTACCCCCGTGGGATATATATTCTACCCACACACATTTGGAACTCTCCTGGGGTACCCTCACACATATTATTCCCTCATTTAGTGGCAATTTTCACAAAAAAGTAAAATTTTCAAAAATCCAGAAAATTGGCTGAAAATGACTAAATATCTTTTACTCATTGGGCGAATCGCTCTGGAATTGAAATTGGAATGCTCACTGACATTTCCCCTATCTGAAATTCTGATAAACGCCGGAAAAAGGACTGAGTCCAAAAAAAATTTTTTTTCAACTTTTTTCAATTTTACCCCCGTGGGATATATATTCTACCCACACACATTTGGAACTCTCCTGGGGTACCCTCACACATAGTATTCCCTCATTTAGTGGATATTTTCACAAAAAAGTGACCTTTTCAAAAATCCAGAAAATTGGCTGAAAACGACTAAATATCAAGGACTCATTGGGCAAATCACTCTGGAACTGAAATCGGAATGCTCACTGACATTTCCCCTATCTGAAAGTCTGATAAACGCCGGAAAAATGACTAAGTCCAAAAAAAAAAAATTTTCAACTTTTTTCAATTTTACCCCCGTGGGATATATATTCTACCCACACACATTTGGAACTCTCCTGGGGTACCCTCACACATATTATTCCCTCATTTAGTGGATATTTTCACAAAAAAGTGAAATTTTCAAAAATCAAGAAAATTGGCTGAAAACGACTAAATATCAAGCACTCATTGGTCGAATCGCTCTGGAACTGAAATCGGAATGCTCACTGACATTTCCCCTATCTGAAAGTCTGATAAATGCCGGAAAAATGACAAAGTCCAAAAAAAAAAATTTTTCAACTTTTTTCAATTTTACCCCTGTGGGATTTATATTCTACCCACACACATTTGGAACTCTCCTGGGGTACCCTCACGCATAGTATTCCCTCATTTAGTGGATATTTTCACAAAAAAGTGACATTTTCAAAAATCCCGAAAATTGGCTGAAAACGACTAAATATCAAGGACTCATTGGGCGAATCGCTGTGGAACTGACATCGGAACGCTCACTGACATTTCCCCTATCTGAAAGTCTGATAAACGCCGGAAAAATGACAGTCCAAAAAAAAAAATTTTTTAACTTTTTTCAATTTTACCCCCGTGGGATATATATTCTACCCACACACATTTGGAACTCTCCTGGGGTACCCTCACACATAGTATTCCCTCATTTAGTGGATATTTTCACAAAAAAGTGAAATTTTCAAAAATCCAGAAAATTGGCTGAAAACGACTAAATATCAAGGACTCATTGGTCGAATCCCTCTGGAACTGAAATCAAAACGCTCACTGACATTTCCCCTATCTGAAAGTCTGATAAACGCCGGAAAAATGACTAAGTCGAAAAAAAAATTATTTTCAACTTTTTTCAATTTTACCCCCGTGGGATATATATTCTACCCACACACATTTGGAACTCTCCTGGGGTACCCTCACACATATTATTCCCTCATTTAGTGGATATTTTAACAAAAAAGTGAAATTTTCAAAAATCCAGAAAATTGGCTGAAAACGACTAAATATCAAGGACTCATTGGTCGAATCGCTCTGAAACTGAAATCGGAACGCTCACTGACATTTCCCCTATCTGAAAGTCTGATAAACGCCGGAAAAATGACTAAGTCCAAAAAAAAATTATTTTCATCTTTTTTCAAATTTACCCCCGTGGGATATATATTCTACCCACACACATTTGGAACTCTCCTGGGGTTCCCTCACACATAGTATTCCCTCATTTAGTGGATATTTTCACAAAAAAGTGAAATTTTAAAAAATCCAGAAAATTGGCTGAAAACGACTAAATATGAAGGACTCATTGGGCGAATCGCTCTGGAACTGAAATTGGAACGCTCACTGACATTTCCCCTATCTGAAAGTCTGATAAACGTCGGAAAAATGACTAAGTCCAAAAAAAAATTATTTTTAACTTTTTTCAAATTTACCCCCGTGGGATATATATTCTACCCACACACATTTGGAACTCTCCTGGGGTACCCTCACACATATTATTCCCTCATTTAGTGGATATTTTAACAAAAAAGTGAAATTTTCAAAAATCCAGAAAATTGGCTGAAAACAACTAAATATCAAGGACTCATTGGTCGAATCACTCTGGAGCTGAAATCGGAACGCTCACTGACATTTCCCCTATCTGAAAGTCTGATAAACGCCGGAAAAATGACTAAGTCGAAAAAAAAATTATTTTCAACTTTTTTCAATTTTACCCCCGTGGGATATATATTCTACCCACACACATTTGGAACTCTCCTGGGGTAACCTCACACATATTATTCCCTCATTTAGTGGCAATTTTCACAAAAAAGTAAAATGTTCAAAAATCCAGA
This sequence comes from Phyllobates terribilis, assembly GCF_046119375.1. NCBI lineage: Eukaryota > Metazoa > Chordata > Amphibia > Anura > Dendrobatidae > Phyllobates > Phyllobates terribilis. The sequence continues at coordinate 234,925,035 of NW_027362768.1, read as the reverse complement.
AAATTGGCTGAAAATGACTAAATATCAAGGACTCATTGGGCGAATCGCTCTGGAACTGAAATCGGATTGCTCACTGACATTTCCCCTATCTGAAAGTCTGATAAACGCCGGAAAAATGACTAAGTCCAAAAAAAAAAATTTTCAACTTTTTTCAATTTTACCCCCGTGGGATATATATTCTACCCACACACATTTGGAACTCTCCTGGGGTACCCTCACACATATTATTCCCTCATTTAGTGGATATTTTAACTAAAAAGTGAAATTTTCAAAAATCAAGAAAATTGGCTGAAAACAACTAAATATCAAGGACTCATTGGTCGAATCGCTCTGGAACTGAAATCGGAACGCTCACTGACATTTCCCCTGTCTGAAAGTCTGATAAACGCCGGAAAAATGACAGTCCAAAAAAAAAAATTTTTTAACTTTTTTCAATTTTACCCCCGTGGGATATATATTCTACCCACACACATTTGGAACTCTCCTGGGGTACCATCACACATATTATTCCCTCATTTAGTGGATATTTTCTCAAAAAAGTGAAATTTTCAAAAATCCAGAAAATTGGCTGAAAACGACTAAATATCAAGGACTCATTGGTCGAATCGCTCTGGAACTGAAATCGGAACGCTCACTGACATTTCCCCTATCTGAAAGTCTGATAAACGCCGGAAAAAGGACTAAGTCCAAAAAAAAAATTTTTCAACTTTTTTCAATTTTACCCCGTGAGATATATATTCTACCCGCACACATTTGGAACTCTCCTGGGGTACCCTCACACATATTATTCCCTCATTTAGTGGATATTTTAACAAAAAAGTGAAATTTTCAAAAATCCAGAAAATTGGCTGAAAACGACTAAATATCAAGGACTCATTGGTCGAATCGCTCTGAAACTGAAATCGGAACGCTCACTGACATTTCCCCTATCAGAAAGTCTGATAAACGCCGGAAAAATGACTAAGTCCAAAAAAAAAAATTTTCAACTTTTTTCAATTTTACCCCCGTGGGATATATATTCTACCCACACACATTTGGAACTCTCCTGGGGTACCCTCACACATATTATTCCCTCATTTAGTGGATATTTTCACAAAAAAGTGAAATTTTCAAAAATCCAGAAAATTGGCTGAAAACGACTAAATATCAATGACTCATTGGTCGAATCGCTCTGAAACTGAAATCGGAACGCTCACTGACATTTCCCCTATCTGAAAGTCTGATAAACGCCGGAAAAATGACTAAGTCCAAAAAAAAATTTTTTTTCAACTTTTTTCAATTTTACCCCCGTGGGATATATATTCTACCCACACACATTTGGAACTCTCCTGGGGTACCCTCACACATAGTATTCCCTCATTTAGTGGATATTTTCACAAAAAAGTGAAATTTTAAAAAATCCAGAAAATTGGCTGAAAACGACTAAATATCAAGGACTCATTGGGCGAATCGCTCTGGAACTGAAATTGGAACGCTCACTGACATTTCCCCTATCTGAAAGTCTGATAAACGTCGGAAAAATGACTAAGTCCAAAAAAAAAAAATGATTCAACTTTTTTCAATTTTACCCCCGTGGGATATATATGCTACCCACACATATTTGGAACTCTCCTGGGGTACCCTCACACATAGTATTCCCTCATTTAGTGGATATTTTCACAAAAAAGTGAAATTTTCAAAAATCCCGAAAATTGGCTGAAAACGACTAAATATCAAGGACTCATTGGGCGAATCGCTGTGGAACTGACATCAGAACGCTCACTGACATTTCCCCTGTCTGAAAGTCTGATAAACGCCGGAAAAATGACAGTCCAAAAAAAAAAATGTTTTAACTTTTTTCAATTTTACCCCCGTGGGATATATATTCTACCCACACACATTTGGAACTCTCCTGGGGTACCATCACACATATTATTCCCTCATTTAGTGGATATTTTCTCAAAAAAGTGAAATTTTCAAAAATCCAGAAAATTGGCTGAAAATGACTAAATATCAAGGACTCATTGGGCGAATCGCTCTGGAACTGAAATCAAAACGCTCACTGACATTTCCACTATCTGAAAGTCTGAAAAACGCCGGAAAAATGACTAAGTCCAAAAAAAAATTATTTTCAACTTTTTTCAATTTTACCCCGTGGGATATATATTCTACCCACACACATTTGGAACTCTCCTGGGGTACCCTCACACATATTATTCCCTCATTTAGTGGCAATTTTCACAAAAAAGTTAAATTTTCAAAAATCCAGAAAATTGGCTGAAAATGACTAAATATCAAGGACTCATTGGGCGAATCGCTCTGGAACTGAAATCGGATTGCTCACTGACATTTCCCCTATCTGAAAGTCTGATAAACGCCGGAAAAAGGACTAAGTCCAAAAAAAAAATTTTTCAACTTTTTTCAATTTTACCCCCGTGAGATATATATTCTACCCGCACACATTTGGAACTCTCCTGGGGTACCCTCACACATATTATTCCCTAATTTAGTGGATATTTTCACAAAAAAGTGAAATTTTAAAAAATCCCGAAAATTGGCTGAAAACGACTAAATATCAAGGACTCATTGGGCGAATCACTGTGGAACTGAAATCAGAACGCTCACTGACATTTCCCCTATCTGAAAGTCTGATAAACGCCGGAAAAATGACAGTCCAAAAAAAAAAATTTTTTAACTTTTTTCAATTTTACCCCCGTGGGATATATATTCTACCCACACACATTTGGAACTCTCCTGGGGTACCATCACACATATTATTCCCTCATTTAGTGGCAATTTTCACAAAAAAGTAAAATGCTCAAAAATCCAGAAAATTGGCTGAAAACGACTAAATATCAAGGACTCATTGGGCGAATCGCTCTGGAACTGAAATCGGATTGCTCACTGACATTTCCCCTATCTGAAAGTCTGATAAACGCCGGAAAAAGGACTAAGTCCAAAAAAAAATTATTTTCAACTTTTTTCAATTTTACCCCCGTGAGATATATATTCTACCCACACACATTTGGAACTCTCCTGGGGTACCCTCACACATATTATTCCCTCATTTAGTGGATATTTTAACAAAAAAGTGAAATTTTCAAAAATCAAGAAAATTGGCTGAAAACAACTAAATATCAAGGACTCATTGGTCGAATCGCTCTGGAACTGAAATCGGAACGCTCACTGACATTTCCCCTGTCTGAAAGTCTGATAAACGCCGGAAAAATGACAGTCCAAAAAAAAAAAATTTTTAACTTTTTTCAATTTTACCCCCGTGGGATATATATTCTACCCACACACATTTGGAACTCTCCTGGGGTACCATCACACATATTATTCCCTCATTTAGTGGATATTTTCTCAAAAAAGTGAAATTTTCAAAAATCCAGAAAATTGGCTGAAAACGACTAAATATCAAGGACTCATTGGTCGAATCGCTCTGGAACTGAAATCGGAACGCTCACTGACATTTCCCCTATCTGAAAGTCTGATAAACGCCGGAAAAAGGACTAAGTCCAAAAAAAAAATTTTTCAACTTTTTTCAATTTTACCCCCGTGAGATATATATTCTACCCGCACACATTTGGAACTCTCCTGGGGTACCCTCACACATATTATTCCCTCATTTAGTGGATATTTTAACAAAAAAGTGAAATTTTCAAAAATCCAGAAAATTGGCTGAAAACGACTAAATATCAAGGACTCATTGGTCGAATCGCTCTGAAACTGAAATCGGAACGCTCACTGACATTTCCCCTATCAGAAAGTCTGATAAACGCCGGAAAAATGACTAAGTCCAAAAAAAAAAATTTTCAACTTTTTTCAATTTTACCCCCGTGGGATATATATTCTACCCACACACATTTGGAACTCTCCTGGGGTACCCTCACACATATTATTCCCTAATTTAGTGGATATTTTCACAAAAAAGTGAAATTTTAAAAAATCCCGAAAATTGGCTGAAAACGACTAAATATCAAGGACTCATTGGGCGAATCACTGTGGAACTGAAATCAGAACGCTCACTGACATTTCCCCTATCTGAAAGTCTGATAAACGCCGGAAAAATGACAGTCCAAAAAAAAAAATTTTTTAACTTTTTTCAATTTTACCCCCGTGGGATATATATTCTACCCACACACATTTGGAACTCTCCTGGGGTACCATCACACATATTATTCCCTCATTTAGTGGCAATTTTCACAAAAAAGTAAAATGCTCAAAAATCCAGAAAATTGGCTGAAAACGACTAAATATCAAGGACTCATTGGGCGAATCGCTCTGGAACTGAAATCGGATTGCTCACTGACATTTCCCCTATCTGAAAGTCTGATAAACGCCGGAAAAAGGACTAAGTCCAAAAAAATATTATTTTCAACTTTTTTCAATTTTACCCCCGTGGGATATATATTCTACCCACACACATTTGGAACTCTCCTGGGGTACCCTCACACATAGTATTCCCTCATTTAGTAGATATTTTCACAAAAAAGTGAAATTTTAAAAAATCCAGAAAATTGGCTGAAAACGACTAAATATCAAGGACTCATTGGGCGAATCGCTCTGGAACTGAAATTGGAACGCTCACTGACATTTCCACTATCTGAAATTCTGAAAAACGCCGGAAAAATGACTAAGTCCAAAAAAAAATTATTTTCAACTTTTTTCAATTTTACCCCGTGGGATATATATTCTACCCACACACATTTGGAACTCTCCTGGGGTACCCTCACACATATTATTCCCTCATTTAGTGGCAATTTTCACAAAAAAGTTAAATTTTCAAAAATCCAGAAAATTGGCTGAAAATGACTAAATATCAAGGACTCATTGGGCGAATCGCTCTGGAACTGAAATCGGATTGCTCACTGACATTTCCCCTATCTGAAAGTCTGATAAACGCCGGAAAAAGGACTAAGTCCAAAAAAAAAATTTTTCAACTTTTTTCAATTTTACCCCCGTGAGATATATATTCTACCCGCACACATTTGGAACTCTCCTGGGGTACCCTCACACATATTATTCCCTAATTTAGTGGATATTTTCACAAAAAAGTGAAATTTTAAAAAATCCCGAAAATTGGCTGAAAACGACTAAATATCAAGGACTCATTGGGCGAATCACTGTGGAACTGAAATCAGAACGCTCACTGACATTTCCCCTATCTGAAAGTCTGATAAACGCCGGAAAAATGACAGTCCAAAAAAAAAAATTTTTTAACTTTTTTCAATTTTACCCCCGTGGGATATATATTCTACCCACACACATTTGGAACTCTCCTGGGGTACCATCACACATATTATTCCCTCATTTAGTGGCAATTTTCACAAAAAAGTTAAATGTTCAAAAATCCAGAAAATTGGCTGAAAATGACTAAATATCAAGGACTCATTGGTCGAATCGCTCTGGAACTGAAATCGGAACGCTCACTGACATTTCCCCTATCTGAAAGTCTGATAAACGCCGGAAAAATGACTAAGTCCAAAAAAATATTATTTTCAACTTTTTTCAATTTTACCCCCGTGGGATATATATTCTACCCACACACATTTGGAACTCTCCTGGGGTACCCTCACACATAGTATTCCCTCATTTAGTGGATATTTTCACAAAAAAGTGAAATTTTCAAAAATCCAGAAAATTGGCTGAAAACGACTAAATATCAAGGACTCATTGGGCGAATCGCTCTGGAACTGAAATCGGATTGCTCACTGACATTTCCCCTATCTGAAAGTCTGATAAACGCCGGAAAAAGGACTAAGTCCCCAAAAAAAATTTTTTCAACTTTTTTCAATTTTACCCCCGTGGGATATATATTCTACCCACACACATTTGGAACTCTCCTGGGGTACCCTCACACATAGTATTCCCTCATTTAGTGGATATTTTCACAAAAAAGTGAAATTTTAAAAAATCCAGAAAATTGGCTGAAAACGACTAAATATCAAGGACTCATTGGGCGAATCGCTCTGGAACTGAAATTGGAACGCTCACTGACATTTCCCCTATCTGAAAGTCTGATAAACGCCGGAAAAATGACTAAGTCCAAAAAAAAATTATTTTCAACTTTTTTCAGTTTTACCCCCGTGGGATATATATTCTACCCACACACATTTGGATCTCTCCTGGGGTAACCTCACACATATTATTCCCTCATTTAGTGGCAATTTTCACCAAAAAGTAAAATGTTCAAAAATCCAGAAAATTGGCTGAAAATGACTAAATATCAAGGACTCATTGGGCGAATCGCTCTGGAACTGAAATCGGAACGCTCACTGACATTTCCCCTATCTGAAAGTCTGATAAACGCCGGAAAAATGACTAAGTCCAAAAAAAAATATTTTTCAACTTTTTTCAATTTTACCCCCGTGGGATATATATTCTACCCACACACATTTGGAACTCTCCAGGGGTACCCTCACACATAGTATTCCCTCATTTAGTGGATATTTTCACAAAAAAGTGAAATTTTAAAAAATCCCGAAAATTGGCTGAAAACGACTAAATATCAAGGACTCATTGGGCGAATCGCTCTGGAACTGAAATCGGAACGCTCACTGACATTTCCCCTATCAGAAAGTCTGATAAACGCCGGAAAAATGACTAAGTCCAAAAAAAATTATTTTCAACTTTTTTCAATTTTACCCCCGTGAGATATATATTCTACCCGCACACATTTGGAACTCTCCTGGGGTACCCTCACACATATTATTCCCTCATTTAGTGGATATTTTAACAAAAAAGTGAAATTTTCAAAAATCCAGAAAATTGGCTGAAAACGACTAAATATCAAGGACTCATTGGTCGAGTCGCTCTGAAACTGAAATCGGAACGCTCACTGACATTTCCCCTATCTGAAAGTCTGATAAACGCCGGAAAAATGACAGTCCAAAAAAAAATTTTTTTTAACTTTTTTCAAATTTACCCCGTGGGATATATATTCTACCCACACACATTTGGAACTCTCCTGGGGTACCCTCACACATATTATTCCCTCATTTAGTGGCAATTTTCACAAAAAAGTAAAATTTTCAATAATCCAGAAAATTGGCTGAAAATGACTAAATATCTAGGACTCATTGGGCGAATCGCTCTGGAACTGAAATCGGAATGCTCACTGACATTTCCCCTATCTGAAAGTCTGATAAACGCCGGAAAAATGACTAAGTCCAAAAAAAAATTATTTTCAACTTTTTTCAATTTTACCCCCGAGGGATATATATTCTACCCACACACATTTGGAACTCTCCTGGGGTTCCCTCACACATAGTATTCCCTCATTTAGTGGATATTTTAACAAAAAAGTGAAATTTTCAAAAATCCAGAAAATTGGCTGAAAACAACTAAATATCAAGGACTCATTGGTCGAATCACTCTGGAGCTGAAATCGGAACGCTCACTGACATTTCCCCTATCTGAAAGTCTGATAAACGCCGGAAAAATGACTAAGTCGAAAAAAAAATTATTTTCAACTTTTTTCAATTTTACCCCCGTGGGATATATATTCTACCCACACACATTTGGAACTCTCCTGGGGTAACCTCACACATATTATTCCCTCATTTAGTGGCAATTTTCACAAAAAAGTAAAATGTTCAAAAATCCAGAAAATTGGCTGAAAATGACTAAATATCAAGGACTCATTGGGCGAATCGCTCTGGAACTGAAATCGGATTGCTCACTGACATTTCCCCTATCTGAAAGTCTGATAAACGCCGGAAAAAGGACTAAGTCCAAAAAAAAAATTTTTCAACTTTTTTCAATTTTACCCCCGTGAGATATATATTCTACCCACACACATTTGGAACTCTCCTGGGGTACCCTCACACATATTATTCCCTCATTTAGTGGATATTTTAACAAAAAAGTGAAATTTTCAAAAATCAAGAAAATTGGCTGAAAACAACTAAATATCAAGGACTCATTGGTCGAATCGCTCTGGAACTGAAATCGGAACGCTCACTGACATTTCCCCTGTCTGAAAGTCTGATAAACGCCGGAAAAATGACAGTCCAAAAAAAAAAAATTTTTAACTTTTTTCAATTTTACCCCCGTGGGATATATATTCTACCCACACACATTTGGAACTCTCCTGGGGTACCATCACACATATTATTCCCTCATTTAGTGGATATTTTCTCAAAAAAGTGAAATTTTCAAAAATCCAGAAAATTGGCTGAAAACGACTAAATATCAAGGACTCATTGGTCGAATCGCTCTGGAACTGAAATCGGAACGCTCACTGACATTTCCCCTATCTGAAAGTCTGATAAACGCCGGAAAAAGGACTAAGTCCAAAAAAAAAATTTTTCAACTTTTTTCAATTTTACCCCCGTGAGATATATATTCTACCCGCACACATTTGGAACTCTCCTGGGGTACCCTCACACATATTATTCCCTCATTTAGTGGATATTTTAACAAAAAAGTGAAATTTTCAAAAATCCAGAAAATTGGCTGAAAACGACTAAATATCAAGGACTCATTGGTCGAATCGCTCTGAAACTGAAATCGGAACGCTCACTGACATTTCCCCTATCAGAAAGTCTGATAAACGCCGGAAAAATGACTAAGTCCAAAAAAAAAAATTTTCAACTTTTTTCAATTTTACCCCCGTGGGATATATATTCTACCCACACACATTTGGAACTCTCCTGGGGTACCCTCACACATATTATTCCCTAATTTAGTGGATATTTTCACAAAAAAGTGAAATTTTAAAAAATCCCGAAAATTGGCTGAAAACGACTAAATATCAAGGACTCATTGGGCGAATCACTGTGGAACTGAAATCAGAACGCTCACTGACATTTCCCCTATCTGAAAGTCTGATAAACGCCGGAAAAATGACAGTCCAAAAAAAAAAATTTTTTAACTTTTTTCAATTTTACCCCCGTGGGATATATATTCTACCCACACACATTTGGAACTCTCCTGGGGTACCATCACACATATTATTCCCTCATTTAGTGGCAATTTTCACAAAAAAGTTAAATGTTCAAAAATCCAGAAAATTGGCTGAAAATGACTAAATATCAAGGACTCATTGGTCGAATCGCTCTGGAACTGAAATCGGAACGCTCACTGACATTTCCCCTATCTGAAAGTCTGATAAACGCCGGAAAAATGACTAAGTCCAAAAAAATATTATTTTCAACTTTTTTCAATTTTACCCCCGTGGGATATATATTCTACCCACACACATTTGGAACTCTCCTGGGGTACCCTCACACATAGTATTCCCTCATTTAGTGGATATTTTCACAAAAAAGTGAAATTTTCAAAAATCCAGAAAATTGGCTGAAAACGACTAAATATCAAGGACTCATTGGGCGAATCGCTCTGGAACTGAAATCGGATTGCTCACTGACATTTCCCCTATCTGAAAGTCTGATAAACGCCGGAAAAAGGACTAAGTCCCCAAAAAAAATTTTTTCAACTTTTTTCAATTTTACCCCCGTGGGATATATATTCTACCCACACACATTTGGAACTCTCCTGGGGTACCCTCACACATAGTATTCCCTCATTTAGTGGATATTTTCACAAAAAAGTGAAATTTTAAAAAATCCAGAAAATTGGCTGAAAACGACTAAATATCAAGGACTCATTGGGCGAATCGCTCTGGAACTGAAATTGGAACGCTCACTGACATTTCCACTATCTGAAATTCTGAAAAACGCCGGAAAAATGACTAAGTCCAAAAAAAAATTATTTTCAACTTTTTTCAATTTTACCCCGTGGGATATATATTCTACCCACACACATTTGGAACTCTCCTGGGGTACCCTCACACATATTATTCCCTCATTTAGTGGCAATTTTCACAAAAAAGTTAAATTTTCAAAAATCCAGAAAATTGGCTGAAAATGACTAAATATCAAGGACTCATTGGGCGAATCGCTCTGGAACTGAAATCGGATTGCTCACTGACATTTCCCCTATCTGAAAGTCTGATAAACGCCGGAAAAAGGACTAAGTCCAAAAAAAAAATTTTTCAACTTTTTTCAATTTTACCCCCGTGAGATATATATTCTACCCGCACACATTTGGAACTCTCCTGGGGTACCCTCACACATATTATTCCCTAATTTAGTGGATATTTTCACAAAAAAGTGAAATTTTAAAAAATCCCGAAAATTGGCTGAAAACGACTAAATATCAAGGACTCATTGGGCGAATCACTGTGGAACTGAAATCAGAACGCTCACTGACATTTCCCCTATCTGAAAGTCTGATAAACGCCGGAAAAATGACAATCCAAAAAAAAAAAATTTTTTAACTTTTTTCAATTTTACCCCCGTGGGATATATATTCTACCCACACACATTTGGAACTCTCCTGGGGTACCATCACACATATTATTCCCTCATTTAGTGGCAATTTTCACAAAAAAGTAAAATATTCAAAAATCCAGAAAATTGGCTGAAAATGACTAAATATCAAGGACTCATTGGTCGAATCGCTCTGGAACTGAAATCGGAACGCTCACTGACATTTCCCCTATCTGAAAGTCTGATAAACGCCGGAAAAATGACTAAGTCCAAAAAAAAATTATTTTCAACTTTTTTCAGTTTTACCCCCGTGGGATATATATTCTACCCACACACATTTGGATCTCTCCTGGGGTAACCTCACACATATTATTCCCTCATTTAGTGGCAATTTTCACCAAAAAGTAAAATGTTCAAAAATCCAGAAAATTGGCTGAAAATGACTAAATATCAAGGACTCATTGGGCGAATCGCTCTGGAACTGAAATCGGAACGCTCACTGACATTTCCCCTATCTGAAAGTCTGATAAACGCCGGAAAAATGACTAAGTCCAAAAAAAAATATTTTTCAACTTTTTTCAATTTTACCCCCGTGGGATATATATTCTACCCACACACATTTGGAAATCTCCAGGGGTACCCTCACACATAGTATTCCCTCATTTAGTGGATATTTTCACAAAAAAGTGAAATTTTCAAAAATCCAGAAAATTGGCTGAAAACGACTAAATATCAAGGACTCATTGGGCGAATCGCTCTGGAACTGAAATCGGAACGCTCACTGACATTTCCCCTATCAGAAAGTCTGATAAACGCCGGAAAAATGACTAAGTCCAAAAAAAATTATTTTCAACTTTTTTCAATTTTACCCCCGTGAGATATATATTCTACCCGCACACATTTGGAACTCTCCTGGGGTACCCTCACACATATTATTCCCTCATTTAGTGGATATTTTAACAAAAAAGTGAAATTTTCAAAAATCCAGAAAATTGGCTGAAAACGACTAAATATCAAGGACTCATTGGTCGAGTCGCTCTGAAACTGAAATCGGAACGCTCACTGACATTTCCCCTATCTGAAAGTCTGATAAACGCCGGAAAAATGACAGTCCAAAAAAAAATTTTTTTTAACTTTTTTCAAATTTACCCCGTGGGATATATATTCTACCCACACACATTTGGAACTCTCCTGGGGTACCCTCACACATATTATTCCCTCATTTAGTGGCAATTTTCACAAAAAAGTAAAATTTTCAATAATCCAGAAAATTGGCTGAAAATGACTAAATATCTAGGACTCATTGGGCGAATCGCTCTGGAACTGAAATCGGAATGCTCACTGACATTCCCCCTATCTGAAAGTCTGATAAACGCCGGAAAAATGACTAAGTCCAAAAAAAAATTATTTTCAACTTTTTTCAATTTTACCCCCGAGGGATATATATTCTACCCACACACATTTGGAACTCTCCTGGGGTTCCCTCACACATAGTATTCCCTCATTTAGTGGATATTTTCACAAAAAAGTGAAATTTTCAAAAATCCAGAAAATTGGCTGAAAACGACTAAATATCAAGGACTCATTGGGCGAATCGCTCTGGAACTGAAATCGGATTGCTCACTGACATTTCCCCTATCTGAAAGTCTGATAAACGCCGGAAAAAGGACTAAGTCCCCAAAAAAATTTTTTTCAACTTTTTTCAATTTTACCCCCGTGGGATATATATTCTACCCACACACATTTGGAACTCTCCTGGGGTACCCTCACACATAGTATTCCCTCATTTAGTGGATATTTTCACAAAAAAGTGAAATTTTAAAAAATCCAGAAAATTGGCTGAAAACGACTAAATATCAAGGACTCATTGGGCGAATCGCTCTGGAACTGAAATTGGAACGCTCACTGACATTTCCCCTATCTGAAAGTCTGATAAACGTCGGAAAAATGACTAAGTCCAAAAAAAAAAAATGTTTCAACTTTTTTCAATTTTACCCCCGTGGGATATATATTCTACCCACACATATTTGGAACTCTCCTGGGGTACCCTCACACATAGTATTCCCTCATTTAGTGGATATTTTCACAAAAAAGTGAAATTTTCAAAAATCCCGAAAATTGGCTGAAAACGACTAAATATCAAGGACTCATTGGGCGAATCGCTGTGGAACTGACATCAGAACGCTCACTGACATTTCCCCTATCTGAAAGTCTGATAAACGCCGGAAAAATGACAGTCCGAAAAAAAATTTTTTTTAACTTTTTTCAATTTTACCCCCGTGGGATATATATTCTACCCACACACATTTGGAACTCTCCTGGGGTACCATCACACATATTATTCCCTCATTTAGTGGATATTTTCTCAAAAAAGTGAAATTTTCAAAAATCCAGAAAATTGGCTGAAAACGACTAAATATCAAGGACTCATTGGTCGAATCGCTCTGGAACTGAAATCGGAACGCTCACTGACATTTCCCCTATCTGAAAGTCTGATAAACGCCGGAAAAATGACTAAGTCCAAAAAAAAATTATTTTCAACTTTTTTCAGTTTTACCCCCGTGGGATATATATTCTACCCACACACATTTGGAACTCTCCTGGGGTAACCTCACACATATTATTCCCTCATTTAGTGGCAATTTTCACAAAAAAGTAAAATGTTCAAAAATCCAGAAAATTGGCTGAAAATGACTAAATATCAAGGACTCATTGGGCGAATCGCTCTGGAACTGAAATCGGAACGCTCACTGACATTTCCCCTATCTGAAAGTCTGATAAACGCCGGAAAAATGACTAAGTCCAAAAAAAAAAATTTTTCAACTTTTTTCAATTTTACCCCCGTGGGATATATATTCTACCCACACACATTTGGAACTCTCCAGGGGTACCCTCACACATAGTATTCCCTCATTTAGTGGATATTTTCACAAAAAAGTGAAATTTTCAAAAATCCAGAAAATTGGCTGAAAACGACTAAATATCAAGGACTCATTGGGCGAATCGCTCTGGAACTGAAATCGGATTGCTCACTGACATTTCCCCTATCTGAAAGTCTGATAAACGCCGGAAAAAGGACTAAGTCCAAAAAAAATTTTTTTTCAACTTTTTTCAATTTTACCCCCGTGGGATATATATTCTACCCACACACATTTGGAACTCTCCTGGGGTACCCTCACACATAGTATTCCCTCATTTAGTGGATATTTTCACAAAAAAGTGAAATTTTAAAAAATCCAGAAAATTGGCTGAAAACGACTAAATATCAAGGACTCATTGGGCGAATCGCTGTGGAACTGACATCAGAACGCTCACTGACATTTCCCCTATCTGAAAGTCTGATAAACGCCGGAAAAATTACAGTCCAAAAAAAAAAAAATTTTAACTTTTTTCAATTTTACCCCCGTGGGATATATATTCTACCCACACACATTTGGAACTCTCCTGGGGTACCATCACACATATTATTCCCTCATTTAGTGGATATTTTCTCAAAAAAGTGAAATTTTCAAAAATCCAGAAAATTGGCTGAAAACGACTAAATATCAAGGACTCATTGGTCGAATCGCTCTGGAACTGAAATCGGAACGCTCACTGACATTTCCCCTATCTGAAAGTCTGATAAACGCCGGAAAAATGACTAAGTCCAAAAAAAAATTATTTTCAACTTTTTTCAGTTTTACCCCCGTGGGATATATATTCTACCCACACACATTTGGAACTCTCCTGGGGTAACCTCACACATATTATTCCCTCATTTAGTGGCAATTTTCACCAAAAAGTAAAATGTTCAAAAATCCAGAAAATTGGCTGAAAATGACTAAATATCAAGGACTCATTGGGCGAATCGCTCTGGAACTGAAATCGGAACGCTCACTGACATTTCCCCTATCTGAAAGTCTGATAAACGCCGGAAAAATGACTAAGTCCAAAAAAAAATATTTTTCAACTTTTTTCAATTTTACCCCCGTGGGATATATATTCTACCCACACACATTTGGAACTCTCCAGGGGTACCCTCACACATAGTATTCCCTCATTTAGTGGATATTTTCACAAAAAAGTGAAATTTTCAAAAATCCAGAAAATTGGCTGAAAACGACTAAATATCAAGGACTCATTGGGCGAATCGCTCTGGAACTGAAATCGGAACGCTCACTGACATTTCCCCTATCAGAAAGTCTGATAAACGCCGGAAAAATGACTAAGTCCAAAAAAAATTATTTTCAACTTTTTTCAATTTTACCCCCGTGAGATATATATTCTACCCGCACACATTTGGAACTCTCCTGGGGTACCCTCACACATATTATTCCCTCATTTAGTGGATATTTTAACAAAAAAGTGAAATTTTCAAAAATCCAGAAAATTGGCTGAAAACGACTAAATATCAAGGACTCATTGGTCGAGTCGCTCTGAAACTGAAATCGGAACGCTCACTGACATTTCCCCTATCTGAAAGTCTGATAAACGCCGGAAAAATGACAGTCCAAAAAAAAAAATTTTTTAACTTTTTTCAAATTTACCCCGTGGGATATATATTCTACCCACACACATTTGGAACTCTCCTGGGGTACCCTCACACATATTATTCCCTCATTTAGTGGCAATTTTCACAAAAAAGTAAAATTTTCAATAATCCAGAAAATTGGCTGAAAATGACTAAATATCTAGGACTCATTGGGCGAATCGCTCTGGAACTGAAATCGGAATGCTCACTGACATTTCCCCTATCTGAAAGTCTGATAAACGCCGGAAAAATGACTAAGTCCAAAAAAAAATTATTTTCAACTTTTTTCAATTTTACCCCCGAGGGATATATATTCTACCCACACACATTTGGAACTCTCCTGGGGTTCCCTCACACATAGTATTCCCTCATTTAGTGGATATTTTCACAAAAAAGTGAAATTTTCAAAAATCCAGAAAATTGGCTGAAAACGACTAAATATCAAGGACTCACTGGGCGAATCGCTCTGGAACTGAAATCGGATTGCTCACTGACATTTCCCCTATCTGAAAGTCTGATAAACGCCGGAAAAAGGACTAAGTCCCCAAAAAAATTTTTTTCAACTTTTTTCAATTTTACCCCCGTGGGATATATATTCTACCCACACACATTTGGAACTCTCCTGGGGTACCCTCACACATAGTATTCCCTCATTTAGTGGATATTTTCACAAAAAAGTGAAATTTTAAAAAATCCAGAAAATTGGCTGAAAACGACTAAATATCAAGGACTCATTGGGCGAATCGCTCTGGAACTGAAATTGGAACGCTCACTGACATTTCCCCTATCTGAAAGTCTGATAAACGTCGGAAAAATGACTAAGTCCAAAAAAAAAAAATGTTTCAACTTTTTTCAATTTTACCCCCGTGGGATATATATTCTACCCACACATATTTGGAACTCTCCTGGGGTACCCTCACACATAGTATTCCCTCATTTAGTGGATATTTTCACAAAAAAGTGAAATTTTCAAAAATCCCGAAAATTGGCTGAAAACGACTAAATATCAAGGACTCATTGGGCGAATCGCTGTGGAACTGACATCAGAACGCTCACTGACATTTCCCCTATCTGAAAGTCTGATAAACGCCGGAAAAATGACAGTCCAAAAAAAAAAATTTTTTAACTTTTTTCAATTTTACCCCCGTGGGATATATATTCTACCCACACACATTTGGAACTCTCCTGGGGTACCATCACACATATTATTCCCTCATTTAGTGGATATTTTCTCAAAAAAGTGAAATTTTCAAAAATCCAGAAAATTGGCTGAAAACGACTAAATATCAAGGACTCATTGGTCGAATCGCTCTGGAACTGAAATCGGAACGCTCACTGACATTTCCCCTATCTGAAAGTCTGATAAACGCCGGAAAAATGACTAAGTCCAAAAAAAAATTATTTTCAACTTTTTTCAGTTTTACCCCCGTGGGATATATATTCTACCCACACACATTTGGAACTCTCCTGGGGTAACCTCACACATATTATTCCCTCATTTAGTGGCAATTTTCACAAAAAAGTAAAATGTTCAAAAATCCAGAAAATTGGCTGAAAATGACTAAATATCAAGGACTCATTGGGCGAATCGCTCTGGAACTGAAATCGGAACGCTCACTGACATTTCCCCTATCTGAAAGTCTGATAAACGCCGGAAAAATGACTAAGTCCAAAAAAAAAAATTTTTCAACTTTTTTCAATTTTACCCCCGTGGGATATATATTCTACCCACACACATTTGGAACTCTCCAGGGGTACCCTCACACATAGTATTCCCTCATTTAGTGGATATTTTCACAAAAAAGTGAAATTTTCAAAAATCCAGAAAATTGGCTGAAAACGACTAAATATCAAGGACTCATTGGGCGAATCGCTCTGGAACTGAAATCGGATTGCTCACTGACATTTCCCCTATCTGAAAGTCTGATAAACGCCGGAAAAAGGACTAAGTCCAAAAAAAATTTTTTTTCAACTTTTTTCAATTTTACCCCCGTGGGATATATATTCTACCCACACACATTTGGAACTCTCCTGGGGTACCCTCACACATAGTATTCCCTCATTTAGTGGATATTTTCACAAAAAAGTGAAATTTTAAAAAATCCAGAAAATTGGCTGAAAACGACTAAATATCAAGGACTCATTGGGCGAATCGCTCTGGAACTGAAATTGGAACGCTCACTGACATTTCCACTATCTGAAATTCTGAAAAACGCCGGAAAAATGACTAAGTCCAAAAAAAAATTATTTTCAACTTTTTTCAATTTTACCCCGTGGGATATATATTCTACCCACACACATTTGGAACTCTCCTGGGGTACCCTCACACATATTATTCCCTCATTTAGTGGCAATTTTCACAAAAAAGTTAAATTTTCAAAAATCCAGAAAATTGGCTGAAAATGACTAAATATCAAGGACTCATTGGGCGAATCGCTCTGGAACTGAAATCGGATTGCTCACTGACATTTCCCCTATCTGAAAGTCTGATAAACGCCGGAAAAAGGACTAAGTCCAAAAAAAAAATTTTTCAACTTTTTTCAATTTTACCCCCGTGAGATATATATTCTACCCGCACACATTTGGAACTCTCCTGGGGTACCCTCACACATATTATTCCCTAATTTAGTGGATATTTTCACAAAAAAGTGAAATTTTAAAAAATCCCGAAAATTGGCTGAAAACGACTAAATATCAAGGACTCATTGGGCGAATCACTGTGGAACTGAAATCAGAACGCTCACTGACATTTCCCCTATCTGAAAGTCTGATAAACGCCGGAAAAATTACAGTCCAAAAAAAAAAAAATTTTAACTTTTTTCAATTTTACCCCCGTGGGATATATATTCTACCCACACACATTTGGAACTCTCCTGGGGTACCATCACACATATTATTCCCTCATTTAGTGGATATTTTCTCAAAAAAGTGAAATTTTCAAAAATCCAGAAAATTGGCTGAAAACGACTAAATATCAAGGACTCATTGGTCGAATCGCTCTGGAACTGAAATCGGAACGCTCACTGACATTTCCCCTATCTGAAAGTCTGATAAACGCCGGAAAAATGACTAAGTCCAAAAAAAAATTATTTTCAACTTTTTTCAGTTTTACCCCCGTGGGATATATATTCTACCCACACACATTTGGAACTCTCCTGGGGTAACCTCACATATATTATTCCCTCATTTAGTGGCAATTTTCACCAAAAAGTAAAATGTTCAAAAATCCAGAAAATTGGCTGAAAATGACTAAATATCAAGGACTCATTGGGCGAATCGCTCTGGAACTGAAATCGGAACGCTCACTGACATTTCCCCTATCTGAAAGTCTGATAAACGCAGGAAAAATGACTAAGTCCAAAAAAAAAAATTTTCAACTTTTTTCAATTTTACCCCCGAGGGATATATATTCTACCCACACACATTTGGAACTCTCCTGGGGTTCCCTCACACATAGTATTCCCTCATTTAGTGGATATTTTCACAAAAAAGTGAAATTTTCAAAAATCCAGAAAATTGGCTGAAAACGACTAAATATCAAGGACTCATTGGGCGAATCGCTCTGGAACTGAAATCGGATTGCTCACTGACATTTCCCCTATCTGAAAGTCTGATAAACGCCGGAAAAAGGACTAAGTCCCCAAAAAATTTTTTTTCAACTTTTTTCAATTTTACCCCCGTGGGATATATATTCTACCCACACACATTTGGAACTCTCCTGGGGTACCCTCACACATAGTATTCCCTCATTTAGTGGATATTTTCACAAAAAAGTGAAATTTTAAAAAATCCAGAAAATTGGCTGAAAACGACTAAATATCAAGGACTCATTGGGCGAATCGCTCTGGAACTGAAATTGGAACGCTCACTGACATTTCCCCTATCTGAAAGTCTGATAAACGCCGGAAAAATGACAGTCCAAAAAAAAAAATTTTTTAACTTTTTTCAATTTTACCCCCGTGGGATATATATTCTACCCACACACATTTGGAACTCTCCTGGGGTACCATCACACATATTATTCCCTCATTTAGTGGATATTTTCTCAAAAAAGTGAAATTTTCAAAAATCCAGAAAATTGGCTGAAAACGACTAAATATCAAGGACTCATTGGGCGAATCGCTCTGGAACTGAAATCGGAATGCTCACTGACATTTCCCCTATCTGAAAGTCTGATAAACGCAGGAAAAATGACTAAGTCCAAAAAAAAAAATTTTCAACTTTTTTCAATTTTACCCCCGAGGGATATATATTCTACCCACACACATTTGGAACTCTCCTGGGGTTCCCTCACACATAGTATTCCCTCATTTAGTGGATATTTTCACAAAAAAGTGAAATTTTCAAAAATCCAGAAAATTGGCTGAAAACGACTAAATATCAAGGACTCATTGGGCGAATCGCTCTGGAACTGAAATCGGATTGCTCACTGACATTTCCCCTATCTGAAAGTCTGATAAACGCCGGAAAAAGGACTAAGTCCCCAAAAAATTTTTTTTCAACTTTTTTCAATTTTACCCCCGTGGGATATATATTCTACCCACACACATTTGGAACTCTCCTGGGGTACCCTCACACATAGTATTCCCTCATTTAGTGGATATTTTCACAAAAAAGTGAAATTTTCAAAAATCCCGAAAATTGGCTGAAAACGACTAAATATCAAGGACTCATTGGGCGAATCGCTGTGGAACTGACATCAGAACGCTCACTGACATTTCCCCTATCTGAAAGTCTGATAAACGCCGGAAAAATTACAGTCCAAAAAAAAAAAAATTTTAACTTTTTTCAATTTTACCCCCGTGGGATATATATTCTACCCACACACATTTGGAACTCTCCTGGGGTACCATCACACATATTATTCCCTCATTTAGTGGATATTTTCTCAAAAAAGTGAAATTTTCAAAAATCCAGAAAATTGGCTGAAAACGACTAAATATCAAGGACTCATTGGTCGAATCGCTCTGGAACTGAAATCGGAACGCTCACTGACATTTCCCCTATCTGAAAGTCTGATAAACGCCGGAAAAATGACTAAGTCCAAAAAAAAATTATTTTCAACTTTTTTCAGTTTTACCCCCGTGGGATATATATTCTACCCACACACATTTGGAACTCTCCTGGGGTAACCTCACACATATTATTCCCTCATTTAGTGGCAATTTTCACCAAAAAGTAAAATGTTCAAAAATCCAGAAAATTGGCTGAAAATGACTAAATATCAAGGACTCATTGGGCGAATCGCTCTGGAACTGAAATCGGAACGCTCACTGACATTTCCCCTATCTGAAAGTCTGATAAACGCCGGAAAAATGACTAAGTCCAAAAAAAAAAATTTTTTAACTTTTTTCAATTTTACCCCCGTGGGATATATATTCTACCCACACACATTTGGAACTCTCCAGGGGTACCCTCACACATAGTATTCCCTCATTTAGTGGATATTTTCACAAAAAAGTGAAATTTTCAAAAATCCAGAAAATTGGCTGAAAACGACTAAATATCAAGGACTCATTGGGCGAATCGCTCTGGAACTGAAATCGGAACGCTCACTGACATTTCCCCTATCAGAAAGTCTGATAAACGCCGGAAAAATGACTAAGTCCAAAAAAAATTATTTTCAACTTTTTTCAATTTTACCCCCGTGAGATATATATTCTACCCGCACACATTTGGAACTCTCCTGGGGTACCCTCACACATATTATTCCCTCATTTAGTGGATATTTTAACAAAAAAGTGAAATTTTCAAAAATCCAGAAAATTGGCTGAAAACGACTAAATATCAAGGACTCATTGGTCGAGTCGCTCTGAAACTGAAATCGGAACGCTCACTGACATTTCCCCTATCTGAAAGTCTGATAAACGCCGGAAAAATGACTAAGTCCAAAAAAAAAAATTTTCAACTTTTTTCAATTTTACCCCCGAGGGATATATATTCTACCCACACACATTTGGAACTCTCCTGGGGTTCCCTCACACATAGTATTCCCTCATTTAGTGGATATTTTCACAAAAAAGTGAAATTTTCAAAAATCCAGAAAATTGGCTGAAAACGACTAAATATCAAGGACTCATTGGGCGAATCGCTCTGGAACTGAAATCGGATTGCTCACTGACATTTCCCCTATCTGAAAGTCTGATAAACGCCGGAAAAAGGACTAAGTCCAAAAAAAATTTTTTTTCAACTTTTTTCAATTTTACCCCCGTGGGATATATATTCTACCCACACACATTTGGAACTCTCCTGGGGTACCCTCACACATAGTATTCCCTCATTTAGTGGATATTTTCACAAAAAAGTGAAATTTTAAAAAATCCAGAAAATTGGCTGAAAACGACTAAATATCAAGGACTCATTGGGCGAATCGCTCTGGAACTGAAATCGGATTGCTCACTGACATTTCCCCTATCTGAAAGTCTGATAAACGTCGGAAAAATGACTAAGTCCAAAAAAAAAAAATTTTTCAACTTTTTTCAATTTTACCCCCGAGGGATATATATTCAACCCGCACACATTTGGAACTCTCCTGGGGTACCCTCACACATATTATTCCCTCATTTAGTGGATATTTTAACAAAAAAGTGAAATTTTCAAAAATCCAGAAAATTGGCTGAAAACAACTAAATATCAAGGACTCATTGGGCGAATCGCTCTGGAACTGAAATCGGAACGCTCACTGACATTTCCCCTATCAGAAAGTCTGATAAACGCCGGAAAAATGACTAAGTCCAAAAAAAAATTATTTTCAACTTTTTTCAATTTTACCCCCGTGAGATATATATTCTACCCGCACACATTTGGAACTCTCCTGGGGTACCCTCACACATATTATTCCCTCATTTAGTGGATATTTTAACAAAAAAGTGAAATTTTCAAAAATCCAGAAAATTGGCTGAAAACGACTAAATATCAAGGACTCATTGGTCGAGTCGCTCTGAAACTGAAATCGGAACGCTCACTGACATTTCCCCTATCTGAAAGTCTGATAAACGCCGGAAAAATGACAGTCCAAAAAAAAAAATTTTTTAACTTTTTTCAATTTTACCCCCGTGGGATATATATTCTATCCACACACATTTGGAACTCTCCTGGGGTACCATCACACATATTATTCCCTCATTTAGTGGATATTTTCTCAAAAAAGTGAAATTTTCAAAAATCCAGAAAATTGGCTGAAAACGACTAAATATCAAGGACTCATTGGGCGAATCGCTCTGGAACTGAAATCGGATTGCTCACTGACATTTCCCCTATCTGAAAGTCTGATAAACGCCGGAAAAAGGACTAAGTCCAAAAAAAATTTTTTTTCAACTTTTTTCAATTTTACCCCCGTGGGATATATATTCTACCCACACACATTTGGAACTCTCCTGGGGTACCCTCACACATAGTATTCCCTCACTTAGTGGATATTTTCACAAAAAAGTGACATTTTAAAAAATCCAGAAAATTGGCTGAAAACGACTAAATATCAAGGACTCATTGGGCGAATCGCTCTGGAACTGAAATTGGAACGCTCACTGACATTTCCCCTATCTGAAAGTCTGATAAACGTCGGAAAAATGACTAAGTCCCAAAAAAAAAAATGTTTCAACTTTTTTCAATTTTACCCCCGTGGGATATATATTCTACCCACACATATTTGGAACTCTCCTGGGGTACCCTCACACATAGTATTCCCTCATTTAGTGGATATTTTCACAAAAAAGTGAAATTTTCAAAAATCCCGAAAATTGGCTGAAAACGACTAAATATCAAGGACTCATTGGGCGAATCGCTGTGGAACTGACATCAGAACGCTCACTGACATTTCCCCTATCTGAAAGTCTGATAAACGCCGGAAAAATGACAGTCCAAAAAAAAAAATTTTTTAACTTTTTTCAATTTTACCCCCGTGGGATATATATTCTACCCACACACATTTGGAACTCTCCTGGGGTACCATCACACATATTATTCCCTCATTTAGTGGATATTTTCTCAAAAAAGTGAAATTTTCAAAAATCCAGAAAATTGGCTGAAAACGACTAAATATCAAGGACTCATTGGTCGAATCGCTCTGGAACTGAAATCGGAACGCTCACTGACATTTCCCCTATCTGAAAGTCTGATAAACGCCGGAAAAATGACTAAGCCCAAAAAAAAATTATTTTCAACTTTTTTCAGTTTTACCCCCGTGGGATATATATTCTACCCACACACATTTGGAACTCTCCTGGGGTAACCTCACACATATTATTCCCTCATTTAGTGGCAATTTTCACAAAAAAGTAAAATGTTCAAAAATCCAGAAAATTGGCTGAAAATGACTAAATATCAAGGACTCATTGGGCGAATCGCTCTGGAACTGAAATCGGAACGCTCACTGACATTTCCCCTATCTGAAAGTCTGATAAACGCCGGAAAAATGACTAAGTCCAAAAAAAAAAATTTTTCAACTTTTTTCAATTTTACCCCCGTGGGATATATATTCTACCCACACACATTTGGAACTCTCCAGGGGTACCCTCACACATAGTATTCCCTCATTTAGTGGATATTTTCACAAAAAAGTGAAATTTTCAAAAATCCAGAAAATTGGCTGAAAACGACTAAATATCAAGGACTCATTGGGCGAATCGCTCTGGAACTGAAATCGGATTGCTCACTGACATTTCCCCTATCTGAAAGTCTGATAAACGCCGGAAAAAGGACTAAGTCCAAAAAAAATTTTTTTTCAACTTTTTTCAATTTTACCCCCGTGGGATATATATTCTACCCACACACATTTGGAACTCTCCTGGGGTACCCTCACACATAGTATTCCCTCATTTAGTGGATATTTTCACAAAAAAGTGAAATTTTAAAAAATCCAGAAAATTGGCTGAAAACGACTAAATATCAAGGACTCATTGGGCGAATCGCTCTGGAACTGAAATCGGATTGCTCACTGACATTTCCCCTATCTGAAAGTCTGATAAACGTCGGAAAAATGACTAAGTCCAAAAAAAAATTATTTTTCAACTTTTTTCAATTTTACCCCCGAGGGATATATATTCAACCCGCACACATTTGGAACTCTCCTGGGGTACCCTCACACATATTATTCCCTCATTTAGTGGATATTTTAACAAAAAAGTGAAATTTTCAAAAATCCAGAAAATTGGCTGAAAACGACTAAATATCAAGGACTCATTGGTCGAGTCGCTCTGAAACTGAAATCGGAACGCTCACTGACATTTCCCCTATCTGAAAGTCTGATAAACGCCGGAAAAATGACAGTCCAAAAAAAAAAATTTTTTAACTTTTTTCAATTTTACCCCCGTGGGATATATATTCTATCCACACACATTTGGAACTCTCCTGGGGTACCATCACACATATTATTCCCTCATTTAGTGGATATTTTCTCAAAAAAGTGAAATTTTCAAAAATCCAGAAAATTGGCTGAAAACGACTAAATATCAAGGACTCATTGGGCGAATCGCTCTGGAACTGAAATCGGATTGCTCACTGACATTTCCCCTATCTGAAAGTCTGATAAACGCCGGAAAAAGGACTAAGTCCAAAAAAAATTTTTTTTCAACTTTTTTCAATTTTACCCCCGTGGGATATATATTCTACCCACACACATTTGGAACTCTCCTGGGGTACCCTCACACATAGTATTCCCTCACTTAGTGGATATTTTCACAAAAAAGTGACATTTTAAAAAATCCAGAAAATTGGCTGAAAACGACTAAATATCAAGGACTCATTGGGCGAATCTCTCTGGAACTGAAATTGGAACGCTCACTGACATTTCCCCTATCAGAAAGTCTGATAAACGCCGGAAAAATTACTAAGTCCAAAAAAAAATTATTTTCAACTTTTTTCAATTTTACCCCCGTGGGATATATATTCTACCCACACACATTTGGAACTCTCCTGGGGTACCCTCACACATATTATTCCCTCATTCAGTGGCAATTTTCACAAAAAAGTAAAATTTTCAAAAATCCAGAAAATTGGCTGAAAATGACTAAATATCAAGGACTCATTGGGCGAATCGCTCTGGAACTGAAATCGGAACGCTCACTGACATTTCCCCTATCTGAAAGTCTGATAAACGCCGGAAAAATGACAGTCCAAAAAAAAAAATTTTTTAACTTTTTTCAAATTTACCCCCGTGGGATATATATTCTACCCACATACATTTGGAACTCTCCTGGGGTACCCTCACACATATTATTCCCTCATTTAGTGGCAATTTTCACAAAAAAGTAAAATTTTCAATAATCCAGAAAATTGGCTGAAAATGACTAAATATCTAGGACTCATTGGGCGAATCGCTCTGGAACTGAAATCGGAATGCTCACTGGCATTTCCCCTATCTGAAAGTCTGATAAACGCCGGAAAAATGACTAAGTCCAAAAAAAAAAATTTTCAACTTTTTTCAATTTTACCCCCGAGGGATATATATTCTACCCACACACATTTGGAACTCTCCTGGGGTTCCCTCACACATAGTATTCCCTCATTTAGTGGATATTTTCACAAAAAAGTGAAATTTTCAAAAATCCAGAAAATTGGCTGAAAACGACTAAATATCAAGGACTCATTGGGCGAATCGCTCTGGAACTGAAATCGGATTGCTCACTGACATTTCCCCTATCTGAAAGTCTGATAAACGCCGGAAAAAGGACTAAGTCCCCAAAAAATTTTTTTTCAACTTTTTTCAATTTTACCCCCGTGGGATATATATTCTACCCACACACATTTGGAACTCTCCTGGGGTACCCTCACACATAGTATTCCCTCATTTAGTGGATATTTTCACAAAAAAGTGAAATTTTAAAAAATCCAGAAAATTGGCTGAAAACGACTAAATATCAAGGACTCATTGGGCGAATCGCTCTGGAACTGAAATTGGAACGCTCACTGACATTTCCCCTATCTGAAAGTCTGATAAACGTCGGAAAAATGACTAAGTCCCAAAAAAAAAAATGTTTCAACTTTTTTCAATTTTACCCCCGTGGGATATATATTCTACCCACACATATTTGGAACTCTCCTGGGGTACCCTCACACATAGTATTCCCTCATTTAGTGGATATTTTCACAAAAAAGTGAAATTTTCAAAAATCCCGAAAATTGGCTGAAAATGACTAAATATCAAGGACTCATTGGGCGAATCGCTGTGGAACTGACATCAGAACGCTCACTGACATTTCCCCTATCTGAAAGTCTGATAAACGCCGGAAAAATGACAGTCCAAAAAAAAAAATTTTTTAACTTTTTTCAATTTTACCCCCGTGGGATATATATTCTACCCACACACATTTGGAACTATCCTGGGGTACCATCACACATATTATTCCCTCATTTAGTGGATATTTTCTCAAAAAAGTGAAATTTTCAAAAATCCAGAAAATTGGCTGAAAACGACTAAATATCAAGGACTCATTGGTCGAATCGCTCTGGAACTGAAATCGGAACGCTCACTGACATTTCCCCTATCTGAAAGTCTGATAAACGCCGGAAAAATGACTAAGTCCAAAAAAAAATTATTTTCAACTTTTTTCAGTTTTACCCCCGTGGGATATATATTCTACCCGCACACATTTGGAACTCTCCTGGGGTACCCTCACACATATTATTCCCTCATTTAGTGGATATTTTCTCAAAACAGTGAAATTTTCAAAAATCCAGAAAATTGGCTGAAAACGACTAAATATCAAGGACTCATTGGGCGAATCGCTCTGGAACTGAAATCGGATTGCTCACTGACATTTCCCCTATCTGAAAGTCTGATAAACGCCGGAAAAAGGACTAAGTCCAAAAAAAATTGTTTTTCAACTTTTTTCAATTTTACCCCTGTGGGATATATATTCTACCCACACACATTTGGAACTCTCCTGGGGTACCCTCACACATAGTATTCCCTCATTTAGTGGATATTTTCACAAAAAAGTGAAATTTTAAAAAATCCAGAAAATTGGCTGAAAACGACTAAATATCAAGGACTCATTGGGCGAATCGCTCTGGAACTGAAATTGGAACGCTCACTGACATTTCTCCTATCTGAAAGTCTGATAAACGTCGGAAAAATGACTAAGTCCAAAAAAAAAAAATTTTTCAACTTTTTTCAATTTTACCCCCGAGGGATATATATTCAACCCGCACACATTTGGAACTCTCCTGGGGTACCCTCACACATATTATTCCCTCATTTAGTGGCAATTTTCACAAAAAAGTAAAATTTTCAAAAATCCAGAAAATTGGCTGAAAACGACTAAATATCAAGGACTCATTGGGCGAATCGCTCTGGAACTGAAATCGGAACGCTCACTGACATTTCCCCTATCTGAAAGTCTGATAAACGCCGGAAAAATGACTAAGTCCAAAAAAAAAAATTTTTCAACTTTTTTCAATTTTACCCCCGTGGGATATATATTCTACCCACACACATTTGGAACTCTCCAGGGGTACCCTCACACATAGTATTCCCTCATTTAGTGGATATTTTCACAAAAAAGTGAAATTTTCAAAAATCCAGAAAATTGGCTGAAAACGACTAAATATCAAGGACTCATTGGTCGAGTCGCTCTGAAACTGAAATCGGAACGCTCACTGACATTTCCCCTATCTGAAAGTCTGATAAACGCCGGAAAAATGACAGTCCAAAAAAAAAAATTTTTTAACTTTTTTCAAATTTACCCCCGTGGGATATATATTCTACCCACATACATTTGGAACTCTCCTGGGGTACCCTCACACATATTATTCCCTCATTTAGTGGCAATTTTCACAAAAAAGTAAAATTTTCAATAATCCAGAAAATTGGCTGAAAATGACTAAATATCTAGGACTCATTGGGCGAATCGCTCTGGAACTGAAATCGGAATGCTCACTGGCATTTCCCCTATCTGAAAGTCTGATAAACGCCGGAAAAATGACTAAGTCCAAAAAAAAAAATTTTCAACTTTTTTCAATTTTACCCCCGAGGGATATATATTCTACCCACACACATTTGGAACTCTCCTGGGGTTCCCTCACACATAGTATTCCCTCATTTAGTGGATATTTTCACAAAAAAGTGAAATTTTAAAAAATCCAGAAAATTGGCTGAAAACGACTAAATATCAAGGACTCATTGGGCGAATCGCTCTGGAACTGAAATCGGATTGCTCACTGACATTTCCCCTATCTGAAAGTCTGATAAACGTCGGAAAAATGACTAAGTCCAAAAAAAAAAAATTTTTCAACTTTTTTCAATTTTACCCCCGAGGGATATATATTCAACCCGCACACATTTGGAACTCTCCTGGGGTACCCTCACACATATTATTCCCTCATTTAGTGGATATTTTAACAAAAAAGTGAAATTTTCAAAAATCTAGAAAATTGGCTGAAAACAACTAAATATCAAGGACTCATTGGTCGAATCGCTCTGGAACTGAAATCGGAACGCTCACTGACATTTCCCCTATCTGAAAGTCTGATAAACGCCGGAAAAAGGACTAAGTCCCCAAAAAATTTTTTTTCAACTTTTTTCAATTTTACCCCCGTGGGATATATATTCTACCCACACACATTTGGAACTCTCCTGGGGTACCCTCACACATAGTATTCCCTCATTTAGTGGATATTTTCACAAAAAAGTGAAATTTTAAAAAATCCAGAAAATTGGCTGAAAACGACTAAATATCAAGGACTCATTGGGCGAATCGCTCTGGAACTGAAATTGGAACGCTCACTGACATTTCCCCTATCTGAAAGTGTGATAAACGTCGGAAAAATGACTAAGTCCCAAAAAAAAAAATGTTTCAACTTTTTTCAATTTTACCCCCGTGGGATATATATTCTACCCACACATATTTGGAACTCTCCTGGGGTACCCTCACACATAGTATTCCCTCATTTAGTGGATATTTTCACAAAAAAAGTGAAATTTTCAAAAATCCCGAAAATTGGCTGAAAACGACTAAATATCAAGGACTCATTGGGCGAATCGCTGTGGAACTGACATCAGAACGCTCACTGACATTTCCCCTATCTGAAAGTCTGATAAACGCCGGAAAAATGACAGTCCAAAAAAAAAAATTTTTTAACTTTTTTCAATTTTACCCCCGTGGGATATATATTCTACCCACACACATTTGGAACTCTCCTGGGGTACCATCACACATATTATTCCCTCATTTAGTGGATATTTTCTCAAAAAAGTGAAATTTTCAAAAATCCAGAAAATTGGCTGAAAACGACTAAATATCAAGGACTCATTGGTCGAATCGCTCTGGAACTGAAATCGGAACGCTCACTGACATTTCCCCTATCTGAAAGTCTGATAAACGCCGGAAAAATGACTAAGTCCAAAAAAAAATTATTTTCAACTTTTTTCAGTTTTACCCCCGTGGGATATATATTCTACCCACACACATTTGGAACTCTCCTGGGGTAACCTCACACATATTATTCCCTCATTTAGTGGCAATTTTCACAAAAAAGTAAAATGTTCAAAAATCCAGAAAATTGGCTGAAAATGACTAAATATCAAGGACTCATTGGGCGAATCGCTCTGGAACTGAAATCGGAACGCTCACTGACATTTCCCCTATCTGAAAGTCTGATAAACGCCGGAAAAATGACAAAGTCCAAAAAAAAAAATTTTTCAACTTTTTTCAATTTTACCCCCGTGGGATATATATTCTACCCACACACATTTGGAACTCTCCAGGGGTACCCTCACACATAGTATTCCCTCATTTAGTGGATATTTTCACAAAAAAGTGAAATTTTCAAAAATCCAGAAAATTGGCTGAAAACGACTAAATATCAAGGACTCATTGGGCGAATCGCTCTGGAACTGAAATCGGATTGCTCACTGACATTTCCCCTATCTGAAAGTCTGATAAACGCCGGAAAAAGGACTAAGTCCAAAAAAAATTTTTTTTCAACTTTTTTCAATTTTACCCCCGTGGGATATATATTCTACCCACACACATTTGGAACTCTCCTGGGGTACCCTCACACATAGTATTCCCTCATTTAGTGGATATTTTCACAAAAAAGTGAAATTTTAAAAAATCCAGAAAATTGGCTGAAAACGACTAAATATCAAGGACTCATTGGGCGAATCGCTCTGGAACTGAAATTGGAACGCTCACTGACATTTCTCCTATCTGAAAGTCTGATAAACGTCGGAAAAATGACTAAGTCCAAAAAAAAAAAATTTTTCAACTTTTTTCAATTTTACCCCCGAGGGATATATATTCAACCCGCACACATTTGGAACTCTCCTGGGGTACCCTCACACATATTATTCCCTCATTTAGTGGATATTTTAACAAAAAAGTGAAATTTTCAAAAATCCAGAAAATTGGCTGAAAACAACTAAATATCAAGGACTCATTGGTCGAATCGCTCTGGAACTGAAATCGGAACGCTCACTGACATTTCCCCTATCAGAAAGTCTGATAAACGCCGGAAAAATGACTAAGTCCAAAAAAAAATTATTTTCAACTTTTTTCAATTTTACCCCCGTGGGATATATATTCTACCCACACACATTTGGAACTCTCCTGGGGTACCCTCACACATATTATTCCCTCATTTAGTGGCAATTTTCACAAAAAAGTAAAATTTTCAAAAATCCAGAAAATTGGCTGAAAATGACTAAATATCAAGGACTCATTGGGCGAATCGCTCTGGAACTGAAATCGGAATGCTCACTGACATTTCCCCTATCTGAAAGTCTGATAAACGCCGGAAAAAGGACTAAGTCCAAAAAAAATTTTTTTTCAACTTTTTTCAATTTTACCCCCGTGGGATATATATTCTACCCACACACATTTGGAACTCTCCTGGGGTACCCTCACACATAGTATTCCCTCACTTAGTGGATATTTTCACAAAAAAGTGACATTTTAAAAAATCCAGAAAATTGGCTGAAAACGACTAAATATCAAGGACTCATTGGGCGAATCTCTCTGGAACTGAAATTGGAACGCTCACTGACATTTCCCCTATCTGAAAGTCTGATAAATGCCGGAAAAATGACTAAGTCGAAAAAAAAGATTTTTTCAACTTTTTTCAATTTTACCCCTGTGGGATATATATTCTACCCACACACATTTGGAACTCTCCTGGGGTACCCTCACGCATAGTATTCCCTCATTTAGTGGATATTTTCACAAAAAAGTGAAATTTTCAAAAATCCCGAAAATTGGCTGAAAACGACTAAATATCAAGGACTCATTGGGCGAATCGCTGTGGAACTGACATCGGAACGCTCACTGACATTTCCCCTATCTGAAAGTCTGATAAACGCAGGAAAAATGACAGTCCAAAAAAAAAAAATGTTTTAACTTTTTTCAATTTTACCCCCGTGGGATATATATTCTATCCACACACATTTGGAACTCTCCTGGGGTACCCTCACACATAGTATTCCCTCACTTAGTGGATATTTTCACAAAAAAGTGAAATTTTAAAAAATCCAGAAAATTGGCTGAAAACGACTAAATATCAAGGACTCATTGGGCGAATCTCTCTGGAACTGAAATTGGAACGCTCACTGACATTTCCCCTATCTGAAAGTCTGATAAACGCCGGAAAAATGACTAAGTCCAAAAAAAAATTATTTTCAACTTTTTTCAATTTTACCCCCGTGGGATATATATTCTACCCACACACATTTGGAACTCTCCTGGGGTACCCTCACACATAGTATTCCCTCATTTAGTGGATATTTTCACAAAAAAGTGAAATTTTCAAAAATCCAGAAAATTGGCTGAAAACGACTAAATATCAAGGAATCATTGGGCAAATCGCACTGGAACTGAAATCGGAATGCTCACTGACATTTCCCCTATCTGAAAGTCTGATAAATGCTGGAAAAATGACTAAGTCCAAAAAAAAAATTTTTTCAACTTTTTTCAATTTTACCCCTGTGGGATATATATTCTACCCACACACATTTGGAACTCTCCTGGGGTACCCTCACGCATAGTATTCCCTCATTTAGTGGATATTTTCACAAAAAAGTGAAATTTTCAAAAATCCCGAAAATTGGCTGAAAACGACTAAATATCAAGGACTCATTGGGCGAATCGCTGTGGAACTGAAATCGGAACGCTCAATGACATTTCCCCTATCTGAAAGTCTGATAAACGGCGGAAAAATGACAGTCCAAAAAAAAAAATTTTTTAACTTTTTTCAATTTTACCCCCGTGGGATATATATTCAACCCGCACACATTTGGAACTCTCCTGGGGTACCCTCACACATATTATTCCCTCATTTAGTGGCAATTTTCACAAAAAAGTAAAATTTTCAAAAATCCAGAAAATTGGCTGAAAATGACTAAATATCAAGGACTCATTGGGCGAATCGCTCTGGAACTGAAATCGGAATGCTCACTGACATTTCCCCTATCTGAAAGTCTGATAAACGCTGGAAAAATGACTAAGTCCAAAAAAAAATTATTTTCAACTTTTTTCAATTTTACCCCTGTGGGATATATATTCTACCCACACACATTTGGAACTCTCCTGGGGTACCCTCACGCATAGTATTCCCTCATTTAGTGGATATTTTCACAAAAAAGTGAAATTTTCAAAAATCCCGAAAATTGGCTGAAAACGACTAAATATCAAGGACTCATTGGGCGAATCGCTGTGGAACTGAAATCGGAACGCTCACTGACATTTCCCCTATCTGAAAGTCTGATAAACGCCGGATAAATTACTAAGTCCAAAAAAAAATTATTTTCAACTTTTTTCAATTTTACCCCCGTGGGATATATATTCTACCCACACACATTTGGAACTCTCCTGGGGTACCCTCACACATAGTATTCCCTCCTTTAGTGGATATTTTCACAAAAAAGTGAAATTTTCAAAAATCCAGAAAATTGGCTGAAAACGACTAAATATCAAGGACTCATTGGGCAAATCGCACTGGAACTGAAATCGGAATGCTCACTGACATTTCCCCTATCTGAAAGTCTGATAAATGCTGGAAAAATGACTAAGTCCAAAAAAAAAATTTTTTCAACTTTTTTCAATTTTACCCCTGTGGGATATATATTCTACCCACACACATTTGGAACTCTCCTGGGGTACCCTCACGCATAGTATTCCCTCATTTAGTGGATATTTTCACAAAAAAGTGAAATTTTCAAAAATCCCGAAAATTGGCTGAAAACGACTAAATATCAAGGACTCATTGGGCGAATCGCTGTGGAACTGAAATCGGAACGCTCACTGACATTTCCCCTATCTGAAAGTCTGATAAACGCCGGAAAAATGACAGTCCAAAAAAAAAAATTTTTTAACTTTTTTCAATTTTACCCCCGTGGGATATATATTCTACCCACACACATTTGGAACTCTCCTGGGGTACCCTCACACATATTATTCCCTCATTTAGTGGCAATTTTCACAAAAAAGTAAAATTTTCAAAAATCCAGAAAATTGGCTGAAAATGACTAAATATCAAGGACTCATTGGGCGAATCGCTCTGGAACTGAAATCGGAATGCTCACTGACATTTCCCCTATCTGAAAGTCTGATAAACGCCGGAAAAATGACTAAGTCCAAAAAAAATTATTTTCAACTTTTTTCAATTTTACCCCCGTGGGATATATATTCTACCCACACACATTTGGAACTCTCCTGGGGTACCCTCACACATATTATTCCCTCATTTAGTGGCAATTTTCACAAAAAAGTAAAATTTTCAAAAATCCAGAAAATTGGCTGAAAATGACTAAATATCAAGGACTCATTGGGCGAATCGCTCTGGAACTGAAATCGGAATGCTCACTGACATTTCCCCTATCTGAAAGTCTGATAAACGCCGGAAAAATGACTAAGTCCAAAAAAAAATTATTTTCAACTTTTTTCAATTTTACCCCTGTGGGATATATATTCTACCCACACACATTTGGAACTCTCCTGGGGTACCCTCACGCATAGTATTCCCTCATTTAGTGGATATTTTCACAAAAAAGTGAAATTTTCAAAAATCCCGAAAATTGGCTGAAAACGACTAAATATCAAGGACTCATTGGGCGAATCGCTGTGGAACTGAAATCGGAACGCTCACTGACATTTCCCCTATCTGAAAGTCTGATAAACGCCGGAAAAATGACAGTCCAAAAAAAAAAATTTTTTAACTTTTTTCAATTTTACCCCCGTGGGATATATATTCTACCCACACACATTTGGAACTCTCCTGGGGTACCATCACACATATTATTCCCTCATTTAGTGGATATTTTCTCAAAAAAGTGAAATTTTCAAAAATCCAGAAAATTGGCTGAAAACGACTAAATATCAAGGACTCATTGGTCGAATCGCTCTGGAACTGAAATCGGAACGCTCACTGACATTTCCCCTATCTGAAAGTCTGATAAACGCCGGAAAAATGACTAAGTCCAAAAAAAAATAATTTTCAACTTTTTTCAATTTTACCCCAGTGGGATATATATTCTACCCACACACATTTGGAACTCTCCTGGGGTAACCTCACACATATTATTCCCTCATTTAGTGGCAATTTTCACAAAAAAGTAAAATGTTCAAAAATCCAGAAAATTGGCTGAAAATGACTAAATATCAAGGACTCATTGGGCGAATCGCTCTGGAACTGAAATCGGATTGCTCACTGACATTTCCCCTATCTGAAAGTCTGATAAACGCCGGAAAAAGGACTAAGTCCAAAAAAAATTTTTTTTCAACTTTTTTCAATTTTACCCCCGTGGGATATATATTCTACCCACACACATTTGGAACTCTCCTGGGGTACCCTCACACATATTATTCCCTCATTTAGTGGATATTTTCTCAAAAAAGTGAAATTTTCAAAAATCCAGAAAATTGGCTGAAAACGACTAAATATCAAGGACTCATTGGGCGAATCGCTCTGGAACTGAAATCGGATTGCTCACTGACATTTCCCCTATCTGAAAGTCTGATAAACGTCGGAAAAATGACTAAGTCCAAAAAAAAAAAATTTTTCAACTTTTTTCAATTTTACCCCCGAGGGATATATATTCAACCCGCACACATTTGGAACTCTCCTGGGGTACCCTCACACATATTATTCCCTCATTTAGTGGATATTTTAACAAAAAAGTGAAATTTTCAAAAATCTAGAAAATTGGCTGAAAACAACTAAATATCAAGGACTCATTGGTCGAATCGCTCTGGAACTGAAATCGGAACGCTCACTGACATTTCCCCTATCTGAAAGTCTGATAAACGCCGGAAAAAGGACTAAGTCCCCAAAAAATTTTTTTTCAACTTTTTTCAATTTTACCCCCGTGGGATATATATTCTACCCACACACATTTGGAACTCTCCTGGGGTACCCTCACACATAGTATTCCCTCATTTAGTGGATATTTTCACAAAAAAGTGAAATTTTAAAAAATCCAGAAAATTGGCTGAAAACGACTAAATATCAAGGACTCA
The DNA here is from genome assembly GCF_046119375.1 of Phyllobates terribilis. Classification (NCBI taxonomy): domain Eukaryota; kingdom Metazoa; phylum Chordata; class Amphibia; order Anura; family Dendrobatidae; genus Phyllobates; species Phyllobates terribilis. The sequence continues at coordinate 234,889,822 of NW_027362768.1, read as the reverse complement.
TTGGGCGAATCGCTCTGGAACTGAAATTGGAACGCTCACTGACATTTCCCCTATCTGAAAGTGTGATAAACGTCGGAAAAATGACTAAGTCCCAAAAAAAAAAATGTTTCAACTTTTTTCAATTTTACCCCCGTGGGATATATATTCTACCCACACATATTTGGAACTCTCCTGGGGTACCCTCACACATAGTATTCCCTCATTTAGTGGATATTTTCACAAAAAAAGTGAAATTTTCAAAAATCCCGAAAATTGGCTGAAAACGACTAAATATCAAGGACTCATTGGGCGAATCGCTGTGGAACTGACATCAGAACGCTCACTGACATTTCCCCTATCTGAAAGTCTGATAAACGCCGGAAAAATGACAGTCCAAAAAAAAAAATTTTTTAACTTTTTTCAATTTTACCCCCGTGGGATATATATTCTACCCACACACATTTGGAACTCTCCTGGGGTACCATCACACATATTATTCCCTCATTTAGTGGATATTTTCTCAAAAAAGTGAAATTTTCAAAAATCCAGAAAATTGGCTGAAAACGACTAAATATCAAGGACTCATTGGTCGAATCGCTCTGGAACTGAAATCGGAACGCTCACTGACATTTCCCCTATCTGAAAGTCTGATAAACGCCGGAAAAATGACTAAGTCCAAAAAAAAATTATTTTCAACTTTTTTCAGTTTTACCCCCGTGGGATATATATTCTACCCACACACATTTGGAACTCTCCTGGGGTAACCTCACACATATTATTCCCTCATTTAGTGGCAATTTTCACAAAAAAGTAAAATGTTCAAAAATCCAGAAAATTGGCTGAAAATGACTAAATATCAAGGACTCATTGGGCGAATCGCTCTGGAACTGAAATCGGAACGCTCACTGACATTTCCCCTATCTGAAAGTCTGATAAACGCCGGAAAAATGACAAAGTCCAAAAAAAAAAATTTTTCAACTTTTTTCAATTTTACCCCCGTGGGATATATATTCTACCCACACACATTTGGAACTCTCCAGGGGTACCCTCACACATAGTATTCCCTCATTTAGTGGATATTTTCACAAAAAAGTGAAATTTTCAAAAATCCAGAAAATTGGCTGAAAACGACTAAATATCAAGGACTCATTGGGCGAATCGCTCTGGAACTGAAATCGGATTGCTCACTGACATTTCCCCTATCTGAAAGTCTGATAAACGCCGGAAAAAGGACTAAGTCCAAAAAAAATTTTTTTTCAACTTTTTTCAATTTTACCCCCGTGGGATATATATTCTACCCACACACATTTGGAACTCTCCTGGGGTACCCTCACACATAGTATTCCCTCATTTAGTGGATATTTTCACAAAAAAGTGAAATTTTAAAAAATCCAGAAAATTGGCTGAAAACGACTAAATATCAAGGACTCATTGGGCGAATCGCTCTGGAACTGAAATTGGAACGCTCACTGACATTTCTCCTATCTGAAAGTCTGATAAACGTCGGAAAAATGACTAAGTCCAAAAAAAAAAAATTTTTCAACTTTTTTCAATTTTACCCCCGAGGGATATATATTCAACCCGCACACATTTGGAACTCTCCTGGGGTACCCTCACACATATTATTCCCTCATTTAGTGGATATTTTAACAAAAAAGTGAAATTTTCAAAAATCCAGAAAATTGGCTGAAAAAAACTAAATATCAAGGACTCATTGGTCGAATCGCTCTGGAACTGAAATCGGAACGCTCACTGACATTTCCCCTATCAGAAAGTCTGATAAACGCCGGAAAAATGACTAAGTCCAAAAAAAAATTATTTTCAACTTTTTTCAATTTTACCCCCGTGGGATATATATTCTACCCACACACATTTGGAACTCTCCTGGGGTACCCTCACACATATTATTCCCTCATTTAGTGGCAATTTTCACAAAAAAGTAAAATTTTCAAAAATCCAGAAAATTGGCTGAAAATGACTAAATATCAAGGACTCATTGGGCGAATCGCTCTGGAACTGAAATCGGAATGCTCACTGACATTTCCCCTATCTGAAAGTCTGATAAACGCCGGAAAAAGGACTAAGTCCAAAAAAAATTTTTTTTCAACTTTTTTCAATTTTACCCCCGTGGGATATATATTCTACCCACACACATTTGGAACTCTCCTGGGGTACCCTCACACATAGTATTCCCTCACTTAGTGGATATTTTCACAAAAAAGTGACATTTTAAAAAATCCAGAAAATTGGCTGAAAACGACTAAATATCAAGGACTCATTGGGCGAATCTCTCTGGAACTGAAATTGGAACGCTCACTGACATTTCCCCTATCTGAAAGTCTGATAAATGCCGGAAAAATGACTAAGTCGAAAAAAAAGATTTTTTCAACTTTTTTCAATTTTACCCCTGTGGGATATATATTCTACCCACACACATTTGGAACTCTCCTGGGGTACCCTCACGCATAGTATTCCCTCATTTAGTGGATATTTTCACAAAAAAGTGAAATTTTCAAAAATCCCGAAAATTGGCTGAAAACGACTAAATATCAAGGACTCATTGGGCGAATCGCTGTGGAACTGACATCGGAACGCTCACTGACATTTCCCCTATCTGAAAGTCTGATAAACGCAGGAAAAATGACAGTCCAAAAAAAAAAAATGTTTTAACTTTTTTCAATTTTACCCCCGTGGGATATATATTCTATCCACACACATTTGGAACTCTCCTGGGGTACCCTCACACATAGTATTCCCTCACTTAGTGGATATTTTCACAAAAAAGTGAAATTTTAAAAAATCCAGAAAATTGGCTGAAAACGACTAAATATCAAGGACTCATTGGGCGAATCTCTCTGGAACTGAAATTGGAACGCTCACTGACATTTCCCCTATCTGAAAGTCTGATAAACGCCGGAAAAATGACTAAGTCCAAAAAAAAATTATTTTCAACTTTTTTCAATTTTACCCCCGTGGGATATATATTCTACCCACACACATTTGGAACTCTCCTGGGGTACCCTCACACATAGTATTCCCTCATTTAGTGGATATTTTCACAAAAAAGTGAAATTTTCAAAAATCCAGAAAATTGGCTGAAAACGACTAAATATCAAGGAATCATTGGGCAAATCGCACTGGAACTGAAATCGGAATGCTCACTGACATTTCCCCTATCTGAAAGTCTGATAAATGCTGGAAAAATGACTAAGTCCAAAAAAAAAATTTTTTCAACTTTTTTCAATTTTACCCCTGTGGGATATATATTCTACCCACACACATTTGGAACTCTCCTGGGGTACCCTCACGCATAGTATTCCCTCATTTAGTGGATATTTTCACAAAAAAGTGAAATTTTCAAAAATCCCGAAAATTGGCTGAAAACGACTAAATATCAAGGACTCATTGGGCGAATCGCTGTGGAACTGAAATCGGAACGCTCAATGACATTTCCCCTATCTGAAAGTCTGATAAACGGCGGAAAAATGACAGTCCAAAAAAAAAAATTTTTTAACTTTTTTCAATTTTACCCCCGTGGGATATATATTCAACCCGCACACATTTGGAACTCTCCTGGGGTACCCTCACACATATTATTCCCTCATTTAGTGGCAATTTTCACAAAAAAGTAAAATTTTCAAAAATCCAGAAAATTGGCTGAAAATGACTAAATATCAAGGACTCATTGGGCGAATCGCTCTGGAACTGAAATCGGAATGCTCACTGACATTTCCCCTATCTGAAAGTCTGATAAACGCTGGAAAAATGACTAAGTCCAAAAAAAAATTATTTTCAACTTTTTTCAATTTTACCCCTGTGGGATATATATTCTACCCACACACATTTGGAACTCTCCTGGGGTACCCTCACGCATAGTATTCCCTCATTTAGTGGATATTTTCACAAAAAAGTGAAATTTTCAAAAATCCCGAAAATTGGCTGAAAACGACTAAATATCAAGGACTCATTGGGCGAATCGCTGTGGAACTGAAATCGGAACGCTCACTGACATTTCCCCTATCTGAAAGTCTGATAAACGCCGGATAAATTACTAAGTCCAAAAAAAAATTATTTTCAACTTTTTTCAATTTTACCCCCGTGGGATATATATTCTACCCACACACATTTGGAACTCTCCTGGGGTACCCTCACACATAGTATTCCCTCCTTTAGTGGATATTTTCACAAAAAAGTGAAATTTTCAAAAATCCAGAAAATTGGCTGAAAACGACTAAATATCAAGGACTCATTGGGCAAATCGCACTGGAACTGAAATCGGAATGCTCACTGACATTTCCCCTATCTGAAAGTCTGATAAATGCTGGAAAAATGACTAAGTCCAAAAAAAAAATTTTTTCAACTTTTTTCAATTTTACCCCTGTGGGATATATATTCTACCCACACACATTTGGAACTCTCCTGGGGTACCCTCACGCATAGTATTCCCTCATTTAGTGGATATTTTCACAAAAAAGTGAAATTTTCAAAAATCCCGAAAATTGGCTGAAAACGACTAAATATCAAGGACTCATTGGGCGAATCGCTGTGGAACTGAAATCGGAACGCTCACTGACATTTCCCCTATCTGAAAGTCTGATAAACGCCGGAAAAATGACAGTCCAAAAAAAAAAATTTTTTAACTTTTTTCAATTTTACCCCCGTGGGATATATATTCTACCCACACACATTTGGAACTCTCCTGGGGTACCCTCACACATATTATTCCCTCATTTAGTGGCAATTTTCACAAAAAAGTAAAATTTTCAAAAATCCAGAAAATTGGCTGAAAATGACTAAATATCAAGGACTCATTGGGCGAATCGCTCTGGAACTGAAATCGGAATGCTCACTGACATTTCCCCTATCTGAAAGTCTGATAAACGCCGGAAAAATGACTAAGTCCAAAAAAAATTATTTTCAACTTTTTTCAATTTTACCCCCGTGGGATATATATTCTACCCACACACATTTGGAACTCTCCTGGGGTACCCTCACACATATTATTCCCTCATTTAGTGGCAATTTTCACAAAAAAGTAAAATTTTCAAAAATCCAGAAAATTGGCTGAAAATGACTAAATATCAAGGACTCATTGGGCGAATCGCTCTGGAACTGAAATCGGAATGCTCACTGACATTTCCCCTATCTGAAAGTCTGATAAACGCCGGAAAAATGACTAAGTCCAAAAAAAAATTATTTTCAACTTTTTTCAATTTTACCCCTGTGGGATATATATTCTACCCACACACATTTGGAACTCTCCTGGGGTACCCTCACGCATAGTATTCCCTCATTTAGTGGATATTTTCACAAAAAAGTGAAATTTTCAAAAATCCCGAAAATTGGCTGAAAACGACTAAATATCAAGGACTCATTGGGCGAATCGCTGTGGAACTGAAATCGGAACGCTCACTGACATTTCCCCTATCTGAAAGTCTGATAAACGCCGGAAAAATGACAGTCCAAAAAAAAAAATTTTTTAACTTTTTTCAATTTTACCCCCGTGGGATATATATTCTACCCACACACATTTGGAACTCTCCTGGGGTACCATCACACATATTATTCCCTCATTTAGTGGATATTTTCTCAAAAAAGTGAAATTTTCAAAAATCCAGAAAATTGGCTGAAAACGACTAAATATCAAGGACTCATTGGTCGAATCGCTCTGGAACTGAAATCGGAACGCTCACTGACATTTCCCCTATCTGAAAGTCTGATAAACGCCGGAAAAATGACTAAGTCCAAAAAAAAATAATTTTCAACTTTTTTCAATTTTACCCCAGTGGGATATATATTCTACCCACACACATTTGGAACTCTCCTGGGGTAACCTCACACATATTATTCCCTCATTTAGTGGCAATTTTCACAAAAAAGTAAAATGTTCAAAAATCCAGAAAATTGGCTGAAAATGACTAAATATCAAGGACTCATTGGGCGAATCGCTCTGGAACTGAAATCGGATTGCTCACTGACATTTCCCCTATCTGAAAGTCTGATAAACGCCGGAAAAAGGACTAAGTCCAAAAAAAATTTTTTTTCAACTTTTTTCAATTTTACCCCCGTGGGATATATATTCTACCCACACACATTTGGAACTCTCCTGGGGTACCCTCACACATATTATTCCCTCATTTAGTGGATATTTTCTCAAAAAAGTGAAATTTTCAAAAATCCAGAAAATTGGCTGAAAACGACTAAATATCAAGGACTCATTGGTCGAATCGCTCTGGAACTGAAATCGGAACGCTCACTGACATTTCCCCTATCTGAAAGTCTGATAAACGCCGGAAAAATGACTAAGTCCAAAAAAAAATAATTTTCAACTTTTTTCAATTTTACCCCAGTGGGATATATATTCTACCCACACACATTTGGAACTCTCCTGGGGTAACCTCACACATATTATTCCCTCATTTAGTGGCAATTTTCACAAAAAAGTAAAATGTTCAAAAATCCAGAAAATTGGCTGAAAATGACTAAATATCAAGGACTCATTGGGCGAATCGCTCTGGAACTGAAATCGGATTGCTCACTGACATTTCCCCTATCTGAAAGTCTGATAAACGCCGGAAAAAGGACTAAGTCCAAAAAAAATTTTTTTTCAACTTTTTTCAATTTTACCCCCGTGGGATATATATTCTACCCACACACATTTGGAACTCTCCTGGGGTACCCTCACACATATTATTCCCTCATTTAGTGGCAATTTTCACAAAAAAGTAAAATTTTCAAAAATCCAGAAAATTGGCTGAAAATGACTAAATATCAAGGACTCATTGGGCGAATCGCTCTGGAACTGAAATCGGAATGCTCACTGACATTTCCCCTATCTGAAAGTCTGATAAACGCCGGAAAAATGACTAAGTCCAAAAAAAAATTATTTTCAACTTTTTTCAATTTTACCCCTGTGGGATATATATTCTACCCACACACATTTGGAACTCTCCTGGGGTACCCTCACGCATAGTATTCCCTCATTTAGTGGATATTTTCACAAAAAAGTGAAATTTTCAAAAATCCCGAAAATTGGCTGAAAACGACTAAATATCAAGGACTCATTGGGCGAATCGCTGTGGAACTGAAATCGGAACGCTCACTGACATTTCCCCTATCTGAAAGTCTGATAAACGCCGGAAAAATGACAGTCCAAAAAAAAAAATTTTTAAACTTTTTTCAATTTTACCCCCGTGGGATATATATTCTACCCACACACATTTGGAACTCTCCTGGGGTACCATCACACATATTATTCCCTCATTTAGTGGATATTTTCTCAAAAAAGTGAAATTTTCAAAAATCCAGAAAATTGGCTGAAAACGACTAAATATCAAGGACTCATTGGTCGAATCGCTCTGGAACTGAAATCGGAACGCTCACTGACATTTCCCCTATCTGAAAGTCTGATAAACGCCGGAAAAATGACTAAGTCCAAAAAAAAATTATTTTCAACTTTTTTCAATTTTACCCCAGTGGGATATATATTCTACCCACACACATTTGGAACTCTCCTGGGGTACCCTCACACATATTATTCCCTCATTTAGTGGCAATTTTCACAAAAAAGTAAAATTTTCAAAAATCCAGAAAATTGGCTGAAAATGACTAAATATCAAGGACTCATTGGGCGAATCGCTCTGGAACTGAAATCGGAATGCTCACTGACATTTCCCCTATCTGAAAGTCTGATAAATGCCGGAAAAATGACTAAGTCCAAAAAAAAAATTTTTTCAACTTTTTTCAATTTTACCCCTGTGGGATATATATTCTACCCACACACATTTGAAACTCTCCTGGGGTACCCTCACGCATAGTATTCCCTCATTTAGTGGATATTTTCACAAAAAAGTGAAATTTTCAAAAATCCCGAAAATCGGCTGAAAACGACTAAATATCAAGGACTCATTGGGCGAATCGCTCTGGAACTGAAATTGGATTGCTCACTGACATTTCCCCTATCTGAAAGTCTGATAAACGCCGGAAAAAGGACTAAGTCCAAAAAAAATTTTTTTTCAACTTTTTTCAATTTTACCCCCGTGGGATATATATTCTACCCACACACATTTGGAACTCTCCTGGGGTACCCTCACACATAGTATTCCCTCATTTAGTGGATATTTTCACAAAAAAGTGAAATTTTCAAAAATCCAGAAAATTGGCTGAAAACGACTAAATATCAAGGACTCATTGGGCAAATCGCTCTGGAACTGAAATCGGAATGCTCACTGACATTTCCCCTATCTGAAAGTCTGATAACCGCCGGAAAAATGACTAAGTCCAAAAAAAAAAATTTTTCAACTTTTTTCAATTTTACCCCTGTGGGATATATATTCTACCCACACACATTTGGAACTCTCCTGGGGTACCCTCACGCATAGTATTCCCTCATTTAGTGGATATTTTCACAAAAAAGTGAAATTTTCAAAAATCCCGAAAATTGGCTGAAAACGACTAAATATCAAGGACTCATTGGGCGAATCGCTGTGGAACTGACATCGGAACGCTCACTGACATTTCCCCTATCTGAAAGTCTGATCAACGCCGGAAAAATGACTAAGTCCAAAAAAAAATTATTTTCAACTTTTTTCAATTTTACCCCAGTGGGATATATATTCTACCCACACACATTTGGAACTCTCCTGGGGTACCCTCACACATATTATTCCCTCATTTAGTGGCAATTTTCACAAAAAAGTAAAATTTTCAAAAATCCAGAAAATTGGCTGAAAATGACTAAATATCAAGGACTCATTGGGCGAATCGCTCTGGAACTGAAATCGGAATGCTCACTGACATTTCCCCTATCTGAAAGTCTGATAAACGCCGGAAAAAGGACTAAGTCCAAAAAAAATTTTTTTTCAACTTTTTTCAATTTTACCCCCGTGGGATATATATTCTACCCACACACATTTGGAACTCTCCTGGGGTACCCTCACACATAGTATTCCCTCACTTAGTGGATATTTTCACAAAAAAGTGACATTTTAAAAAATCCAGAAAATTGGCTGAAAACGACTAAATATCAAGGACTCATTGGGCGAATCTCTCTGGAACTGAAATTGGAACGCTCACTGACATTTCCCCTATCAGAAAGTCTGATAAACGCCGGAAAAATTACTAAGTCCAAAAAAAAATTATTTTCAACTTTTTTCAATTTTACCCCCGTGGGATATATATTCTACCCACACACATTTGGAACTCTCCTGGGGTACCCTCACACATATTATTCCCTCATTTAGTGGCAATTTTCACAAAAAAGTAAAATTTTCAAAAATCCAGAAAATTGGCTGAAAATGACTAAATATCAAGGACTCATTGGGCGAATCGCTCTGGAACTGAAATCGGAATGCTCACTGACATTTCCCCTATCTGAAAGTCTGATAAATGCCGGAAAAATGACTAAGTCGAAAAAAAAGATTTTTTCAACTTTTTTCAATTTTACCCCTGTGGGATATATATTCTACCCACACACATTTGGAACTCTCCTGGGGTACCCTCACGCATAGTATTCCCTCATTTAGTGGATATTTTCACAAAAAAGTGAAATTTTCAAAAATCCCGAAAATTGGCTGAAAACGACTAAATATCAAAGACTCATTGGGCGAATCGCTGTGGAACTGACATCGGAACGCTCACTGACATTTCCCCTATCTGAAAGTCTGATCAACGCCGGAAAAATGACTAAGTCCAAAAAAAAATTATTTTCAACTTTTTTCAATTTTACCCCAGTGGGATATATATTCTACCCACACACATTTGGAACTCTCCTGGGGTACCCTCACACATATTATTCCCTCATTTAGTGGCAATTTTCACAAAAAAGTAAAATTTTCAAAAATCCAGAAAATTGGCTGAAAATGACTAAATATCAAGGACTCATTGGGCGAATCGCTCTGGAACTGAAATCGGAATGCTCACTGACATTTCCCCTATCTGAAAGTCTGATAAACGCCGGAAAAAGGACTAAGTCCAAAAAAAATTTTTTTTCAACTTTTTTCAATTTTACCCCCGTGGGATATATATTCTACCCACACACATTTGGAACTCTCCTGGGGTACCCTCACACATAGTATTCCCTCACTTAGTGGATATTTTCACAAAAAAGTGACATTTTAAAAAATCCAGAAAATTGGCTGAAAACGACTAAATATCAAGGACTCATTGGGCGAATCTCTCTGGAACTGAAATTGGAACGCTCACTGACATTTCCCCTATCAGAAAGTCTGATAAACGCCGGAAAAATTACTAAGTCCAAAAAAAAATTATTTTCAACTTTTTTCAATTTTACCCCCGTGGGATATATATTCTACCCACACACATTTGGAACTCTCCTGGGGTACCCTCACACATATTATTCCCTCATTTAGTGGCAATTTTCACAAAAAAGTAAAATTTTCAAAAATCCAGAAAATTGGCTGAAAATGACTAAATATCAAGGACTCATTGGGCGAATCGCTCTGGAACTGAAATCGGAATGCTCACTGACATTTCCCCTATCTGAAAGTCTGATAAATGCCGGAAAAATGACTAAGTCCAAAAAAAAAATTTTTTCAACTTTTTTCAATTTTACCCCTGTGGGATATATATTCTACCCACAAACATTTGAAACTCTCCTGGGGTACCCTCACGCATAGTATTCCCTCATTTAGTGGATATTTTCACAAAAAAGTGAAATTTTCAAAAATCCCGAAAATTGGCTGAAAACGACTAAATATCAAGGACTCATTGGGCGAATCGCTCTGGAACTGAAATTGGATTGCTCACTGACATTTCCCCTATCTGAAAGTCTGATAAACGCCGGAAAAAGGACTAAGTCCAAAAAAAATTTTTTTTCAACTTTTTTCAATTTTACCCCCGTGGGATATATATTCTACCCACACACATTTGGAACTCTCCTGGGGTACCCTCACACATAGTATTCCCTCATTTAGTGGATATTTTCACAAAAAAGTGAAATTTTCAAAAATCCAGAAAATTGGCTGAAAACGACTAAATATCAAGGACTCATTGGGCAAATCGCTCTGGAACTGAAATCGGAATGCTCACTGACATTTCCCCTATCTGAAAGTCTGATAACCGCCGGAAAAATGACTAAGTCCAAAAAAAAAAATTTTTCAACTTTTTTCAATTTTACCCCTGTGGGATATATATTCTACCCACACACATTTGGAACTCTCCTGGGGTACCCTCACGCATAGTATTCCCTCATTTAGTGGATATTTTCACAAAAAAGTGAAATTTTCAAAAATCCCGAAAATTGGCTGAAAACGACTAAATATCAAGGACTCATTGGGCGAATCGCTGTGGAACTGACATCGGAACGCTCACTGACATTTCCCCTATCTGAAAGTCTGATCAACGCCGGAAAAATGACTAAGTCCAAAAAAAAATTATTTTCAACTTTTTTCAATTTTACCCCAGTGGGATATATATTCTACCCACACACATTTGGAACTCTCCTGGGGTACCCTCACACATATTATTCCCTCATTTAGTGGCAATTTTCACAAAAAAGTAAAATTTTCAAAAATCCAGAAAATTGGCTGAAAATGACTAAATATCAAGGACTCATTGGGCGAATCGCTCTGGAACTGAAATCGGAATGCTCACTGACATTTCCCCTATCTGAAAGTCTGATAAACGCCGGAAAAAGGACTAAGTCCAAAAAAAATTTTTTTTCAACTTTTTTCAATTTTACCCCCGTGGGATATATATTCTACCCACACACATTTGGAACTCTCCTGGGGTACCCTCACACATAGTATTCCCTCACTTAGTGGATATTTTCACAAAAAAGTGAAATTTTCAAAAATCCCGAAAATCGGCTGAAAACGACTAAATATCAAGGACTCATTGGGCGAATCGCTCTGGAACTGAAATTGGATTGCTCACTGACATTTCCCCTATCTGAAAGTCTGATAAACGCCGGAAAAAGGACTAAGTCCAAAAAAAATTTTTTTTCAACTTTTTTCAATTTTACCCCCGTGGGATATATATTCTACCCACACACATTTGGAACTCTCCTGGGGTACCCTCACACATAGTATTCCCTCATTTAGTGGATATTTTCACAAAAAAGTGAAATTTTCAAAAATCCAGAAAATTGGCTGAAAACGACTAAATATCAAGGACTCATTGGGCAAATCGCTCTGGAACTGAAATCGGAATGCTCACTGACATTTCCCCTATCTGAAAGTCTGATAACCGCCGGAAAAATGACTAAGTCCAAAAAAAAAAATTTTTCAACTTTTTTCAATTTTACCCCTGTGGGATATATATTCTACCCACACACATTTGGAACTCTCCTGGGGTACCCTCACGCATAGTATTCCCTCATTTAGTGGATATTTTCACAAAAAAGTGAAATTTTCAAAAATCCCGAAAATTGGCTGAAAACGACTAAATATCAAGGACTCATTGGGCGAATCGCTGTGGAACTGACATCGGAACGCTCACTGACATTTCCCCTATCTGAAAGTCTGATCAACGCCGGAAAAATGACTAAGTCCAAAAAAAAATTATTTTCAACTTTTTTCAATTTTACCCCAGTGGGATATATATTCTACCCACACACATTTGGAACTCTCCTGGGGTACCCTCACACATATTATTCCCTCATTTAGTGGCAATTTTCACAAAAAAGTAAAATTTTCAAAAATCCAGAAAATTGGCTGAAAATGACTAAATATCAAGGACTCATTGGGCGAATCGCTCTGGAACTGAAATCGGAATGCTCACTGACATTTCCCCTATCTGAAAGTCTGATAAACGCCGGAAAAAGGACTAAGTCCAAAAAAAATTTTTTTTCAACTTTTTTCAATTTTACCCCCGTGGGATATATATTCTACCCACACACATTTGGAACTCTCCTGGGGTACCCTCACACATAGTATTCCCTCACTTAGTGGATATTTTCACAAAAAAGTGACATTTTAAAAAATCCAGAAAATTGGCTGAAAACGACTAAATATCAAGGACTCATTGGGCGAATCTCTCTGGAACTGAAATTGGAACGCTCACTGACATTTCCCCTATCAGAAAGTCTGATAAACGCCGGAAAAATTACTAAGTCCAAAAAAAAATTATTTTCAACTTTTTTCAATTTTACCCCCGTGGGATATATATTCTACCCACACACATTTGGAACTCTCCTGGGGTACCCTCACACATATTATTCCCTCATTTAGTGGCAATTTTCACAAAAAAGTAAAATTTTCAAAAATCCAGAAAATTGGCTGAAAATGACTAAATATCAAGGACTCATTGGGCGAATCGCTCTGGAACTGAAATCGGAATGCTCACTGACATTTCCCCTATCTGAAAGTCTGATAAATGCCGGAAAAATGACTAAGTCGAAAAAAAAGATTTTTTCAACTTTTTTCAATTTTACCCCTGTGGGATATATATTCTACCCACACACATTTGGAACTCTCCTGGGGTACCCTCACGCATAGTATTCCCTCATTTAGTGGATATTTTCACAAAAAAGTGAAATTTTCAAAAATCCCGAAAATTGGCTGAAAACGACTAAATATCAAAGACTCATTGGGCGAATCGCTGTGGAACTGACATCGGAACGCTCACTGACATTTCCCCTATCTGAAAGTCTGATCAACGCCGGAAAAATGACTAAGTCCAAAAAAAAATTATTTTCAACTTTTTTCAATTTTACCCCAGTGGGATATATATTCTACCCACACACATTTGGAACTCTCCTGGGGTACCCTCACACATATTATTCCCTCATTTAGTGGCAATTTTCACAAAAAAGTAAAATTTTCAAAAATCCAGAAAATTGGCTGAAAATGACTAAATATCAAGGACTCATTGGGCGAATCGCTCTGGAACTGAAATCGGAATGCTCACTGACATTTCCCCTATCTGAAAGTCTGATAAACGCCGGAAAAAGGACTAAGTCCAAAAAAAATTTTTTTTCAACTTTTTTCAATTTTACCCCCGTGGGATATATATTCTACCCACACACATTTGGAACTCTCCTGGGGTACCCTCACACATAGTATTCCCTCACTTAGTGGATATTTTCACAAAAAAGTGACATTTTAAAAAATCCAGAAAATTGGCTGAAAACGACTAAATATCAAGGACTCATTGGGCGAATCTCTCTGGAACTGAAATTGGAACGCTCACTGACATTTCCCCTATCAGAAAGTCTGATAAACGCCGGAAAAATTACTAAGTCCAAAAAAAAATTATTTTCAACTTTTTTCAATTTTACCCCCGTGGGATATATATTCTACCCACACACATTTGGAACTCTCCTGGGGTACCCTCACACATATTATTCCCTCATTTAGTGGCAATTTTCACAAAAAAGTAAAATTTTCAAAAATCCAGAAAATTGGCTGAAAATGACTAAATATCAAGGACTCATTGGGCGAATCGCTCTGGAACTGAAATCGGAATGCTCACTGACATTTCCCCTATCTGAAAGTCTGATAAATGCCGGAAAAATGACTAAGTCCAAAAAAAAAATTTTTTCAACTTTTTTCAATTTTACCCCTGTGGGATATATATTCTACCCACACACATTTGAAACTCTCCTGGGGTACCCTCACGCATAGTATTCCCTCATTTAGTGGATATTTTCACAAAAAAGTGAAATTTTCAAAAATCCCGAAAATTGGCTGAAAACGACTAAATATCAAGGACTCATTGGGCGAATCGCTCTGGAACTGAAATTGGATTGCTCACTGACATTTCCCCTATCTGAAAGTCTGATAAACGCCGGAAAAAGGACTAAGTCCAAAAAAAATTTTTTTTCAACTTTTTTCAATTTTACCCCCGTGGGATATATATTCTACCCACACACATTTGGAACTCTCCTGGGGTACCCTCACACATAGTATTCCCTCATTTAGTGGATATTTTCACAAAAAAGTGAAATTTTCAAAAATCCAGAAAATTGGCTGAAAACGACTAAATATCAAGGACTCATTGGGCAAATCGCTCTGGAACTGAAATCGGAATGCTCACTGACATTTCCCCTATCTGAAAGTCTGATAACCGCCGGAAAAATGACTAAGTCCAAAAAAAAAAATTTTTCAACTTTTTTCAATTTTACCCCTGTGGGATATATATTCTACCCACACACATTTGGAACTCTCCTGGGGTACCCTCACGCATAGTATTCCCTCATTTAGTGGATATTTTCACAAAAAAGTGAAATTTTCAAAAATCCCGAAAATTGGCTGAAAACGACTAAATATCAAGGACTCATTGGGCGAATCGCTGTGGAACTGACATCGGAACGCTCACTGACATTTCCCCTATCTGAAAGTCTGATCAACGCCGGAAAAATGACTAAGTCCAAAAAAAAATTATTTTCAACTTTTTTCAATTTTACCCCAGTGGGATATATATTCTACCCACACACATTTGGAACTCT
This sequence comes from Phyllobates terribilis, assembly GCF_046119375.1. NCBI lineage: Eukaryota > Metazoa > Chordata > Amphibia > Anura > Dendrobatidae > Phyllobates > Phyllobates terribilis. Next base: position 234,874,434 of record NW_027362768.1, on the reverse strand, counting down.
CCTGGGGTACCCTCACACATAGTATTCCCTCACTTAGTGGATATTTTCACAAAAAAGTGACATTTTAAAAAATCCAGAAAATTGGCTGAAAACGACTAAATATCAAGGACTCATTGGGCGAATCTCTCTGGAACTGAAATTGGAACGCTCACTGACATTTCCCCTATCAGAAAGTCTGATAAACGCCGGAAAAATTACTAAGTCCAAAAAAAAATTATTTTCAACTTTTTTCAATTTTACCCCCGTGGGATATATATTCTACCCACACACATTTGGAACTCTCCTGGGGTACCCTCACACATATTATTCCCTCATTTAGTGGCAATTTTCACAAAAAAGTAAAATTTTCAAAAATCCAGAAAATTGGCTGAAAATGACTAAATATCAAGGACTCATTGGGCGAATCGCTCTGGAACTGAAATCGGAATGCTCACTGACATTTCCCCTATCTGAAAGTCTGATAAATGCCGGAAAAATGACTAAGTCGAAAAAAAAGATTTTTTCAACTTTTTTCAATTTTACCCCTGTGGGATATATATTCTACCCACACACATTTGGAACTCTCCTGGGGTACCCTCACGCATAGTATTCCCTCATTTAGTGGATATTTTCACAAAAAAGTGAAATTTTCAAAAATCCCGAAAATTGGCTGAAAACGACTAAATATCAAAGACTCATTGGGCGAATCGCTGTGGAACTGACATCGGAACGCTCACTGACATTTCCCCTATCTGAAAGTCTGATCAACGCCGGAAAAATGACTAAGTCCAAAAAAAAATTATTTTCAACTTTTTTCAATTTTACCCCAGTGGGATATATATTCTACCCACACACATTTGGAACTCTCCTGGGGTACCCTCACACATATTATTCCCTCATTTAGTGGCAATTTTCACAAAAAAGTAAAATTTTCAAAAATCCAGAAAATTGGCTGAAAATGACTAAATATCAAGGACTCATTGGGCGAATCGCTCTGGAACTGAAATCGGAATGCTCACTGACATTTCCCCTATCTGAAAGTCTGATAAACGCCGGAAAAAGGACTAAGTCCAAAAAAAATTTTTTTTCAACTTTTTTCAATTTTACCCCCGTGGGATATATATTCTACCCACACACATTTGGAACTCTCCTGGGGTACCCTCACACATAGTATTCCCTCACTTAGTGGATATTTTCACAAAAAAGTGACATTTTAAAAAATCCAGAAAATTGGCTGAAAACGACTAAATATCAAGGACTCATTGGGCGAATCTCTCTGGAACTGAAATTGGAACGCTCACTGACATTTCCCCTATCAGAAAGTCTGATAAACGCCGGAAAAATTACTAAGTCCAAAAAAAAATTATTTTCAACTTTTTTCAATTTTACCCCCGTGGGATATATATTCTACCCACACACATTTGGAACTCTCCTGGGGTACCCTCACACATATTATTCCCTCATTTAGTGGCAATTTTCACAAAAAAGTAAAATTTTCAAAAATCCAGAAAATTGGCTGAAAATGACTAAATATCAAGGACTCATTGGGCGAATCGCTCTGGAACTGAAATCGGAATGCTCACTGACATTTCCCCTATCTGAAAGTCTGATAAATGCCGGAAAAATGACTAAGTCGAAAAAAAAGATTTTTTCAACTTTTTTCAATTTTACCCCTGTGGGATATATATTCTACCCACACACATTTGGAACTCTCCTGGGGTACCCTCACGCATAGTATTCCCTCATTTAGTGGATATTTTCACAAAAAAGTGAAATTTTCAAAAATCCCGAAAATTGGCTGAAAACGACTAAATATCAAAGACTCATTGGGCGAATCGCTGTGGAACTGACATCGGAACGCTCACTGACATTTCCCCTATCTGAAAGTCTGATAAACGCAGGAAAAATGACAGTCCAAAAAAAAAAAATTTTTTAACTTTTTTCAATTTTACCCCCGTGGGATATATATTCTATCCACACACATTTGGAACTCTCCTGGGGTACCATCACACATATTATTCCCTCACTTAGTGGATATTTTCACAAAAAAGTGACATTTTAAAAAATCCAGAAAATTGGCTGAAAACGACTAAATATCAAGGACTCATTGGGCGAATCTCTCTGGAACTGAAATTGGAACGCTCACTGACATTTCCCCTATCAGAAAGTCTGATAAACGCCGGAAAAATTACTAAGTCCAAAAAAAAATTATTTTCAACTTTTTTCAATTTTACCCCCGTGGGATATATATTCTACCCACACACATTTGGAACTCTCCTGGGGTACCCTCACACATATTATTCCCTCATTTAGTGGCAATTTTCACAAAAAAGTAAAATTTTCAAAAATCCAGAAAATTGGCTGAAAATGACTAAATATCAAGGACTCATTGGGCGAATCGCTCTGGAACTGAAATCGGAATGCTCACTGACATTTCCCCTATCTGAAAGTCTGATAAATGCCGGAAAAATGACTAAGTCGAAAAAAAAGATTTTTTCAACTTTTTTCAATTTTACCCCTGTGGGATATATATTCTACCCACACACATTTGGAACTCTCCTGGGGTACCCTCACGCATAGTATTCCCTCATTTAGTGGATATTTTCACAAAAAAGTGAAATTTTCAAAAATCCCGAAAATTGGCTGAAAATGACTAAATATCAAAGACTCATTGGGCGAATCGCTGTGGAACTGACATCGGAACGCTCACTGACATTTCCCCTATCTGAAAGTCTGATAAACGCAGGAAAAATGACAGTCCAAAAAAAAAAAAATTTTTAACTTTTTTCAATTTTACCCCCGTGGGATATATATTCTATCCACACACATTTGGAACTCTCCTGGGGTACCCTCACACATATTATTCCCTCATTTAGTGGATATTTTCTCAAAAAAGTGAAATTTTCAAAAATCCAGAAAATTGGCTGAAAACGACTAAATATCAAAGACTCATTGGGCGAATCGCTGTGGAACTGACATCGGAACGCTCACTGACATTTCCCCTATCTGAAAGTCTGATAAACGCAGGAAAAATGACTAAGTCCAAAAAAAAATTATTTTCAACTTTTTTCAATTTTACCCCAGTGGGATATATATTCTACCCACACACATTTGGAACTCTCCTGGGGTACCCTCACACATAGTATTCCCTCACTTAGTGGATATTTTCGCAAAAAAGTGAAATTTTAAAAAATCCAGAAAATTGGCTGAAAACGACTAAATATCAAGGACTCATTGGGCGAATCTCTCTGGAACTGAAATTGGAACGCTCACTGACATTTCCCCTATCTGAAAGTCTGATAAACGCCGGAAAAATGACTAAGTCCAAAAAAAAATTATTTTCAACTTTTTTCAATTTTACCCCCGTGGGATATATATTCTACCCACACACATTTGGAACTCTCCTGGGGTACCCTCACACATAGTATTCCCTCATTTAGTGGATATTTTCACAAAAAAGTGAAATTTTCAAAAATCCAGAAAATTGGCTGAAAACGACTAAATATCAAGGAATCATTGGGCAAATCGCACTGGAACTGAAATCGGAATGCTCACTGACATTTCCCCTATCTGAAAGTCTGATAAATGCTGGAAAAATGACAGTCCAAAAAAAAAAAAATTTTTAACTTTTTTCTAATTTTACCCCCGTGGGATATATATTCTATCCACACACATTTGGAACTCTCCTGGGGTACCATCACACATATTATTCCCTCATTTAGTGGCAATTTTCACAAAAAAGTAAAATGTTCAAAAATCCAGAAAATTGGCTGAAAATGACTAAATATCAAGGACTCATTGGGCGAATCGCTCTGGAACTGAAATCGGATTGCTCACTGACATTTCCCCTATCTGAAAGTCTGATAAACGCCGGAAAAAGGACTAAGTCCAAAAAAAATTTTTTTTCAACTTTTTTCAATTTTACCCCCGTGGGATATATATTCTACCCACACACATTTGGAACTCTCCTGGGGTACCCTCACACATAGTATTCCCTCTCTTAGTGGATATTTTCACAAAAAAGTGAAATTTTAAAAAATCCAGAAAATTGGCTGAAAACGACTAAATATCAAGGACTCATTGGGCGAATCTCTCTGGAACTGAAATTGGAACGCTCACTGACATTTCCCCTATCAGAAAGTCTGATAAACGCCGGAAAAATTACTAAGTCCAAAAAAAAATTATTTTCAACTTTTTTCAATTTTACCCCCGTGGGATATATATTCTACCCACACACATTTGGAACTCTCCTGGGGTACCCTCACACATATTATTCCCTCATTTAGTGGCAATTTTCACAAAAAAGTAAATTTTCAAAAATCCAGAAAATTGGCTGAAAATGACTAAATATCAAGGACTCATTGGGCGAATCGCTCTGGAACTGAAATCGGAATGCTCACTGACATTTCCCCTATCTGAAAGTCTGATAAACGCCGGAAAAATGACTAAGTCCAAAAAAAAATTATTTTCAACTTTTTTCAATTTTACCCCCGTGGGATATATATTCTACCCACACACATTTGGAACTCTCCTGGGGTACCCTCACACATAGTATTCCCTCATTTAGTGGATATTTTCACAAAAAAGTGATATTTTCAAAAATCCAGAAAATTGGCTGAAAACGACTAAATATCAAGGACTCATTGGGCAAATCGCACTGGAACTGAAATCGGAATGCTCACTGACATTTCCCCTATCTGAAAGTCTGATAAATGCTGGAAAAATGACTAAGTCCAAAAAAAAAATTTTTTCAACTTTTTTCAATTTTACCCCTGTGGGATATATATTCTACCCACACACATTTGGAACTGTCCTGGGGTACCCTCACGCATAGTATTCCCTCATTTAGTGGATATTTTCACAAAAAAGTGAAATTTTCAAAAATCCCGAAAATTGGCTGAAAACGACTAAATATCAAGGACTCATTGGGCGAATCTCTCTGGAACTGAAATTGGAACGCTCACTGACATTTCCGCTATCAGAAAGTCTGATAAACGCCGGAAAAATGACTAAGTCCAAAAAAAAATTATTTTCAACTTTTTTCAATTTTACCCCCGTGGGATATATATTCTACCCACACACATTTGGAACTCTCCTGGGGTACCCTCACACATAGTATTCCCTCACTTAGTGGATATTTTCACAAAAAAGTGAAATTTTAAAAAATCCAGAAAATTGGCTGAAAACGACTAAATATCAAGGACTCATTGGGCGAATCTCTCTGGAACTGAAATTGGAACGCTCACTGACATTTCCCCTATCAGAAAGTCTGATAAACGCCGGAAAAATTACTAAGTCCAAAAAAAAATTATTTTCAACTTTTTTCAATTTTACCCCCGTGGGATATATATTCTACCCACACACATTTGGAACTCTCCTGGGTACCCTCACACATATTATTCCCTCATTTAGTGGCAATTTTCACAAAAAAGTAAATTTTCAAAAATCCAGAAAATTGGCTGAAAATGACTAAATATCAAGGACTCATTGGGCGAATCGCTCTGGAACTGAAATCGGAATGCTCACTGACATTTCCCCTATCTGAAAGTCTGATAAACGCCGGAAAAATGACTAAGTCCAAAAAAAAATTATTTTCAACTTTTTTCAATTTTACCCCCGTGGGATATATATTCTACCCACACACATTTGGAACTCTCCTGGGGTACCCTCACACATAGTATTCCCTCATTTAGTGGATATTTTCACAAAAAAGTGATATTTTCAAAAATCCAGAAAATTGGCTGAAAACGACTAAATATCAAGGACTCATTGGGCAAATCGCACTGGAACTGAAATCGGAATGCTCACTGACATTTCCCCTATCTGAAAGTCTGATAAATGCTGGAAAAATGACTAAGTCCAAAAAAAAAATTTTTTCAACTTTTTCAATTTTACCCCTGTGGGATATATATTCTACCCACACACATTTGGAACTGTCCTGGGGTACCCTCACGCATAGTATTCCCTCATTTAGTGGATATTTTCACAAAAAAGTGAAATTTTCAAAAATCCCGAAAATTGGCTGAAAACGACTAAATATCAAGGACTCATTGGGCGAATCTCTCTGGAACTGAAATTGGAACGCTCACTGACATTTCCGCTATCAGAAAGTCTGATAAACGCCGGAAAAATGACTAAGTCCAAAAAAAAATTATTTTCAACTTTTTTCAATTTTACCCCCGTGGGATATATATTCTACCCATACACATTTGGAACTCTCCTGGGGTACCCTCACACATATTATTCCCTCATTTAGTGGCAATTTTCACAAAAAAGTAAAATTTTCAAAAATCCAGAAAATTGGCTGAAAATGACTAAATATCAAGGACTCATTGGGCGAATCGCTCTGGAACTGAAATCGGAATGCTCACTGACATTTCCCCTATCTGAAAGTCTGATAAACGCCGGAAAAATGACTAAGTCCAAAAAAAAATTATTTTCAACTTTTTTCAATTTTACCCCCGTGGGATATATATTCTACCCACACACATTTGGAACTCTCCTGGGATACCCTCACACATAGTATTCCCTCATTTAGTGGATATTTTCACAAAAAAGTGATATTTTCAAAAATCCAGAAAATTGGCTGAAAACGACTAAATATCAAGGACTCATTGGGCAAATCGCACTGGAACTGAAATCGGAATGCTCACTGACATTTCCCCTATCTGAAAGTCTGATAAATGCTGGAAAAATGACTAAGTCCAAAAAAAAAATTTTTTCAACTTTTTTCAATTTTACCCCTGTGGGATATATATTCTACCCACACACATTTGGAACTCTCCTGGGGTACCCTCACGCATAGTATTCCCTCATTTAGTGGATATTTTCACAAAAAAGTGAAATTTTCAAAAATCCCGAAAATTGGCTGAAAACGACTAAATATCAAGGACTCATTGGGCGAATCTCTCTGGAACTGAAATTGGAACGCTCACTGACATTTCCGCTATCAGAAAGTCTGATAAACGCCGGAAAAATGACTAAGTCCAAAAAAAAATTATTTTCAACTTTTTTCAATTTTACCCCCGTGGGATATATATTCTACCCACACACATTTGGAACTCTCCTGGGGTACCCTCACACATATTATTCCCTCATTTAGTGGCAATTTTCACAAAAAAGTAAAATTTTCAAAAATCCAGAAAATTGGCTGAAAATGACTAAATATCAAGGACTCATTGGGCGAATCGCTCTGGAACTGAAATCGGAATGCTCACTGACATTTCCCCTATCTGAAAGTCTGATAAATGCCGGAAAAATGACTAAGTCGAAAAAAAAGATTTTTTCAACTTTTTTCAATTTTACCCCTGTGGGATATATATTCTACCCACACACATTTGGAACTCTCCTGGGGTACCCTCACGCATAGTATTCCCTCATTTAGTGGATATTTTCACAAAAAAGTGAAATTTTCAAAAATCCCGAAAATTGGCTGAAAACGACTAAATATCAAGGACTCATTGGGCGAATCGCTCTGGAACTGAAATTGGATTGCTCACTGACATTTCCCCTATCTGAAAGTCTGATAAACGCCGGAAAAAGGACTAAGTCCAAAAAAAATTTTTTTTCAACTTTTTTCAATTTTACCCCCGTGGGATATATATTCTACCCACACACATTTGGAACTCTCCTGGGGTACCCTCACACATAGTATTCCCTCATTTAGTGGATATTTTCACAAAAAAGTGAAATTTTCAAAAATCCAGAAAATTGGCTGAAAACGACTAAATATCAAGGACTCATTGGGCAAATCGCTCTGGAACTGAAATCGGAATGCTCACTGACATTTCCCCTATCTGAAAGTCTGATAACCGCCGGAAAAATGACTAAGTCCAAAAAAAAAAATTTTTCAACTTTTTTCAATTTTACCCCTGTGGGATATATATTCTACCCACACACATTTGGAACTCTCCTGGGGTACCCTCACGCATAGTATTCCCTCATTTAGTGGATATTTTCACAAAAAAGTGAAATTTTCAAAAATCCAGAAAATTGGCTGAAAACGACTAAATATCAAGGACTCATTGGGCGAATCGCTGTGGAACTGACATCGGAACGCTCACTGACATTTCCCCTATCTGAAAGTCTGATAAACGCCGGAAAAATGACAGTCCAAAAAAAAAATTTTTTTAACTTTTTTCAATTTTACCCCCGTGGGATATATATTCTACCCACACACATTTGGAACTCTCCTGGGGTACCATCACACATATTATTCCATCATTTAGTGGATATTTTCTCAAAAAAGTGAAATTTTCAAAAATCCAGAAAATTGGCTGAAAACGACTAAATATCAAGGACTCATTGGTCGAATCGCTCTGAAACTGAAATCGGAACGCTCACTGACATTTCCCCTATCTGAAAGTCTGATCAACGCCGGAAAAATGACTAAGTCCAAAAAAAAATTATTTTCAACTTTTTTCAATTTTACCCCAGTGGGATATATATTCTACCCACACACATTTGGAACTCTCCTGGGGTAACCTCACACATATTATTCCCTCATTTAGTGGATATTTTCTCAAAAAAGTGAAATTTTCAAAAATCCAGAAAATTGGCTGAAAACGACTAAATATCAAGGACTCATTGGGCGAATCGCTCTGGAACTGAAATCGGATTGCTCACTGACATTTCCCCTATCTGAAAGTCTGATAAACGTCGGAAAAATGACTAAGTCCAAAAAAAAATTATTTTCAACTTTTTTCAATTTTACCCCCGTGGGATATATATTCTACCCACACACATTTGGAACTCTCCTGGGGTACCCTCACACATAGTATTCCCTCCTTTAGTGGATATTTTCACAAAAAAGTGAAATTTTCAAAAATCCAGAAAATTGGCTGAAAACGACTAAATATCAAGGACTCATTGGGCAAATCGCACTGGAACTGAAATCGGAATGCTCACTGACATTTCCCCTATCTGAAAGTCTGATAAATGCTGGAAAAATGACTAAGTCCAAAAAAAAAATTTTTTCAACTTTTTTCAATTTTACCCCTGTGGGATATATATTCTACCCACACACATTTGGAACTCTCCTGGGGTACCCTCACGCATAGTATTCCCTCATTTAGTGGATATTTTCACAAAAAAGTGAAATTTTCAAAAATCCCGAAAATTGGCTGAAAACGACTAAATATCAAGGACTCATTGGGCGAATCGCTGTGGAACTGAAATCGGAACGCTCACTGACATTTCCCCTATCTGAAAGTCTGATAAACGCCGGAAAAATGACAGTCCAAAAAAAAAAATTTTTTAACTTTTTTCAATTTTACCCCCGTGGGATATATATTCTACCCACACACATTTGGAACTCTCCTGGGGTACCCTCACACATATTATTCCCTCATTTAGTGGCAATTTTCACAAAAAAGTAAAATTTTCAAAAATCCAGAAAATTGGCTGAAAATGACTAAATATCAAGGACTCATTGGGCGAATCGCTCTGGAACTGAAATCGGAATGCTCACTGACATTTCCCCTATCTGAAAGTCTGATAAACGCCGGAAAAATGACTAAGTCCAAAAAAAAATTATTTTCAACTTTTTTCAATTTTACCCCTGTGGGATATATATTCTACCCACACACATTTGGAACTCTCCTGGGGTACCCTCACGCATAGTATTCCCTCATTTAGTGGATATTTTCACAAAAAAGTGAAATTTTCAAAAATCCAGAAACTTGGCTGAAAACGACTAAATATCAAGGACTCATTGGTCGAATCGCTCTGGAACTGAAATCGGAACGCTCACTGACATTTCCCCTATCTGAAAGTCTGATAAACGCCGGAAAAATGACTAAGTCCAAAAAAAAATTATTTTCAACTTTTTTCAATTTTACCCCAGTGGGATATATATTCTACCCACACACATTTGGAACTCTCCTGGGGTAACCTCACACATATTATTCCCTCATTTAGTGGCAATTTTCACAAAAAAGTAAAATGTTCAAAAATCCAGAAAATTGGCTGAAAATGACTAAATATCAAGGACTCATTGGGCGAATCGCTCTGGAACTGAAATCGGATTGCTCACTGACATTTCCCCTATCTGAAAGTCTGATAAACGCCGGAAAAAGGACTAAGTCCAAAAAAAATTTTTTTTCAACTTTTTTCAATTTTACCCCCGTGGGATATATATTCTACCCACACACATTTGGAACTCTCCTGGGGTACCCTCACACATATTATTCCCTCATTTAGTGGCAATTTTCACAAAAAAGTAAAATTTTCAAAAATCCAGAAAATTGGCTGAAAATGGCTAAATATCAAGGACTCATTGGGCGAATCGCTCTGGAACTGAAATCGGAATGCTCACTGACATTTCCCCTATCTGAAAGTCTGATAAACGCCGGAAAAATGACTAAGTCCAAAAAAAAATTATTTTCAACTTTTTTCAATTTTACCCCTGTGGGATATATATTCTACCCACACACATTTGGAACTCTCCTGGGGTACCCTCACGCATAGTATTCCCTCATTTAGTGGATATTTTCACAAAAAAGTGAAATTTTCAAAAATCCCGAAAATTGGCTGAAAACGACTAAATATCAAGGACTCATTGGGCGAATCGCTGTGGAACTGAAATCGGAACGCTCACTGCCATTTCCCCTATCTGAAAGTCTGATAAACGCCGGAAAAATGACAGTCCAAAAAAAAAAATTTTTTAACTTTTTTCAATTTTACCCCCGTGGGATATATATTCTACCCACACACATTTGGAACTCTCCTGGGGTACCATCACACATATTATTCCCTCATTTAGTGGATATTTTCTCAAAAAAGTGAAATTTTCAAAAATCCAGAAAATTGGCTGAAAACGACTAAATATCAAGGACTCATTGGTCGAATCGCTCTGGAACTGAAATCGGAACGCTCACTGACATTTCCCCTATCTGAAAGTCTGATAAACGCCGGAAAAATGACTAAGTCCAAAAAAAAATTATTTTCAACTTTTTTCAATTTTACCCCAGTGGGATATATATTCTACCCACACACATTTGGAACTCTCCTGGGGTAACCTCACACATATTATTCCCTCATTTAGTGGCAATTTTCACAAAAAAGTAAAATGTTCAAAAATCCAGAAAATTGGCTGAAAATGACTAAATATCAAGGACTCATTGGGCGAATCGCTCTGGAACTGAAATCGGATTGCTCACTGACATTTCCCCTATCTGAAAGTCTGATAAACGCCGGAAAAAGGACTAAGTCCAAAAAAAAATTATTTTCAACTTTTTTCAATTTTACCCCCGTGGGATATATATTCTACCCACACACATTTGGAACTCTCCTGGGGTACCCTCACACATAGTATTCCCTCCTTTAGTGGATATTTTCACAAAAAAGTGAAATTTTCAAAAATCCAGAAAATTGGCTGAAAACGACTAAATATCAAGGACTCATTGGGCAAATCGCACTGGAACTGAAATCGGAATGCTCACTGACATTTCCCCTATCTGAAAGTCTGATAAACGCCGGAAAAATGACTAAGTCCAAAAAAAAATTATTTTCAACTTTTTTCAATTTTACCCCTGTGGGATATATATTCTACCCACACACATTTGGAACTCTCCTGGGGTACCCTCACGCATAGTATTCCCTCATTTAGTGGATATTTTCACAAAAAAGTGAAATTTTCAAAAATCCAGAAACTTGGCTGAAAACGACTAAATATCAAGGACTCATTGGTCGAATCGCTCTGGAACTGAAATCGGAACGCTCACTGACATTTCCCCTATCTGAAAGTCTGATAAACGCCGGAAAAATGACTAAGTCCAAAAAAAAATTATTTTCAACTTTTTTCAATTTTACCCCAGTGGGATATATATTCTACCCACACACATTTGGAACTCTCCTGGGGTAACCTCACACATATTATTCCCTCATTTAGTGGCAATTTTCACAAAAAAGTAAAATGTTCAAAAATCCAGAAAATTGGCTGAAAATGACTAAATATCAAGGACTCATTGGGCGAATCGCTCTGGAACTGAAATCGGATTGCTCACTGACATTTCCCCTATCTGAAAGTCTGATAAACGCCGGAAAAAGGACTAAGTCCAAAAAAAATTTTTTTTCAACTTTTTTCAATTTTACCCCCGTGGGATATATATTCTACCCACACACATTTGGAACTCTCCTGGGGTACCCTCACACATATTATTCCCTCATTTAGTGGCAATTTTCACAAAAAAGTAAAATTTTCAAAAATCCAGAAAATTGGCTGAAAATGGCTAAATATCAAGGACTCATTGGGCGAATCGCTCTGGAACTGAAATCGGAATGCTCACTGACATTTCCCCTATCTGAAAGTCTGATAAACGCCGGAAAAATGACTAAGTCCAAAAAAAAATTATTTTCAACTTTTTTCAATTTTACCCCTGTGGGATATATATTCTACCCACACACATTTGGAACTCTCCTGGGGTACCCTCACGCATAGTATTCCCTCATTTAGTGGATATTTTCACAAAAAAGTGAAATTTTCAAAAATCCCGAAAATTGGCTGAAAACGACTAAATATCAAGGACTCATTGGGCGAATCGCTGTGGAACTGAAATCGGAACGCTCACTGCCATTTCCCCTATCTGAAAGTCTGATAAACGCCGGAAAAATGACAGTCCAAAAAAAAAAATTTTTTAACTTTTTTCAATTTTACCCCCGTGGGATATATATTCTACCCACACACATTTGGAACTCTCCTGGGGTACCATCACACATATTATTCCCTCATTTAGTGGATATTTTCTCAAAAAAGTGAAATTTTCAAAAATCCAGAAAATTGGCTGAAAACGACTAAATATCAAGGACTCATTGGTCGAATCGCTCTGGAACTGAAATCGGAACGCTCACTGACATTTCCCCTATCTGAAAGTCTGATAAACGCCGGAAAAATGACTAAGTCCAAAAAAAAATTATTTTCAACTTTTTTCAATTTTACCCCAGTGGGATATATATTCTACCCACACACATTTGGAACTCTCCTGGGGTAACCTCACACATATTATTCCCTCATTTAGTGGCAATTTTCACAAAAAAGTAAAATGTTCAAAAATCCAGAAAATTGGCTGAAAATGACTAAATATCAAGGACTCATTGGGCGAATCGCTCTGGAACTGAAATCGGATTGCTCACTGACATTTCCCCTATCTGAAAGTCTGATAAACGCCGGAAAAAGGACTAAGTCCAAAAAAAAATTATTTTCAACTTTTTTCAATTTTACCCCCGTGGGATATATATTCTACCCACACACATTTGGAACTCTCCTGGGGTACCCTCACACATAGTATTCCCTCCTTTAGTGGATATTTTCACAAAAAAGTGAAATTTTCAAAAATCCAGAAAATTGGCTGAAAACGACTAAATATCAAGGACTCATTGGGCAAATCGCACTGGAACTGAAATCGGAATGCTCACTGACATTTCCCCTATCTGAAAGTCTGATAAATGCTGGAAAAATGACTAAGTCCAAAAAAAAAATTTTTTCAACTTTTTTCAATTTTACCCCTGTGGGATATATATTCTACCCACACACATTTGGAACTCTCCTGGGGTACCCTCACGCATAGTATTCCCTCATTTAGTGGATATTTTCACAAAAAAGTGAAATTTTCAAAAATCCCGAAAATTGGCTGAAAACGACTAAATATCAAGGACTCATTGGGCGAATCGCTGTGGAACTGAAATCGGAACGCTCACTGACATTTCCCCTATCTGAAAGTCTGATAAACGCCGGAAAAATGACAGTCCAAAAAAAAAAATTTTTTAACTTTTTTCAATTTTACCCCCGTGGGATATATATTCTACCCACACACATTTGGAACTCTCCTGGGGTACCCTCACACATATTATTCCCTCATTTAGTGGCAATTTTCACAAAAAAGTAAAATTTTCAAAAATCCAGAAAATTGGCTGAAAATGACTAAATATCAAGGACTCATTGGGCGAATCGCTCTGGAACTGAAATCGGAATGCTCACTGACATTTCCCCTATCTGAAAGTCTGATAAACGCCGGAAAAATGACTAAGTCCAAAAAAAAATTATTTTCAACTTTTTTCAATTTTACCCCTGTGGGATATATATTCTACCCACACACATTTGGAACTCTCCTGGGGTACCCTCACGCATAGTATTCCCTCATTTAGTGGATATTTTCACAAAAAAGTGAAATTTTCAAAAATCCAGAAACTTGGCTGAAAACGACTAAATATCAAGGACTCATTGGTCGAATCGCTCTGGAACTGAAATCGGAACGCTCACTGACATTTCCCCTATCTGAAAGTCTGATAAACGCCGGAAAAATGACTAAGTCCAAAAAAAAATTATTTTCAACTTTTTTCAATTTTACCCCAGTGGGATATATATTCTACCCACACACATTTGGAACTCTCCTGGGGTAACCTCACACATATTATTCCCTCATTTAGTGGCAATTTTCACAAAAAAGTAAAATGTTCAAAAATCCAGAAAATTGGCTGAAAATGACTAAATATCAAGGACTCATTGGGCGAATCGCTCTGGAACTGAAATCGGATTGCTCACTGACATTTCCCCTATCTGAAAGTCTGATAAACGCCGGAAAAAGGACTAAGTCCAAAAAAAATTTTTTTTCAACTTTTTTCAATTTTACCCCCGTGGGATATATATTCTACCCACACACATTTGGAACTCTCCTGGGGTACCCTCACACATATTATTCCCTCATTTAGTGGCAATTTTCACAAAAAAGTAAAATTTTCAAAAATCCAGAAAATTGGCTGAAAATGACTAAATATCAAGGACTCATTGGGCGAATCGCTCTGGAACTGAAATCGGAATGCTCACTGACATTTCCCCTATCTGAAAGTCTGATAAACGCCGGAAAAATGACTAAGTCCAAAAAAAAATTATTTTCAACTTTTTTCAATTTTACCCCTGTGGGATATATATTCTACCCACACACATTTGGAACTCTCCTGGGGTACCCTCACGCATAGTATTCCCTCATTTAGTGGATATTTTCACAAAAAAGTGAAATTTTCAAAAATCCCGAAAATTGGCTGAAAACGACTAAATATCAAGGACTCATTGGGCGAATCGCTGTGGAACTGAAATCGGAACGCTCACTGCCATTTCCCCTATCTGAAAGTCTGATAAACGCCGGAAAAATGACAGTCCAAAAAAAAAAATTTTTTAACTTTTTTCAATTTTACCCCCGTGGGATATATATTCTACCCACACACATTTGGAACTCTCCTGGGGTACCATCACACATATTATTCCCTCATTTAGTGGATATTTTCTCAAAAAAGTGAAATTTTCAAAAATCCAGAAAATTGGCTGAAAACGACTAAATATCAAGGACTCATTGGTCGAATCGCTCTGGAACTGAAATCGGAACGCTCACTGACATTTCCCCTATCTGAAAGTCTGATAAACGCCGGAAAAATGACTAAGTCCAAAAAAAAATTATTTTCAACTTTTTTCAATTTTACCCCAGTGGGATATATATTCTACCCACACACATTTGGAACTCTCCTGGGGTAACCTCACACATATTATTCCCTCATTTAGTGGCAATTTTCACAAAAAAGTAAAATGTTCAAAAATCCAGAAAATTGGCTGAAAATGACTAAATATCAAGGACTCATTGGGCGAATCGCTCTGGAACTGAAATCGGAATGCTCACTGACATTTCCCCTATCTGAAAGTCTGATAAATGCCGGAAAAATGACTAAGTCCAAAAAAAAAATTTTTTCAACTTTTTTCAATTTTACCCCTGTGGGATATATATTCTACCCACACACATTTGGAACTCTCCTGGGGTACCCTCACGCATAGTATTCCCTCATTTAGTGGATATTTTCACAAAAAAGTGAAATTTTCAAAAATCCCGAAAATTGGCTGAAAACGACTAAATATCAAGGACTCATTGGGCGAATCGCTGTGGAACTGACATCGGAACGCTCACTGACATTTCCCCTATCTGAAAGTCTGATAAACGCCGGAAAAATGACAGTCCAAAAAAAAAAATTTTTTTAACTTTTTTCAATTTTACCCCCGTGGGATATATATTCTATCCACACACATTTGGAACTCTCCTGGGGTACCATCACACATATTATTCCCTCATTTAGTGGATATTTTCTCAAAAAAGTGAAATTTTCAAAAATCCAGAAAATTGGCTGAAAACGACTAAATATCAAGGACTCATTGGGCAAATCGCACTGGAACTGAAATCGGAATGCTCACTGACATTTCCCCTATCTGAAAGTCTGATAAATGCTGGAAAAATGACTAAGTCCAAAAAAAAAATTTTTTCAACTCTTTTCAATTTTACCCCTGTGGGATATATATTCTACCCACACACATTTGGAACTCTCCTGGGGTACCCTCACGCATAGTATTCCCTCATTTAGTGGATATTTTCACAAAAAAGTGAAATTTTCAAAAATCCCGAAAATTGGCTGAAAACGACTAAATATCAAGGACTCATTGGGCGAATCGCTGTGGAACTGAAATCGGAACGCTCACTGACATTTCCCCTATCTGAAAGTCTGATAAACGCCGGAAAAATGACGGTCCAAAAAAAAAAATTTTTTAACTTTTTTCAATTTTACCCCCGTGGGATATATATTCTACCCACACACATTTGGAACTCTCCTGGGGTACCATCACACATATTATTCCCTCATTTAGTGGATATTTTCTCAAAAAAGTGAAATTTTCAAAAATCCAGAAAATTGGCTGAAAACGACTAAATATCAAGGACTCATTGGGCAAATCGCACTGGAACTGAAATCGGAATGCTCACTGACATTTCCCCTATCTGAAAGTCTGATAAATGCTGGAAAAATGACTAAGTCCAAAAAAAAAATTTTTTCAACTCTTTTCAATTTTACCCCTGTGGGATATATATTCTACCCACACACATTTGGAACTCTCCTGGGGTAACCTCACACATATTATTCCCTCATTTAGTGGCAATTTTCACAAAAAAGTAAAATGTTCAAAAATCCAGAAAATTGGCTGAAAACAACTAAATATCAAGGACTCATTGGTCGAATCGCTCTGGAACTGAAATCGGAACGCTCACTGACATTTCCCCTATCAGAAAGTCTGATAAACGCCGGAAAAATGACTTAGTCCAAAAAAAATTATTTTCAACTTTTTTCAATTTTACCCCCGTGGGATATATATTCTACCCACACACATTTGGAACTCTCCTGGGGTACCCTCACACATATTATTCCCTCATTTAGTGGCAATTTTCACAAAAAAGTAAAATTTTCAAAAATCCAGAAAATTGGCTGAAAATGACTAAATATCAAGGACTCAATGGGCAAATCGCTCTGGAACTGAAATCGGAATGCTCACTGACATTTCCCCTATCTGAAAGTCTGATAAATGCCGGAAAAATGACTAAGTCCAAAAAAAAAATTTTTTCAACTTTTTTCAATTTTACCCCTGTGGGATATATATTCTACCCACACACATTTGAAACTCTCCTGGGGTACCCTCACGCATAGTATTCCCTCATTTAGTGGATATTTTCACAAAAAAGTGAAATTTTCAAAAATCCCGAAAATTGGCTGAAAACGACTAAATATCAAGGACTCATTGGGCGAATCGCTCTGGAACTGAAATTGGATTGCTCACTGACATTTCCCCTATCAGAAAGTCTGATAAACGCCGGAAAAATTACTAAGTCCAAAAAAAAATTATTTTCAACTTTTTTCAATTTTACCCCCGTGGGATATATATTCTACCCACACACATTTGGAACTCTCCTGGGGTACCCTCACACATATTATTCCCTCATTTAGTGGCAATTTTCACAAAAAAGTAAAATTTTCAAAAATCCAGAAAATTGGCTGAAAATGACTAAATATCAAGGACTCATTGGGCGAATCGCTCTGGAACTGAAATCGGAATGCTCACTGACATTTCCCCTATCTGAAAGTCTGATAAACGCCGGAAAAAGGACTAAGTCCAAAAAAAATTTTTTTTCAACTTTTTTCAATTTTACCCCCGTGGGATATATATTCTACCCACACACATTTGGAACTCTCCTGGGGTACCCTCACACATAGTATTCCCTCACTTAGTGGATATTTTCACAAAAAAGTGACATTTTAAAAAATCCAGAAAATTGGCTGAAAACGACTAAATATCAAGGACTCATTGGGCGAATCTCTCTGGAACTGAAATTGGAACGCTCACTGACATTTCCCCTATCAGAAAGTCTGATAAACGCCGGAAAAATTACTAAGTCCAAAAAAAAATTATTTTCAACTTTTTTCAATTTTACCCCCGTGGGATATATATTCTACCCACACACATTTGGAACTCTCCTGGGGTACCCTCACACATATTATTCCCTCATTTAGTGGCAATTTTCACAAAAAAGTAAAATTTTCAAAAATCCAGAAAATTGGCTGAAAATGACTAAATATCAAGGACTCATTGGGTGAATCGCTCTGGAACTGAAATCGGAATGCTCACTGACATTTCCCCTATCTGAAAGTCTGATAAATGCCGGAAAAATGACTAAGTCCAAAAAAAAAATTTTTTCAACTTTTTTCAATTTTACCCCTGTGGGATATATATTCTACCCACACACATTTGGAACTCTCCTGGGGTACCCTCACGCATAGTATTCCCTCATTTAGTGGATATTTTCACAAAAAAGTGAAATTTTCAAAAATCCCGAAAATTGGCTGAAAACGACTAAATATCAAGGACTCATTGGGCGAATCGCTGTGGAACTGACATCGGAACGCTCACTGACATTTCCCCTATCTGAAAGTCTGATAAACGCCGGAAAAATGACAGTCCAAAAAAAAAAATTTTTTTAACTTTTTTCAATTTTACCCCCGTGGGATATATATTCTATCCACACACATTTGGAACTCTCCTGGGGTACCATCACACATATTATTCCCTCATTTAGTGGATATTTTCTCAAAAAAGTGAAATTTTCAAAAATCCAGAAAATTGGCTGAAAACGACTAAATATCAAGGACTCATTGGGCAAATCGCACTGGAACTGAAATCGGAATGCTCACTGACATTTCCCCTATCTGAAAGTCTGATAAATGCTGGAAAAATGACTAAGTCCAAAAAAAAAATTTTTTCAACTCTTTTCAATTTTACCCCTGTGGGATATATATTCTACCCACACACATTTGGAACTCTCCTGGGGTACCCTCACGCATAGTATTCCCTCATTTAGTGGATATTTTCACAAAAAAGTGAAATTTTCAAAAATCCCGAAAATTGGCTGAAAACGACTAAATATCAAGGACTCATTGGGCGAATCGCTGTGGAACTGAAATCGGAACGCTCACTGACATTTCCCCTATCTGAAAGTCTGATAAACGCCGGAAAAATGACGGTCCAAAAAAAAAAATTTTTTAACTTTTTTCAATTTTACCCCCGTGGGATATATATTCTACCCACACACATTTGGAACTCTCCTGGGGTACCATCACACATATTATTCCCTCATTTAGTGGATATTTTCTCAAAAAAGTGAAATTTTCAAAAATCCAGAAAATTGGCTGAAAACGACTAAATATCAAGGACTCATTGGGCAAATCGCACTGGAACTGAAATCGGAATGCTCACTGACATTTCCCCTATCTGAAAGTCTGATAAATGCTGGAAAAATGACTAAGTCCAAAAAAAAAATTTTTTCAACTCTTTTCAATTTTACCCCTGTGGGATATATATTCTACCCACACACATTTGGAACTCTCCTGGGGTAACCTCACACATATTATTCCCTCATTTAGTGGCAATTTTCACAAAAAAGTAAAATGTTCAAAAATCCAGAAAATTGGCTGAAAACAACTAAATATCAAGGACTCATTGGTCGAATCGCTCTGGAACTGAAATCGGAACGCTCACTGACATTTCCCCTATCAGAAAGTCTGATAAACGCCGGAAAAATGACTTAGTCCAAAAAAAATTATTTTCAACTTTTTTCAATTTTACCCCCGTGGGATATATATTCTACCCACACACATTTGGAACTCTCCTGGGGTACCCTCACACATATTATTCCCTCATTTAGTGGCAATTTTCACAAAAAAGTAAAATTTTCAAAAATCCAGAAAATTGGCTGAAAATGACTAAATATCAAGGACTCAATGGGCAAATCGCTCTGGAACTGAAATCGGAATGCTCACTGACATTTCCCCTATCTGAAAGTCTGATAAATGCCGGAAAAATGACTAAGTCCAAAAAAAAAATTTTTTCAACTTTTTTCAATTTTACCCCTGTGGGATATATATTCTACCCACACACATTTGAAACTCTCCTGGGGTACCCTCACGCATAGTATTCCCTCATTTAGTGGATATTTTCACAAAAAAGTGAAATTTTCAAAAATCCCGAAAATTGGCTGAAAACGACTAAATATCAAGGACTCATTGGGCGAATCGCTCTGGAACTGAAATTGGATTGCTCACTGACATTTCCCCTATCAGAAAGTCTGATAAACGCCGGAAAAATTACTAAGTCCAAAAAAAAATTATTTTCAACTTTTTTCAATTTTACCCCCGTGGGATATATATTCTACCCACACACATTTGGAACTCTCCTGGGGTACCCTCACACATATTATTCCCTCATTTAGTGGCAATTTTCACAAAAAAGTAAAATTTTCAAAAATCCAGAAAATTGGCTGAAAATGACTAAATATCAAGGACTCATTGGGCGAATCGCTCTGGAACTGAAATCGGAATGCTCACTGACATTTCCCCTATCTGAAAGTCTGATAAACGCCGGAAAAAGGACTAAGTCCAAAAAAAATTTTTTTTCAACTTTTTTCAATTTTACCCCCGTGGGATATATATTCTACCCACACACATTTGGAACTCTCCTGGGGTACCCTCACACATAGTATTCCCTCACTTAGTGGATATTTTCACAAAAAAGTGACATTTTAAAAAATCCAGAAAATTGGCTGAAAACGACTAAATATCAAGGACTCATTGGGCGAATCTCTCTGGAACTGAAATTGGAACGCTCACTGACATTTCCCCTATCAGAAAGTCTGATAAACGCCGGAAAAATTACTAAGTCCAAAAAAAAATTATTTTCAACTTTTTTCAATTTTACCCCCGTGGGATATATATTCTACCCACACACATTTGGAACTCTCCTGGGGTACCCTCACACATATTATTCCCTCATTTAGTGGCAATTTTCACAAAAAAGTAAAATTTTCAAAAATCCAGAAAATTGGCTGAAAATGACTAAATATCAAGGACTCATTGGGCGAATCGCTCTGGAACTGAAATCGGAATGCTCACTGACATTTCCCCTATCTGAAAGTCTGATAAATGCCGGAAAAATGACTAAGTCGAAAAAAAAGATTTTTTCAACTTTTTTCAATTTTACCCCTGTGGGATATATATTCTACCCACACACATTTGGAACTCTCCTGGGGTACCCTCACGCATAGTATTCCCTCATTTAGTGGATATTTTCACAAAAAAGTGAAATTTTCAAAAATCCCGAAAATTGGCTGAAAACGACTAAATATCAAGGACTCATTGGGCGAATCGCTCTGGAACTGAAATTGGATTGCTCACTGACATTTCCCCTATCTGAAAGTCTGATAACCGCCGGAAAAATGACTAAGTCCAAAAAAAAAAATTTTTCAACTTTTTTCAATTTTACCCCTGTGGGATATATATTCTACCCACACACATTTGGAACTCTCCTGGGGTACCCTCACGCATAGTATTCCCTCATTTAGTGGATATTTTCACAAAAAAGTGAAATTTTCAAAAATCCAGAAAATTGGCTGAAAACGACTAAATATCAAGGACTCATTGGGCGAATCGCTGTGGAACTGACATCGGAACGCTCACTGACATTTCCCCTATCTGAAAGTCTGATAAACGCCGGAAAAATGACAGTCCAAAAAAAAAATTTTTTCAACTTTTTTCAATTTTACCCCCGTGGGATATATATTCTACCCACACACATTTGGAACTCTCCTGGGGTACCCTCACGCATAGTATTCCCTCATTTAGTGGATATTTTCACAAAAAAGTGAAATTTTCAAAAATCCCGAAAATTGGCTGAAAACGACTAAATATCAAGGACTCATTGGGCGAATCGCTGTGGAACTGAAATCGGAACGCTCACTGACATTTCCCCTATCTGAAAGTCTGATAAACGCCGGAAAAATGACAGTCCAAAAAAAAAAATTTTTTAACTTTTTTCAATTTTACCCCCGTGGGATATATATTCTACCCACACACATTTGGAACTCTCCTGGGGTACCCTCACACATATTATTCCCTCATTTAGTGGCAATTTTCACAAAAAAGTAAAATTTTCAAAAATCCAGAAAATTGGCTGAAAATGACTAAATATCAAGGACTCATTGGGCGAATCGCTCTGGAACTGAAATCGGAATGCTCACTGACATTTCCCCTATCTGAAAGTCTGATAAACGCCGGAAAAATGACTAAGTCCAAAAAAAAATTATTTTCAACTTTTTTCAATTTTACCCCTGTGGGATATATATTCTACCCACACACATTTGGAACTCTCCTGGGGTACCCTCACGCATAGTATTCCCTCATTTAGTGGATATTTTCACAAAAAAGTGAAATTTTCAAAAATCCAGAAACTTGGCTGAAAACGACTAAATATCAAGGACTCATTGGTCGAATCGCTCTGGAACTGAAATCGGAACGCTCACTGACATTTCCCCTATCTGAAAGTCTGATAAACGCCGGAAAAATGACTAAGTCCAAAAAAAAATTATTTTCAACTTTTTTCAATTTTACCCCAGTGGGATATATATTCTACCCACACACATTTGGAACTCTCCTGGGGTAACCTCACACATATTATTCCCTCATTTAGTGGCAATTTTCACAAAAAAGTAAAATGTTCAAAAATCCAGAAAATTGGCTGAAAATGACTAAATATCAAGGACTCATTGGGCGAATCGCTCTGGAACTGAAATCGGATTGCTCACTGACATTTCCCCTATCTGAAAGTCTGATAAATGCCGGAAAAATGACTAAGTCCAAAAAAAAAATTTTTTCAACTTTTTTCAATTTTACCCCTGTGGGATATATATTCTACCCACACACATTTGGAACTCTCCTGGGGTACCCTCACGCATAGTATTCCCTCATTTATTGGATATTTTCACAAAAAAGTGAAATTTTCAAAAATCCCGAAAATTGGCTGAAAACGACTAAATATCAAGGACTCATTGGGCGAATCGCTGTGGAACTGACATCGGAACGCTCACTGACATTTCCCCTATCTGAAAGTCTGATAAACGCCGGAAAAATGACAGTCCAAAAAAAAAAATGTTTTTAACTTTTTTCAATTTTACCCCCGTGGGATATATATTCTATCCACACACATTTGGAACTCTCCTGGGGTACCATCACACATATTATTCCCTCATTTAGTGGATATTTTCTCAAAAAAGTGAAATTTTCAAAAATCCAGAAAATTGGCTGAAAACGACTAAATATCAAGGACTCATTGGGCAAATCGCACTGGAACTGAAATCGGAATGCTCGCTGACATTTCCCCTATCTGAAAGTCTGATAAATGCTGGAAAAATGACTAAGTCCAAAAAAAAAATTTTTTCAACTCTTTTCAATTTTACCCCTGTGGGATATATATTCTACCCACACACATTTGGAACTCTCCTGGGGTACCCTCACGCATAGTATTCCCTCATTTAGTGGATATTTTCACAAAAAAGTGAAATTTTCACAAATCCCGAAAATTGGCTGAAAACGACTAAATATCAAGGACTCATTGGGCGAATCGCTGTGGAACTGAAATCGGAACGCTCACTGACATTTCCCCTATCTGAAAGTCTGATAAATGCTGGAAAAATGACTAAGTCCAAAAAAAAAATTATTTTAACTCTTTTCAATTTTACCCCTGTGGGATATATATTCTACCCACACACATTTGGAACTCTCCTGGGGTAACCTCACACATATTATTCCCTCATTTAGTGGCAATTTTCACAAAAAAGTAAAATTTTCAAAAATCCAGAAAATTGGCTGAAAATGACTAAATATCAAGGACTCATTGGGCGAATCGCTCTGGAACTGAAATCGGAATGCTCACTGACATTTCCCCTATCTGAAAGTCTGATAAATGCCGGAAAAATGACTAAGTCCAAAAAAAAAATTTTTTCAACTTTTTTCAATTTTACCCCTGTGGGATATATATTCTACCCACACACATTTGAAACTCTCCTGGGGTACCCTCACGCATAGTATTCCCTCATTTAGTGGATATTTTCACAAAAAAGTGAAATTTTCAAAAATCCCGAAAATTGGCTGAAAACGACTAAATATCAAGGACTCATTGGGCGAATCGCTCTGGAACTGAAATTGGATTGCTCACTGACATTTCCCCTATCTGAAAGTCTGATAAACGCCGGAAAAAGGACTAAGTCCAAAAAAAATTTTTTTTCAACTTTTTTCAATTTTACCCCCGTGGGATATATATTCTACCCACACACATTTGGAACTCTCCTGGGGTACCCTCACACATAGTATTCCCTCATTTAGTGGATATTTTCACAAAAAAGTGAAATTTTCAAAAATCCAGAAAATTGGCTGAAAACGACTAAATATCAAGGACTCATTGGGCAAATCGCTCTGGAACTGAAATCGGAATGCTCACTGACATTTCCCCTATCTGAAAGTCTGATAACCGCCGGAAAAATGACTAAGTCCAAAAAAAAAAATTTTTCAACTTTTTTCAATTTTACCCCTGTGGGATATATATTCTACCCACACACATTTGGAACTCTCCTGGGGTACCCTCACGCATAGTATTCCCTCATTTAGTGGATATTTTCACAAAAAAGTGAAATTTTCAAAAATCCCGAAAATTGGCTGAAAACGACTAAATATCAAGGACTCATTGGGCGAATCGCTGTGGAACTGACATCGGAACGCTCACTGACATTTCCCCTATCTGAAAGTCTGATAAACGCCGGAAAAATGACAGTCCAAAAAAAAAATTTTTTTAACTTTTTTCAATTTTACCCCCGTGGGATATATATTCTACCCACACACATTTGGAACTCTCCTTGGGTACCATCACACATATTATTCCATCATTTAGTGGATATTTTCTCAAAAAAGTGAAATTTTCAAAAATCCAGAAAATTGGCTGAAAACGACTAAATATCAAGGACTCATTGGTCGAATCGCTCTGAAACTGAAATCGGAACGCTCACTGACATTTCCCCTATCTGAAAGTCTGATCAACGCCGGAAAAATGACAGTCCAAAAAAAAATTATTTTCAACTTTTTTCAATTTTACCCCAGTGGGATATATATTCTACCCACACACATTTGGAACTCTCCTGGGGTAACCTCACACATATTATTCCCTCATTTAGTGGCAATTTTCACAAAAAAGTAAAATGTTCAAAAATCCAGAAAATTGGCTGAAAATGACTAAATATCAAGGACTCATTGGGCGAATCGCTCTGGAACTGAAATCGGATTGCTCACTGACATTTCCCCTATCTGAAAGTCTGATAAACGCCGGAAAAATGATTAAGTCCCAAAAAAAAAATTTTTCAACTTTTTTCAATTTTACCCCCGTGGGATATATATTCTACCCACACACATTTGGAACTCTCCTGGGGTACCATCACACATATTATTCCCTCATTTAGTGGATATTTTCTCAAAAAAGTGAAATTTTCAAAAATCCAGAAAATTGGCTGAAAACGACTAAATATCAAGGACTCATTGGTCGAATCGCTCTGGAACTGAAATCGGAACGCTCACTGACATTTCCCCTATCTGAAAGTCTGATAAATGCCGGAAAAATGACTAAGTCCAAAAAAAAAATTTTTTCAACTTTTTTCAATTTTACCCCTGTGGGATATATATTCTACCCACACACATTTGAAACTCTCCTGGGGTACCCTCACGCATAGTATTCCCTCATTTAGTGGATATTTTCACAAAAAAGTGAAATTTTCAAAAATCCCGAAAATTGGCTGAAAACGACTAAATATCAAGGACTCATTGGGCGAATCGCTCTGGAACTGAAATTGGATTGCTCACTGACATTTCCCCTATCTGAAAGTCTGATAAACGCCGGAAAAAGGACTAAGTCCAAAAAAAATTTTTTTTCAACTTTTTTCAATTTTACCCCCGTGGGATATATATTCTACCCATACACATTTGGAACTCTCCTGGGGTACCCTCACACATAGTATTCCCTCATTTAGTGGATATTTTCACAAAAAAGTGAAATTTTCAAAAATCCAGAAAATTGGCTGAAAACGACTAAATATCAAGGACTCATTGGGCAAATCGCTCTGGAACTGAAATCGGAATGCTCACTGACATTTCCCCTATCTGAAAGTCTGATAACCGCCGGAAAAATGACTAAGTCCAAAAAAAAAAATTTTTCAACTTTTTTCAATTTTACCCCTGTGGGATATATATTCTACCCACACACATTTGGAACTCTCCTGGGGTACCCTCACGCATAGTATTCCCTCATTTAGTGGATATTTTCACAAAAAAGTGAAATTTTCAAAAATCCCGAAAATTGGCTGAAAACGACTAAATATCAAGGACTCATTGGGCGAATCGCTGTGGAACTGACATCGGAACGCTCACTGACATTTCCCCTATCTGAAAGTCTGATAAACGCCGGAAAAATGACAGTCCAAAAAAAAAATTTTTTTAACTTTTTTCAATTTTACCCCCGTGGGATATATATTCTACCCACACACATTTGGAACTCTCCTTGGGTACCATCACACATATTATTCCATCATTTAGTGGATATTTTCTCAAAAAAGTGAAATTTTCAAAAATCCAGAAAATTGGCTGAAAACGACTAAATATCAAGGACTCATTGGTCGAATCGCTCTGAAACTGAAATCGGAACGCTCACTGACATTTCCCCTATCTGAAAGTCTGATCAACGCCGGAAAAATGACAGTCCAAAAAAAAATTATTTTCAACTTTTTTCAATTTTACCCCAGTGGGATATATATTCTACCCACACACATTTGGAACTCTCCTGGGGTAACCTCACACATATTATTCCCTCATTTAGTGGCAATTTTCACAAAAAAGTAAAATGTTCAAAAATCCAGAAAATTGGCTGAAAATGACTAAATATCAAGGACTCATTGGGCGAATCGCTCTGGAACTGAAATCGGATTGCTCACTGACATTTCCCCTATCTGAAAGTCTGATAAACGCCGGAAAAATGATTAAGTCCCAAAAAAAAAATTTTTCAACTTTTTTCAATTTTACCCCCGTGGGATATATATTCTACCCACACACATTTGGAACTCTCCTGGGGTACCATCACACATATTATTCCCTCATTTAGTGGATATTTTCTCAAAAAAGTGAAATTTTCAAAAATCCAGAAAATTGGCTGAAAACGACTAAATATCAAGGACTCATTGGTCGAATCGCTCTGGAACTGAAATCGGAACGCTCACTGACATTTCCCCTATCTGAAAGTCTGATAAACGCCGGAAAAAGGACTAAGTCCAAAAAAAAAAATTTTTCAACTTTTTTCAATTTTACCCCTGTGGGATATATATTCTACCCACACACATTTGGAACTCTCCTGGGGTACCCTCACGCATAGTATTCCCTCATTTAGTGGATATTTTCACAAAAAAGTGAAATTTTCAAAAATCCCGAAAATTGGCTGAAAACGACTAAATATCAAGGACTCATTGGGCGAATCGCTGTGGAACTGACATCGGAACGCTCACTGACATTTCCCCTATCTGAAAGTCTGATAAACGCCGGAAAAATGACAGTCCAAAAAAAAAAATGTTTTAACTTTTTTCAATTTTACCCCCGTGGGATATATATTCTACCCACACACATTTGGAACTCTCCTGGGGTACCATCACACATATTATTCCATCATTTAGTGGATATTTTCTCAAAAAAGTGAAATTTTCAAAAATCCAGAAAATTGGCTGAAAACGACTAAATATCAAGGACTCATTGGTCGAATCGCTCTGAAACTGAAATCGGAACGCTCACTGACATTTCCCCTATCTGAAAGTCTGATAAACGCCGGAAAAATGACTAAGTCCAAAAAAAAATTATTTTCAACTTTTTTCAATTTTACCCCAGTGGGATATATATTCTACCCACACACATTTGGAACTCTCCTGGGGTAACCTCACACATATTATTCCCTCATTTAGTGGCAATTTTCACAAAAAAGTAAAATGTTCAAAAATCCAGAAAATTGGCTGAAAATGACTAAATATCAAGGACTCATTGGGCGAATCGCTCTGGAACTGAAATCGGATTGCTCACTGACATTTCCCCTATCTGAAAGTCTGATAAACGGCGGAAAAAGGACTAAGTCCAAAAAAAATTTTTTTTCAACTTTTTTCAATTTTACTCCCGTGGGATATATATTCTACCCACACACATTTGGAACTCTCCTGGGGTACCCTCACACATAGTATTCCCTCATTTAGTGGATATTTTCACAAAAAAGTGAAATTTTAAAAAATCCAGAAAATTGGCTGAAAACGACTAAATATCAAGGACTCATTGGGCAAATCGCTCTGGAACTGAAATCGGAATGCTCACTGACATTTCCCCTATCTGAAAGTCTGATAACCGCCGGAAAAATGACTAAGTCCAAAAAAAAAAATTTTTCAACTTTTTTCAATTTTACCCCTGTGGGATATATATTCTACCCACACACATTTGGAACTCTCCTGGGGTACCCTCACGCATAGTATTCCCTCATTTAGTGGATATTTTCACAAAAAAGTGAAATTTTCAAAAATCCCGAAAATTGGCTGAAAACGACTAAATATCAAGGACTCATTGGGCGAATCGCTGTGGAACTGACATCGGAACGCTCACTGACATTTCCCCTATCTGAAAGTCTGATAAACGCCGGAAAAATGACAGTCCAAAAAAAAAATTTTTTTAACTTTTTTCAATTTTACCCCAGTGGGATATATATTCTACCCACACACATTTGGAACTCTCCTGGGGTAACCTCACACATATTATTCCCTCATTTAGTGGCAATTTTCACAAAAAAGTAAAATGTTCAAAAATCCAGAAAATTGGCTGAAAATGACTAAATATCAAGGACTCATTGGGCGAATCGCTCTGGAACTGAAATCGGATTGCTCACTGACATTTCCCCTATCTGAAAGTCTGATAAACGCCGGAAAAATGATTAAGTCCCAAAAAAAAAATTTTTCAACTTTTTTCAATTTTACCCCCGTGGGATATATATTCTACCCACACACATTTGGAACTCTCCTGGGGTACCATCACACATATTATTCCCTCATTTAGTGGATATTTTCTCAAAAAAGTGAAATTTTCAAAAATCCAGAAAATTGGCTGAAAACGACTAAATATCAAGGACTCATTGGTCGAATCGCTCTGGAACTGAAATCGGAACGCTCACTGACATTTCCCCTATCTGAAAGTCTGATAAACGCCGGAAAAAGGACTAAGTCCAAAAAAAATTTTTTTTCAACTTTTTTCAATTTTACCCCCGTGGGATATATATTCTACCCACACACATTTGGAACTCTCCTGGGGTACCCATCACACATAGCATTCCCTCATTTAGTGGATATTTTCATAAAAAAGTGAAATTTTCAAAAATCCAGAAAATTGGCTGAAAACAACTAAATATCAAGGACTCATTGGTCGAATCGCTCTGGAACTGAAATCGGAACGCTCACTGACATTTCCCCTATCAGAAAGTCTGATAAACGCCGGAAAAATGACTAAGTCCAAAAAAAAATTATTTTCAACTTTTTTCAATTTTACCCCCGTGGGATATATATTCTACCCACACACATTTGGAACTCTCCTGGGGTACCCTCACACATAGTATTCCCTCATTTAGTGGATATTTTCACAAAAAAGTGAAATTTTCAAAAATCCAGAAAATTGGCTGAAAACGACTAAATATCAAGGACTCATTGGGCAAATCGCTCTGGAACTGAAATCGGAATGCTCACTGACATTTCCCCTATCTGAAAGTCTGATAAACGCCGGAAAAATGACTAAGTCCAAAAAAAAAATTTTTCAACTTTTTTCAATTTTACCCCTGTGGGATATATATTCTACCCACACACATTTGGAACTCTCCTGGGGTACCCTCACGCATAGTATTCCCTCATTTAGTGGATATTTTCACAAAAAAGTGAAATTTTCAAAAATCCCGAAAATTGGCTGAAAACGACTAAATATCAAGGACTCATTGGGCGAATCGCTGTGGAACTGACATCGGAACGCTCACTGACATTTCCCCTATCTGAAAGTCTGATAAACGCCGGAAAAATGACAGTCCAAAAAAAAAAAATTTTTAACTTTTTTCAATTTTACCCCCGTGGGATATATATTCTACCCACACACATTTGGAACTCTCCTGGGGTACCATCACACATATTATTCCATCATTTAGTGGATATTTTCTCAAAAAAGTGAAATTTTCAAAAATCCAGAAAATTGGCTGAAAACGACTAAATATCAAGGACTCATTGGTCGAATCGCTCTGAAACTGAAATCGGAACGCTCACTGACATTTCCCCTATCTGAAAGTCTGATAAACGCCGGAAAAATGACTAAGTCCAAAAAAAAATTATTTTCAACTTTTTTCAATTTTACCCCAGTGGGATATATATTCTACCCACACACATTTGGAACTCTCCTGGGGTAACCTCACGCATATTATTCCCTCATTTAGTGGCAATTTTCACAAAAAAGTAAAATGTTCAAAAATCCAGAAAATTGGCTGAAAATGACTAAATATCAAGGACTCATTGGGCGAATCGCTCTGGAACTGAAATCGGATTGCTCACTGACATTTCCCCTATCTGAAAGTCTGATAAACGCCGGAAAAAGGACTAAGTCCAAAAAAAATTTTTTTTCAACTTTTTTCAATTTTACTCCCGTGGGATATATATTCTACCCACACACATTTGGAACTCTCCTGGGGTACCCTCACACATAGTATTCCCTCATTTAGTGGATATTTTCACAAAAAAGTGAAATTTTAAAAAATCCAGAAAATTGGCTGAAAACGACTAAATATCAAGGACTCATTGGGCGAATCTCTCTGGAACTGAAATTGGAACGCTCACTGACATTTCCCCTATCTGAAAGTCTGATAAACGCCGGAAAAATGACTAAGTCAAAAAAAAAATTTTTCAACTTTTTTCAATTTTACCCCCGAGGGATATATATTCTACCCACACACATTTGGAACTCTCCTGGGTTACCCTCACGCATAGTATTCCCTCATTTAGTGGATATTTTCTCAAAAAAGTGAAATTTTCAAAAATCAAGAAAATTGGCTGAAAACGACTAAATATCAAGGACTCATTGGTGGAATCGCTCTGGAACTGAAATCGGAATGCTCACTGACATTTCCCCTATCTGAAAGTTTGATAAATGCTGGAAAAATGACAGTCCAAAAAAAAAATTTTTTCAACTTTTTTCAATTTTACCCCTGTGGGATATATATTCTACCCACACACATTTGGAGCTCTCCTGGGGTACCCTCACGCATAGTATTCCCTCATTTAGTGGATATTTTCACAAAAAAGTGAAATTTTCAAAAATCCCGAAAATTGGCTGAAAACGACTAAATATCAAGGACTCATTGGGCGAATCGCTGTGGAACTGAAATCGGAACGCTCACTGACATTTCCCCTATCTGAAAGTCTGATAAACGCCGGAAAAATGACTAAGTCCAAAAAAAAATTATTTTCAAAGTTTTTCAATTTTATCCCTGTGGGATATATATTCTACCCACACACATTTGGATCTCTCCTGGGGTAACCTCACACATATTATTCCCTCATTTTGTGGCAATTTTCACAAAAAAGTAAAATGTTCAAAAATCCAGAAAATTGGCTGAAAATGACTAAATATCAAGGACTCATTGGGCGAATCGCTCTGGAACTGAAATCGGAATGCTCACTGACATTTCCCCTATCTGAAAGTCTGATACATGCCAGAAAAATGACTAAGTCCAAAAAAAAAAATTTTTTAACTTTTTTCAATTTTACCCCTGTGGGATATATATTCTACCCACACACATTTGGAACTCTCCTGGGGTACCCTCACACATAGTATTCCCTCATTTAGTGGATATTTTCACAAAAAAGTGACATTTTCAAAAATTCCAAAAATTGGCTGAAAACGACTAAATATCAAGGACTCATTGTGTGAATCGCTCTGGAACTGAAATCGGAACACTCACTGACATTTCCCCTATCTGAAAGTCTGATAAACGCCGGAAAAATGACTAAGTCCAAAAAAAAAAATTTTTCAACTTTTTTCAATTTTACCCCCGAGGGATATATATTCTACCCACACACATTTGGAACTCTCCTGGGGTACCCTCACACATAGTATTCCCTCATTTAGTGGATATTTTCACAAAAAAGTGAAATTTTCAAAAATCCAGAAAATTGGCTGAAAACGACTAAATATCAAGGACTCATTGCTCGAATCGCTCTGGAACTGAAATCGGAACGCTCACTGACATTTCCCCTATCTGAAAGTCTGATAAACGCCGGAAAAATGACTAAGTCCAAATAAAAATTATTTTCAACTTTTTTCAAATTTACCCCCGTGGGATATATATTCTACCCACACACATTTGGAACTCTCCTGGGGTACCCTCACACATATTATTCCCTCATTTAGTGGCAATTTTCACAAAAAAGTTAAATTTTCAAAAATCCAGAAAATTGGCTGAAAATGACTAAATATCAAGGACTCATTGGGCGAATCGCTCTGGAACTGAAATTGGAATGCTCACTGACATTTCCCCTATCTGAAAGTCTGATAAACGCCGGAAAAATGACTAAGTCCAAAAACAAATTATTTTCAACTTTTTTCAAATTTACCCCCGTGGGATATATATTCTACCCACACACATTTGGAACTCTCCTGGGGTACCCTCACACATATTATTCCCTCATTTAGTGGATATTTTCACAAAAAAGTGAAATTTTCAAAAATCCAGAAAATTGGCTGAAAACGACTAAATATCAAGGACTCATTGCTCGAATCGCTCTGGAACTGAAATCGGAACGCTCACTGACATTTCCCCTATCTGAAAGTCTGATAAACGCCGGAAAAATGACTAAGTCCAAATAAAAATTATTTTCAACTTTTTTCAATTTTACCCCCGTGGGATATATATTCTACCCACACACATTTGGAACTCTCCTGGGGTACCCTCACACATAGTATTCCCTCATTTAGTGGATATTTTCACAAAAAAGTGAAATTTTCAAAAATCCAGAAAATTGGCTGAAAACGACTAAATATCAAGGACTCATTGGGCGAATCGCTCTGGAACTGAAATCGGAATGCTCACTGACATTTCCCCTATCTGAAAGTCTGATAAACGCCGGAAAAATGACTAAGTCCAAAAAAAAAAATTTTTCAACTTTTTTCAATTTTACCCCCGTGGGATATATATTCTACCCACACACATTTGGAACTCTCCTGGGGTACCCTCACACATAGTATTCCCTCATTTAGTGGATATTTTCACAAAAAAGTGAAATTTTCAAAAATCCAGAAAATTGGCTGAAAACGACTAAATATCAAGGACTCATTGGTCGAATCGCTCTGGAACTGAAATCGGAACGCTCACTGACATTTCCCCTATCTGAAAGTCTGATAAACGCCGGAAAAATGACTAAGTCCAAAAACAAATTATTTTCAACTTTTTTCAAATTTACCCCCGTGGGATATATATTCTACCCACACACATTTGGAACTCTCCTGGGGTACCCTCACACATAGTATTCCCTCATTTAGTGGATATTTTCACAAAGAAGTGAAATTTTCAAAAATCCAGAAAATTGGCTGAAAACGACTAAATATCAAGGACTCATTGGGCGAATCGCTCTGGAACTGAAATCGAACGCTCACTGACATTTCCCCTATCTGAAAGTCTGATAAACGCCGGAAAAATGATTAAGTCCAAAAAAAAAAAATTTTCAACTTTTTTCAATTTTACCCCCGTGAGATATATATTCTACCCGCACACATTTGGAACTCTCCTGGGGTACCCTCACACATATTATTCCCTCATTTAGTGGATATTTTAACAAAAAAGTGAAATTTTCAAAAATACAGAAAATTGGCTGAAAACGAATAAATATCAAGGACTCATTGCTCGAATCGCTCTGGAACTGAAATCGCAACGCTCACTGACATTTCCCCTATCTGAAAGTCTGATAAACGCCGGAAAAATGACTAAGTCCAAATAAAAATTATTTTCAACTTTTTTCAAATTTACCCCCGTGGGATATATATTCTACCCACACACATTTGGAACTCTCCTGGGGTACCCTCACACATATTATTCCCTCATTTAGTGGCAATTTTCACAAAAAAGTTAAATTTTCAAAAATCCAGAAAATTGGCTGAAAATGACTAAATATAAAGGACTCATTGGGCGAATCGCTCTGGAACTGAAATCGGAATGCTCACTGACATTTCCCCTATCTGAAAGTCTGATAAACGCGGGAAAAATAACTAAGTCAAAAAAAAAACTTTTTCAACTTTTTTCAATTTTACCCCCGAGGGATATATATTCTACCCACACACATTTGGAACACTCCTGGGGTACCCTCACACATAGTATTCCCTCATTTAGTGGATATTTTCACAAAAAAGTGAAATTTTCAAAAATCCAGAAAATTGGCTGAAAACGACTAAATATCAAGGACTCATTGGTCGAATCGCTCTGGAACTGAAATTGGAACGCTCACTGACATTTCCCCTATCTTAAAGTCTGATAAACGCCGGAAAAATGACTAAGTCCAAAAAAAATTTTTTTTCAACTTTTTTCAATTTTACCCCCGTGGGATATATATTCTACCCACACACATTTGGAACTCTCCTGGGGTACCCTCACACATAGTATTCCCTCATTTAGTGGATATTTTCACAAAAAAGTGAAATTTTCAAAAATCCAGAAAATTGGCTGAAAACGACTAAATATCAAGGACTCATTGGGCGAATCGCTCTGGAACTGAAATCGGAATGCTCACTGACATTTCCCCTATCTGAAAGTCTGATAAACGCCGGAAAAATGACTAAGTCCAAAAAAAAAAATTTTTCAACTTTTTTCAATTTTACCCCCGTGGGATATATATTCTACCCACACACATTTGGAACTCTCCTGGGGTACCCTCACACATAGTATTCCCTCATTTAGTGGATATTTTCACAAAAAAGTGAAATTTTCAAAAATCCAGAAAATTGGCTGAAAACGACTAAATATCAAGGACTCATTGGTCGAATCGCTCTGGAACTGAAATCGGAACGCTCACTGACATTTCCCCTATCTGAAAGTCTGATAAACGCCGGAAAAATGACTAAGTCCAAAAACAAATTATTTTCAACTTTTTTCAAATTTACCCCCGTGGGATATATATTCTACCCACACACATTTGGAACTCTCCTGGGGTACCCTCACACATAGTATTCCCTCATTTAGTGGATATTTTCACAAAAAAGTGAAATTTTCAAAAATCCAGAAAATTGGCTGAAAACGACTAAATATCAAGGACTCATTGGGCGAATCGCTCTGGAACTGAAATCGGAATGCTCACTGACATTTCCCCTATCTGAAAGTCTGATAAACGCGGGAAAAATGACTAAGTCAAAAAAAAAATTTTTCAACTTTTTTCAATTTTACCCCCGAGGGATATATATTCTACCCACACACATTTGGAACACTCCTGGGGTACCCTCACACATAGTATTCCCTCATTTAGTGGATATTTTCACAAAAAAGTGAAATTTTCAAAAATCCAGAAAATTGGCTGAAAACGACTAAATATCAAGGACTCATTGGTCGAATCGCTCTGGAACTGAAATTGGAACGCTGACTGACATTTCCCCTATCTTAAAGTCTGATAAACGCCGGAAAAATGACTAAGTCCAAAAACAAATTATTTTCAACTTTTTTCAAATTTACCCCCGTGGGATATATATTCTACCCACACACATTTGGAACTCTCCTGGGGTACCCTCACACATAGTATTCCCTCATTTAGTGGATATTTTCACAAAAAAGTGAAATTTTCAAAAATCCAGAAAATTGGCTGAAAACGACTAAATATCAAGGACTCATTGGGCGAATCGCTCTGGAACTGAAATCGGAATGCTCACTGACATTTCCCCTATCTGAAAGTCTGATAAACGCGGGAAAAATGACTAAGTCCAAAAAAAAATTATTTTCAACTTTTTTCAAATTTACCCCCGTGGGATATATATTCTACCCACACACATTTGGAACTCTCCTGGGGTACCCTCACACATATTATTCCCTCATTTAGTGGCAATTTTCACAAAAAAGTTAAATTTTCAAAAATCCAGAAAATTGGCTGAAAATGACTAAATATCAAGGACTCATTGGGCGAATCGCTCTGGAACTGAAATCGGAATGCTCACTGACATTTCCCCTATCTGAAAGTCTGATAAACGCGGGAAAAATGACTAAGTCAAAAAAAAAACTTTTTCAACTTTTTTCAATTTTACCCCCGAGGGATATATATTCTACCCACACACATTTGGAACACTCCTGGGGTACCCTCACACATAGTATTCGCTCATTTAGTGGATATTTTCACAAAAAAGTGAAATTTTCAAAAATCCAGAAAATTGGCTGAAAACGACTAAATATCAAGGACTCATTGGGAGAATCGCTCTGGAGCTGAAATCGGAATGCTCACTGACATTTCCCCTATCTGAAAGTCTGATAAACGCCGGAAAAATGACTAAGTCCAAAAAAAAAAATTTTTCAACTTTTTTCAATTTTACCCCCGTGGGATATATATTCTACCCACACACATTTGGAACTCTCCTGGGGTACCCTCACACATAGTATTCCCTCATTTAGTGGATATTTTCACAAAAAAGTGAAATTTTCAAAAATCCAGAAAATTGGCTGAAAACGACTAAATATCAAGGACTCATTGGTCGAATCACTCTGGAACTGAAATCGGAACGCTCACTGACATTTCCCCTATCTGAAAGTCTGATAAACGCCGGAAAAATGACTAAGTCCAAATAAAAATTATTTTCAACTTTTTTCAAATTTACCCCCGTGGGATATATATTCTACCCACACACATTTGGAACTCTCCTGGGGTACCCTCACACATATTATTCCCTCATTTAGTGGCAATTTTCACAAAAAAGTTAAATTTTCAAAAATCCAGAAAATTGGCTGAAAATGACTAAATATCAAGGACTCATTGGGCGAATCGCTCTGGAACTGAAATCGGAATGCTCACTGACATTTCCCCTATCTGAAAGTCTGATAAACGCGGGAAAAATGACTAAGTCAAAAAAAAAACTTTTTCAACTTTTTTCAATTTTACCCCCGAGGGATATATATTCTACCCACACACATTTGGAACACTCCTGGGGTACCCTCACACATAGTATTCCCTCATTTAGTGGATATTTTCACAAAAAAGTGAAATTTTCAAAAATCCAGAAAATTGGCTGAAAACGACTAAATATCAAGGACTCATTGGTCGAATCGCTCTGGAACTGAAATTGGAACGCTCACTGACATTTCCCCTATCTTAAAGTCTGATAAACGCCGGAAAAATGACTAAGTCCAAAAAAAAATTTTTTTCAACTTTTTTCAATTTTACCCCCGTGGGATATATATTCTACCCACACACATTTGGAACTCTCCTGGGGTACCCTCACACATAGTATTCCCTCATTTAGTGGATATTTTCACAAAAAAGTGAAATTTTCAAAAATCCAGAAAATTGGCTGAAAACGACTAAATATCAAGGACTCATTGGGCGAATCGCTCTGGAACTGAAATCGGAACGCTCACTGACATTTCCCCTATCTGAAAGTCTGATAAACGCCGGAAAAATGACTAAGTCCAAAAAAAAATTATTTTCAACTTTTTTCAAATTTACCCCCGTGGGATATATATTCTACCCACACACATTTGGAACTCTCCTGGGGTACCCTCACACATATTATTCCCTCATTTAGTGGCAATTTTCACAAAAAAGTAAAATTTTCAAAAATCCAGAAAATTGGCTGAAAATGACTAAATATCAAGGACTCATTGGGCGAATCGCTCTGGAACTGAAATCGGAATGCTCACTGACATTTCCCCTATCTGAAAGTCTGATAAACGCGGGAAAAATGACTAAGTCAAAAAAAAAACTTTTTCAACTTTTTTCAATTTTACCCCCGAGGGATATATATTCTACCCACACACATTTGGAACACTCCTGGGGTACCCTCACACATAGTATTCCCTCATTTAGTGGATATTTTCACAAAAAAGTGAAATTTTCAAAAATCCAGAAAATTGGCTGAAAACGACTAAATATCAAGGACTCATTGGTCGAATCGCTCTGGAACTGAAATTGGAACGCTCACTGACATTTCCCCTATCTTAAAGTCTGATAAACGCCGGAAAAATGACTAAGTCCAAAAACAAATTATTTTCAACTTTTTTCAAATTTACCCCCGTGGGATATATATTCTACCCACACACATTTGGAACTCTCCTGGGGTACCCTCACACATAGTATTCCCTCATTTAGTGGATATTTTCACAAAAAAGTGAAATTTTCAAAAATCCAGAAAATTGGCTGAAAACGACTAAATATCAAGGACTCATTGGGCGAATCGCTCTGGAACTGAAATCGGAACGCTCACTGACATTTCCCCTATCTGAAAGTCTGATAAACGCCGGAAAAATGACTAAGTCCAAAAAAAAATTATTTTCAACTTTTTTCAAATTTACCCCCGTGGGATATATATTCTACCCACACACATTTGGAACTCTCCTGGGGTACCCTCACACATATTATTCCCTCATTTAGTGGCAATTTTCACAAAAAAGTTAAATTTTCAAAAATCCAGAAAATTGGCTGAAAATGACTAAATATCAAGGACTCATTGGGCGAATCGCTCTGGAACTGAAATCGGAATGCTCACTGACATTTCCCCTATCTGAAAGTCTGATAAAAGCGGGAAAAATGACTAAGTCAAAAAAAAAACTTTTTCAACTTTTTTCAATTTTACCCCCGAGGGATATATATTCTACCCACACACATTTGGAACACTCCTGGGGTACCCTCACACATAGTATTCCCTCATTTAGTGGATATTTTCACAAAAAAGTGAAATTTTCAAAAATCCAGAAAATTGGCTGAAAACGACTAAATATCAAGGACTCATTGGTCGAATCGCTCTGGAACTGAAATTGGAACGCTCACTGACATTTCCCCTATCTTAAAGTCTGATAAACGCTGGAAAAATGACTAAGTCCAAAAAAAATTTTTTTTCAACTTTTTTCAATTTTACCCCCGTGGGATATATATTCTACCCACACACATTTGGAACTCTCCTGGGGTACCCTCACACATAGTATTCCCTCATTTAGTGGATATTTTCACAAAAAAGTGAAATTTTCAAAAATCCAGAAAATTGGCTGAAAACGACTAAATATCAAGGACTCATTGGGCGAATCGCTCTGGCACTGAAATCGGAATGCTCACTGACAT
This sequence comes from Phyllobates terribilis, assembly GCF_046119375.1. Lineage (NCBI taxonomy): Eukaryota > Metazoa > Chordata > Amphibia > Anura > Dendrobatidae > Phyllobates > Phyllobates terribilis. The sequence goes on along the minus strand of NW_027362768.1, from coordinate 234,834,853 downwards.
TTCCCCTATCTGAAAGTCTGATAAACGCCGGAAAAATGACTAAGTCCAAAAAAAAAAATTTTTCAACTTTTTTCAATTTTACCCCCGTGGGATATATATTCTACCCACACACATTTGGAACTCTCCTGGGGTACCCTCACACATATTATTCCCTCATTTAGTGGCAATTTTCACAAAAAAGTAAAATTTTCAAAAATCCAGAAAATTGGCTAAAAACGACTAAATATCAAGGACTCATTGGGCGAATCGCTCTGGAACTGAAATCGGAATGCTCACTGACATTTCCCCTATCTGAAAGTCTGATAAACGCCGGAAAAATGACTAAGTCCAAAAAAAAATTATTTTCAACTTTTTTCAAATTTACCCCCGTGGGATATATATTCTACCCACACACATTTGGAACTCTCCTGGGGTACCCTCACACATATTATTCCCTCATTTAGTGGCAATTTTCACAAAAAAGTAAAATTTTCAAAAATCCAGAAAATTGGCTGAAAATGACTAAATATCAAGGACTCATTGGGCGAATCGCTCTGGAACTGAAATCGGAATGCTCACTGACATTTCCCCTATCTGAAAGTCTGATAAACGCGGGAAAAATGACTAAGTCAAAAAAAAAATTTTTTCAACTTTTTTCAATTTTACCCCCGTGGGATATATATTCTACCCACACACATTTGGAACTCTCCTGGGGTACCCTCACACATAGTATTCCCTCATTTAGTGGATATTTTCACAAAAAAGTGAAATTTTCAAAAATCCAGAAAATTGGCTGAAAACGACTAAATATCAAGGACTCATTGGGCGAATCGCTCTGGAACTGAATTCGAACGCTCACTGACATTTCCCCTATCTGAAAGTCTGATAAACGCCGGAAAAATGATTAAGTCCAAAAAAAAAAATTTTTCAACTTTTTTCAATTTTACCCCCGTGAGATATATATTCTACCTGCACACATTTGGAACTCTCCTGGGGTACCCTCACACATATTATTCCCTCATTTAGTGGATATTTTAACAAAAAAGTGAAATTTTCAAAAATCCAGAAAATTGGCTGAAAACGACTAAATATCAAGGACTCATTGCTCGAATCGCTCTGGAACTGAAATCGCAACGCTCACTGACATTTCCCCTATCTGAAAGTCTGATAAACGCCGGAAAAATGACTAAGTCCAAATAAAAATTATTTTCAACTTTTTTCAAATTTACCCCCGTGGGATATATATTCTACCCACACACATTTGGAACTCTCCTGGGGTACCCTCACACATATTATTCCCTCATTTAGTGGCAATTTTCACAAAAAAGTTAAATTTTCAAAAATCCAGAAAATTGGCTGAAAATGACTAAATATCAAGGACTCATTGGGCGAATCGCTCTGGAACTGAAATCGGAATGCTCACTGACATTTCCCCTATCTGAAAGTCTGATAAACGCGGGAAAAATGACTAAGTCAAAAAAAAAACTTTTTCAACTTTTTTCAATTTTACCCCCGAGGGATATATATTCTACCCACACACATTTGGAACTCTCCTGGCGTACCCTCACACATAGTATTCCCTCATTTAGTGGATATTTTCACAAAAAAGTGAAATTTTCAAAAATCCAGAAAATTGGCTGAAAACGACTAAATATCAAGGACTCATTGGTCGAATCGCTCTGGAACTGAAATTGGAACGCTCACTGACATTTCCCCTATCTTAAAGTCTGATAAACGCCGGAAAAATGACTAAGTCCAAAAAAAAAAATTTTTCAACTTTTTTCAATTTTACCCCCGTGGGATATATATTCTACCCACACACATTTGGAACTCTCCTGGGGTACCCTCACACATAGTATTCCCTCATTTAGTGGATATTTTCACAAAAAAGTGAAATTTTCAAAAATCCAGAAAATTGGCTGAAAACGACTAAATATCAAGGACTCATTGGGCGAATCGCTCTGGAACTGAAATCGGAATGCTCACTGACATTTCCCCTATCTGAAAGTCTGATAAACGCGGGAAAAATGACTAAGTCAAAAAAAAAACTTTTTCAACTTTTTTCAATTTTACCCCCGAGGGATATATATTCTACCCACACACATTTGGAACTCTCCTGGGGTACCCTCACACATATTATTCCCTCATTTAGTGGATATTTTCACAAAAAAGTGAAATTTTCAAAAATCCAGAAAATTGGCTGAAAACGACTAAATATCAAGGACTCATTGGGCGAATCGCTCTGGAACTGAAATTGGAACGCTCACTGACATTTGCCCTATCTGAAAGTCTGATAAACGCCGGAAAAATAACTAAGTCCAAATAAAAAATGTTTTCAACTTTTTTCAATTTTACCCCCGTGGGATATATATTCTACCCACACACATTTGGAGCTCTCCTGGGGTATCCTCACACATTTTATTCCCTCATTTAGTGGATATTTTCACAAAAAAGTGAAATTTTCAAAAATCCATAAAATGGCTGAAAATGAATAAATATCAAGGACTCATTGGGTGAATCGCTCTGGAACTGAAATCGGAACGCTCACTGACATGTCCCCTATCTGAAAATCTGATAAACGCATGAAAAATAACTAAGTCCAAAAAAAAATGTTTTTCAATTTTTTTCTATTTTACCCCCGTGGGATATATATTCTACCCACACACATTTGGAACTCTCCTGGGGTACCCTCACACATATTATTCCCTCATTTAGTGGATATTTTCACAAAAAAGTGAAATTTTCAAAAATCCAGAAAATTGGCTGAAAACGACTAAATATCAAGGACTCATTGGGCAAATCGCTCTGGAACTGAAATCGTAATGCTCACTGTCATTAGACCTATCTGAAAGTCTGATAAACGCCGGAAAAATGACTAAGTCAAAAAATTTTTTTTTTTTAACTTTTTTTAATTTTACCCCCGTGGGATATATATTCTACCCACACACATTTGGAACTCTCCTGGTGTACCCTCACACATATTATTCCCTCATTTAGTGGATATTTTCACAAAAAAGTGAAATTTTCAAAAATCCAGAAAATTGGCTGAAAACGACTAAATATCAAGGACTCATTGGGCGAATCACTCTTGAACTGAAATCGGAATGCTCACTGACATTTGCCCTATCTGAAATTCTGATAAACGCCGGAAAAATGACTGAGTCCAAAAAAAAAATTTTTTCAACTTTTTTCAATTTTACCCCCGTGGGATATAGATTCTACACACACACATGTGGAACTCTCCTGGGGTACCCTCACACATATTATTCCCTCATTTAGTGGATATTTTCACAAAAAAGTTAAATTTTCAAAAATCCAGAAAATTGGCTGAAAACGAATAAATATCAAGGACTCATTGGGCAAATCGCTCTGGAACTGAAATCGGAATGTTCACTGACATTTGCCCTATCTGAAAGTCTGATAAACGCCGGAAAAATAACTAAGTCCAAAAAAAAATTTTTTTCAATTTTACCCCCGTGGGATATATATTCTACCCACACACATTTGGAACTCTCATGCTGTACCCTCACACATATTATTCCCTCATTTAGTGGATATTTTCACAAAAAAGTGAAATTTTCAAAAATCCAGAAAATTGGCTGAAAATGACTAAATATCAAGGACTCATTGGGCGAATCGTTCTGGAACTGAAATCGGAATGTTCACTGACATTTGCCCTATCTGAAAGTCTGATAAACGCCGGAAAAATAACTAAGTCCAAAAAAAATTTTTTTTCAATTTTACCCCCGTGGGATATATATTCTACCCACACACATTTGGAACTCTCATGCTGTACCCTCACACATATTATTCCCTCATTTAGTGGATATTTTCACAAAAAAGTGAAATTTTCAAAAATCCAGAAAATTGGCTGAAAGCAAATAAATATCAAGGACTCAATGGGCGAATCGCTCTGGAACTGAAATCGGAACGCTCACTGACATTTGCCCTATCTGAAAGTCTGATAAACGCCAGAAAAATGACTAAGTCCAAAAAAAAAATTTTTTCAACTTTTTTCAATTTTACCCCCGTGGGATATATATTCTTCCCACAGACATTTGGAACTCTCCTGGGGTACCCTCACACATATTATTCCCTCATTTAGTGGATATTTTCACAAAAAAGTTAAATTTTCAAAAATCCAGAAAATTGGCTGAAAACGAATAAATATCAAGGACTCATTGGGCGAATCGCTCTGGAACTGAAATCGGAACGTTCACTGACATTTGCCCTATCTGAAAGTCTGATAAACGCCGGAAAAATGACTAAGTCCAAAAAAAAATTTTTTTCAACTTTTTTCAATTTTACCCCCGTGGGATATATATTCTACCCACACACATTTGGAACTCTCCTGGGGTACCCTCACACATATTATTCCCTCATTTAGTGGATATTTTCACAAAAAAGTGAAATTTTCAAAAATCCAGAAAATTGGCTGAAAACGACTAAATATCATGGACTCATTGGGCGAATCGCTCTGGAACTGAAATCAGAACGCTCACTGACATTTGCCCTATCTGAAAGTCTGATAAACGCACGAAAAATGACTAAGTCCAAAAAAAATTTTTTCTACTTTTTTCAATTTACCCCCGTGGGATATATATTCTACCCAAACACATTTGGAACTCTCCTGGGGTACCCTCACACATATTATTCCCTCATTTAGTGGATATTTTCACAAAAAAGTGAAATTTTCAAAAATCCAGAAAATTGGCTGAAAACGACTAAATATCAAGGACTCATCGGGCGAATCGCTCTGGAACTGAAATCGGAACGCTCACTGACATTTGCCCTATCTGAAAGTCTGATAAACGCAGGAAAAATAACTAAGTCCAAAAAAAAATGTTTTTCAACTTTTTTCAATTTTACCCCCGTGGGATATATATTCTACCCACACACATTTGGAACTCTCTTGGGGTACCCTCACACATATTATTCCCTCATTTAGTGGATATTTTCACAAAAAAGTAAAATTTTCAAAAATCCAGAAAATTGGCTGAAAACGACTAAATATCAAGGACTCAATGGGCGAATCGCTCTGGAACTGAAATCGGAATGCTCACTGACATTTGCCCTATCTGAAAGTCTGATAAACGCCGGAAAAATGACTAAGTCCAAAAAAAAAATTTTTTCAACTTTTTTCAATTTTACCCCCGTGGGATATATATTCTACCCACACACATTTGGAACTCTCCTGGGGTACCCTCACACATATTATTCCCTCATTTAGTGGATATTTTCACAAAAAAGTGAAATTTTCAAAAATCCAGAAAATTGGCTGAAAACGACTAAATATCAAGGACTCATTGGGCGCATCGCTCTGGAACTGAAATCAGAACGCTCACTGACATTTGCCCTATCTGAAAGTCTGATAAACGCACGAAAAATGACTAAGTCCAAAAAAAAATTTTTTCAACTTTTTTCAATTTTACCCCCGTGGGATATATATTCTACCCACACACATTTGGAACTCTCCTGGGGTACCCTCACACATAGTATTCCCTCATTTAGTGGATATTTTCACAAAAAAGTGAAATTTTCAAAAATCCAGAAAATTTGCTGAAAACGACTAAATATCAAGGACTCATTGGTCGAATCGCTCTGGAACTGAAATCGGAACGCTCACTGACATTTCCCCTATCTGAAAGTCTGATAAACGCCGGAAAAATGACTAAGTCCAAAAACAAATTATTTTCAACTTTTTTCAAATTTACCCCCGTGGGATATATATTCTACCCACACACATTTGGAACTCTCCTGGGGTACCCTCACACATAGTATTCCCTCATTTAGTGGATATTTTCACAAAAAAGTGAAATTTTCAAAAATCCAGAAAATTGGCTGAAAACGACTAAATATCAAGGACTCATTGGGCGAATCGCTCTGGAACTGAAATCGGAACGCTCACTGACATTTCCCCTATCTGAAAGTCTGATAAACGCCGGAAAAATGACTAAGTCCAAAAAAAAATTATTTTCAACTTTTTTCAAATTTACCCCCGTGGGATATATATTCTACCCACACACATTTGGAACTCTCCTGGGGTACCCTCACACATATTATTCCCTCATTTAGTGGCAATTTTCACAAAAAAGTTAAATTTTCAAAAATCCAGAAAATTGGCTGAAAATGACTAAATATCAAGGACTCATTGGGCGAATCGCTCTGGAACTGAAATCGGAATGCTCACTGACATTTCCCCTATCTGAAAGTCTGATAAACGCGGGAAAAATGACTAAGTCAAAAAAAAAACTTTTTCAACTTTTTTCAATTTTACCCCCGAGGGATATATATTCTACCCACACACATTTGGAACTCTCCTGGGGTACCCTCACACATATTATTCCCTCATTTAGTGGATATTTTCACAAAAAAGTGAAATTTTCAAAAATCCAGAAAATTGGCTGAAAACGACTAAATATCAAGGACTCATTGGGCGAATCGCTCTGGAACTGAAATTGGAACGCTCACTGACATTTGCCCTATCTGAAAGTCTGATAAACGCCGGAAAAATAACTAAGTCCAAATAAAAAATGTTTTCAACTTTTTTCAATTTTACCCCCGTGGGATATATATTCTACCCACACACATTTGGAGCTCTCCTGGGGTATCCTCACACATTTTATTCCCTCATTTAGTGGATATTTTCACAAAAAAGTGAAATTTTCAAAAATCCATAAAATGGCTGAAAATGAATAAATATCAAGGACTCATTGGGTGAATCGCTCTGGAACTGAAATCGGAACGCTCACTGACATGTCCCCTATCTGAAAATCTGATAAACGCATGAAAAATAACTAAGTCCAAAAAAAAATGTTTTTCAATTTTTTTCTATTTTACCCCCGTGGGATATATATTCTACCCACACACATTTGGAACTCTCCTGGGGTACCCTCACACATATTATTCCCTCATTTAGTGGATATTTTCACAAAAAAGTGAAATTTTCAAAAATCCAGAAAATTGGCTGAAAACGACTAAATATCAAGGACTCATTGGGCAAATCGCTCTGGAACTGAAATCGTAATGCTCACTGTCATTAGACCTATCTGAAAGTCTGATAAACGCCGGAAAAATGACTAAGTCAAAAAATTTTTTTTTTTTAACTTTTTTTAATTTTACCCCCGTGGGATATATATTCTACCCACACACATTTGGAACTCTCCTGGTGTACCCTCACACATATTATTCCCTCATTTAGTGGATATTTTCACAAAAAAGTGAAATTTTCAAAAATCCAGAAAATTGGCTGAAAACGACTAAATATCAAGGACTCATTGGGCGAATCACTCTTGAACTGAAATCGGAATGCTCACTGACATTTGCCCTGTCTGAAATTCTGATAAACGCCGGAAAAATGACTGAGTCCAAAAAAAAAATTTTTTCAACTTTTTTCAATTTTACCCCCGTGGGATATAGATTCTACACACACACATGTGGAACTCTCCTGGGGTACCCTCACACATATTATTCCCTCATTTAGTGGATATTTTCACAAAAAAGTTAAATTTTCAAAAATCCAGAAAATTGGCTGAAAACGAATAAATATCAAGGACTCATTGGGCAAATCGCTCTGGAACTGAAATCGGAATGTTCACTGACATTTGCCCTATCTGAAAGTCTGATAAACGCCGGAAAAATAACTAAGTCCAAAAAAAAATTTTTTTCAATTTTACCCCCGTGGGATATATATTCTACCCACACACATTTGGAACTCTCATGCTGTACCCTCACACATATTATTCCCTCATTTAGTGGATATTTTCACAAAAAAGTGAAATTTTCAAAAATCCAGAAAATTGGCTGAAAATGACTAAATATCAAGGACTCATTGGGCGAATCGTTCTGGAACTGAAATCGGAATGTTCACTGACATTTGCCCTATCTGAAAGTCTGATAAACGCCGGAAAAATAACTAAGTCCAAAAAAAATTTTTTTTCAATTTTACCCCCGTGGGATATATATTCTACCCACACACATTTGGAACTCTCATGCTGTACCCTCACACATATTATTCCCTCATTTAGTGGATATTTTCACAAAAAAGTGAAATTTTCAAAAATCCAGAAAATTGGCTGAAAGCAAATAAATATCAAGGACTCAATGGGCGAATCGCTCTGGAACTGAAATCGGAACGCTCACTGACATTTGCCCTATCTGAAAGTCTGATAAACGCCAGAAAAATGACTAAGTCCAAAAAAAAAATTTTTTCAACTTTTTTCAATTTTACCCCCGTGGGATATATATTCTTCCCACAGACATTTGGAACTCTCCTGGGGTACCCTCACACATATTATTCCCTCATTTAGTGGATATTTTCACAAAAAAGTTAAATTTTCAAAAATCCAGAAAATTGGCTGAAAACGAATAAATATCAAGGACTCATTGGGCGAATCGCTCTGGAACTGAAATCGGAACGTTCACTGACATTTGCCCTATCTGAAAGTCTGATAAACGCCGGAAAAATGACTAAGTCCAAAAAAAAATTTTTTTCAACTTTTTTCAATTTTACCCCCGTGGGATATATATTCTACCCACACACATTTGGAACTCTCCTGGGGTACCCTCACACATATTATTCCCTCATTTAGTGGATATTTTCACAAAAAAGTGAAATTTTCAAAAATCCAGAAAATTGGCTGAAAACGACTAAATATCATGGACTCATTGGGCGAATCGCTCTGGAACTGAAATCAGAACGCTCACTGACATTTGCCCTATCTGAAAGTCTGATAAACGCACGAAAAATGACTAAGTCCAAAAAAAATTTTTTCTACTTTTTTCAATTTACCCCCGTGGGATATATATTCTACCCAAACACATTTGGAACTCTCCTGGGGTACCCTCACACATATTATTCCCTCATTTAGTGGATATTTTCACAAAAAAGTGAAATTTTCAAAAATCCAGAAAATTGGCTGAAAACGACTAAATATCAAGGACTCATCGGGCGAATCGCTCTGGAACTGAAATCGGAACGCTCACTGACATTTGCCCTATCTGAAAGTCTGATAAACGCAGGAAAAATAACTAAGTCCAAAAAAAAATGTTTTTCAACTTTTTTCAATTTTACCCCCGTGGGATATATATTCTACCCACACACATTTGGAACTCTCTTGGGGTACCCTCACACATATTATTCCCTCATTTAGTGGATATTTTCACAAAAAAGTAAAATTTTCAAAAATCCAGAAAATTGGCTGAAAACGACTAAATATCAAGGACTCAATGGGCGAATCGCTCTGGAACTGAAATCGGAATGCTCACTGACATTTGCCCTATCTGAAAGTCTGATAAACGCCGGAAAAATGACTAAGTCCAAAAAAAAAATTTTTTCAACTTTTTTCAATTTTACCCCCGTGGGATATATATTCTACCCACACACATTTGGAACTCTCCTGGGGTACCCTCACACATATTATTCCCTCATTTAGTGGATATTTTCACAAAAAAGTGAAATTTTCAAAAATCCAGAAAATTGGCTGAAAACGACTAAATATCAAGGACTCATTGGGCGCATCGCTCTGGAACTGAAATCAGAACGCTCACTGACATTTGCCCTATCTGAAAGTCTGATAAACGCACGAAAAATGACTAAGTCCAAAAAAAAATTTTTTCAACTTTTTTCAATTTTACCCCCGTGGGATATATATTCTACCCACACACATTTGGAACTCTCCTGGGGTACCCTCACACATATTATTCCCTCATTTAGTGGATATTTTCACAAAAAAGTGAAATTTTCAAAAGTCCAGAAAATTGGCTGAAAACGACTAAATATCAAGGACTCAATGGGCGAATCGCTCTGGAACTGAAATCGGAACGCTCACTGACATTTGCCCTATCTGAAAGTCTGATAAACGCCGGAAAAATGACTAAGTCCCAAAAAAATTTTTTTTCAACTTTTTTTAATTTTACCCCCGTGGGATATATATTCTACCCACAGACATTTGGAACTCTCCTGGGGTACCCTCACACATATTATTCCCTCATTTAGTGGATATTTTCACAAAAAAAGTGAAATTTTCAAAAATCCAGAAAATTGGCTGAAAACGACTAAATATCAAGGACTCATCGGGCGAATCGCTCTGGAACTGAAATCGGAACGCTCACTGACATTTGCCGTATCTGAAAGTCTGATAAACGCAGGAAAAATAACTAAGTCCAAAAAAAAATGTTTTTCAACTTTTTTCAATTTTACCCCCGTGGGATATATATTCTACTCACACACATTTGGAACTCTCCTGGGGTACCCTCACACATATTATTCCCTCACTTAGTGGATATTTTCACAAAAAAGTGAAATTTTCAAAAATCCAGAAAATTGGCTGAAAACGACTAAATATCAAGGACTCATTGGGTGAATCGCTCTGGAACTGAAATCGGAACGCTCACTGACATTTACCCTATCTGAAAGTCTGATAAACGGCGGAAAAATGACTGAGTCCAAAAAAAAATTGTTTTCAATTTTTTTCAATTTTACCCCCGTGGGATATATATTCTACCCACACACATTTGGAACTCTCATGCTGTACCCTCACACATATTATTCCCTCATTTAGTGGATATTTTCACAAAAAAGTGAAATTTTCAAAAATCCAGAAAATTGGCTGAAAACGACTAAATATCAAGGACTCATTGGGCGCATCGCTCTGGAACTGAAATCAGAACGCTCACTGACATTTGCCCTATCTGAAAGTCTGATAAAAGGCGGAAAAATAGCTAAGTCCAAAAAAAATTTTTTTCAACTTTTTTAAATTTTACCCCCGTGGGATATATATTCTACCCACAGACATTTGGAACTCTCCTGGGGTACCCTCACACATATTATTCCCTCATTTAGTGGATATTTTCACAAAAAAGTGAAATTTTCAAAAATCCAGAAAATTGGCTGAAAACGACTAAATATCAAGGACTCATTGGGCGCATCGCTCTGGAACTGAAATCAGAACGCTCACTGACATTTGCCCTATCTGAAAGTCTGATAAACGCACGAAAAATGACAGTCCAAAAAAAAATTTTTTAAACTTTTTTCAATTTTACCCCCGTGGGATATATATTCTACCCACACACATTTGGAACTCTCCTGGGGTACCCTCACACATATTATTCCCTCAGTTAGTGGATATTTTCACAAAAAAGTGAAATTTTCAAAAATCCATAAAATTGGCTGAAGACGACTAAATATCAAGGACTCATTGGACGAATCGCTCTGGAACTGAAATCGGAACGCTCACTGACATTTGCCCTATCTGAAAGTCTGATAAAAGGCAGAAAAATAGCTAAGTCCAAAAAAAATTTTTTTCAACTTTTTTAAATTTTACCCCCGTGGGATATATATTCTACCCACAGACATTTGGAACTCTCCTGGGGTACCCTCACACATATTATTCCCTCATTTAGTGGATATTTTCACAAAAAAGTGAAATTTTCAAAAATCCAGAAAATTGGCTGAAAACGATTAAATATCAAGGACTCATTGGGCAAATCGCTCTGGAACTGAAATCGGAACCCTCACTGACATTTGCCCTATCTGAAAGTCTGATAAAAGGCGGAAAAATAGCTAAGTCCAAAAAAAAATTTTTTCAACTTTTTTAAATTTTACCCCGTGGGATATATATTCTACCCACACACATTTGGAATTCTCATGCTGTACCCTCACACATATTATTCCCTCATTTAGTGGATATTTTCACAAAAAAGTGAAATTTTCAAAAATCCAGAAAATTGTCTGAAAACGACTAAATATCAAGGACTCATTGGGCGAATCGCTCTGGAACTGAAATCGGAACGCTCACTGACATTTACCCTATCTGAAAGTCTGATAAACGCCGGAAAAATGACTAAGTCCAAAAAAAAAATTTTTTCAATTTTTTTCAATTTTACCCCCGTGGGATATATATTCTACCCACACACATTTTGGAACTCTCCTGGGGTACACTCACACATATTATTCCCTCATTTAGTGGATATTTTCACAAAAAAGTGAAATTTTCAAAAATCCAGAAAATTGGCTGAAAACGACTAAATATCAAGGACTCATTGGGTGAATCGCTCTGGAACTGAAATCGAAACGCTCACTGACATTTGCCCTATCTGAAAGTCTGATAAACGCCGGAAAAATGACTAAGTCCAAAAAAAAATTTTTTTTGAACTTTTTTCAATTTTACCCCCGTGGGATATATATTCTACCCACACACATTTGGAACTCTCCTGGGGTACCCTCACACATATTATTCCCTCATTTAGTGGATATTTTCACAAAAAAGTGAAATTTTCAAAAGTCCAGAAAATTGGCTGAAAACAACTAAATATCAAGGACTCAATGGGCGAATCGCTCTGGAACTGAAATCGGAACGCTCACTGACATTTGCCCTATCTGAAAGTCTGATAAACGCACGAAAAATGACTAAGTCCAAAAAAAAAATTTTTTCAACTTTTTTCAGTTTTACCCCCGTGGGATATATATTCTACCCACACACATTTGGAACTCTCCTGGGGTACCCTCACTCATATTATTCCCTCATTTAGTGGATATTTTCACAAAAAAGTGAAATTTTCAAAAATCCAGAAAATTGGCTGAAGATGACTAAATATCAAGGACTCATTGGACGAATCGCTCTGGAGCTGAAATCGGAACGCTCACTGACATTTGCCCTATCTGAAAGTCTGATAAACGCCGGAAAAATGACTAAGTCCCAAAAAAATTTTTTTTCAACTTTTTTTAATTTTACCCCCGTGGGATATATATTCTACCCACAGACATTTGGAACTATCCTGGGGTACCCTCACACATATTATTCCCTCATTTAGTGGATATTTTCACAAAAAAGTGAAATTTTCAAAAATCCAGAAAATTGGCTGAAAACGACTAAATATCAAGGACTCATCGGGCGAATCGCTCTGGAACTGAAATCGGAACGCTCACTGACATTTGCCCTATCTGAAAGTCTGATAAACGCAGGAAAAATAACTAAGTCCAAAAAAAAATGTTTTTCAACTTTTTTCAATTTTACCCCCGTGGGATATATATTCTACCCACACACATTTGGAACTCTCTTGGGGTACCCTCACACATATTATTCCCTCATTTAGTGGATATTTTCACAAAAAAGTAAAATTTTCAAAAATCCAGAAAATTGGCTGAAAACGACTAAATATCAAGGACTCATTGGGCGAATCGCTCTGGAACTGAAATCGGACCGCTCACTGACATTTACCCTATCTGAAAGTCTGATAAACGCCGGAAAAATGACTAAGTCCAAAAAAAAAATTTTTTTGAACTTTTTTCAATTTTACCCCCGTGGGATATATATTCTACCCACACACATTTGGAACTCTCCTGGGGTACCCTCACACATATTATTCCCTCATTTAGTGGATATTTTCACAAAAAAGTGAAATTTTCAAAAATCCAGAAAATTGTCTGAAAACGACTAAATATCAAGGACTCATTGGGCGAATCGCTCTGGAACTGAAATCGGACCGCTCACTGACATTTACCCTATCTGAAAGTCTGATAAACGCCGGAAAAATGACTAAGTCCAAAAAAAAAATTTTTTTGAACTTTTTTCAATTTTACCCCCGTGGGATATATATTCTACCCACACACATTTGGAACTCTCCTGGGGTACCCTCACACATATTATTCCCTCATTTAGTGGATATTTTCACAAAAAAGTGAAATTTTCAAAAATCCAGAAAATTGGCTGAAAACGAATAAATATCAAGGACTCATTGGGCAAATCGCTCTGGAACTGAAATCGGAACGCTCACTGACATTTGCCCTATCTGAAAGTCTGATAAAAGGCGGAAAAATAGCTAAGTCCAAAAAAAATTTTTTTCAACTTTTTTCAATTTTACCCCATGGGATATATATTCTACCCACACACATTTGGAACTCTCCTGCTGTACCCTCACACATATTATTCCCTCATTTAGTGGATATTTTCACAAAAAAGTGAAATTTTCAAAAATCCAGAAAATTGTCTGAAAACGACTAAATATCAAGGACTCATTGGGCGAATCGCTCTGGAACTGAAATCGGACCACTCACTGACATTTACCCTATCTGAAAGTCTGATAAACGCCGGAAAAATGACTAAGTCCAAAAAAAAAATTTTTTCAATTTTTTTCAATTTTACCCCCGTGGGATATATATTCTACCCACACACATTTGGAACTCTCCTGGGGTACCCTCACACATATTATTCCCTCATTTAGTGGATATTTTCACAAAAAAGTGAAATTTTCAAAAATCCAGAAAATTGGCTGAAGACGACTAAATATCAAGGACTCATTGGACGAATCGCTCTGGAGCTGAAATCGGAACGCTCACTGACATTTGCCCCATCTGAAAGTCTGATAAACGCCGGAAAAATGACTAAGTCCGAAAAAAAAATTTTTTTGAACTTTTTTCAATTTTACCCCCTTGGGATATATATTCTACCCACACACATTTGGAACTCTCCTGGGGTACCCTCACACATATTATTCCCTCATTTAGTGGATATTTTCACAAAAAAGTGAAATTTTCAAAAGTCCAGAAAATTGGCTGAAAACGATTAAATATCAAGGACTCAATGGGCGAATCGCTCTGGAACTGAAATCGGAACGCTCACTGACATTTGCCCTGTCTGAAAGTCTGATACACGCCAGAAAAATGACTAAGTCCAAAAAAAAAAATTTTTCAACTTTTTTCAATTTTACCCCCGTGGGATATATATTCTACCCACACACATTTGGAACTCTCCTGGGGTACCCTCACACATATTATTCCCTCATTTAGTGGATATTTTCACAAAAAAGTGAAATTTTCAAAAATCCAGAAAATTGGCTGAAAACGACTAAATATCAAGGACTCAATGGGCGAATCGCTCTGGAGCTGAAATCGGAACGCTCACTGACATTTGCCCTATCTGTAAGTCTGATAAACGCCGGAAAAATGACTAAGTCCAAAAAAAAATGTTTTTCAACTTTTTTCAATTTTACCCCCGTGGGATATATATTCTACCCACACACATTTGGAACTCTCCTGGGGTATCCTCACACATTTTATTCCCTCATTTAGTGGATATTTTCACAAAAAAGTGAAATTTTCAAAAATCCAGAAAATTGGCTGAAAACGACTAAATATCAAGGACTTATTTGGCGAATCACTCTGGAACTGAAATCGGAACGCTCACTGACATTTACCCTATCTGAAAGTCTGATAAACGACGGAAAAATGACTAATTCCAAAAAAAAATTTTTTCCAACTTTTTTTAATTTTACCCCTGTGGGATATATAATGTACCCACACACATTTGGAACTCTCCTGGGGTACCCTCAAACATATTATTCCCTCATTTAGTGGATATTTTCACAAAAAAGTGAAATTTTCAAAAATCCAGAAAATTGGCTGAAAACTACTAAATATCAAGGACTCATTGGGCGAATCACTCTGGAACTGAAATCTCACTGACATGTCCCCTATCTGAAAGTCTGATAAACGCAGGAAAAATAACTAAGTCCAAAAAAAAATGTTTTTAAATTTTTTTCAATTTTACCCCCGTGGGATATATATTCTACCCACACACATTTGGAACTCTCCTGCTGTACCCTCACACATATTATTCCCTCATTTAGTGGATATTTTCACAAAAAAGTGAAATTTTCAAAAATCCAGAAAATTGGCTGAAAACGACTAAATATCAAGGACTCATTGGGCGAATCGCTCTGGAACTGAAATCGGAACGCTCACTGACATTTGCCCTATCTGAAAGTCTGATAAACGCCGGAAAAATAACTAAGTCCAAAAAAAATTTTTTTTCAATTTTACCCCCGTGGGATATGTATTCTACCCACACACATTTGAAACTCTCCTGCTGTACCCTCACACATATTATTCCCTCATTTTGTGGATATTTTCACAAAAAAGTGAAATTTTCAAAATTCCAGAAAATTGGCTGAAAACGACTAAATATCAAGGACTCATTGGGCGAATCGCTCTGGAACTGAAATCGGAACGCTCACTGACATTTGCCCTAACTGAAAGTCTAATAAACGCCGGAAAAATAACTAAGTCCAAAAAAAATTTTTTTTTAATTTTACCCCCGTGGGATATATATTCTACCCACACACATTTGGAACTCTCCTGCTGTACCCTCACACATATTATTCCCTCATTTAGTTGATATTTTCACAAAAAAGTGAAATTTTCAAAAATCCAGAAAATTGGCTGAAAACTACTAAATATCAAGGACTCATTGGGCGATTCGCTCTGGAACTGAAATTGTAACGCTCACTGACATTAGACCTATCTGAAAGTCTGATAAACGCCGGAAAAATGACTAAGTCAAAATTTTTTTTTTTTTTATTTTACCCCCGTGGGATATATATTCTACCCACACACATTTGGAACTCTCCTGGTGTACCCTCACACATATTATTCCCTCATTTAGTGGATATTTTCACAAAAAAGTGAAATTTTCAAAATTCCAGAAAATTGGCTGAAAACGACTAAATATCAAGGACTCATTGGGCGAATCGCTCTGGAACTGAAATCGGAACGCTCACTGACATTTGCCCTATCTGAAAGTCTAATAAACGCCGGAAAAATAACTAAGTCCAAAAAAAAATTTTTTTCAATTTTACCCCCGTGGGATATATATTCTACACACACACATTTGGAACTCTCCTGCTATACCCTCACACATATTATTCCCTCATTTAGTGAATATTTTCACAAAAAAGTGAAATTTTAAAAAATCCAGAAAATTGGCTTAAAACGACTAAATATCAAGGACTCATTGGGCGAATCGCTCTGGAACTGAAATCGGAGCGCTCACTGACATGTCCCCTATCTGAAAGTCTGATAAACGCAGGAAAAATAACTAAGTCCAAAAAAAAATGTTTTTCAATTTTTTTCAATTTTACCCCCTTGGGATATATATTCTACCCACACACATTTGGAACTCTCCTGCTGTACCCTCACACATATTATTCCCTCATTTAGTTGATATTTTCACAAAAAAGTGAAATTTTCAAAAATCCAGAAAATTGGCTGAAAACTACTAAATATCAAGGACTCATTGGGCGAATCGCTCTGGAACTGAAATCGGAACGCTCACTGACATTTGCCCTATCTGAAAGTCTGATAAACGCCGGAAAAATGACTAAGTACAAAAATAAATTTTTTTCTACTTTTTTCAATTTTACTCCTGTGGGATATATATTCTACCCAAACACATTTGGAACTCTCCTGGGGTACCCTCACACATATTATTCCCTCATTTAGTGGATATTTTCACAAAAAAGTGAAATTTTCAAAAATCCAGGAAGTTGGCTGAAAACGACTAAATATCAAGGACTCATTGGGCGAATCGCTCTGGAACTGAAATCGGAACGCTCACTGACATTTACCCTATCTGAAAGTCTGATAAACGCCGGAAAAATGACTGAGTCCAAAAAAAAATTTTTTTAAACTTTTTTCAATTTTACCCCCGTGGGATATATATTCTATCCACACACATTTGGAACTCTCCTGGGGTACCCTCACACATATTTTTCCCTCATTTAGTTGATATTTTCACAAAAAAGTGAAATTTTCAAAAATCCAGAAAATTGGCTGAAAACTACTAAATATCACGGACTCATTAGGCGATTCGCTCTGGAACTGAAATCGGAACGCTCACTGACATTTGCCCTATCTGAAAGTCTGATAAACGCCGGAAAAATAACTAAGTCCCCAAAAAAATTTTTTTAAACTTTTTTCAATTTTACCCCCGTGGGATATATATTCCACCCACACACATTTGGAACTCTCATGCTGTACCCTCACACATATTATTCCATCATTTAGTGGATATTTTCACAAAAAAGTGAAATTTTAAAAAATCCAGAAATTGGCTGAAGACGACTAAATATCAAGTACTTATTGGGCGAATCGCTCTGGAACTGAAATCGGAACGCTCACTGACATTTGCCCTATCTGAAAGTCTGATAAACGCCGGAAAAATGACTGAGTCCAAAAAAAATTTTTTTTCAACTTTTTTCAATTTTACCCCCGTGGGATATAAATTCTACCCACACACATTTGGTACTCTCCTGGGGTACCCTCACACATATTATTCCCTCATTTAGTTGATATTTTCACAAAAAAGTGAAATTTTCAAAAATCCAGAAAATTGGCTGAAAACTACTAAATATCAAGTACTCATTGGCCGAATCACTCTGGAACTGAAATCGGAACGCTCACTGACATTAGACCTATCTGAAAGTCTGATAAACGCCGGAAAAATTACTAAGTCAAAAATTATTTTTTTTTAATTTTACCCCCGTGGGATATATATTCTACCCACACACATTTGGAACTCTCCTGGTGTACCCTCACACATATTATTCCCTCATTTAGTGGATATTTTCACAAAAAAGTAAAATTTTCAAAAATCCAGAAAATTGGCTGAAAACGACTAAATATCAAGGACTCATTGGGTGAATCGCTCTGGAACTGAAATCGAAACGCTCACTGACATTTGCCCCATCTGAAAGTCTGATAAACGCCGGAAAAATGACTAAGTCCGAAAAAAAAAAATTTTTGAACTTTTTTCAATTTTACCCCCTTGGGATATATATTCTACCCACACACATTTGGAACTCTCCTGGGGTACCCTCACACATATTATTCCCTCATTTAGTGGATATTTTCACAAAAAAGTGAAATTTTCAAAAATCCAGAAAATTGGCTGAAAATGAATAAATATCAAGGACTCATTGGGCAAATCGCTCTGGAACTGAAATCGGAACGCTCACTGACATTTGCCCTATCTGAAAGTCTGATAAAAGGCGGAAAAATAGCTAAGTCCAAAAAAAATTTTTTTCAACTTTTTTCAATTTTACCCTGTGGGATATATATTCTACCCACACACATTTGGAACTCTCCTGCTGTACCCTCACACATATTATTCCCTCCTTTAGGGGATATTTTCACAAAAAAGTGAAATTTTCAAAAATCCAGAAAATTGTCTGAAAACGACTAAATATCAAGGACTCATTGGGCGAATCGCTCTGGAACTGAAATCGGACCGCTCACTGACATTTACCCTATCTGAAAGTCTGATAAACGCCGGAAAAATGACTAAGTCCAAAAAAAAAATTTTTTTGAACTTTTTTCAATTTTACCCCCGTGGGATATATATTCTACCCACACACATTTGGAACTCTCCTGGGGTACCCTCACACATATTATTCCCTCATTTAGTGGATATTTTCACAAAAAAGTGAAATTTTCAAAAATCCAGAAAATTGTCTGAAAACGACTAAATATCAAGGACTCATTGGGCGAATCGCTCTGGAACTGAAATCGGACCGCTCACTGACATTTACCCTATCTGAAAGTCTGATAAACGCCGGAAAAATGACTGAGTCCAAAAAAAAATTTTTTTCAACTTTTTTCAATTTTACCCCCGTGGGATATAAATTCTACCCACACACATTTGGTACTCTCCTGGGGTACCCTCACACATATTATTCCCTCATTTAGTTGATATTTTCACAAAAAAGTGAAATTTTCAAAAATCCAGAAAATTGGCTGAAAACTACTAAATATCAAGTACTCATTGGCCGAATCACTCTGGAACTGAAATCGGAACGCTCACTGACATTAGACCTATCTGAAAGTCTGATAAACGCCGGAAAAATTACTAAGTCAAAAATTATTTTTTTTTAATTTTACCCCCGTGGGATATATATTCTACCCACACACATTTGGAACTCTCCTGGTGTACCCTCACACATATTATTCCCTCATTTAGTGGATATTTTCACAAAAAAGTAAAATTTTCAAAAATCCAGAAAATTGGCTGAAAACGACTAAATATCAAGGACTCATTGGGTGAATCGCTCTGGAACTGAAATCGAAACGCTCACTGACATTTGCCCCATCTGAAAGTCTGATAAACGCCGGAAAAATGACTAAGTCCGAAAAAAAAAAATTTTTGAACTTTTTTCAATTTTACCCCCTTGGGATATATATTCTACCCACACACATTTGGAACTCTCCTGGGGTACCCTCACACATATTATTCCCTCATTTAGTGGATATTTTCACAAAAAAGTGAAATTTTCAAAAATCCAGAAAATTGGCTGAAAATGAATAAATATCAAGGACTCATTGGGCAAATCGCTCTGGAACTGAAATCGGAACGCTCACTGACATTTGCCCTATCTGAAAGTCTGATAAAAGGCGGAAAAATAGCTAAGTCCAAAAAAAATTTTTTTCAACTTTTTTCAATTTTACCCTGTGGGATATATATTCTACCCACACACATTTGGAACTCTCCTGCTGTACCCTCACACATATTATTCCCTCCTTTAGGGGATATTTTCACAAAAAAGTGAAATTTTCAAAAATCCAGAAAATTGTCTGAAAACGACTAAATATCAAGGACTCATTGGGCAAATCGCTCTGGAACTGAAATCGGACCGCTCACTGACATTTACCCTATCTGAAAGTCTGATAAACGCCGGAAAAATGACTAAGTCCAAAAAAAAAATTTTTTTGAACTTTTTTCAATTTTACCCCCGTGGGATATATATTCTACCCACACACATTTGGAACTCTCCTGGGGTACCCTCACACATATTATTCCCTCATTTAGTGGATATTTTCACAAAAAAGTGAAATTTTCAAAAATCCAGAAAATTGTCTGAAAACGACTAAATATCAAGGACTCATTGGGCGAATCGCTCTGGAACTGAAATCGGACCGCTCACTGACATTTACCCTATCTGAAAGTCTGATAAACGCCGGAAAAATGACTAAGTCCAAAAAAAAAATTTTTTTGAACTTTTTTCAATTTTACCCCCGTGGGATATATATTCTACCCACACACATTTGGAACTCTCCTGGGGTACCCTCACACATATTATTCCCTCATTTAGTGGATATTTTCACAAAAAAGTGAAATTTTCAAAAATCCAGAAAATTGGCTGAAAACGAATAAATATCAAGGACTCAATGGGCGAATCGCTCTGGAGCTGAAATCGGAACGCTCACTGACATTTGCCCTATCTGTAAGTCTGATAAACGCCGGAAAAATGACTAAGTCCAAAAAAAAATGTTTTTCAACTTTTTTCAATTTTACCCCCGTGGGATATATATTCTACCCACACACATTTGGAACTCTCCTGGGGTATCCTCACACATTTTATTCCCTCATTTAGTGGATATTTTCACAAAAAAGTGAAATTTTCAAAAATCCAGAAAATTGGCTGAAAACGACTAAATATCAAGGACTTATTTGGCGAATCACTCTGGAACTGAAATCGGAACGCTCACTGACATTTACCCTATCTGAAAGTCTGATAAACGACGGAAAAATGACTAATTCCAAAAAAAATTTTTTTCCAACTTTTTTTAATTTTACCCCTGTGGGATATATAATGTACCCACACACATTTGGAACTCTCCTGGGGTACCCTCAAACATATTATTCCCTCATTTAGTGGATATTTTCACAAAAAAGTGAAATTTTCAAAAATCCAGAAAATTGGCTGAAAACTACTAAATATCAAGGACTCATTGGGCGAATCACTCTGGAACTGAAATCTCACTGACATGTCCCCTATCTGAAAGTCTGATAAACGCAGGAAAAATAACTAAGTCCAAAAAAAAATGTTTTTCAATTTTTTTCAATTTTACCCCCGTGGGATATATATTCTACCCACACACATTTGGAACTCTCCTGCTGTACCCTCACACATATTATTCCCTCATTTAGTGGATATTTTCACAAAAAAGTGAAATTTTCAAAAATCCAGAAAATTGGCTGAAAACGACTAAATATCAAGGACTCATTGGGCGAATCGCTCTGGAACTGAAATCGGAACGCTCACTGACATTTGCCCTATCTGAAAGTCTGATAAACGCCGGAAAAATAGCTAAGTCCAAAAAAAATTTTTTTTCAATTTTACCCCCGTGGGATATGTATTCTACCCACACACATTTGAAACTCTCCTGCTGTACCCTCACACATTTTATTCCCTCATTTTGTGGATATTTTCACAAAAAAGTGAAATTTTCAAAATTCCAGAAAATTGGCTGAAAACGACTAAATATCAAGGACTCATTGGGCGAATCGCTCTGGAACTGAAATCGGAACGCTCACTGACATTTGCCCTAACTGAAAGTCTAATAAACGCCGGAAAAATAACTAAGTCCAAAAAAAATTTTTTTTTAATTTTACCCCCGTGGGATATATATTCTACCCACACACATTTGGAACTCTCCTGCTGTACCCTCACACATATTATTCCCTCATTTAGTTGATATTTTCACAAAAAAGTGAAATTTTCAAAAATCCAGAAAATTGGCTGAAAACTACTAAATATCAAGGACTCATTGGGCGATTCGCTCTGGAACTGAAATTGTAACGCTCACTGACATTAGACCTATCTGAAAGTCTGATAAACGCCGGAAAAATGACTAAGTCAAAATTTTTTTTTTTTTTATTTTACCCCCGTGGGATATATATTCTACCCACACACATTTGGAACTCTCCTGGTGTACCCTCACACATATTATTCCCTCATTTAGTGGATATTTTCACAAAAAAGTGAAATTTTCAAAATTCCAGAAAATTGGCTGAAAACGACTAAATATCAAGGACTCATTGGGCGAATCGCTCTGGAACTGAAATCGGAACGCTCACTGACATTTGCCCTATCTGAAAGTCTAATAAACGCCGGAAAAATAACTAAGTCCAAAAAAAAATTTTTTTCAATTTTACCCCCGTGGGATATATATTCTACACACACACATTTGGAACTCTCCTGCTATACCCTCACACATATTATTCCCTCATTTAGTGAATATTTTCACAAAAAAGTGAAATTTTAAAAAATCCAGAAAATTGGCTTAAAACGACTAAATATCAAGGACTCATTGGGCGAATCGCTCTGGAACTGAAATCGGAGCGCTCACTGACATGTCCCCTATCTGAAAGTCTGATAAACGCAGGAAAAATAACTAAGTCCAAAAAAAAATGTTTTTCAATTTTTTTCAATTTTACCCCCTTGGGATATATATTCTACCCACACACATTTGGAACTCTCCTGCTGTACCCTCACACATATTATTCCCTCATTTAGTTGATATTTTCACAAAAAAGTGAAATTTTCAAAAATCCAGAAAATTGGCTGAAAACTACTAAATATCAAGGACTCATTGGGCGAATCGCTCTGGAACTGAAATCGGAACGCTCACTGACATTTGCCCTATCTGAAAGTCTGATAAACGCCGGAAAAATGACTAAGTACAAAAATAAATTTTTTTCTACTTTTTTCAATTTTACTCCTGTGGGATATATATTCTACCCAAACACATTTGGAACTCTCCTGGGGTACCCTCACACATATTATTCCCTCATTTAGTGGATATTTTCACAAAAAAGTGAAATTTTCAAAAATCCAGGAAGTTGGCTGAAAACGACTAAATATCAAGGACTCATTGGGCGAATCGCTCTGGAACTGAAATCGGAACGCTCACTGACATTTACCCTATCTGAAAGTCTGATAAACGCCGGAAAAATGACTGAGTCCAAAAAAAAATTTTTTTAAACTTTTTTCAATTTTACCCCCGTGGGATATATATTCTATCCACACACATTTGGAACTCTCCTGGGGTACCCTCACACATATTTTTCCCTCATTTAGTTGATATTTTCACAAAAAAGTGAAAT
This sequence comes from Phyllobates terribilis, assembly GCF_046119375.1. NCBI lineage: Eukaryota > Metazoa > Chordata > Amphibia > Anura > Dendrobatidae > Phyllobates > Phyllobates terribilis. The sequence goes on along the minus strand of NW_027362768.1, from coordinate 234,811,154 downwards.
TTTCAAAAATCCAGAAAATTGGCTGAAAACTACTAAATATCACGGACTCATTAGGCGATTCGCTCTGGAACTGAAATCGGAACGCTCACTGACATTTGCCCTATCTGAAAGTCTGATAAACGCCGGAAAAATAACTAAGTCCCCAAAAAAATTTTTTTAAACTTTTTTCAATTTTACCCCCGTGGGATATATATTCCACCCACACACATTTGGAACTCTCATGCTGTACCCTCACACATATTATTCCATCATTTAGTGGATATTTTCACAAAAAAGTGAAATTTTAAAAAATCCAGAAATTGGCTGAAGACGACTAAATATCAAGTACTTATTGGGCGAATCGCTCTGGAACTGAAATCGGAACGCTCACTGACATTTGCCCTATCTGAAAGTCTGATAAACGCCGGAAAAATGACTGAGTCCAAAAAAAATTTTTTTTCAACTTTTTTCAATTTTACCCCCGTGGGATATAAATTCTACCCACACACATTTGGTACTCTCCTGGGGTACCCTCACACATATTATTCCCTCATTTAGTTGATATTTTCACAAAAAAGTGAAATTTTCAAAAATCCAGAAAATTGGCTGAAAACTACTAAATATCAAGTACTCATTGGCCGAATCACTCTGGAACTGAAATCGGAACGCTCACTGACATTTCCCCTATCTGAAAGTCTGATAAACGCCGGAAAAATTACTAAGTCAAAAATTATTTTTTTTTAATTTTACCCCCGTGGGATATATATTCTACCCACACACATTTGGAACTCTCCTGGTGTACCCTCACACATATTATTCCCTCATTTAGTGGATATTTTCACAAAAAAGTGAAATTTTCAAAAATCCAGAAAATTGGCTGAAAACGACTAAATATCAAGGACTCATCGGGCGAATCGCTCTGGAACTGAAATCGGAACGCTCACTGACATTTGCCTTATCTGAAAGTCTGATAAACGCAGGAAAAATAACTAAGTCCAAAAAAAGATGTTTTTCAACTTTTTTCAATTTTATCCCCCGTGGGATATATATTCTACCCACACACATTTGGAACTCTCTTGGGGTACCCTCACACATATTATTCCCTCATTTAGTGGATATTTTCACAAAAAAGTAAAATTTTCAAAAATCCAGAAAATTGGCTGAAAACGACTAAATATCAAGGACTCATTGGGCGAATCGCTCTGGAACTGAAATCGGAACGCTCACTGACATTTGCCCTATCTGAAAATCTGATAAACGCCGGAAAAATAACTAAGTCCAAAAAAAAATTTTTTTAAACTTTTTTCAATTTTACCCCCCTGGGATATATATTCTACCCACACACATTTGGAACTCTCCTGCTGTACCCTCACACATATTATTCCCTCATTTAGTGGATATTTTCACAAAAAAGTGAAATTTTCAAAAATCCAGAAAATTGGCTGAAAATGAATAAATATCAAGGACTCATTGGGTGAATCGCTCTGGAACTGAAATTGGAACGCTCACTGACATGTCCCCTATCTGAAATTCTGATAAACGCATGAAAAATAACTAAGTAAAAAAAAAATGTTTTTCAATTTTTTTCAATTTTACCCCCGTGGGATATATATTCTACCCACACACATTTGGAACTCTCCTGGGGTACCCTCACACATATTATTCCCTCATTTAGTGGATATTTTCACAAAAAAGTGAAATTTTCAAAAATCCAGAAAATTGGCTGAAAACGACTAAATATCAAGGACTCATCGGGCGAATCGCTCTGGAACTGAAATCGGAACGCTCACTGACATTTGCCCTATCTGAAAGTCTGATAAACGCAGGAAAAATAACTAAGTCCAAAAAAAAATGTTTTTCAACTTTTTTCAATTTTACCCCCGTGGGATATATATTCTACCCACACACATTTGGAACTCTCTTGGGGTACCCTCACACATATTATTCCCTCATTTAGTGGATATTTTCACAAAAAAGTAAAATTTTCAAAAATCCAGAAAATTGGCTGAAAACGACTAAATATCAAGGACTCATTGGGCGAATCGCTCTGGAACTGAAATCGGAACGCTCACTGACATTTGCCCTATCTGAAAGTCTGATAAACGCCGGAAAAATGACTAAGTCAAAAAAATTTTTTTTTTTAACTTTTTTTTAATTTTACCCCCGTGGGATATATATTCTACCCACACACATTTGGAACTCTCCTGGTGTACCCTCGCACATATTATTCCCTCATTTAGTGGATATTTTCACAAAAAAGTGAAATTTTCAAAAATCCAGAAAATTGGCTGAAAACGACTAAATATCAAGGACTCATTTGGCGAATCGCTCTGGAACTGAAATCGGAATGCTCACTGACATTTACCCTATCTGAAAGTCTGATAAACGTTGGAAAAATGACTAATTCCCAAAAAAATTTTTTTCCAACTTTTTTTTAATTTTACCCCCGTGGGATATATAATGTACCCACACACATTTGGTACTCTCCTGGGGTACCCTCACACATATTATTCCCTCATTTAATGGATATTTTCACAAAAAAGTGACATTTTCAAAAATCCAGAAAATTGGCTGAAAACGAATAAATATCAAGGACTCATTGGGCAAATCGCTCTGGAACTGAAATCGGAACGCTCACTGACATGTCCCCTATCTGAAAGTCTGATAAACGCAGGAAAAATAACTAAGTCCAAAAAAAAATGTTTTTCAATTTTTTTCAATTTTACCCCCGTGGGATATATATTCTACCCACACACATTTGGAACTCTCCTGCTGTACCCTCACACATATTATTCCCTCATTTAGTTGATATTTTCACAAAAAAGTGAAATTTTCAAAAATCCAGAAAATTGGCTGAAAACTACTAAATATCAAGGACTGATTGGGCGAATCGCTCTGGAACTGAAATCGGAACGCTCACTGACATTTGCCCTATCTGAAAGTCTGATAAACGCCGGAAAAATAACTAAGTACAAAAATAAATTTTTTTCTACTTTTTTCAATTTTACTCCTGTGGGATATATATTCTACCCAAACACATTTGGAACTCTCCTGGGGTACCCTCACACATATTATTCCCTCATTTAGTGGATATTTTCACAAAAAAGTGAAATTTTCAAAAATCCAGGAAATTGGCTGAAAACTACTAAATATCAAGTACTCATTGGCCGAATCGCTCTGGAACTGAAATCGGAACGCACACTGACATTAGACCTATCTGAAAGTCTGATAAACGCCGGAAAAATTACTAAGTCAAAAATTATTTTTTTTTAATTTTACCCCCGTGGGATATATATTCTACCCACACACATTTGGAACTCTCCTGGTGTACCCTCACACATATTATTCCCTCATTTAGTGGATATTTTCACAAAAAAGTGAAATTTTCAAAAATCCAGAAAATTGGCTGAAAACGACTAAATATCAAGGACTCATTGGGCGAATCGCTCTGGAACTGAAATCGGAACGCTCACTGACATTTGCCCTATCTGAAAGTCTAATAAACGCCGGAAAAATAACTAAGTCCAAAAAAAATTTTTTTTCAATTTTACCCCCGTGGGATATATATTCTACCCACACACATTTGGAACTCTCCTGGGGTACCCTCACACATATTATTCCCTCGTTTAGTGGATATTTTCACAAAAAAGTGAAATTTTCAAAAATCCAGAAAATTGGCTGAAAACGACTAAATATCAAGGACTCATCGGGCGAATCGCTCTGGAACTGAAATCGGAACGCTCACTGACATTTGCCCTATCTGAAAGTCTGATAAACGCAGGAAAAATAACTAAGTCCAAAAAAAAATGTTTTTCAACTTTTTTCAATTTTACCCCCGTGGGATATATATTCTACCCACACACATTTGGAACTCTCTTGGGGTACCCTCACACATATTATTCCCTCATTTAGTGGATATTTTCACAAAAAAGTTAAATTTTCAAAAATCCAGAAAATTGGCTGAAAACGACTAAATATCAAGGACTCATTGGGCGAATCGCTCTGGAACTGAAATCGGAACGCTCACTGACATGTCCCCTATCTGAAAGTCTGATAAACGCATGAAAAATAACTAAGCCAAAAAAAAAATGTTTTTCAATTTTTTTCAATTTTACCCCCGTGGGATATATATTCTACCCACACACATTTGGAACTCTCCTGGGGTACCCTCACACATATTATTCCCTCATTTAGTGGATATTTTCACAAAAAAGTGAAATTTTCAAAAATCCAGAAAATTGGCTGAAAACTACTAAATATCAAGGACTCATTGGGCGATTCGCTCTGGAACTGAAATCGGAGCGCTCACTGACATTTGCTCTATCTGAAAGTCTGATAAACGCCGGAAAAATAACTAAGTCCCAAAAAAATTTTTTTTTTACTTTTTTCAATTTTACCCCCGTGGGATATATATTCTACCCACACACATTTGGAACTCTCCTGGGGTACCCTCACACATATTATTCCCTCATTTAGTGGATATTTTCACAAAAAAGTGAAATTTTCAAAAATCCAGAAAATTGGCTGAAAACTACTAAATATCAAGGACTCATTGGGCGAATCGCTCTGGAACTGAAATCGTAACGCTAACTGTCATTAGACCTATCTGAAAGTCTGATAAACGCCGGAAAAATGACTAAGTCAAAAAAATTTTTTTTTTTAACTTTTTTAATTTTACCCCCGTGGGATATATATTCTACCCACACACATTTGGAAGTCTCTTGGTGTACCCTCGCACATATTATTCCCTCATTTAGTGGATATTTTCACAAAAAAGTGAAATTTTCAAAAATCCAGACAATTGGCTGAAAACGACTAAATATCAAGGACTCATTTGGCGAATCGCTCTGGAACTGAAATCGGAATGCTCACTGACATTTACCCTATCTGAAAGTCTGATAAACGCTGGAAAAATGACTAATTCCCAAAAAAAATTTTTTCCAACTTTTTTTAATTTTACCCCCGTGGGATATATATTCTACCCACACACATTTGGAACTCTCCTGGGGTACCCTCACACATATTATTCCCTCATTTAGTGGATATTTTCATAAAAAAGTGAAATTTTCAAAAATCCAGAAAATTGGCTGAAAACGACTAAATATCAAGGACTCATTCGGCGAATCGCTCTGGAACTGAAATCGGAACGTTCACTGACATTTCCCCTATCTGAAAGTCTGATAAACGCCGGAAAAATAACAGTCCAAAAAAAAAATGTTTTCAACTTTTTTCAATTTTACCCCCGTGGGATATATATTCTACCCACACACATTTGGAACTCTCCTGGGGTACCCTCACACATATTATTCCCTCATTTAGTGGATATTTTTACAAAAAAGTGAAATTTTCAAAAATCCAGAAAATTGGCTGAAAACGACTAAATATCAAGCACTCATTGGGCGAATCGCTCTGGAACTGAAATCGGAAAGCTCACTGACATTTGCCCTATCTGAAAGTCTGATAAACGCCCAAAAAATGACTAAGTCCAAAAAAAATTTTTTTTCAACTTTTTTTTAATTTTACCCCCGTGGGATATATATTCTACCCACACACATTTGGAAGTCTCCTGGGGTACCCTCACACATATTATTCCCTCATTTAGTGGATATTTTCACAAAAAAGTGAAATTTTCAAAAATCCAGAAAATTGGCTGAAAACGACTAAATATCAAGGACTCATTGGGCAAATCGCTCTGGAACTGAAATTGGAACGCTCACTGACATCTCCCCTATCTGAAAGTCTGATAAACGCCGGAAAAGTAAGTCCAAAATAAATTTTTTTTTAAACTTCTTTCAATTTTACCCCCGTGGGATATATATTCTACCCACACACATTTGGCACTCTCCTGGGGTACCCTCACACATATTATTCCCTCATTTAATGGATATTTTCACAAAAAAGTGAAATTTTCAAAAATCCAGAAAATTGGCTGAAAATGACTAAATATCAAGGACTCATTGGGCGAATCGCTCTGGAACTGAAATCGGAACGCACACTGACATTAGACCTATCTGAAAGTCTGATAAACGCCGGAAAAATTACTAAGTCAAAAATTATTTTTTTTTAATTTTACCCCCGTGGGATATATATTCTACCCACACACATTTGGAACTCTCCTGGTGTACCCTCACACATATTATTCCCTCATTTAGTGGATATTTTCACAAAAAAGTGAAATTTTCAAAAATCCAGAAAATTGGCTGAAAACGACTAAATATCAAGGACTCATTGGGCGAATCGCTCTGGAACTGAAATCGGAACGCTCACTGACATTTGCCCTATCTGAAAGTCTAATAAACGCCGGAAAAATAACTAAGTCCAAAAAAAATTTTTTTTCAATTTTACCCCCGTGGGATATATATTCTACCCACACACATTTGGAACTCTCCTGGGGTACCCTCACACATATTATTCCCTCGTTTAGTGGATATTTTCACAAAAAAGTGAAATTTTCAAAAATCCAGAAAATTGGCTGAAAACGACTAAATATCAAGGACTCATCGGGCGAATCGCTCTGGAACTGAAATCGGAACGCTCACTGACATTTGCCCTATCTGAAAGTCTGATAAACGCAGGAAAAATAACTAAGTCCAAAAAAAAATGTTTTTCAACTTTTTTCAATTTTACCCCCGTGGGATATATATTCTACCCACACACATTTGGAACTCTCTTGGGGTACCCTCACACATATTATTCCCTCATTTAGTGGATATTTTCACAAAAAAGTTAAATTTTCAAAAATCCAGAAAATTGGCTGAAAACGACTAAATATCAAGGACTCATTGGGCGAATCGCTCTGGAACTGAAATCGGAACGCTCACTGACATGTCCCCTATCTGAAAGTCTGATAAACGCATGAAAAATAACTAAGCCAAAAAAAAAATGTTTTTCAATTTTTTTCAATTTTACCCCCGTGGGATATATATTCTACCCACACACATTTGGAACTCTCCTGGGGTACCCTCACACATATTATTCCCTCATTTAGTGGATATTTTCACAAAAAAGTGAAATTTTCAAAAATCCAGAAAATTGGCTGAAAACTACTAAATATCAAGGACTCATTGGGCGATTCGCTCTGGAACTGAAATCGGAGCGCTCACTGACATTTGCTCTATCTGAAAGTCTGATAAACGCCGGAAAAATAACTAAGTCCCAAAAAAATTTTTTTTTTACTTTTTTCAATTTTACCCCCGTGGGATATATATTCTACCCACACACATTTGGAACTCTCATGCTGTACCCTCACACATATTATTCCCTCATTTAGTGGATATTTTCACAAAAAAGTGAAATTGTCAAAAATCCAGAAAATTGGCTGAAAACAACTAAATATCAAGGACTCATTGGGCGAATCGCTCTGGAACTGAAATCGGAACGCTCACTGACATTTGCCCTATCTGAAAGTCTAATAAACGCCGGAAAAATAACTAAGTCCAAAAAAAATTTTTTTTCAATTTTACCCCCGTGGGATATATATTCTACCCACACACATTTGGAACTCTCCTGGGGTACCCTCACACATATTATTCCCTCGTTTAGTGGATATTTTCACAAAAAAGTGAAATTTTCAAAAATCCAGAAAATTGGCTGAAAACGACTAAATATCAAGGACTCATCGGGCGAATCGCTCTGGAACTGAAATCGGAACGCTCACTGACATTTGCCCTATCTGAAAGTCTGATAAACGCAGGAAAAATAACTAAGTCCAAAAAAAAATGTTTTTCAACTTTTTTCAATTTTACCCCCGTGGGATATATATTCTACCCACACACATTTGGAACTCTCTTGGGGTACCCTCACACATATTATTCCCTCATTTAGTGGATATTTTCACAAAAAAGTTAAATTTTCAAAAATCCAGAAAATTGGCTGAAAACGACTAAATATCAAGGACTCATTGGGCGAATCGCTCTGGAACTGAAATCGGAACGCTCACTGACATTTGCCCTATCTGAAAGTCTGATAAACGCCGGAAAAATAACTAAGTCCAAAAAAAAATTTTTTTCAACTTTTTTCAATTTTACCCCCGTGGGATATATATTCTACCCACACACATTTGGAACTCTCCTGAGGTACCCTCACACATATTATTCCCTCATTTAGTGGATATTTTCACAAAAAAGTGAAATTTTCAAAAATCCAGAAAATTGGCTGAAAACGACTAAATATCAAGGACTCATTGGGCGAATCGCTCTGGAACTGAAATCGGAACGCTCACTGACATGTCCCCTATCTGAAAGTCTGATAAACGCATGAAAAATAACTAAGCCAAAAAAAAAATGTTTTTCAATTTTTTTCAATTTTACCCCCGTGGGATATATATTCTACCCACACACATTTGGAACTCTCCTGGGGTACCCTCACACATATTATTCCCTCATTTAGTGGATATTTTCACAAAAAAGTGAAATTTTCAAAAATCCAGAAAATTGGCTGAAAACTACTAAATATCAAGGACTCATTGGGCGAATCGCTCTGGAACTGAAATCGTAACGCTAACTGTCATTAGACCTATCTGAAAGTCTGATAAACGCCGGAAAAATGACTAAGTCAAAAAAATTTTTTTTTTTAACTTTTTTAATTTTACCCCCGTGGGATATATATTCTACCCACACACATTTGGAAGTCTCTTGGTGTACCCTCGCACATATTATTCCCTCATTTAGTGGATATTTTCACAAAAAAGTGAAATTTTCAAAAATCCAGACAATTGGCTGAAAACGACTAAATATCAAGGACTCATTTGGCGAATCGCTCTGGAACTGAAATCGGAATGCTCACTGACATTTACCCTATCTGAAAGTCTGATAAACGCTGGAAAAATGACTAATTCCCAAAAAAAATTTTTTCCAACTTTTTTTAATTTTACCCCCGTGGGATATATATTCTACCCACACACATTTGGAACTCTCCTGGGGTACCCTCACACATATTATTCCCTCATTTAGTGGATATTTTCATAAAAAAGTGAAATTTTCAAAAATCCAGAAAATTGGCTGAAAACGACTAAATATCAAGGACTCATTCGGCGAATCGCTCTGGAACTGAAATCGGAACGTTCACTGACATTTCCCCTATCTGAAAGTCTGATAAACGCCGGAAAAATAACAGTCCAAAAAAAAAATGTTTTCAACTTTTTTCAATTTTACCCCCGTGGGATATATATTCTACCCACACACATTTGGAACTCTCCTGGGGTACCCTCACACATATTATTCCCTCATTTAGTGGATATTTTTACAAAAAAGTGAAATTTTCAAAAATCCAGAAAATTGGCTGAAAACGACTAAATATCAAGCACTCATTGGGCGAATCGCTCTGGAACTGAAATCGGAAAGCTCACTGACATTTGCCCTATCTGAAAGTCTGATAAACGCCCAAAAAATGACTAAGTCCAAAAAAAATTTTTTTTCAACTTTTTTTTAATTTTACCCCCGTGGGATATATATTCTACCCACACACATTTGGAAGTCTCCTGGGGTACCCTCACACATATTATTCCCTCATTTAGTGGATATTTTCACAAAAAAGTGAAATTTTCAAAAATCCAGAAAATTGGCTGAAAACGACTAAATATCAAGGACTCATTGGGCAAATCGCTCTGGAACTGAAATTGGAACGCTCACTGACATCTCCCCTATCTGAAAGTCTGATAAACGCCGGAAAAGTAAGTCCAAAATAAATTTTTTTTTAAACTTCTTTCAATTTTACCCCCGTGGGATATATATTCTACCCACACACATTTGGCACTCTCCTGGGGTACCCTCACACATATTATTCCCTCATTTAATGGATATTTTCACAAAAAAGTGAAATTTTCAAAAATCCAGAAAATTGGCTGAAAATGACTAAATATCAAGGACTCATTGGGCGAATCGCTCTGGCACTGAAATCGGAACGTTCACTGACATTTCCCCTGTCTGAAAGTCTTATAAATGCCGGAAAAATAACAGTCCAAAAAAAAATGTTTTCAACTTTTTTCAATTTTATCCCCGTGGGATATATATTCTACCAAACACATTTGGAACTCTCCTGGGGTACCCTCACACATATTGTTCCCTCATTTAGTGGATGTTTTTACAAAAAAGTGAAATTTTCAAAAATCCATAAAATTGGCTGAAAACGACTAAATATCAAGGACTCATTGGGCAAATCGCTCTGGAACTGAAATCGGAACGTTCACTGACATTTGCCCTATCTGAAAGTCTGATAAACGCCGGAAAAGTAAGTCCAAAATAAAAATTTTTTTAAACTTTTTTCAATTTTACCCCCGTGGGATATATATTCTACCCACACACATTTGGAACTCTCCTGGGGTACCCTCACACATATTATTCCCTCATTTAGTGGATATTTTCATAAAAAAGTAAAATTTTCAAAAATCCAGAAAATTGGCTGAAAACGACTAAATATCAAGGACTTATTGGGCGAATCGCTCTGGAACTGAAATCGGAACGCTCACTGACATTTCCCCTATCTGAAAGTCTGATAAACGCCGGAAAAATAACTAAGTCCAAAAAAAAAATGTTTTCAATTTTTTTCAATTTTACCCCCGTGGGATATATATTCTACCCACACACATTTGGAACTCTCCTGGGGTACCCTCACACATATTATTCCCTCATTTAGTGGATGTTTTTACAAAAAAGTGAAATTTTCAAAAATCCATAAAATTGGCTGAAAACGACTAAATATCAAGGACTCATTGGGCAAATCGCTCTGGAACTGAAATCGGAACGCTCACTGACATTTCCCCTATCTGAAAGTCTGATAAACGCAGGAAAAATAACTAAGTCCAAAAAAAAAATGTTTTCAACTTTTTTCAATTTTACCCCCGTGGGATATATATTCTACCCACACACATTTGGAACTCTCCTGGGGTACCCTCCCACATATTATTCCCTCATTTAGTGGATATTTTTACAAAAAAGTGAAATTTTCAAAAATCCAGAAAATTGGCTGAAAACGACTAAATATCAAGGACTCATTGGGCGAATCACTCTGGAACTGAAATCGGAACGCTCACTGACATTTCCCCTATCTGAAAGTCTGATAAACGCCAGAAAAATAACTAAGTCCAAAAAAAAAATGTTTTCAACTTTTTTCAATTTTACCCCCGTGGGATATATATTCTACCCACACACATTTGGAACTCTCCTGGGGTACCCTCACACATATTATTCCCTCATTTAGTGGATATTTTCACAAAAAAGTGAAATTTTCAAAAATCCAGAAAATTGGCTGAAAACTACTAAATATCAAGGACTCATTGGGCGAATCGCTCTGGAACTGAAATCGGAATGCTCACTGACATTTCCCCTATCTGAAAGTCTGATAAACGCCAGAAAAATAACTAAGTCCAAAAAAAAAAAATTTTTCAACTTTTTTCAATTTTACCCCCGTGGGATATATATTCTACCCACACACATTTGGCACTTTCCTGGGGTACCCTCACACATATTATTCCCTCATTTAGTGGATATTTTCACAAAAAAGTGAAATTTTCAAAAATCCAGAAAATTGCCTGAAAGCGACTAAATATCAAGGACTCATTGGGCGAATCGCTCTGGTACTGAAATCGGAACGTTTACTGACATTTGCCCTATCTGAAAGTCTGATAAACGCCAGAAAAGTAAGTCCAAAATAAATTTTTTTTTAAACTTTTTTCAATTTTACCCCCGTGGGATATATATTCTACCCACACACATTTGGCACTCTCCTGGGGTACCCTCACACATATTATTCCCTCATTTAATGGATATTTTCACAAAAAAGTGAAATTTTCAAAAATCCAGAAAATTGGCTGAAAACGACTAAATATCAAGGACTCATTGGGCGAATCGCTCTGGCACTGAAATCGGAACGTTCACTGACATTTCCCCTGTCTGAAAGTCTTATAAATGCCGGAAAAATAACAGTCCAAAAAAAAATGTTTTCAACTTTTTTCAATTTTATCCCCGTGGGATATATATTCTACCAAACACATTTGGCACTCTCCTGGGGTACCCTCACACATATTATTCCCTCATTTAGTGGATATTTTCACAAAAAAGAGAAAATTTCAAAAATCCCAAAAATTGGCTGAAAACGACTAAATATCAAGGACTCATTGGGCAAATCGCTCTGGAACTGAAATCGGAATGCTCACTGACATTTCCCCTATTTGAAAGTCTGATAAACGCAGGAAAAATGACTAAGTCCAAAAAAAAAATATTTTCAACTTTTTTCAATTTTACCCCTGTGGGATATATATTCTACCCACACACATTTGGAACTCTCCTGGGGAAACCTCACATATATTATTCCTTCGTTTAGTGGATATTTTCACAAAAAAGTGAAAATTTCAAAAATCCCAAAAATTGGCTGAAAACGACTAAATATCAAGGACTCATTGGGCAAATCGCTCTGGAACTGAAATCGGAATGCTCACTGACATTTCCCCTATTTGAAAGTCTGATAAACGCAGGAAAAATGACTAAGTCCAAAAAAAAAATGTTTTCAACTTTTTTCAATTTTACCCCTGTGGGATATATATTCTACCCACACACATTTGGAACTCTCCTGGGGTACCCTCACACATAGTATTCCCTCATTTAGTGGATATTTTCACAAAAAAGTGAAATTTTCAAAAATCCAGAAAATTGGCTGAAAACGACTAAATATCAAGGACTCATTGGGCGAATCGCTCTGGAACTGAAATCGGAATGCTCACTGACATGTCCCCTATCTGAAAGTCTGATAAACGGCGGAAAAATAACTAAGTGCAAAAAAAAAATTTTTTCAATTTTACCCCCGTGGATATATATTCTACCCAAACACATTTGGAACTCTCCTGGGGTACCCTCACACATATTATTCCCTCATTTAGTGGATATTTTCACAAAAAAGTGAAATTTTCAAAAATCCAGAGAATTGGCTGAAAACGACTAAATATCAAGGACTCATTGAGCAAATTGCTCTGGAAATGAAATCAGAATGCTCACTGACATTTGCCCTATCTGAAAGTCTGATAAACGCTGGAAAAGTAAGTCCCAAAAAAATTTTTTTTCAACTTTTTTAATTTTACCCCGTGGGATATATATTCTACCCACACACATTTGGAACTCTCCTGGGGTACCCTCACACATATTATTCCCTCATTTAGTGGATATTTTCACAAAAAAGTGAAATTTTCAAAAATCCAGAAAATTGGCTGAAAACGACTAAATATCAAGGACTCATTGGGCGAATCGCTCTGGAACTGAAATCGTAATGCTCACTGACATTTCCCCTTTCTGAAAGTCTAATAAACGCCAGAAAAGTAAGTCCAAAAAAAAATTTTTTTTAAACTTTTTTCAATTTTGCCCCTTGGGATATATATTCTACCCACATGCATTTGGAACTCTCCTGGGGTACCCTCACATATATTATTCCTTCATTTAGTGGATATTTTCACAAAAAAGTGAAATTTTCAAAAATCCAGGAAATTGACTGAAAACGACTAAATATGAAGGACTCATTGGGCAAATCGCTCTGGAACTGAAATCGGAAAGCTCACTGACATTTCCCCTATCTGAAAGTGTGATAAATGTCGGAAAAATGACTAAGTCAAAAAAAAAAATTTTTCAACTTTTTTCAATTTTACCCCCGTGGGATATATATTCTACCCACACACATTTGGAACTCTCCTGGGGTACCCTCACACATATTATTCCCTCATTTAGTGGATATTTTCACAAAAAAGTTAAATTTTCAAAAATCCAGAATATTGGCTGAAAACGACTAAATATCAAGGACTCATTGGGCGAATCGCTCTGGAACTGAAATCGGAACGCTCACTGACATGTCCCCTATCTGAAAGTCTGATAAACGCATGAAAAATAACTAAGCCAAAAAAAAAATGTTTTTCAATTTTTTTCAATTTTACCCCCGTGGGATATATATTCTACCCACACACATTTGGAACTCTCCTGGGGTACCCTCACACATATTATTCCCTCATTTAGTGGATATTTTCACAAAAAAGTGAAATTTTCAAAAATCCAGAAAATTGGCTGAAAACTACTAAATATCAAGGACTCATTGGGCGATTCGCTCTGGAACTGAAATCGGAGCGCTCACTGACATTTGCTCTATCTGAAAGTCTGATAAACGCCGGAAAAATAACTAAGTCCCAAAAAAATTTTTTTTTTACTTTTTTCAATTTTACCCCCGTGGGATATATATTCTACCCACACACATTTGGAACTCTCATGCTGTACCCTCACACATATTATTCCCTCATTTAGTGGATATTTTCACAAAAAAGTGAAATTGTCAAAAATCCAGAAAATTGGCTGAAAACGACTAAATATCAAGGACTCATTGGGCGAATCGCTCTGGAACTGAAATCGGAACGCTCACTGACATTTGCCCTATCTGAAAGTCTAATAAACGCCGGAAAAATAACTAAGTCCAAAAAAAATTTTTTTTCAATTTTACCCCCGTGGGATATATATTCTACCCACACACATTTGGAACTCTCCTGGGGTACCCTCACACATATTATTCCCTCGTTTAGTGGATATTTTCACAAAAAAGTGAAATTTTCAAAAATCCAGAAAATTGGCTGAAAACGACTAAATATCAAGGACTCATCGGGCGAATCGCTCTGGAACTGAAATCGGAACGCTCACTGACATTTGCCCTATCTGAAAGTCTGATAAACGCAGGAAAAATAACTAAGTCCAAAAAAAAATGTTTTTCAACTTTTTTCAATTTTACCCCCGTGGGATATATATTCTACCCACACACATTTGGAACTCTCTTGGGGTACCCTCACACATATTATTCCCTCATTTAGTGGATATTTTCACAAAAAAGTTAAATTTTCAAAAATCCAGAAAATTGGCTGAAAACGACAAAATATCAAGGACTCATTGGGCGAATCGCTCTGGAACTGAAATCGGAACGCTCACTGACATTTGCCCTATCTGAAAGTCTGATAAACGCCGGAAAAATAACTAAGTCCAAAAAAAAATTTTTTTCAACTTTTTTCAATTTTACCCCCGTGGGATATATATTCTACCCACACACATTTGGAACTCTCCTGAGGTACCCTCACACATATTATTCCCTCATTTAGTGGATATTTTCACAAAAAAGTGAAATTTTCAAAAATCCAGAAAATTGGCTGAAAACGACTAAATATCAAGGACTCATTGGGCGAATCGCTCTGGAACTGAAATCGGAACGCTCACTGACATGTCCCCTATCTGAAAGTCTGATAAACGCATGAAAAATAACTAAGCCAAAAAAAAAATGTTTTTCAATTTTTTTCAATTTTACCCCCGTGGGATATATATTCTACCCACACACATTTGGAACTCTCCTGGGGTACCCTCACACATATTATTCCCTCATTTAGTGGATATTTTCACAAAAAAGTGAAATTTTCAAAAATCCAGAAAATTGGCTGAAAACTACTAAATATCAAGGACTCATTGGGCGAATCGCTCTGGAACTGAAATCGTAACGCTAACTGTCATTAGACCTATCTGAAAGTCTGATAAACGCCGGAAAAATGAATAAGTCAAAAAAATTTTTTTTTTTAACTTTTTTAATTTTACCCCCGTGGGATATATATTCTACCCACACACATTTGGAAGTCTCTTGGTGTACCCTCGCACATATTATTCCCTCATTTAGTGGATATTTTCACAAAAAAGTGAAATTTTCAAAAATCCAGACAATTGGCTGAAAACGACTAAATATCAAGGACTCATTTGGCGAATCGCTCTGGAACTGAAATCGGAATGCTCACTGACATTTACCCTATCTGAAAGTCTGATAAACGCTGGAAAAATGACTAATTCCCAAAAAAAATTTTTTCCAACTTTTTTCAATTTTACCCCCGTGGGATATATATTCTACCCACACACATTTGGAACTCTCCTGGGGTACCCTCACACATATTATTCCCTCATTTAGTGGATATTTTTACAAAAAAGTGAAATTTTCAAAAATCCAGAAAATTGGCTGAAAACGACTAAATATCAAGCACTCATTGGGCGAATCGCTCTGGAACTGAAATCGGAAAGCTCACTGACATTTGCCCTATCTGAAAGTCTGATAAACGCCCAAAAAATGACTAAGTCCAAAAAAAATTTTTTTTCAACTTTTTTTTAATTTTACCCCCGTGGGATATATATTCTACCCACACACATTTGGAAGTCTCCTGGGGTACCCTCACACATATTATTCCCTCATTTAGTGGATATTTTCACAAAAAAGTGAAATTTTCAAAAATCCAGAAAATTGGCTGAAAACGACTAAATATCAAGGACTCATTGGGCAAATCGCTCTGGAACTGAAATTGGAACGCTCACTGACATCTCCCCTATCTGAAAGTCTGATAAACGCCGGAAAAGTAAGTCAAAAATAAATTTTTTTTTAAACTTCTTTCAATTTTACCCCCGTGGGATATATATTCTACCCACACACATTTGGCACTCTCCTGGGGTACCCTCACACATATTATTCCCTCATTTAATGAATATTTTCACAAAAAAGTGAAATTTTCAAAAATCCAGAAAATTGGCTGAAAATGACTAAATATCAAGGACTCATTGAGCGAATCGCTCTGGCACTGAAATCGGAATGTTCACTGACATTTCCCCTGTCTGAAAGTCTTATAAATGCCGGAAAAATAACAGTCCAAAAAAAAATGTTTTCAACTTTTTTCAATTTTATCCCCGTGGGATATATATTCTACCAAACACATTTGGAACTCTCCTGGGGTACCCTCACACATATTGTTCCCTCATTTAGTGGATGTTTTTACAAAAAAGTGAAATTTTCAAAAATCCATAAAATTGGCTGAAAACGACTAAATATCAAGGACTCATTGGGCAAATCGCTCTGGAACTGAAATCGGAACGTTCACTGACATTTGCCCTATCTGAAAGTCTGATAAACGCCGGAAAAGTAAGTCCAAAATAAAATTTTTTTTAAACTTTTTTCAATTTTACCCCCGTGGGATATATATTCTACCCACACACATTTGGAACTCTCCTGGGGTACCCTCACACATATTATTCCCTCATTTAGTGGATATTTTTACAAAAAAGTGAAATTTTCAAAAATCCAGAAAATTGGCTGAAAACGACTAAATATCAAGCACTCATTGGGCGAATCGCTCTGGAACTGAAATCGGAAAGCTCACTGACATTTGCCCTATCTGAAAGTCTGATAAACGCCCAAAAAATGACTAAGTCCAAAAAAAATTTTTTTTCAACTTTTTTTTAATTTTACCCCCGTGGGATATATATTCTACCCACACACATTTGGAAGTCTCCTGGGGTACCCTCACACATATTATTCCCTCATTTAGTGGATATTTTCACAAAAAAGTGAAATTTTCAAAAATCCAGAAAATTGGCTGAAAACGACTAAATATCAAGGACTCATTGGGCAAATCGCTCTGGAACTGAAATTGGAACGCTCACTGACATCTCCCCTATCTGAAAGTCTGATAAACGCCGGAAAAGTAAGTCAAAAATAAATTTTTTTTTAAACTTCTTTCAATTTTACCCCCGTGGGATATATATTCTACCCACACACATTTGGCACTCTCCTGGGGTACCCTCACACATATTATTCCCTCATTTAATGAATATTTTCACAAAAAAGTGAAATTTTCAAAAATCCAGAAAATTGGCTGAAAATGACTAAATATCAAGGACTCATTGAGCGAATCGCTCTGGCACTGAAATCGGAATGTTCACTGACATTTCCCCTGTCTGAAAGTCTTATAAATGCCGGAAAAATAACAGTCCAAAAAAAAATGTTTTCAACTTTTTTCAATTTTATCCCCGTGGGATATATATTCTACCAAACACATTTGGAACTCTCCTGGGGTACCCTCACACATATTGTTCCCTCATTTAGTGGATGTTTTTACAAAAAAGTGAAATTTTCAAAAATCCATAAAATTGGCTGAAAACGACTAAATATCAAGGACTCATTGGGCAAATCGCTCTGGAACTGAAATCGGAACGTTCACTGACATTTGCCCTATCTGAAAGTCTGATAAACGCCGGAAAAGTAAGTCCAAAATAAAATTTTTTTTAAACTTTTTTCAATTTTACCCCCGTGGGATATATATTCTACCCACACACATTTGGAACTCTCCTGGGGTACCCTCACACATATTATTCCCTCATTTAGTGGATATTTTCATAAAAAAGTAAAATTTTCAAAAATCCAGAAAATTGGCTGAAAACGACTAAATATCAAGGACTCATTGGGCGAATCGCTCTGGAACTGAAATCGGAATGCTCACTGACATTTCCCCTATCTGAAAGTCTGATAAACGCGGGAAAAATGACTAAGTCAAAAAAAAAACTTTTTCAACTTTTTTCAATTTTACCCCCGAGGGATATATATTCTACCCACACACATTTGGAACACTCCTGGGGTACCCTCACACATAGTATTCCCTCATTTAGTGGATATTTTCACAAAAAAGTGAAATTTTCAAAAATCCAGAAAATTGGCTGAAAACGACTAAATATCAAGGACTCATTGGTCGAATCGCTCTGGAACTGAAATTGGAACGCTCACTGACATTTCCCCTATCTTAAAGTCTGATAAACGCCGGAAAAATGACTAAGTCCAAAAAAAAATTTTTTTCAACTTTTTTCAATTTTACCCCCGTGGGATATATATTCTACCCACACACATTTGGAACTCTCCTGGGGTACCCTCACACATAGTATTCCCTCATTTAGTGGATATTTTCACAAAAAAGTGAAATTTTCAAAAATCCAGAAAATTGGCTGAAAACGACTAAATATCAAGGACTCATTGGGCGAATCGCTCTGGAACTGAAATCGGAACGCTCACTGACATTTCCCCTATCTGAAAGTCTGATAAACGCCGGAAAAATGACTAAGTCCAAAAAAAAAAATTTTTCAACTTTTTTCAATTTTACCCCCGTGGGATATATATTCTACCCACACACATTTGGAACTCTCCTGGGGTACCCTCACACATATTATTCCCTCATTTAGTGGCAATTTTCACAAAAAAGTAAAATTTTCAAAAATCCAGAAAATTGGCTAAAAACGACTAAATATCAAGGACTCATTGGGCGAATCGCTCTGGAACTGAAATCGGAATGCTCACTGACATTTCCCCTATCTGAAAGTCTGATAAACGCCGGAAAAATGACTAAGTCCAAAAAAAAATTATTTTCAACTTTTTTCAAATTTACCCCCGTGGGATATATATTCTACCCACACACATTTGGAACTCTCCTGGGGTACCCTCACACATATTATTCCCTCATTTAGTGGCAATTTTCACAAAAAAGTAAAATTTTCAAAAATCCAGAAAATTGGCTGAAAATGACTAAATATCAAGGACTCATTGGGCGAATCGCTCTGGAACTGAAATCGGAATGCTCACTGACATTTCCCCTATCTGAAAGTCTGATAAACGCGGGAAAAATGACTAAGTCAAAAAAAAAATTTTTTCAACTTTTTTCAATTTTACCCCCGTGGGATATATATTCTACCCACACACATTTGGAACTCTCCTGGGGTACCCTCACACATAGTATTCCCTCATTTAGTGGATATTTTCACAAAAAAGTGAAATTTTCAAAAATCCAGAAAATTGGCTGAAAACGACTAAATATCAAGGATTCATTGGGCGAATCGCTCTGGAACTGAATTCGAACGCTCACTGACATTTCCCCTATCTGAAAGTCTGATAAACGCCGGAAAAATGATTAAGTCCAAAAAAAAAAATTTTTCAACTTTTTTCAATTTTACCCCCGTGAGATATATATTCTACCTGCACACATTTGGAACTCTCCTGGGGTACCCTCACACATATTATTCCCTCATTTAGTGGATATTTTAACAAAAAAGTGAAATTTTCAAAAATCCAGAAAATTGGCTGAAAACGACTAAATATCAAGGACTCATTGCTCGAATCGCTCTGGAACTGAAATCGCAACGCTCACTGACATTTCCCCTATCTGAAAGTCTGATAAACGCCGGAAAAATGACTAAGTCCAAATAAAAATTATTTTCAACTTTTTTCAAATTTACCCCCGTGGGATATATATTCTACCCACACACATTTGGAACTCTCCTGGGGTACCCTCACACATATTATTCCCTCATTTAGTGGCAATTTTCACAAAAAAGTTAAATTTTCAAAAATCCAGAAAATTGGCTGAAAATGACTAAATATCAAGGACTCATTGGGCGAATCGCTCTGGAACTGAAATCGGAATGCTCACTGACATTTCCCCTATCTGAAAGTCTGATAAACGCGGGAAAAATGACTAAGTCAAAAAAAAAACTTTTTCAACTTTTTTCAATTTTACCCCCGAGGGATATATATTCTACCCACACACATTTGGAACTCTCCTGGGGTACCCTCACACATAGTATTCCCTCATTTAGTGGATATTTTCACAAAAAAGTGAAATTTTCAAAAATCCAGAAAATTGGCTGAAAACGACTAAATATCAAGGACTCATTGGTCGAATCGCTCTGGAACTGAAATTGGAACGCTCACTGACATTTCCCCTATCTTAAAGTCTGATAAACGCCGGAAAAATGACTAAGTCCAAAAAAAAAAATTTTTCAACTTTTTTCAATTTTACCCCCGTGGGATATATATTCTACCCACACACATTTGGAACTCTCCTGGGGTACCCTCACACATAGTATTCCCTCATTTAGTGGATATTTTCACAAAAAAGTGAAATTTTCAAAAATCCAGAAAATTTGCTGAAAACGACTAAATATCAAGGACTCATTGGTCGAATCGCTCTGGAACTGAAATCGGAACGCTCACTGACATTTCCCCTATCTGAAAGTCTGATAAACGCCGGAAAAATGACTAAGTCCAAAAACAAATTATTTTCAACTTTTTTCAAATTTACCCCCGTGGGATATATATTCTACCCACACACATTTGGAACTCTCCTGGGGTACCCTCACACATAGTATTCCCTCATTTAGTGGATATTTTCACAAAAAAGTGAAATTTTCAAAAATCCAGAAAATTGGCTGAAAACGACTAAATATCAAGGACTCATTGGGCGAATCGCTCTGGAACTGAAATCGGAACGCTCACTGACATTTCCCCTATCTGAAAGTCTGATAAACGCCGGAAAAATGACTAAGTCCAAAAAAAAATTATTTTCAACTTTTTTCAAATTTACCCCCGTGGGATATATATTCTACCCACACACATTTGGAACTCTCCTGGGGTACCCTCACACATATTATTCCCTCATTTAGTGGCAATTTTCACAAAAAAGTTAAATTTTCAAAAATCCAGAAAATTGGCTGAAAATGACTAAATATCAAGGACTCATTGGGCGAATCGCTCTGGAACTGAAATCGGAATGCTCACTGACATTTCCCCTATCTGAAAGTCTGATAAACGCGGGAAAAATGACTAAGTCAAAAAAAAAACTTTTTCAACTTTTTTCAATTTTACCCCCGAGGGATATATATTCTACCCACACACATTTGGAACTCTCCTGGGGTACCCTCACACATATTATTCCCTCATTTAGTGGATATTTTCACAAAAAAGTGAAATTTTCAAAAATCCAGAAAATTGGCTGAAAACGACTAAATATCAAGGACTCATTGGGCGAATCGCTCTGGAACTGAAATTGGAACGCTCACTGACATTTGCCCTATCTGAAAGTCTGATAAACGCCGGAAAAATAACTAAGTCCAAATAAAAAATGTTTTCAACTTTTTTCAATTTTACCCCCGTGGGATATATATTCTACCCACACACATTTGGAGCTCTCCTGGGGTATCCTCACACATTTTATTCCCTCATTTAGTGGATATTTTCACAAAAAAGTGAAATTTTCAAAAATCCATAAAATGGCTGAAAATGAATAAATATCAAGGACTCATTGGGTGAATCGCTCTGGAACTGAAATCGGAACGCTCACTGACATGTCCCCTATCTGAAAATCTGATAAACGCATGAAAAATAACTAAGTCCAAAAAAAAATGTTTTTCAATTTTTTTCTATTTTACCCCCGTGGGATATATATTCTACCCACACACATTTGGAACTCTCCTGGGGTACCCTCACACATATTATTCCCTCATTTAGTGGATATTTTCACAAAAAAGTGAAATTTTCAAAAATCCAGAAAATTGGCTGAAAACGACTAAATATCAAGGACTCATTGGGCAAATCGCTCTGGAACTGAAATCGTAATGCTCACTGTCATTAGACCTATCTGAAAGTCTGATAAACGCCGGAAAAATGACTAAGTCAAAAAATTTTTTTTTTTTAACTTTTTTTAATTTTACCCCCGTGGGATATATATTCTACCCACACACATTTGGAACTCTCCTGGTGTACCCTCACACATATTATTCCCTCATTTAGTGGATATTTTCACAAAAAAGTGAAATTTTCAAAAATCCAGAAAATTGGCTGAAAACGACTAAATATCAAGGACTCATTGGGCGAATCACTCTTGAACTGAAATCGGAATGCTCACTGACATTTGCCCTATCTGAAATTCTGATAAACGCCGGAAAAATGACTGAGTCCAAAAAAAAAATTTTTTCAACTTTTTTCAATTTTACCCCCGTGGGATATAGATTCTACACACACACATGTGGAACTCTCCTGGGGTACCCTCACACATATTATTCCCTCATTTAGTGGATATTTTCACAAAAAAGTTAAATTTTCAAAAATCCAGAAAATTGGCTGAAAACGAATAAATATCAAGGACTCATTGGGCAAATCGCTCTGGAACTGAAATCGGAATGTTCACTGACATTTGCCCTATCTGAAAGTCTGATAAACGCCGGAAAAATAACTAAGTCCAAAAAAAAATTTTTTTCAATTTTACCCCCGTGGGATATATATTCTACCCACACACATTTGGAACTCTCATGCTGTACCCTCACACATATTATTCCCTCATTTAGTGGATATTTTCACAAAAAAGTGAAATTTTCAAAAATCCAGAAAATTGGCTGAAAATGACTAAATATCAAGGACTCATTGGGCGAATCGTTCTGGAACTGAAATCGGAATGTTCACTGACATTTGCCCTATCTGAAAGTCTGATAAACGCCGGAAAAATAACTAAGTCCAAAAAAAATTTTTTTTCAATTTTACCCCCGTGGGATATATATTCTACCCACACACATTTGGAACTCTCATGCTGTACCCTCACACATATTATTCCCTCATTTAGTGGATATTTTCACAAAAAAGTGAAATTTTCAAAAATCCAGAAAATTGGCTGAAAGCAAATAAATATCAAGGACTCAATGGGCGAATCGCTCTGGAACTGAAATCGGAACGCTCACTGACATTTGCCCTATCTGAAAGTCTGATAAACGCCAGAAAAATGACTAAGTCCAAAAAAAAAATTTTTTCAACTTTTTTCAATTTTACCCCCGTGGGATATATATTCTTCCCACAGACATTTGGAACTCTCCTGGGGTACCCTCACACATATTATTCCCTCATTTAGTGGATATTTTCACAAAAAAGTTAAATTTTCAAAAATCCAGAAAATTGGCTGAAAACGAATAAATATCAAGGACTCATTGGGCGAATCGCTCTGGAACTGAAATCGGAACGTTCACTGACATTTGCCCTATCTGAAAGTCTGATAAACGCCGGAAAAATGACTAAGTCCAAAAAAAAATTTTTTTCAACTTTTTTCAATTTTACCCCCGTGGGATATATATTCTACCCACACACATTTGGAACTCTCCTGGGGTACCCTCACACATATTATTCCCTCATTTAGTGGATATTTTCACAAAAAAGTGAAATTTTCAAAAATCCAGAAAATTGGCTGAAAACGACTAAATATCATGGACTCATTGGGCGAATCGCTCTGGAACTGAAATCAGAACGCTCACTGACATTTGCCCTATCTGAAAGTCTGATAAACGCACGAAAAATGACTAAGTCCAAAAAAAATTTTTTCTACTTTTTTCAATTTACCCCCGTGGGATATATATTCTACCCAAACACATTTGGAACTCTCCTGGGGTACCCTCACACATATTATTCCCTCATTTAGTGGATATTTTCACAAAAAAGTGAAATTTTCAAAAATCCAGAAAATTGGCTGAAAACGACTAAATATCAAGGACTCATCGGGCGAATCGCTCTGGAACTGAAATCGGAACGCTCACTGACATTTGCCCTATCTGAAAGTCTGATAAACGCAGGAAAAATAACTAAGTCCAAAAAAAAATGTTTTTCAACTTTTTTCAATTTTACCCCCGTGGGATATATATTCTACCCACACACATTTGGAACTCTCTTGGGGTACCCTCACACATATTATTCCCTCATTTAGTGGATATTTTCACAAAAAAGTAAAATTTTCAAAAATCCAGAAAATTGGCTGAAAACGACTAAATATCAAGGACTCAATGGGCGAATCGCTCTGGAACTGAAATCGGAATGCTCACTGACATTTGCCCTATCTGAAAGTCTGATAAACGCCGGAAAAATGACTAAGTCCAAAAAAAAAATTTTTTCAACTTTTTTCAATTTTACCCCCGTGGGATATATATTCTACCCACACACATTTGGAACTCTCCTGGGGTACCCTCACACATATTATTCCCTCATTTAGTGGATATTTTCACAAAAAAGTGAAATTTTCAAAAATCCAGAAAATTGGCTGAAAACGACTAAATATCAAGGACTCATTGGGCGCATCGCTCTGGAACTGAAATCAGAACGCTCACTGACATTTGCCCTATCTGAAAGTCTGATAAACGCACGAAAAATGACTAAGTCCAAAAAAAAATTTTTTCAACTTTTTTCAATTTTACCCCCGTGGGATATATATTCTACCCACACACATTTGGAACTCTCCTGGGGTACCCTCACACATATTATTCCCTCATTTAGTGGATATTTTCACAAAAAAGTGAAATTTTCAAAAGTCCAGAAAATTGGCTGAAAACGACTAAATATCAAGGACTCAATGGGCGAATCGCTCTGGAACTGAAATCGGAACGCTCACTGACATTTGCCCTATCTGAAAGTCTGATAAACGCCGGAAAAATGACTAAGTCCCAAAAAAATTTTTTTTCAACTTTTTTTAATTTTACCCCCGTGGGATATATATTCTACCCACAGACATTTGGAACTCTCCTGGGGTACCCTCACACATATTATTCCCTCATTTAGTGGATATTTTCACAAAAAAAGTGAAATTTTCAAAAATCCAGAAAATTGGCTGAAAACGACTAAATATCAAGGACTCATCGGGCGAATCGCTCTGGAACTGAAATCAGAACGCTCACTGACATTTGCCGTATCTGAAAGTCTGATAAACGCAGGAAAAATAACTAAGTCCAAAAAAAAATGTTTTTCAACTTTTTTCAATTTTACCCCCGTGGGATATATATTCTACTCACACACATTTGGAACTCTCCTGGGGTACCCTCACACATATTATTCCCTCACTTAGTGGATATTTTCACAAAAAAGTGAAATTTTCAAAAATCCAGAAAATTGGCTGAAAACGACTAAATATCAAGGACTCATTGGGTGAATCGCTCTGGAACTGAAATCGGAACGCTCACTGACATTTACCCTATCTGAAAGTCTGATAAACGGCGGAAAAATGACTGAGTCCAAAAAAAAATTGTTTTCAATTTTTTTCAATTTTACCCCCGTGGGATATATATTCTACCCACACACATTTGGAACTCTCATGCTGTACCCTCACACATATTATTCCCTCATTTAGTGGATATTTTCACAAAAAAGTGAAATTTTCAAAAATCCAGAAAATTGGCTGAAAACGACTAAATATCAAGGACTCATTGGGCGCATCGCTCTGGAACTGAAATCAGAACGCTTACTGACATTTGCCCTATCTGAAAGTCTGATAAAAGGCGGAAAAATAGCTAAGTCCAAAAAAAATTTTTTTCAACTTTTTTAAATTTTACCCCCGTGGGATATATATTCTACCCACAGACATTTGGAACTCTCCTGGGGTACCCTCACACATATTATTCCCTCATTTAGTGGATATTTTCACAAAAAAGTGAAATTTTCAAAAATCCAGAAAATTGGCTGAAAACGATTAAATATCAAGGACTTATTGGGCAAATCGCTCTGGAACTGAAATCGGAACGCTCACTGACATTTGCCCTATCTGAAAGTCTGATAAAAGGCGGAAAAATAGCTAAGTCCAAAAAAAAATTTTTTCAACTTTTTTAAATTTTACCCCGTGGGATATATATTCTACCCACACACATTTGGAACTCTCATGCTGTACCCTCACACATATTATTCCCTCATTTAGTGGATATTTTCACAAAAAAGTGAAATTTTCAAAAATCCAGAAAATTGGCTGAAAACGACTAAATATCAAGGACTCATTGGGCGCATCGCTCTGGAACTGAAATCAGAACACTCACTGACATTTGCCCTATCTGAAAGTCTGATAAACGCACGAAAAATGACAGTCCAAAAAAAAATTTTTTAAACTTTTTTCAATTTTACCCCCGTGGGATATATATTCTACCCACACACATTTGGAACTCTCCTGGGGTACCCTCACACATATTATTCCCTCAGTTAGTGGATATTTTCACAAAAAAGTGAAATTTTCAAAAATCCATAAAATTGGCTGAAGACGACTAAATATCAAGGACTCATTGGACGAATCGCTCTGGAACTGAAATCGGAACGCTCACTGACATTTGCCCTATCTGAAAGTCTGATAAAAGGCAGAAAAATAGCTAAGTCCAAAAAAAATTTTTTTCAACTTTTTTAAATTTTACCCCCGTGGGATATATATTCTACCCACAGACATTTGGAACTCTCCTGGGGTACCCTCACACATATTATTCCCTCATTTAGTGGATATTTTCACAAAAAAGTGAAATTTTCAAAAATCCAGAAAATTGGCTGAAAACGATTAAATATCAAGGACTCATTGGGCAAATCGCTCTGGAACTGAAATCGGAACCCTCACTGACATTTGCCCTATCTGAAAGTCTGATAAAAGGCGGAAAAATAGCTAAGTCCAAAAAAAAATTTTTTCAACTTTTTTAAATTTTACCCCGTGGGATATATATTCTACCCACACACATTTGGAATTCTCATGCTGTACCCTCACACATATTATTCCCTCATTTAGTGGATATTTTCACAAAAAAGTGAAATTTTCAAAAATCCAGAAAATTGTCTGAAAACGACTAAATATCAAGGACTCATTGGGCGAATCGCTCTGGAACTGAAATCAGAACGCTCACTGATATTTGCCCTATCTGAAAGTCAGATAAACGCACGAAAAATGACTAAGTCCAAAAAAAAAATTTTTTCAACTTTTTTCAATTTTACCCCCGTGGGATATATATTCTACCCACACACATTTGGAACTCTCCTGGGGTACCCTCACACATATTATTCCCTCATTTAGTGGATATTTTCACAAAAAAGTGAAATTTTCAAAAATCCAGAAAATTGGCTGAAGACAACTAAATATCAAGGACTCATAGGACGAATCGCTCTGGAACTGAAATCGGAACGCTCACTGACATTTACCCTATCTGAAAGTCTGATAAACGCCGGAAAAATGACTAAGTCCAAAAAAAAAATTTTTTCAACTTTTTTCAATTTTACCCCCGTGGGATATATATTCTACCCACACACATTTTGGAACTCTCCTGGGGTACACTCACACATATTATTCCCTCATTTAGTGGATATTTTCACAAAAAAGTGAAATTTTCAAAAATCCAGAAAATTGGCTGAAAACGACTAAATATCAAGGACTCATTGGGTGAATCGCTCTGGAACTGAAATCGAAACGCTCACTGACATTTGCCCTATCTGAAAGTCTGATAAACGCCGGAAAAATGACTAAGTCCAAAAAAAAATTTTTTTTGAACTTTTTTCAATTTTACCCCCGTGGGATATATATTCTACCCACACACATTTGGAACTCTCCTGGGGTACCCTCACACATATTATTCCCTCATTTAGTGGATATTTTCACAAAAAAGTGAAATTTTCAAAAGTCCAGAAAATTGGCTGAAAACAACTAAATATCAAGGACTCAATGGGCGAATCGCTCTGGAACTGAAATCGGAACGCTCACTGACATTTGCCCTATCTGAAAGTCTGATAAACGCACGAAAAATGACTAAGTCCAAAAAAAAAATTTTTTCAACTTTTTTCAGTTTTACCCCCGTGGGATATATATTCTACCCACACACATTTGGAACTCTCCTGGGGTACCCTCACTCATATTATTCCCTCATTTAGTGGATATTTTCACAAAAAAGTGAAATTTTCAAAAATCCAGAAAATTGGCTGAAGACGACTAAATATCAAGGACTCATTGGACGAATCGCTCTGGAGCTGAAATCGGAACGCTCACTGACATTTGCCCTATCTGAAAGTCTGATAAACGCCGGAAAAATGACTAAGTCCCAAAAAAATTTTTTTTCAACTTTTTTTAATTTTACCCCCGTGGGATATATATTCTACCCACAGACATTTGGAACTATCCTGGGGTACCCTCACACATATTATTCCCTCATTTAGTGGATATTTTCACAAAAAAGTGAAATTTTCAAAAATCCAGAAAATTGGCTGAAAACGACTAAATATCAAGGACTCATCGGGCGAATCGCTCTGGAACTGAAATCGGAACGCTCACTGACATTTGCCCTATCTGAAAGTCTGATAAACGCAGGAAAAATAACTAAGTCCAAAAAAAAATGTTTTTCAACTTTTTTCAATTTTACCCCCGTGGGATATATATTCTACCCACACACATTTGGAACTCTCCTGGGGTACCCTCACACATATTATTCCCTCATTTAGTGGATATTTTCACAAAAAAGTGAAATTTTCAAAAATCCAGAAAATTGGCTGAAAACGAATAAATATCAAGGACTCATTGGGCAAATCGCTCTGGAACTGAAATCGGAACGCTCACTGACATTTGCCCTATCTGAAAGTCTGATAAAAGGCGGAAAAATAGCTAAGTCCAAAAAAAATTTTTTTCAACTTTTTTCAATTTTACCCTGTGGGATATATATTCTACCCACACACATTTGGAACTCTCCTGCTGTACCCTCACACATATTATTCCCTCATTTAGGGGATATTTTCACAAAAAAGTGAAATTTTCAAAAATCCAGAAAATTGTCTGAAAACGACTAAATATCAAGGACTCATTGGGCGAATCGCTCTGGAACTGAAATCGGACCGCTCACTGACATTTACCCTATCTGAAAGTCTGATAAACGCCGGAAAAATGACTAAGTCCAAAAAAAAAATTTTTTTGAACTTTTTTCAATTTTACCCCCGTGGGATATATATTCTACCCACACACATTTGGAACTCTCCTGGGGTACCCTCACACATATTATTCCCTCATTTAGTGGATATTTTCACAAAAAAGTGAAATTTTCAAAAATCCAGAAAATTGGCTGAAAACGACTAAATATCAAGGACTCAATGGGCGAATCGCTCTGGAGCTGAAATCGGAACGCTCACTGACATTTGCCCTATCTGTAAGTCTGATAAACGCCGGAAAAATGACTAAGTCCAAAAAAAAATGTTTTTCAACTTTTTTCAATTTTACCCCCGTGGGATATATATTCTACCCACACACATTTGGAACTCTCCTGGGGTATCCTCACACATTTTATTCCCTCATTTAGTGGATATTTTCACAAAAAAGTGAAATTTTCAAAAATCCAGAAAATTGGCTGAAAACGACTAAATATCAAGGACTTATTTGGCGAATCACTCTGGAACTGAAATCGGAACGCTCACTGACATTTACCCTATCTGAAAGTCTGATAAACGACGGAAAAATGACTAATTCCAAAAAAAATTTTTTTCCAACTTTTTTTAATTTTACCCCTGTGGGATATATAATGTACCCACACACATTTGGAACTCTCCTGGGGTACCCTCAAACATATTATTCCCTCATTTAGTGGATATTTTCACAAAAAAGTGAAATTTTCAAAAATCCAGAAAATTGGCTGAAAACTACTAAATATCAAGGACTCATTGGGCGATTCGCTCTGGAACTGAAATTGTAACGCTCACTGACATTAGACCTATCTGAAAGTCTGATAAACGCCGGAAAAATGACTAAGTCAAAAATTTTTTTTTTTTTATTTTACCCCCGTGGGATATATATTCTACCCACACACATTTGGAACTCTCCTGGTGTACCCTCACACATATTATTCCCTCATTTAGTGGATATTTTCACAAAAAAGTGAAATTTTCAAAATTCCAGAAAATTGGCTGAAAACGACTAAATATCAAGGACTCATTGGGCGAATCGCTCTGGAACTGAAATCGGAACGCTCACTGACATTTGCCCTATCTGAAAGTCTAATAAACGCCGGAAAAATAACTAAGTCCAAAAAAAAATTTTTTTCAATTTTACCCCCGTGGGATATATATTCTACACACACACATTTGGAACTCTCCTGCTATACCCTCACACATATTATTCCCTCATTTAGTGAATATTTTCACAAAAAAGTGAAATTTTAAAAAATCCAGAAAATTGGCTTAAAACGACTAAATATCAAGGACTCATTGGGCGAATCGCTCTGGAACTGAAATCGGAGCGCTCACTGACATGTCCCCTATCTGAAAGTCTGATAAACGCAGGAAAAATAACTAAGTCCAAAAAAAAATGTTTTTCAATTTTTTTCAATTTTACCCCCTTGGGATATATATTCTACCCACACACATTTGGAACTCTCCTGCTGTACCCTCACACATATTATTCCCTCATTTAGTTGATATTTTCACAAAAAAGTGAAATTTTCAAAAATCCAGAAAATTGGCTGAAAACTACTAAATATCAAGGACTCATTGGGCGAATCGCTCTGGAACTGAAATCGGAACGCTCACTGACATTTGCCCTATCTGAAAGTCTGATAAACGCCGGAAAAATGACTAAGTACAAAAATAAATTTTTTTCTACTTTTTTCAATTTTACTCCTGTGGGATATATATTCTACCCAAACACATTTGGAACTCTCCTGGGGTACCCTCACACATATTATTCCCTCATTTAGTGGATATTTTCACAAAAAAGTGAAATTTTCAAAAATCCAGGAAGTTGGCTGAAAACGACTAAATATCAAGGACTCATTGGGCGAATCGCTCTGGAACTGAAATCGGAACGCTCACTGACATTTACCCTATCTGAAAGTCTGATAAACGCCGGAAAAATGACTGAGTCCAAAAAAAAATTTTTTTAAACTTTTTTCAATTTTACCCCCGTGGGATATATATTCTATCCACACACATTTGGAACTCTCCTGGGGTACCCTCACACATATTTTTCCCTCATTTAGTTGATATTTTCACAAAAAAGTGAAATTTTCAAAAATCCAGATAATTGGCTGAAAACTACTAAATATCACGGACTCATTAGGCGATTCGCTCTGGAACTGAAATCGGAACGCTCACTGACATTTGCCCTATCTGAAAGTCTGATAAACGCCGGAAAAATAACTAAGTCCCCAAAAAAATTTTTTTAAACTTTTTTCAATTTTACCCCCGTGGGATATATATTCCACCCACACACATTTGGAACTCTCATGCTGTACCCTCACACATATTATTCCATCATTTAGTGGATATTTTCACAAAAAAGTGAAATTTTAAAAAATCCAGAAATTGGCTGAAGACGACTAAATATCAAGTACTTATTGGGCGAATCGCTCTGGAACTGAAATCGGAACGCTCACTGACATTTGCCCTATCTGAAAGTCTGATAAACGCCGGAAAAATGACTGAGTCCAAAAAAAATTTTTTTTCAACTTTTTTCAATTTTACCCCCGTGGGATATAAATTCTACCCACACACATTTGGTACTCTCCTGGGGTACCCTCACACATATTATTCCCTCATTTAGTTGATATTTTCACAAAAAAGTGAAATTTTCAAAAATCCAGAAAATTGGCTGAAAACTACTAAATATCAAGTACTCATTGGCCGAATCACTCTGGAACTGAAATCGGAACGCTCACTGACATTAGACCTATCTGAAAGTCTGATAAACGCCGGAAAAATTACTAAGTCAAAAATTATTTTTTTTTAATTTTACCCCCGTGGGATATATATTCTACCCACACACATTTGGAACTCTCCTGGTGTACCCTCACACATATTATTCCCTCATTTAGTGGATATTTTCACAAAAAAGTGAAATTTTCAAAAATCCAGAAAATTGGCTGAAAACGACTAAATATCAAGGACTCATTGGGCGAATCGCTCTGGAACTGAAATCGGAACGCTCACTGACATTTGCCCTATCTGAAAGTCTAATAAACGCCGGAAAAATAACTAAGTCCAAAAAAAATTTTTTTTCAATTTTATCCCCGTGGGATATATATTCTACCCACACACATTTGGAACTCTCCTGGGGTACCCTCACACATATTATTCCCTCGTTTAGTGGATATTTTCACAAAAAAGTGAAATTTTCAAAAATCCAGAAAATTGGCTGAAAACGACTAAATATCAAGGACTCATCGGGCGAATCGCTCTGGAACTGAAATCGGAACGCTCACTGACATTTGCCCTATCTGAAAGTCTGATAAACGCAGGAAAAATAACTAAGTCCAAAAAAAGATGTTTTTCAACTTTTTTCAATTTTACCCCCGTGGGATATATATTCTACCCACACACATTTGGAACTCTCTTGGGGTACCCTCACACATATTATTCCCTCATTTAGTGGATATTTTCACAAAAAAGTAAAATTTTCAAAAATCCAGAAAATTGGCTGAAAACGACTAAATATCAAGGACTCATTGGGCGAATCGCTCTGGAACTGAAATCGGAACGCTCACTGACATTTGCCCTATCTGAAAATCTGATAAACGCCGGAAAAATAACTAAGTCCAAAAAAAAATTTTTTTCAACTTTTTTCAATTTTACCCCCCTGGGATATATATTCTACCCACACACATTTGGAACTCTCCTGCTGTACCCTCACACATATTATTCCCTCATTTAGTGGATATTTTCACAAAAAAGTGAAATTTTCAAAAATCCAGAAAATTGGCTGAAAATGAATAAATATCAAGGACTCATTGGGTGAATCGCTCTGGAACTGAAATTGGAACGCTCACTGACATGTCCCCTATCTGAAATTCTGATAAACGCATGAAAAATAACTAAGTAAAAAAAAAATGTTTTTCAATTTTTTTCAATTTTACCCCCGTGGGATATATATTCTACCCACACACATTTGGAACTCTCCTGGGGTACCCTCACACATATTATTCCCTCATTTAGTGGATATTTTCACAAAAAAGTGAAATTTTCAAAAATCCAGAAAATTGGCTGAAAATGACTAAATATCAAGGACTCATTGGGCGAATCGCTCTGGAACTGAAATCGTAACGCTCACTGTCATTAGAACTATCTGAAAGTCTGATAAACGCCGGAAAAATGACTAAGTCAAAAAAATTTTTTTTTTTAACTTTTTTTTAATTTTACCCCCGTGGGATATATATTCTACCCACACACATTTGGAACTCTCCTGGTGTACCCTCGCACATATTATTCCCTCATTTAGTGGATATTTTCACAAAAAAGTGAAATTTTCAAAAATCCAGAAAATTGGCTGAAAACGACTAAATATCAAGGACTCATTTGGCGAATCGCTCTGGAACTGAAATCGGAATGCTCACTGACATTTTCCCTATCTGAAAGTCTGATAAACGTTGGAAAAATGACTAATTCCCAAAAAAATTTTTTTCCAACTTTTTTTTAATTTTACCCCCGTGGGATATATAATGTACCCACACACATTTGGTACTCTCC
The DNA here is from genome assembly GCF_046119375.1 of Phyllobates terribilis. Lineage (NCBI taxonomy): Eukaryota > Metazoa > Chordata > Amphibia > Anura > Dendrobatidae > Phyllobates > Phyllobates terribilis. Next base: position 234,777,308 of record NW_027362768.1, on the reverse strand, counting down.
TGGGGTACCCTCACACATATTATTCCCTCATTTAATGGATATTTTCACAAAAAAGTGACATTTTCAAAAATCCAGAAAATTGGCTGAAAACGAATAAATATCAAGGACTCATTGGGCAAATCGCTCTGGAACTGAAATCGGAACGCTCACTGACATGTCCCCTATCTGAAAGTCTGATAAACGCAGGAAAAATAACTAAGTCCAAAAAAAAATGTTTTTCAATTTTTTTCAATTTTACCCCCGTGGGATATATATTCTACCCACACACATTTGGAACTCTCCTGCTGTACCCTCACACATATTATTCCCTCATTTAGTTGATATTTTCACAAAAAAGTGAAATTTTCAAAAATCCAGAAAATTGGCTGAAAACTACTAAATATCAAGGACTGATTGGGCGAATCGCTCTGGAACTGAAATCGGAACGCTCACTGACATTTGCCCTATCTGAAAGTCTGATAAACGCCGGAAAAATAACTAAGTACAAAAATAAATTTTTTTCTACTTTTTTCAATTTTACTCCTGTGGGATATATATTCTACCCAAACACATTTGGAACTCTCCTGGGGTACCCTCACACATATTATTCCCTCATTTAGTGGATATTTTCACAAAAAAGTGAAATTTTCAAAAATCCAGGAAATTGGCTGAAAACGACTAAATATCAAGGACTCATTGGGCGAATCGCTCTGGAACTGAAATCGGAACGCTCACTGACATTTACCCTATCTGAAAGTCTGATAAACGCCGGAAAAATGACTGAGTCCAAAAAAAATTTTTTTTCAACTTTTTTCAATTTTACCCCCGTGGGATATAAATTCTACCCACACACATTTGGTACTCTCCTGGGGTACCCTCACACATATTATTCCCTCATTTAGTTGATATTTTCACAAAAAAGTGAAATTTTCAAAAATCCAGAAAATTGGCTGAAAACTACTAAATATCAAGTACTCATTGGCCGAATCGCTCTGGAACTGAAATCGGAACGCACACTGACATTAGACCTATCTGAAAGTCTGATAAACGCCGAAAAATTACTAAGTCAAAAATTATTTTTTTTTAATTTTACCCCCGTGGGATATATATTCTACCCACACACATTTGGAACTCTCCTGGTGTACCCTCACACATATTATTCCGTCATTTAGTGGATATTTTCACAAAAAAGTGAAATTTTCAAAAATCCAGAAAATTGGCTGAAAACGACTAAATATCAAGGACTCATTGGGCGAATCGCTCTGGAACTGAAATCGGAACGCTCACTGACATTTGCCCTATCTGAAAGTCTAATAAACGCCGGAAAAATAACTAAGTCCAAAAAAAATTTTTTTTCAATTTTACCCCCGTGGGATATATATTCTACCCACACACATTTGGAACTCTCCTGGGGTACCCTCACACATATTATTCCCTCGTTTAGTGGATATTTTCACAAAAAAGTGAAATTTTCAAAAATCCAGAAAATTGGCTGAAAACGACTAAATATCAAGGACTCATCGGGCGAATCGCTCTGGAACTGAAATCGGAACGCTCACTGACATTTGCCCTATCTGAAAGTCTGATAAACGCAGGAAAAATAACTAAGTCCAAAAAAAAATGTTTTTCAACTTTTTTCAATTTTACCCCCGTGGGATATATATTCTACCCACACACATTTGGAACTCTCTTGGGGTACCCTCACACATATTATTCCCTCATTTAGTGGATATTTTCACAAAAAAGTTAAATTTTCAAAAATCCAGAAAATTGGCTGAAAACGACTAAATATCAAGGACTCATTGGGCGAATCGCTCTGGAACTGAAATCGGAACGCTCACTGACATGTCCCCTATCTGAAAGTCTGATAAACGCATGAAAAATAACTAAGCCAAAAAAAAAATGTTTTTCAATTTTTTTCAATTTTACCCCCGTGGGATATATATTCTACCCACACACATTTGGAACTCTCCTGGGGTACCCTCACACATATTATTCCCTCATTTAGTGGATATTTTCACAAAAAAGTGAAATTTTCAAAAATCCAGAAAATTGGCTGAAAACTACTAAATATCAAGGACTCATTGGGCGATTCGCTCTGGAACTGAAATCGGAGCGCTCACTGACATTTGCTCTATCTGAAAGTCTGATAAACGCCGGAAAAATAACTAAGTCCCAAAAAAATTTTTTTTTTACTTTTTTCAATTTTACCCCCGTGGGATATATATTCTACCCACACACATTTGGAACTCTCATGCTGTACCCTCACACATATTATTCCCTCATTTAGTGGATATTTTCACAAAAAAGTGAAATTGTCAAAAATCCAGAAAATTGGCTGAAAACAACTAAATATCAAGGACTCATTGGGCGAATCGCTCTGGAACTGAAATCGGAACGCTCACTGACATTTGCCCTATCTGAAAGTCTAATAAACGCCGGAAAAATAACTAAGTCCAAAAAAAATTTTTTTTCAATTTTACCCCCGTGGGATATATATTCTACCCACACACATTTGGAACTCTCCTGGGGTACCCTCACACATATTATTCCCTCGTTTAGTGGATATTTTCACAAAAAAGTGAAATTTTCAAAAATCCAGAAAATTGGCTGAAAACGACTAAATATCAAGGACTCATCGGGCGAATCGCTCTGGAACTGAAATCGGAACGCTCACTGACATTTGCCCTATCTGAAAGTCTGATAAACGCAGGAAAAATAACTAAGTCCAAAAAAAAATGTTTTTCAACTTTTTTCAATTTTACCCCCGTGGGATATATATTCTACCCACACACATTTGGAACTCTCTTGGGGTACCCTCACACATATTATTCCCTCATTTAGTGGATATTTTCACAAAAAAGTTAAATTTTCAAAAATCCAGAAAATTGGCTGAAAACGACTAAATATCAAGGACTCATTGGGCGAATCGCTCTGGAACTGAAATCGGAACGCTCACTGACATTTGCCCTATCTGAAAGTCTGATAAACGCCGGAAAAATAACTAAGTCCAAAAAAAAATTTTTTTCAACTTTTTTCAATTTTACCCCCGTGGGATATATATTCTACCCACACACATTTGGAACTCTCCTGAGGTACCCTCACACATATTATTCCCTCATTTAGTGGATATTTTCACAAAAAAGTGAAATTTTCAAAAATCCAGAAAATTGGCTGAAAACGACTAAATATCAAGGACTCATTGGGCGAATCGCTCTGGAACTGAAATCGGAACGCTCACTGACATGTCCCCTATCTGAAAGTCTGATAAACGCATGAAAAATAACTAAGCCAAAAAAAAAATGTTTTTCAATTTTTTTCAATTTTACCCCCGTGGGATATATATTCTACCCACACACATTTGGAACTCTCCTGGGGTACCCTCACACATATTATTCCCTCATTTAGTGGATATTTTCACAAAAAAGTGAAATTTTCAAAAATCCAGAAAATTGGCTGAAAACTACTAAATATCAAGGACTCATTGGGCGAATCGCTCTGGAACTGAAATCGTAACGCTAACTGTCATTAGACCTATCTGAAAGTCTGATAAACGCCGGAAAAATGACTAATTCCCAAAAAAAATTTTTTCCAACTTTTTTTAATTTTACCCCCGTGGGATATATATTCTACCCACACACATTTGGAAGTCTCTTGGTGTACCCTCGCACATATTATTCCCTCATTTAGTGGATATTTTCACAAAAAAGTGAAATTTTCAAAAATCCAGACAATTGGCTGAAAACGACTAAATATCAAGGACTCATTTGGCGAATCGCTCTGGAACTGAAATCGGAATGCTCACTGACATTTACCCTATCTGAAAGTCTGATAAACGCCGGAAAAATGACTAATTCCCAAAAAAAATTTTTTCCAACTTTTTTTAATTTTACCCCCGTGGGATATATATTCTACCCACACACATTTGGAACTCTCCTGGGGTACCCTCACACATATTATTCCCTCATTTAGTGGATATTTTCATAAAAAAGTGAAATTTTCAAAAATCCAGAAAATTGGCTGAAAACGACTAAATATCAAGGACTCATTCGGCGGATCGCTCTGGAACTGAAATCGGAACGTTCACTGACATTTCCCCTATCTGAAAGTCTGATAAACGCCGGAAAAATAACAGTCCAAAAAAAAAATGTTTTCAACTTTTTTCAATTTTACCCCCGTGGGATATATATTCTACCCACACACATTTGGAACTCTCCTGGGGTACCCTCACACATATTATTCCCTCATTTAGTGGATATTTTTACAAAAAAGTGAAATTTTCAAAAATCCAGAAAATTGGCTGAAAACGACTAAATATCAAGCACTCATTGGGCGAATCGCTCTGGAACTGAAATCGGAAAGCTCACTGACATTTGCCCTATCTGAAAGTCTGATAAACGCCCAAAAAATGACTAAGTCCAAAAAAAATTTTTTTTCAACTTTTTTTTAATTTTACCCCCGTGGGATATATATTCTACCCACACACATTTGGAAGTCTCCTGGGGTACCCTCACACATATTATTCCCTCATTTAGTGGATATTTTCACAAAAAAGTGAAATTTTCAAAAATCCAGAAAATTGGCTGAAAACGACTAAATATCAAGGACTCATTGGGCAAATCGCTCTGGAACTGAAATTGGAACGCTCACTGACATCTCCCCTATCTGAAAGTCTGATAAACGCCGGAAAAGTAAGTCCAAAATAAATTTTTTTTTAAACTTCTTTCAATTTTACCCCCGTGGGATATATATTCTACCCACACACATTTGGCACTCTCCTGGGGTACCCTCACACATATTATTCCCTCATTTAATGGATATTTTCACAAAAAAGTGAAATTTTCAAAAATCCAGAAAATTGGCTGAAAATGACTAAATATCAAGGACTCATTGGGCGAATCGCTCTGGCACTGAAATCGGAACGTTCACTGACATTTCCCCTGTCTGAAAGTCTTATAAATGCCGGAAAAATAACAGTCCAAAAAAAAATGTTTTCAACTTTTTTCAATTTTATCCCCGTGGGATATATATTCTACCAAACACATTTGGAACTCTCCTGGGGTACCCTCACACATATTGTTCCCTCATTTAGTGGATGTTTTTACAAAAAAGTGAAATTTTCAAAAATCCATAAAATTGGCTGAAAACGACTAAATATCAAGGACTCATTGGGCAAATCGCTCTGGAACTGAAATCGGAACGTTCACTGACATTTGCCCTATCTGAAAGTCTGATAAACGCCGGAAAAGTAAGTCCAAAATAAAATTTTTTTTAAACTTTTTTCAATTTTACCCCCGTGGGATATATATTCTACCCACACACATTTGGAACTCTCCTGGGGTACCCTCACACATATTATTCCCTCATTTAGTGGATATTTTCATAAAAAAGTAAAATTTTCAAAAATCCAGAAAATTGGCTGAAAACGACTAAATATCAAGGACTTATTGGGCGAATCGCTCTGGAACTGAAATCGGAACGCTCACTGACATTTCCCCTATCTGAAAGTCTGATAAACGCCGGAAAAATAACTAAGTCCAAAAAAAAAATGTTTTCAATTTTTTTCAATTTTACCCCCGTGGGATATATATTCTACCCACACACATTTGGAACTCTCCTGGGGTACCCTCACACATATTATTCCCTCATTTAGTGGATGTTTTTACAAAAAAGTGAAATTTTCAAAAATCCATAAAATTGGCTGAAAACGACTAAATATCAAGGACTCATTGGGCAAATCGCTCTGGAACTGATATCGGAACGCTCACTGACATTTCCCCTATCTGAAAGTCTGATAAACGCAGGAAAAATAACTAAGTCCAAAAAAAAAATGTTTTCAACTTTTTTCAATTTTACCCCCGTGGGATATATATTCTACCCACACACATTTGGAACTCTCCTGGGGTACCCTCACACATATTATTCCCTCATTTAGTGGATATTTTTACAAAAAAGTGAAATTTTCAAAAATCCAGAAAATTGGCTGAAAACGACTAAATATCAAGGACTCATTGGGCGAATCACTCTGGAACTGAAATCGGAACGCTCACTGACATTTCCCCTATCTGAAAGTCTGATAAACGCCAGAAAAATAACTAAGTCCAAAAAAAAAATGTTTTCAACTTTTTTCAATTTTACCCCCGTGGGATATATATTCTACCCACACACATTTGGAACTCTCCTGGGGTACCCTCACACATATTATTCCCTCATTTAGTGGATATTTTCACAAAAAAGTGAAATTTTCAAAAATCCAGAAAATTGGCTGAAAACTACTAAATATCAAGGACTCATTGGGCGAATCGCTCTGGAACTGAAATCGGAATGCTCACTGACATTTCCCCTATCTGAAAGTCTGATAAACGCCAGAAAAATAACTAAGTCCAAAAAAAAAAAATTTTTCAACTTTTTTCAATTTTACCCCCGTGGGATATATATTCTACCCACACACATTTGGCACTTTCCTGGGGTACCCTCACACATATTATTCCCTCATTTAGTGGATATTTTCACAAAAAAGTGAAATTTTCAAAAATCCAGAAAATTGCCTGAAAGCGACTAAATATCAAGGACTCATTGGGATAATCGCTCTGGTACTGAAATCGGAACGTTTACTGACATTTGCCCTATCTGAAAGTCTGATAAACGCCAGAAAAGTAAGTCCAAAATAAATTTTTTTTTAAACTTTTTTCAATTTTACCCCCGTGGGATATATATTCTACCCACACACATTTGGCACTCTCCTGGGGTACCCTCACACATATTATTCCCTCATTTAATGGATATTTTCACAAAAAAGTGAAATTTTCAAAAATCCAGAAAATTGGCTGAAAACGACTAAATATCAAGGACTCATTGGGCGAATCGCTCTGGCACTGAAATCGGAACGTTCACTGACATTTCCCCTGTCTGAAAGTCTTATAAATGCCGGAAAAATAACAGTCCAAAAAAAAATGTTTTCAACTTTTTTCAATTTTATCCCCGTGGGATATATATTCTACCAAACACATTTGGAACTCTCCTGTGGTACCCTCACACATATTGTTCCCTCATTTAGTGGATGTTTTTACAAAAAAGTGAAATTTTCAAAAATCCATAAAATTGGCTGAAAACGACTAAATATCAAGGACTCATTGGGCAAATCGCTCTGGAACTGAAATCGGAACGTTCACTGACATTTGCCCTATCTGAAAGTCTGATAAACGCCGGAAAAGTAAGTCCAAAATAAAATTTTTTTTAAACTTTTTTCAATTTTACCCCCGTGGGATATATATTCTACCCACACACATTTGGAACTCTCCTGGGGTACCCTCACACATATTATTCCCTCATTTAGTGGATATTTTTACAAAAAAGTGAAATTTTCAAAAATCCAGAAAATTGGCTGAAAACGACTAAATATCAAGGACTCATTGGGCGAATCACTCTGGAACTGAAATCGGAACACTCACTGACATTTCCCCTATCTGAAAGTCTGATAAACGCCAGAAAAATAACTAAGTCCAAAAAAAAAATGTTTTCAACTTTTTTCAATTTTACCCCCGTGGGATATATATTCTACCCACACACATTTGGAACTCTCCTGGGGTACCCTCACACATATTATTCCCTCATTTAGTGGATATTTTCACAAAAAAGTGAAATTTTCAAAAATCCAGAAAATTGGCTGAAAACTACTAAATATCAAGGACTCATTGGGCGAATCGCTCTGGAACTGAAATCGGAATGCTCACTGACATTTCCCCTATCTGAAAGTCTGATAAACGCCAGAAAAATAACTAAGTCCAAAAAAAAAAAATGTTTCAACTTTTTTCAATTTTACCCCCGTGGGATATATATTCTACCCACACACATTTGGCACTTTCCTGGGGTACCCTCACACATATTATTCCCTCATTTAGTGGATATTTTCACAAAAAAGTGAAATTTTCAAAAATCCAGAAAATTGCCTGAAAGCGACTAAATATCAAGGACTCATTGGGCGAATCGCTCTGGTACTGAAATCGGAACGTTTACTGACATTTGCCCTATCTGAAAGTCTGATAAACGCCAGAAAAGTAAGTCCAAAATAAATTTTTTTTAAACTTTTTTCAATTTTACCCCCGTGGGATATATATTCTACGCACACACATTTGGAACTCTCCTGGGGTACCCTCACACATATTATTCCCTCATTTAGTGGATATTTTCACAAAAAAGAGAAAATTTCAAAAATCCCAAAAATTGGCTGAAAACGACTAAATATCAAGGACTCATTGGGCAAATCGCTCTGGAACTGAAATCGGAATGCTCACTGACATTTCCCCTATTTGAAAGTCTGATAAACGCAGGAAAAATGACTAAGTCCAAAAAAAAAATGTTTTCAACTTTTTTCAATTTTACCCCTGTGGGATATATATTCTACCCACACACATTTGGAACTCTCCTGGGGAAACCTCACATATATTATTCCTTCGTTTAGTGGATATTTTCACAAAAAAGTGAAAATTTCAAAAATCCCAAAAATTGGCTGAAAACGACTAAATATCAAGGACTCATTGGGCAAATCGCTCTGGAACTGAAATCGGAATGCTCACTGACATTTCCCCTATTTGAAAGTCTGATAAACGCAGGAAAAATGACTAAGTCCAAAAAAAAAATGTTTTCAACTTTTTTCAATTTTACCCCTGTGGGATATATATTCTACCCACACACATTTGGAACTCTCCTGGGGTACCCTCACACATAGTATTCCCTCATTTAGTGGATATTTTCACAAAAAAGTGAAATTTTCAAAAATCCAGAAAATTGGCTGAAAACGACTAAATATCAAGGACTCATTGGGCGAATCGCTCTGGAACTGAAATCGGAATGCTCACTGACATGTCCCCTATCTGAAAGTCTGATAAACGGCGGAAAAATAACTAAGTGCAAAAAAAAAATTTTTTCAATTTTACCCCCGTGGATATATATTCTACCCAAACACATTTGGAACTCTCCTGGGGTACCCTCACACATATTATTCCCTCATTTAGTGGATATTTTCACAAAAAAGTGAAATTTTCAAAAATCCAGAGAATTGGCTGAAAACGACTAAATATCAAGGACTCATTGAGCAAATTGCTCTGGAAATGAAATCAGAATGCTCACTGACATTTGCCCTATCTGAAAGTCTGATAAACGCTGGAAAAGTAAGTCCCAAAAAAATTTTTTTTCAACTTTTTTAATTTTACCCCGTGGGATATATATTCTACCCACACACATTTGGAACTCTCCTGGGGTACCCTCACACATATTATTCCCTCATTTAGTGGATATTTTCACAAAAAAGTGAAATTTTCAAAAATCCAGAAAATTGGCTGAAAACGACTAAATATCAAGGACTCATTGGGCGAATCGCTCTGGAACTGAAATCGTAATGCTCACTGACATTTCCCCTTTCTGAAAGTCTAATAAACGCCAGAAAAGTAAGTCCAAAAAAAAATTTTTTTTAAACTTTTTTCAATTTTGCCCCTTGGGATATATATTCTACCCACACGCATTTGGAACTCTCCTGGGGTACCCTCACATATATTATTCCTTCATTTAGTGGATATTTTCACAAAAAAGTGAAATTTTCAAAAATCCAGGAAATTGACTGAAAACGACTAAATATGAAGGACTCATTGGGCAAATCGCTCTGGAACTGAAATCGGAAAGCTCACTGACATTTCCCCTATCTGAAAGTGTGATAAATGTCGGAAAAATGACTAAGTCAAAAAAAAAATTTTTTCAACTTTTTTCAATTTTACCCCCGTGGGATATATACTCTACCCACACACATTTGGAACTCTCCTGGGGTACCCTCACACATATTATTCCCTCACTTAGTGGATATTTTTACAAAAAAGTGAAATTTTCAAAAATCCAGAAAATTGGCTGAAAACGACTAAATATCAAGGACTCATTGGGCAAATCACTCTGGAACTGACATCGGAACGCTCACTGACATTTCCCCTATCTGAAAGTCTGATAAACGTCGGAAAAACGACTAAGTCAAAAAAAAAATTTTTTTCAACTGTTTTTAATTTTACCCCCGTGGGATATATATTCTACCCACACACATTTGGAACTCTCCTGGGGTACCCTCACACATATTATTCCCTCATTTAGTGGATATTTTCACAAAAAAGTGAAATTTTCAAAAATCCAGAAAATTGGCTGAAAACTACTAAATATCAAGGACTCATTGGGCGAATCGCTCTGGTACTGAAATCGGAACGTTTACTGACATTTGCCCTATCTGAAAGTCTGATAAACGCTAGAAAAGTAAGTCCAAAATAAATTTTTTTTTAAACTTTTTTCAATTTTACCCCCGTGGGATATATATTCTACCCACACACATTTGGAACTCTCCTGGGGTACCCTCACACATATTATTCCCTCATTTAGTGGATATTTTCACAAAAAAGTGAAATTTTCAAAAATCCAGAAAATTGGCTGAAAACGACTAAATATCGAGGACTCATTGGGCGAATCGCTCTGGAACTGAAATCGGAACGCTCACTGACATTTCCCCTATCTGAAAGTCTGATAAACGCCGGAAAAATAACTAAGTCCAAAAAAAAAATGTTTTCAACTTTTTTCAATTTTACCCCCGTGGGATATATATTCTACCCACACACATTTGGAACTCTCCTGGGGTACCCTCACACATATTATTCCCTCATTTAGTGGATATTTTTACAAAAAAGTGAAATTTTCAAAAATCCAGAAAATTGGCTGAAAACGACTAAATATCAAGCACTCATTGGGCGAATCGCTCTGGAACTGAAATCGGAACGCTCACTGACATTTCCCCTATCTGAAAGTCTGATAAACGCCGGAAAAATGACTAAGTCCAAAAAAAATTTTTTTGCAACTTTTTTCAATTTTACCCCTGTGGGATATATATTCTACCCACACACATTTGGAACTCTCCTGGGGTACCCTCACATATATTATTCCTTCGTTTAGTGGATATTTTCACAAAAAAGTGAAAATTTCAAAAATCCCAAAAATTGGCTGAAAACGACTAAATATCAAGGACTCATTGGGCAAATCGCTCTGGAACTGAAATCGGAACGCTCACTGACATTTCCCCTATCTGAAAGTCTGATAAACGTCGGAAAAATGACTAAGTCCAAAAAAAAAATTTTTTCAACTTTTTTCAATTTTACCCCCGTGGGATATATATTCTACCCACACACATTTGGCACTTTCCTGGGGTACCCTCACACATATTATTCCCTCATTTAGTGGATATTTTCACAAAAAAGTGAAATTTTCAAAAATCCAGAAAATTGCCTGAAAGCGACTAAATATCAAGGACTCATTGGGCGAATCGCTCTGGTACTGAAATCGGAACGTTTACTGACATTTGCCCTATCTGAAAGTCTGATAAACGCCAGAAAAGTAAGTCCAAAATAAATTTTTTTTAAACTTTTTTCAATTTTACCCCCGTGGGATATATATTCTACGCACACACATTTGGAACTCTCCTGGGGTACCCTCACACATATTATTCCCTCATTTAGTGGATATTTTCACAAAAAAGAGAAAATTTCAAAAATCCCAAAAATTGGCTGAAAACGACTAAATATCAAGGACTCATTGGGCAAATCGCTCTGGAACTGAAATCGGAATGCTCACTGACATTTCCCCTATTTGAAAGTCTGATAAACGCAGGAAAAATGACTAAGTCCAAAAAAAAAATGTTTTCAACTTTTTTCAATTTTACCCCTGTGGGATATATATTCTACCCACACACATTTGGAACTCTCCTGGGGAAACCTCACATATATTATTCCTTCGTTTAGTGGATATTTTCACAAAAAAGTGAAAATTTCAAAAATCCCAAAAATTGGCTGAAAACGACTAAATATCAAGGACTCATTGGGCAAATCGCTCTGGAACTGAAATCGGAATGCTCACTGACATTTCCCCTATTTGAAAGTCTGATAAACGCAGGAAAAATGACTAAGTCCAAAAAAAAAATGTTTTCAACTTTTTTCAATTTTACCCCTGTGGGATATATATTCTACCCACACACATTTGGAACTCTCCTGGGGTACCCTCACACATAGTATTCCCTCATTTAGTGGATATTTTCACAAAAAAGTGAAATTTTCAAAAATCCAGAAAATTGGCTGAAAACGACTAAATATCAAGGACTCATTGGGCGAATCGCTCTGGAACTGAAATCGGAATGCTCACTGACATGTCCCCTATCTGAAAGTCTGATAAACGGCGGAAAAATAACTAAGTGCAAAAAAAAAATTTTTTCAATTTTACCCCCGTGGATATATATTCTACCCAAACACATTTGGAACTCTCCTGGGGTACCCTCACACATATTATTCCCTCATTTAGTGGATATTTTCACAAAAAAGTGAAATTTTCAAAAATCCAGAGAATTGGCTGAAAACGACTAAATATCAAGGACTCATTGAGCAAATTGCTCTGGAAATGAAATCAGAATGCTCACTGACATTTGCCCTATCTGAAAGTCTGATAAACGCTGGAAAAGTAAGTCCCAAAAAAATTTTTTTTCAACTTTTTTAATTTTACCCCGTGGGATATATATTCTACCCACACACATTTGGAACTCACCTGGGGTACCCTCACACATATTATTCCCTCATTTAGTGGATATTTTCACAAAAAAGTGAAATTTTCAAAAATCCAGAAAATTGGCTGAAAACGACTAAATATCAAGGACTCATTGGGCGAATCGCTCTGGAACTGAAATCGTAATGCTCACTGACATTTCCCCTTTCTGAAAGTCTAATAAACGCCAGAAAAGTAAGTCCAAAAAAAAATTTTTTTTAAACTTTTTTCAATTTTGCCCCTTGGGATATATATTCTACCCACACGCATTTGGAACTCTCCTGGGGTACCCTCACATATATTATTCCTTCATTTAGTGGATATTTTCACAAAAAAGTGAAATTTTCAAAAATCCAGGAAATTGACTGAAAACGACTAAATATGAAGGACTCATTGAGCAAATCGCTCTGGAACTGAAATCGGAAAGCTCACTGACATTTCCCCTATCTGAAAGTGTGATAAATGTCGGAAAAATGACTAAGTCAAAAAAAAAATTTTTTCAACTTTTTTCAATTTTACCCCCGTGGGATATATACTCTACCCACACACATTTGGAACTCTCCTGGGGTACCCTCACACATATTATTCCCTCACTTAGTGGATATTTTTACAAAAAAGTGAAATTTTCAAAAATCCAGAAAATTGGCTGAAAACGACTAAATATCAAGGACTCATTGGGCAAATCACTCTGGAACTGACATCGGAACGCTCACTGACATTTCCCCTATCTGAAAGTCTGATAAACGTCGGAAAAACGACTAAGTCAAAAAAAAAATTTTTTTCAACTGTTTTTAATTTTACCCCCGTGGGATATATATTCTACCCACACACATTTGGAACTCTCCTGGGGTACCCTCACACATATTATTCCCTCATTTAGTGGATATTTTCACAAAAAAGTGAAATTTTCAAAAATCCAGAAAATTGGCTGAAAACTACTAAATATCAAGGACTCATTGGGCGAATCGCTCTGGTACTGAAATCGGAACGTTTACTGACATTTGCCCTATCTGAAAGTCTGATAAACGCCAGAAAAGTAAGTCCAAAATAAATTTTTTTTTAAACTTTTTTCAATTTTACCCCCGTGGGATATATATTCTACCCACACACATTTGGAACTCTCCTGGGGTACCCTCACACATATTATTCCCTCATTTAGTGGATATTTTCACAAAAAAGTGAAATTTTCAAAAATCCAGAAAATTGGCTGAAAACGACTAAATATCGAGGACTCATTGGGCGAATCGCTCTGGAACTGAAATCGGAACGCTCACTGACATTTCCCCTATCTGAAAGTCTGATAAACGCCGGAAAAATAACTAAGTCCAAAAAAAAAATGTTTTCAACTTTTTTCAATTTTACCCCCGTGGGATATATATTCTACCCACACACATTTGGAACTCTCCTGGGGTACCCTCACACATATTATTCCCTCATTTAGTGGATATTTTTACAAAAAAGTGAAATTTTCAAAAATCCAGAAAATTGGCTGAAAACGACTAAATATCAAGCACTCATTGGGCGAATCGCTCTGGAACTGAAATCGGAACGCTCACTTACATTTCCCCTATCTGAAAGTCTGATAAACGCCGGAAAAATGACTAAGTCCAAAAAAAATTTTTTTGCAACTTTTTTCAATTTTACCCCTGTGGGATATATATTCTACCCACACACATTTGGAACTCTCCTGGGGTACCCTCACATATATTATTCCTTCGTTTAGTGGATATTTTCACAAAAAAGTGAAAATTTCAAAAATCCCAAAAATTGGCTGAAAACGACTAAATATCAAGGACTCATTGGGCAAATCGCTCTGGAACTGAAATCGGAATGCTCACTGACATTTCCCCTATCTGAAAGTCTGATAAACGTCGGAAAAATGACTAAGTCCAAAAAAAAAAATTTTTCAACTTTTTTCAATTTTACCCCCGTGGGATATATATTCTACCCACACACATTTGGCACTTTCCTGGGGTACCCTCACACATATTATTCCCTCATTTAGTGGATATTTTCACAAAAAAGTGAAATTTTCAAAAATTCAGAAAATTGGCTGAAAGCGACTAAATATCAAGGACTCATTGGGCGAATCGCTCTGGTACTGAAATCGGAACGTTCACTGACATTTGCCCTATCTGAAAGTCTGATAAACGCCGGAAAAGTAAGTCCAAAATAAAAATTTTTTTAAACTTTTTTCAATTTTACCCCCGTGGGATATATATTCTACCCACACACATTTGGAACTCTCCTGGGGTACCCTCACACATATTATTCCCTCATTTAGTGGATATTTTTACAAAAAAGTGAAATTTTCAAAAATCCAGAAAATTGGCTGAAAACGACTAAATATCAAGGACTCATTGGGCGAATCACTCTGGAACTGAAATCGGAACGCTCACTGACATTTCCCCTATCTGAAAGTCTGATAAACGCCAGAAAAATAACTAAGTCCAAAAAAAAAATGTTTTCAACTTTTTCAATTTTACCCCCGTGGGATATATATTCTACCCACACACATTTGGAACTCTCCTGGGGTACCCTCACACATATTATTCCCTCATTTAGTGGATATTTTTACAAAAAAGTGAAATTTTCAAAAATCCAGAAAATTGGCTGAAAACGACTAAATATCAAGGACTCATTGGGCGAATCACTCTGGAACTGAAATCGGAACGCTCACTGACATTTCCCCTATCTGAAAGTCTGATAAACGCCAGAAAAATAACTAAGTCCAAAAAAAAAATGTTTTCAACTTTTTTCAATTTTACCCCCGTGGGATATATATTCTACCCACACACATTTGGAACTCTCCTGGGGTACCCTCACACATATTATTCCCTCATTTAGTGGATATTTTCACAAAAAAGTGAAATTTTCAAAAATCCAGAAAATTGGCTGAAAACTACTAAATATCAAGGACTCATTGGGCGAATCGCTCTGGAACTGAAATCGGAATGCTCACTGACATTTCCCCTATCTGAAAGTCTGATAAACGCCAGAAAAATAACTAAGTCCAAAAAAAAAAAATTTTTCAACTTTTTTCAATTTTACCCCCGTGGGATATATATTCTACCCACACACATTTGGCACTTTCCTGGGGTACCCTCACACATATTATTCCCTCATTTAGTGGATATTTTCACAAAAAAGTGAAATTTTCAAAAATCCAGAAAATTGCCTGAAAGCGACTAAATATCAAGGACTCATTGGGCGAATCGCTCTGGTACTGAAATCGGAACGTTTACTGACATTTGCCCTCTCTGAAAGTCTGATAAACGCCATAAAAGTAAGTCCAAAATAAATTTTTTTTTAAACTTTTTTCAATTTTACCCCCGTGGGATATATATTCTACCCACACACATTTGGAACTCTCCTGGGGTACCCTCACACATATTATTCCCTCATTTAGTGGATATTTTCATAAAAAAGTGAAATTTTCAAAAATCCAGAAAATTGGCTGAAAACGACTAAATATCGAGGACTCATTGGGCGAATCGCTCTGGAACTGAAATCGGAACGCTCACTGACATTTCCCCTATCTGAAAGTCTGATAAACGCCGGAAAAATAAGTAAGTCCAAAAAAAAAATGTTTTCAACTTTTTTCAATTTTACCCCCGTGGGATATATATTCTACCCACACACATTTGGAACTCTCCTGGGGTAACCTCACATATATTATTCCTTCGTTTAGTGGATATTTTCACAAAAAAGTGAAAATTTCAAAAATCCCAAAAATTGGCTGAAAACGACTAAATATCAAGGACTCATTGGGCAAATCGCTCTGGAACTGAAATCGGAATGCTCACTGACATTTCCCCTATTTGAAAGTCTGATAAACGCAGGAAAAATGACTAAGTCCAAAAAAAAAATGTTTTCAACTTTTTTCAATTTTACCCCTGTGGGATATATATTCTACCCACACACATTTGGAACTCTCCTGGGGTACCCTCACACATAGTATTCCCTCATTTAGTGGATATTTTCACAAAAAAGTGAAATTTTCAAAAATCCAGAAAATTGGCTGAAAACGACTAAATATCAAGGACTCATTGGGCGAATCGCTCTGGAACTGAAATCGGAATGCTCACTGACATGTCCCCTATCTGAAAGTCTGATAAACGGCGGAAAAATAACTAAGTGCAAAAAAAAAATTTTTTCAATTTTACCCCCGTGGATATATATTCTACCCAAACACATTTGGAACTCTCCTGGGGTACCCTCACACATATTATTCCCTCATTTAGTGGATATTTTCACAAAAAAGTGAAATTTTCAAAAATCCAGAGAATTGGCTGAAAACGACTAAATATCAAGGACTCATTGAGCAAATTGCTCTGGAAATGAAATCAGAATGCTCACTGACATTTGCCCTATCTGAAAGTCTGATAAACGCTGGAAAAGGAAGTCCCAAAAAAATTTTTTTTCAACTTTTTTAATTTTACCCCGTGGGATATATATTCTACCCACACACATTTGGAACTCTCCTGGGGTACCCTCACACATATTATTCCCTCATTTAGTGGATATTTTCACAAAAAAGTGAAATTTTCAAAAATCCAGAAAATTGGCTGAAAACGACTAAATATCAAGGACTCATTGGGCGAATCGCTCTGGAACTGAAATCGTAATGCTCACTGACATTTCCCCTTTCTGAAAGTCTAATAAACGCCAGAAAAGTAAGTCCAAAAAAAAATTTTTTTTAAACTTTTTTCAATTTTGCCCCTTGGGATATATATTCTACCCACACGCATTTGGAACTCTCCTGGGGTACCCTCACATATATTATTCCTTCATTTAGTGGATATTTTCACAAAAAAGTGAAATTTTCAAAAATCCAGGAAATTGACTGAAAACGACTAAATATGAAGGACTCATTGGGCAAATCGCTCTGGAACTGAAATCGGAAAGCTCACTGACATTTCCCCTATCTGAAAGTGTGATAAATGTCGGAAAAATGACTAAGTCAAAAAAAAAATTTTTTCAACTTTTTTCAATTTTACCCCCGTGGGATATATATTCTACCCACACACATTTGGAACTCTCCTGGGGTACCCTCACACATATTATTCCCTCATTTAGTGGATATTTTCATAAAAAAGTGAAATTTTCAAAAATCCAGAAAATTGGCTGAAAACGAATAAATATCAAGGACTCATTGGGCGAATTGCTCTGGAACTGAAATCGGAATGCTCACTGACATTTCCCCTATCTGAAAGTCTGATAAACGCCGGAAAAATAACTAAGTCCAAAAAAAAAATGTTTTCAACTTTTTTCAATTTTACCCCCGTGGGATATATATTCTACCCACACACATTTGGAACTCTCCTGGGGTACCCTCACACATATTATTCCCTCATTTAGTGGATATTTTCACAAAAAAGTGAAATTTTCAAAAATCCAGAAAATTGGCTGAAAGCGACTAAATATCAAGGACTCATTGGGCGAATCGCTCTGGTACTGAAATCGGAACGTTCACTGACATTTGCCCTATCTGAAAGTCTGATAAACGCCGGAAAAATGACTAAGTCCCAAAAAATTTTTTTTTCAACTTTTTTTAATTTTACCCCCGTGGGATATATACTCTACCCACACACATTTGGAACTCTCCTGGGGTACCCTCACACATATTATTCCCTCACTTAGTGGATATTTTTACAAAAAAGTGAAATTTTCAAAAATCCAGAAAATTGGCTGAAAACGACTAAATATCAAGGACTCATTGGGAAAATCACTCTGGAACTGACATCGGAACGCTCACTGACATTTCCCCTATCTGAAAGTCTGATAAACGTCGGAAAAACGACTAAGTCAAAAAAAAAATTTTTTTCAACTGTTTTTAATTTTACCCCCGTGGGATATATATTCTACCCACACACATTTGGAACTCTCCTGGGGTACCCTCACACATATTATTCCCTCATTTAGTGGATATTTTCACAAAAAAGTGAAATTTTCAAAAATCCAGAAAATTGGCTGAAAACTACTAAATATCAAGGACTCATTGGGCGAATCGCTCTGGTACTGAAATCGGAACGTTTACTGACATTTGCCCTATCTGAAAGTCTGATAAACGCCAGAAAAGTAAGTCCAAAATAAATTTTTTTTTAAACTTTTTTCAATTTTACCCCCGTGGGATATATATTCTACCCACACACATTTGGAACTCTCCTGGGGTACCCTCACACATATTATTCCCTCATTTAGTGGATATTTTCACAAAAAAGTGAAATTTTCAAAAATCCAGAAAATTGGCTGAAAACGACTAAATATCGAGGACTCATTGGGCGAATCGCTCTGGAACTGAAATTGGAACGCTCACTGACATTTCCCCTATCTGAAAGTCTGATAAACGCCGGAAAAATAACTAAGTCCAAAAAAAAAATGTTTTCAACTTTTTTCAATTTTACCCCCGTGGGATATATATTCTACCCACACACATTTGGAACTCTCCTGGGGTACCCTCACACATATTATTCCCTCATTTAGTGGATATTTTTACAAAAAAGTGAAATTTTCAAAAATCCAGAAAATTGGCTGAAAACGACTAAATATCAAGCACTCATTGGGCGAATCGCTCTGGAACTGAAATCGGAACGCTCACTGACATTTCCCCTATCTGAAAGTCTGATAAACGCCGGAAAAATGACTAAGTCCCAAAAAAATTTTTTTGCAACTTTTTTCAATTTTACCCCTGTGGGATATATATTCTACCCACACACATTTGGAACTCTCCTGGGGTACCCTCACATATATTATTCCTTCATTTAGTGGATATTTTCACAAAAAAGTGAAATTTTCAAAAATCCAGGAAATTGACTGAAAACGACTAAATATGAAGGACTCATTGGGCAAATCGCTCTGGAACTGAAATCGGAAAGCTCACTGACATTTCCCCTATCTGAAAGTGTGATAAATGTCGGAAAAATGACTAAGTCAAAAAAAAAATTTTTTCAACTTTTTTCAATTTTACCCCCGTGGGATATATATTCTACCCACACACATTTGGAACTCTCCTGGGGTACCCTCACACATATTATTCCCTCATTTAGTGGATATTTTCATAAAAAAGTGAAATTTTCAAAAATCCAGAAAATTGGCTGAAAACGAATAAATATCAAGGACTCATTGGGCGAATTGCTCTGGAACTGAAATCGGAATGCTCACTGACATTTCCCCTATCTGAAAGTCTGATAAACGCCGGAAAAATAACTAAGTCCAAAAAAAAAATGTTTTCAACTTTTTTCAATTTTACCCCCGTGGGATATATATTCTACCCACACACATTTGGAACTCTCCTGGGGTACCCTCACACATATTATTCCCTCACTTAGTGGATATTTTTACAAAAAAGTGAAATTTTCAAAAATCCAGAAAATTGGCTGAAAACGACTAAATATCAAGGACTCATTGGGAAAATCACTCTGGAACTGACATCGGAACGCTCACTGACATTTCCCCTATCTGAAAGTCTGATAAACGTCGGAAAAACGACTAAGTCAAAAAAAAAATTTTTTTCAACTGTTTTTAATTTTACCCCCGTGGGATATATATTCTACCCACACACATTTGGAACTCTCCTGGGGTACCCTCACATATATTATTCCTTCGTTTAGTGGATATTTTCACAAAAAAGTGAAAATTTCAAAAATCCCAAAAATTGGCTGAAAACGACTAAATATCAAGGACTCATTGGGCAAATCGCTCTGGAACTGAAATCGGAATGCTCACTGACATTTCCCCTATCTGAAAGTCTGATAAACGCCGGAAAAATGACTAAGTCCCAAAAAAATTTTTTTGCAACTTTTTTCAATTTTACCCCCGTGGGATATATATTCTACCCACACACATTTGGCACTTTCCTGGGGTACCCTCACACATATTATTCCCTCATTTAGTGGATATTTTCACAAAAAAGTGAAATTTTCAAAAATTCAGAAAATTGGCTGAAAGCGACTAAATATCAAGGACTCATTGGGCAAATCGCTCTGGTACTGAAATCGGAACGTTCACTAACATTTGCCCTATCTGAAAGTCTGATAAACGCCGGAAAAGTAAGTCCAAAATAAAATTTTTTTTAAACTTTTTTCAATTTTACCCCCGTGGGATATATATTCTACCCACACACATTTGGAACTCTCCTGGGGTACCCTCACACATATTATTCCCTCATTTAGTGGATATTTTCATAAAAAAGTGAAATTTTCAAAAATCCAGAAAATTGGCTGAAAACGACTAAATATCAAGGACTCATTGGGTGAATCGCTCTGGAACTGAAATCGGAACGCTCACTGACATATCCCCTATCTGAAAGTCTGATAAACGCCGGAAAAATAGCTAAGTCCAAAAAAAAAATGTTTTCAACTTTTTTCAATTTTACCCCTGTGGGATATATATTCTACCCACACACATTTGGAACTCTCCTGGGGTAACCTCACATATATTATTCCTTCGTTTAGTGGATATTTTCACAAAAAAGTGAAAATTTCAAAAATCCCAAAAATTGGCTGAAAACGACTAAATATCAAGGACTCATTGGGCAAATCGCTCTGTAACTGAAATCGGAATGCTCACTGACATTTCCCCTATTTGAAAGTCTGATAAACGCAGGAAAAATGACTAAGTCCAAAAAAAAAATGTTTTCAACTTTTTTCAATTTTACCCCTGTG
This sequence comes from Phyllobates terribilis, assembly GCF_046119375.1. Taxonomy (NCBI): domain Eukaryota; kingdom Metazoa; phylum Chordata; class Amphibia; order Anura; family Dendrobatidae; genus Phyllobates; species Phyllobates terribilis. The sequence continues at coordinate 234,756,057 of NW_027362768.1, read as the reverse complement.
GGATATATATTCTACCCACACACATTTGGAACTCTCCTGGGGAAACCTCACATATATTATTCCTTCGTTTAGTGGATATTTTCACAAAAAAAGTGAAAATTTCAAAAATCCCAAAAATTGGCTGAAAACGACTAAATATCAAGGACTCATTAGGCAAATCGCTCTGGAACTGAAATCGGAATGCTCACTGACATTTCCCCTATTTGAAAGTCTGATAAACGCAGGAAAAATGACTAAGTCCAAAAAAAAAATGTTTTCAACTTTTTTCAATTTTACCCCTGTGGGATACATATTCTACCCAAACACATTTGGAACTCTCCTGGGGTACCCTCACACATATTATTCCCTCATTTAGTGGATATTTTCACAAAAAAGTGAAATTGTCAAAAATCCAGAGAATTGGCTGAAAACGACTAAATATCAAGGACTCATTGAGCAAATTGCTCTGGAAATGAAATCAGAATGCTCACTGACATTTGTCCTATCTGAAAGTCTGATAAACGCTGGAAAAGTAAGTCCCAAAAAATTTTTTTTTCAACTTTTTTAATTTTACCCCGTGGGATATATATTCTACCCACACACATTTGGAACTCTCCTGGGGTACCCTCACACATATTATTCCCTCATTTAGTGGATATTTTCACAAAAAAGTGAAATTTTCAAAAATCCAGAAATAGGCTGAAAACGACTAAATATCAAGGACTCATTGGGCGAATCGCTCTGGAACTGAAATCGTAATGCTCACTGACATTTCCCCTGTCTGAAAGTCTAATAAACGCCAGAAAAGTAAGTCCAAAAAAAAATTTTTTTTAAACTTTTTTCAATTTTGCCCCTTGGGATATATATTCTACCCACACGCATTTGGAACTCTCCTGGGGTACCCTCACATATATTATTCCTTCATTTAGTGGATATTTTCACAAAAAAGTGAAATTTTCAAAAATCCAGGAAATTGGCTGAAAACGACTAAATATGAAGGACTCATTGGGCAAATCGCTCTGGAACTGAAATCGGAAAGCTCACTGACATTTCCCCTATCTGAAAGTGTGATAAATGTCGGAAAAATGACTAAGTCAAAAAAAAATTTTTTTCAACTTTTTTCAATTTTACCCCCGTGGGATATATATTCTACCCACACACATTTGGAACTCTCCTGGGGTACCCTCACACATATTATTCCCTCATTTAGTGGATATTTTCATAAAAAAGTGAAATTTTCAAAAATCCAGAAAATTGGCTGAAAACGACTAAATATCAAGGACTCATTGGGCGAATCGCTCTGGTACTGAAATCGGAACGTTCACTGACATTTGCCCTATCTGAAAGTCTGATAAACGCCGGAAAAATGACTAAGTCCCAAAAAAATTTTTTTTCAACTTTTTTTAATTTTACCCCCGTGGGATATATATTCTACCCACACACATTTGGAACTCTCCTGGGGTACCCTCACACATATTATTCCCTCATTTAGTGGATATTTTCACAAAAAAAGTTAAATTTTCAAAAATCCAGAAAATTGGCTGAAAACGACTAAATATGAAGGACTCATTGGGCGAATCACTCTGGAACTGAAATCGGAACACTTACTGACGTTTGCTCTATCTGAAAGTCTGATAAATGCCGGAAAAATAACTAAGTCCAAAAAAGTTTTTTTTTCAACTTTTTTCAATTTTACCCCCGTGGGATATATACTCTACCCACACACATTTGGAACTCTCCTGGGGTACCCTCAAACATATTATTCCCTCATTTAGTGGATATTTTTACAAAAAAGTGAAATTTTCAAAAATCCAGAAAATTGGCTGAAAACGACTAAATATCAAGGACTCATTGGGCAAATCACTCTGGATCTGAAATCGGAAGGCTCACTGACATTTCCCCTATCTGAAAGTCTGATAAACGCCGGAAAAATAACTACGTACATAAAAAAAAATGTTTTCAACTTTTTTCAATTTTACCCCCGTGGGAGTTATATTCTACCCACACACATTTGGAACTCTCCTGGGGTACCCTCACACATATTATTCCCTAATTTAGTGGATATTTTTACAAAAAAGTGAAATTTTCAAAAATCCAGAAAATTGGCTGAAAACGACTAAATATCAAAGACTCATTGGGCAAATCGCTCTGGATCTGAAATCGGAACGCTCACTGACATTTCCCCTATCTGAAAGTCTGATAAACGTCGGAAAAACGCCTAAGTCCAAAAAAAAAATTTTTCAACTTTTTTCAATTTTACTCCCGTGGGATATATATTCTACCCACACACATTTGGAACTCTCCTGGGGTACCCTCACACATATTATTCCCTCATCTAGTGGATATTTTCACAAAAAAGTGAAATTTTCAAAAATCCAGAAAATTGGCTGAAAATGACTAAATATCAAGGACTCATTGGGCGAATCACTCTGGAACTAAAATCGGAATGCTCACTGACATTTCCCCTGTCTGAAAGTCTGATAAACACCAGAAAAGTAAGTCCAAAAAAAATTTTTTTTCAACTTTTTTCAATTTTGCCCCGTGGGATATATATTCTACCCACACGCATTTGGAACTCTCCTGGGGTACCCTCACACATATTATTCCCTCATTTAGTGGATATTTTCACAAAAAAGTGAAATTTTCAAAAATCCAGAAAATTGGCTGAAAACGACTAAATATCAAGGACTCATTGGGCAAATCGCTCTGGAACTGAAATCGGAACGCTCACTGACATTTCCCCTATCTGAAAGTCTGATAAACGTTGGAAAAATGACTAAGTCCAAAAAAAAAAATTTTTCAACTTTTTTCAATTTTACCCCCGTGGGATATATATTCTACCCACACACATTTGGAACTCTCCTGGGGTACCCTCACACATATTATTCCCTCATTTAGTGGATATTTTCATAGAAAAGTGAAATTTTCAAAAATCCAGAAAATTGGCTGAAAACTACTAAATATCAAGGACTCATTGGGCAAATCGCTCTGGAACTGAAATCGGAACGCTCACTGACATTTCCCCTATCTGAAAGTCTGATAAACGTCGGAAAAATGACTAAGTCCCAAAAAAAAAATTTTTCAACTTTTTTCAATTTTACCCCCGTGAGATATATATTCTACCCACACACATTTGGCACTTTCCTGGGGTACCCTCACACATATTATTCCCTCATTTAGTGGATATTTTCACAAAAAAGTGAAATTTTCAAAAATCCAGAAAATTGGCTGAAAGCGACTAAATATCAAGGACTCATTGGGCGAATCGCTCTGGTACTGAAATCGGAACGTTCACTGACATTTGCCCTATCTGAGAGTCTGATAAACGCCGGAAAAATGACTAAGTCCCAAAAAAATTTTTTTTCAACTTTTTTTAATTTTACCCCCGTGGGATATATATTCTACCCACACACATTTGGAACTCTCCTGGGGTACCCTCACACATATTATTCCCTCATTTAGTGGATATTTTCACAAAAAAGTGAAATTTTCAAAAATCCAGAAAATTGGCTGAAAACGACTAAATATGAAGGACTCATTGGGCGAATCGCTCTGGAACTGAAATCGGAACACTTACTGACATTTGCTCTATCTGAAAGTCTGATAGACGCCGGAAAAATAACTAAGTCCAAAAAAAAATTTTTTTCAACTTTTTTCAATTTTACCCCCGTGGGATATATACTCTATCCACACACATTTGGAACTCTCCTGGGGTACCCTCACACATATTATTCCCTCATTTAGTGGATATTTTTACAAAAAAGTGAAATTTTCAAAAATCCAGAAAATTGGCTGAAAACAACTAAATATCAAGGACTCATTGGGCAAATCACTCTGGAACTGACATCGGAACGCTCACTGACATTTCCCCTATCTGAAAGTCTGATAAACGCAGGAAAAATGACTAAGTCCAGAAAAAATATTTTTTCAACTTTTTTCAATTTTACCCCTGTGGGATATATATTCTACCCTCACACATTTGGAACTCTCCTGGGGTACCCTCACACATATTATTCAATCATTTAGTGGATATTTTCACAAAAAAGTGAAATTTTCAAAAATCCAGAAAATTGGCTGAAAACGACTAAATATCAAGGACTCATTGAGCAAATCGCTCTGGAACTGAAAACGGAACGCTCACTGACATTTCCCCTATCTGAAAGTCTGATAAACGTCGGAAAAATGACTAAGTCCAAAAAAAAAATTTTTCAACTTTTTTCAATTTTACCCCCGTGGGATATATATTCTACCCACACACATTTGGCACTCTCCTGGGGTACCCTCACACATATTATTCCCTCATTTAGTGGATATTTTCACAAAAAAGTGAAATTTTCAAAAATCCAGAAAATTGGCTGAAAGCGACTAAATATCAAGGACTCATTGGGCAAATCGCTCTGGTACTGAAATCGGAACGTTCACTGACATTTCCCCTATCTGAAAGTCTGATAAACGCCGGAAAAATAACTAAGTGCAAAAAAAAAAATGTTTTAAACTTTTTTCAGTTTTATCCCCGTGGGATATATATTCTACCCACACACATTTGGAACTCTCCTGGGGTACCCTCACACATATTATTCCCTCATTTAGTGGATATTTTCACAAAAAAGTGAAATTTTCAAAAATCCAGAAAATTGGCTGAAAACGACTAAATATCAAGGTCTCATTGGGCAAATCGCTCTGGAACTGAAATCGGAACGCTCACTGACATTTCCCCTATCTGAAAGTCTGATAAACGCAGGAAAAATGACTAAGTCCAAAAAAAAAAATTTTTAAACTTTTTTAAATTTTACCCCCGTGGGATATATATTCTACCCACACACATTTGGAACTCTCCTGGGGTACCCTCACACATATTATTCCCTCATTTAGTGGATATTTTCACAAAAAAGTGAAATTTTAAAAAATCCAGAAAATTGGCTGAAAACGACTAAATATCAAGGACTCATTGGGCAAATTGCTCTGGAACTGAAATCGGAATGCTCACTGACACTTCCCCTATCTGAAAGTCTGATAAACGTCGGAAAAATGACTAAGTCCAAAAAAAAATTTTTTTCAACTTTTTTCAATTTTACCCCCGTGGGATATATATTCTACCCACACACATTTGGAACTCTCCTGGGGTACCCTCACACATATTATTCCCACATTTAGTGGATATTTTCACAAAAAAGTGAAATTTTCAAAAATCCAGAAAATTGGCTGAAAATGACTAAATATCAAGCACTCAATGGGTGAATCGCTCTGGAGCTGAAATCGGAATGCTCACTAACATTTCCCCTATCTGAAAGTCTGGTAAACTTAGGAAAAATGACTAAGTCCAAAAAAAAAATTTTTTTCAACTTTTTTCAATTTTACCCCCGTGGGATATATATTCTACCCACACACATTTGGAACTCTCCTGGGGTACCCTCACACATATTATTCCCTCATTTAGTGGATATTTTCACAAAAAAGTGAAATTTTCAAAAATCCAGAAAATTGTCTGAAAACGACTAAATATTAAGGACTCATTGGTCAAATCGCTCTGGATCTGAAATCGGAACGCTCACTGACATTTCCCCTATCTGAAAGTCTGATAAACGCCGGAAAAATAACAAAGTCCAAAAAAAATAATTTTTCAACTTTTTTCAATTTTACCCCCGTGGGATATATATTATACCCACACACATTTGGAACTCTCCTGGAGTACCCTCACACATTTTATTCCCTCATTTAGTGGATATTTTCGCAAAAAAGTGAAATTTTCAAAAATCCAGAAAATTGGCTGAAAACGACTAAATATCAAGGACTCATTGGGTGAATCGCTCTGGAACTGAAATCGGGACGCTCACTAACATTTGCCCTATCGGAAAGTCTGATAAACGCCGGAAAAATGATTAAGTCCAAAAAAAAAAATTTTTCAACTTTTTTCAATTTTACCCCCGTGGGATATATTCTACCCACACACATTTGGAACTCTCCTGGGGTAACCTCACACATATCATTCCCTCATTTAGTGGATATTTTCACAAAAAAGTGAAATTTTCAAAAATCCAGAAAATTGGCTGAAAATGACTAAATATCAATGACTCATTGGGCAAATCGCTCTGGAACTGAAATCGGAAAGCTCACTGACATTTCCCCTATCTGAAAGTCTGATAAACGCAGGAAAAATGACTAAGTCCAGAAAAAATATTTTTTCAACTTTTTTCAATTTTACCCCTGTGGGATATATATTCTACCCTCACACATTTGGAACTCTCCTGGGGTACCCTCACAAATATTATTCAATCATTTAGTGGATATTTTCACAAAAAAGTGAAATTTTCAAAAATCCAGAAAATTGGCTGAAGGCGACTAAATATCAAGGACTCATTGGGTGAATCGCTCTGGTACTGAAATTGGAATGTTCACTGACATTTCCCCTATCTGAAAGTCTGATAAACGCCGGAAAATTAACTAAGTGCAAAAAAAAAAATGTTTTCAACTTTTTCCAATTTTACACCCGTGGGATATATATTCTACCCACACGCATTTGGAACTCTCCTGGGGTACCCTCACACATATTATTCCCTCATTTAGTGGATATTTTCACAAAAAAGTGAAATTTTCAAAAATCCAGAAAATTGGCTGAAAACGACTAAATATCAAGGACTCATTGGGCAAATCGCTCTGGAACTGAAATCGGAACGCTCACTGACATTTCCCCTATCTGAAAGTCTGATAAACGTTGGAAAAATGACTAAGTCCAAAAAAAAAATTTTTCAACTTTTTTCAATTTTACCCCGTGGGATATATATTCTACCCACACACATTTGGAACTCTCCTGGGGTACCCTCACACATATTATTCCCTCATTTAGTGGATATTTTCATAAAAAAGTGAAATTTTCAAAAATCCAGAAAATTGGCTGAAAACGACTAAATATCAAGGACTCATTGGGCGAATCGCTCTGGAACTGAAATCGGAACGCTCACTGACATTTCCCCTATCTGAAAGTCTGATAAACGCCGGAAAAATAACTAAGTCCAAAAAAAAATTTTTTTCAACTTTTTTCAATTTTACCCCCGTGGGATATATACTCTACCCACACACATTTGGAACTCTCCTGGGGTACCCTCACACATATTATTCCCTCATTTAGTGGATATTTTCACAAAAAAGTGAAATTTTCAAAAATCCAGAAAATTGGCTGAAAACTACTAAATATCAAGGACTCATTGGGCAAATCGCTCTGGAACTGAAATCGGAACGCTCACTGACATTTCCCCTATCTGAAAGTCTGATAAACGTCGGAAAAATGACTAAGTCCCAAAAAAAAAATTTTTCAACTTTTTTCAATTTTACCCCCGTGAGATATATATTCTACCCACACACATTTGGCACTTTCCTGGGGTACCCTCACACATATTATTCCCTCATTTAGTGGATATTTTCACAAAAAAGTGAAATTTTCAAAAATCCAGAAAATTGGCTGAAAGCGACTAAATATCAAGGACTCATTGGGCGAATCGCTCTGGTACTGAAATCGGAGCGTTCACTGACATTTGCCCTATCTGAGAGTCTGATAAACGCCGGAAAAATGACTAAGTCCCAAAAAAATTTTTTTTAAACTTTTTTTAATTTTACCCCCGTGGGATATATATTCTACCCACACACATTTGGAACTCTCCTGAGGTACCCTCACACATATTATTCCCTCATTTAGTGGATATTTTCACAAAAAAATGAAATTTTCAAAAATCCAGAAAATTGGCTGAAAACGACTAAATATGAAGGACTCATTGGGCGAATCGCTCTGGAACTGAAATCGGAACACTTACTGACATTTGCTCTATCTGAAAGTCTGATAGACGCCGGAAAAATAACTAAGTCCAAAAAAAAATTTTTTTCAACTTTTTTCAATTTTACCCCCGTGGGATATATACTCTACCCACACACATTTGGAACTCTCCTGGGGTACCCTCACACATATTATTCCCTCATTTAGTGGATATTTTTACAAAAAAGTGAAATTTTCAAAAATCCAGAAAATTGGCTGAAAACAACTAAATATCAAGGACTCATTGGGCAAATCACTCTGGAACTGAAATCGGAAAGCTCACTGACATTTCCCCTATCTGAAAGTCTGATAAACGCCGGAAAAATAACTAAGTGCAAAAAAAAAAATGTTTTAAACTTTTTTCAGTTTTATCCCCGTGGGATATATATTCTACCCACACACATTTGGAACTCTCCTGGGGTACCCTCACACATATTATTCCCTCATTTAGTGGATATTTTCACAAAAAAGTGAAATTTTCAAAAATCCAGAAAATTGGCTGAAAACGACTAAATATCAAGGTCTCATTGGGCAAATCGCTCTGGAACTGAAATCGGAACGCTCACTGACATTTCCCCTATCTGAAAGTCTGATAAACGCAGGAAAAATGACTAAGTCCAAAAAAAAAAATTTTTAAACTTTTTTAAATTTTACCCCCGTGGGATATATATTCTACCCACACACATTTGGAACTCTCCTGGGGTACCCTCACACATATTATTCCCTCATTTAGTGGATATTTTCACAAAAAAGTGAAATTTTCAAAAATCCAGAAAATTGGCTGAAAACGACTAAATATCAAGCACTCAATGGGTGAATCGCTCTGGAGCTGAAATCGGAATGCTCACTAACATTTCCCCTATCTGAAAGTCTGATAAACTTAGGAAAAATGACTAAGTCCAAAAAAAAAATTTTTTTCAACTTTTTTCAATTTTACCCCCGTGGGATATATATTCTACCCACACACATTTGGAACTCTCCTGGGGTACCCTCACACATATTATTCCCTCATTTAGTGGATATTTTCACAAAAAAGTGACATTTTCAAAAATCCAGAAAATTGTCTGAAAACGACTAAATATCAAGGACTCATTGGTCAAATCGCTCTGGAACTGAAATCGGAACGCTCACTGACATTTCCCCTATCTGAAAGTCTGATGAACGCCGGAAAAATAACAAAGTCCAAAAAAAAAAATTTTTCAACTTTTTTCAATTTTACCCCCGTGGGATATATATTCTACCCACACACATTTGGAACTCTCCTGGGGTACCCTCACACATATTATTCCCTCATTTAGTGGATATTTTCACAAAAAAGTGAAATTTTCAAAAATCCAGAAAATTGGCTGAAAACAACTAAATATCAAGGACTCAATGGGCGAATCGCTCTGGAACTGAAATCGGAATGCTCACTAACATTTCCCCTATCTGAAAGTCTGATAAACGTAGGAAAAATGACAAAGTCCAAAAAAAAAATTTTTTTCAACTTTTTTCAATTTTACCCCCGTGGGATATATATTCTACCCACACACATTTGGAACTCTCCTGGGGTACCCTCACACATATTATTCCCTCATTTAGTGGATATTTTCACAAAAAAGTGACATTTTCAAAAATCCAGAAAATTGTCTGAAAACGACTAAATATCAAGGACTCATTGGTCAAATCGCTCTGGAACTGAAATCGGAACGCTCACTGACATTGCCCCTACCTGAAAGTCTGATAAACGCCGGAAAAATAACTAAGTACATAAAAAAAAATGTTTTCAACTTTTTTCAATTTTACCCCCGTGGGAGTTATATTCTACCCACACACATTTGGAACTCTCCTGGGGTACCCTCACACATATTATTCCCTAATTTAGTGGATATTTTTACAAAAAAGTGAAATTTTCAAAAATCCAGAAAATTGGCTGAAAACGACTAAATATCAAGGACTCATTGGGCAAATCGCTCTGGATCTGAAATCGGAACGCTCACTGACATTTCCCCTATCTGAAAGTCTGATAAACGTCGGAAAAACGCCTAAGTCCAAAAAAAAAATTTTTCAACTTTTTTCAATTTTACTCCCGTGGGATATATATTCTACCCACACACATTTGGAACTCTCCTGGGGTACCCTCACACATATTATTCCCTCATTTAGTGGATATTTTCACAAAAAAGTGAAATTTTCAAAAATCCAGAAAATTGGCTGAAAACGACTAAATATCAAGGACTCATTGGGCGAATCGCTCTGGAACTAAAATCGGAATGCTCACTGACATTTCCCCTGTCTGAAAGTCTGATAAACGCCAGAAAAGTAAGTGCAAAAAAAATTTTTTTTCAACTTTTTTCAATTTTGCCCCGTGGGATATATATTCTACCCACACGCATTTGGAACTCTCCTGGGGTACCCTCACACATATTATTCCCTCATTTAGTGGATATTTTCACAAAAAAGTGAAATTTTCAAAAATCCAGAAAATTGGCTGAAAACGACTAAATATCAAGGACTCATTGGGCAAATCGCTCTGGAACTGAAATCGGAACGCTCACTGACATTTCCCCTATCTGAAAGTCTGATAAACGTTGGAAAAATGACTAAGTCCAAAAAAAAAATTTTTCAACTTTTTTCAATTTTACCCCGTGGGATATATATTCTACCCACACACATTTGGAACTCTCCTGGGGTACCCTCACACATATTATTCCCTCATTTAGTGGATATTTTCATAAAAAAGTGAAATTTTCAAAAATCCAGAAAATTGGCTGAAAACGACTAAATATCAAGGACTCATTGGGCGAATCGCTCTGGAACTGAAATCGGAACGCTCACTGACATTTCCCCTATCTGAAAGTCTGATAAACGCCGGAAAAATAACTAAGTCCAAAAAAAAATTTTTTTCAACTTTTTTCAATTTTACCCCCGTGGGATATATACTCTACCCACACACATTTGGAACTCTCCTGGGGTACCCTCACACATATTATTCCCTCATTTAGTGGATATTTTCACAAAAAAGTGAAATTTTCAAAAATCCAGAAAATTGGCTGAAAACTACTAAATATCAAGGACTCATTGGGCAAATCGCTCTGGAACTGAAATCGGAACGCTCACTGACATTTCCCCTATCTGAAAGTCTGATAAACGTCGGAAAAATGACTAAGTCCCAAAAAAAAAATTTTTCAACTTTTTTCAATTTTACCCCCGTGAGATATATATTCTACCCACACACATTTGGCACTTTCCTGGGGTACCCTCACACATATTATTCCCTCATTTAGTGGATATTTTCACAAAAAAGTGAAATTTTCAAAAATCCAGAAAATTGGCTGAAAGCGACTAAATATCAAGGACTCATTGGGCGAATCGCTCTGTTACTGAAATCGGAGCGTTCACTGACATTTGCCCTATCTGAGAGTCTGATAAACGCCGGAAAAATGACTAAGTCCCAAAAAAATTTTTTTTAAACTTTTTTTAATTTTACCCCCGTGGGATATATATTCTACCCACACACATTTGGAACTCTCCTGAGGTACCCTCACACATATTATTCCCTCATTTAGTGGATATTTTCACAAAAAAATGAAATTTTCAAAAATCCAGAAAATTGGCTGAAAACGACTAAATATGAAGGACTCATTGGGCGAATCGCTCTGGAACTGAAATCGGAACACTTACTGACATTTGCTCTATCTGAAAGTCTGATAGACGCCGGAAAAATAACTAAGTCCAAAAAAAAATTTTTTTCAACTTTTTTCAGTTTTATCCCCGTGGGATATATATTCTACCCACACACATTTGGAACTCTCCTGGGGTACCCTCACACATATTATTCCCTCATTTAGTGGATATTTTTACAAAAAAGTGAAATTTTCAAAAATCCAGAAAATTGGCTGAAAACAACTAAATATCAAGGACTCATTGGGCAAATCACTCTGGAACTGAAATCGGAAAGCTCACTGACATTTCCCCTATCTGAAAGTCTGATAAACGCCGGAAAAATAACTAAGTGCAAAAAAAAAAATGTTTTAAACTTTTTTCAGTTTTATCCCCGTGGGATATATATTCTACCCACACACATTTGGAACTCTCCTGGGGTACCCTCACACATATTATTCCCTCATTTAGTGGATATTTTCACAAAAAAGTGAAATTTTCAAAAATCCAGAAAATTGGCTGAAAACGACTAAATATCAAGGTCTCATTGGGCAAATCGCTCTGGAACTGAAATCGGAACGCTCACTGACATTTCCCCTATCTGAAAGTCTGATAAACGCAGGAAAAATGACTAAGTCCAAAAAAAAAAATTTTTAAACTTTTTTAAATTTTACCCCCGTGGGATATATATTCTACCCACACACATTTGGAACTCTCCTGGGGTACCCTCACACATATTATTCCCTCATTTAGTGGATATTTTCACAAAAAAGTGAAATTTTCAAAAATCCAGAAAATTGGCTGAAAACGACTAAATATCAAGCACTCAATGGGTGAATCGCTCTGGAGCTGAAATCGGAATGCTCACTAACATTTCCCCTATCTGAAAGTCTGATAAACTTAGGAAAAATGACTAAGTCCAAAAAAAAAATTTTTTTCAACTTTTTTCAATTTTACCCCCGTGGGATATATATTCTACCCACACACATTTGGAACTCTCCTGGGGTACCCTCACACATATTATTCCCTCATTTAGTGGATATTTTCACAAAAAAGTGACATTTTCAAAAATCCAGAAAATTGTCTGAAAACGACTAAATATCAAGGACTCATTGGTCAAATCGCTCTGGAACTGAAATCGGAACGCTCACTGACATTTCCCCTATCTGAAAGTCTGATGAACGCCGGAAAAATAACAAAGTCCAAAAAAAAAAATTTTTCAACTTTTTTCAATTTTACCCCCGTGGGATATATATTCTACCCACACACATTTGGAACTCTCCTGGGGTACCCTCACACATATTATTCCCTCATTTAGTGGATATTTTCACAAAAAAGTGAAATTTTCAAAAATCCAGAAAATTGGCTGAAAACAACTAAATATCAAGGACTCAATGGGCGAATCGCTCTGGAACTGAAATCGGAATGCTCACTAACATTTCCCCTATCTGAAAGTCTGATAAACGTAGGAAAAATGACAAAGTCCAAAAAAAAAAATTTTTTCAACTTTTTTCAATTTTACCCCCGTGGGATATATATTCTACCCACACACATTTGGAACTCTCCTGGGGTACCCTCACACATATTATTCCCTCATTTAGTGGATATTTTCACAAAAAAGTGACATTTTCAAAAATCCAGAAAATTGTCTGAAAACGACTAAATATCAAGGACTCATTGGTCAAATCGCTCTGGAACTGAAATCGGAACGCTCATTGACATTTCCCCTATCTGAAAGTCTGATAAACGCAGGAAAAATGACTAAGTCCAAAAAAAAAAATTTTTAAACTTTTTAAAATTTTACCCCCGTGGGATATATATTCTACACATTTGGAACTCTCCTGGGGTACCCTCACACATATTATTCCCTTATTTTGTTGATATTTTCACAAAAAATTAAAATTTTCAAAAATCAAGAAAATTGGCTGAAAGCGACTTAATATCAAGGAATCATTGGGCGAATCGCTCTGGAACTGAAATCGGAACGCTCACTGACATTTCCCCTATCTGAAAGTCTGATAAACGCGGGAAAAATGACTAAGTCCAAAAAAAATTTTTTTTCAACTTTTTTCAATTGTACCCCCGTGGGATATATATTCTACCCACACACATTTGGAACTCTCCTGGGGTACCCTCACACATATTATTCCCTCATTTAGTTGATATTTTCACAAAAAAGTGAAATTTTACAAAATCCAGAAAATTGGCTGAAAACGACTTAATATCAAGGAATCATTGGGCGAATCGCTCTGGAACTGAAATCGGAACGCTCACTGACATTTCCCCTATCTGAAAGTCTGATAAACGCCGGAAAAATAAAGTCCAAAAAAAAATATTTTTCAACTTTTTTCAATTTTACCCCCGTGGGATATATATTCTACCCACACACATTTGGAACTCTCCTGGGGTACCCTCACACATATTATTCCCTCATTTAGTGGATATTTTCACAAAAAAGTGAAATTTTCAAAAATCCAGAAAATTGGCTGAAAACGACTAAATATCAAGGACTCATTGGGCAAATCGCTCTGGAACTGAAATCGGAACGCTCATTGACATTTCCCCTATCTGAAAGTCTGATAAACGCAGGAAAAATGACTAAGTCCAAAAAAAAAAATTTTTAAACTTTTTAAAATTTTACCCCCGTGGGATATATATTCTACACATTTGGAACTCTCCTGGGGTACCCTCACACATATTATTCCCTTATTTTGTTGATATTTTCACAAAAAATTAAAATTTTCAAAAATCAAGAAAATTGGCTGAAAGCGACTTAATATCAAGGAATCATTGGGCGAATCGCTCTGGAACTGAAATCGGAACGCTCACTGACATTTCCCCTATCTGAAAGTCTGATAAACGCGGGAAAAATGACTAAGTCCAAAAAAGATTTTTTTTCAACTTTTTTCAATTGTACCCCCGTGGGATATATATTCTACCCACACACATTTGGAACTCTCCTGGGGTACCCTCACACATATTATTCCCTCATTTAGTTGATATTTTCACAAAAAAGTGAAATTTTACAAAATCCAGAAAATTGGCTGAAAACGACTTAATATCAAGGAATCATTGGGCGAATCGCTCTGGAACTGAAATCGGAACGCTCACTGACATTTCCCCTATCTGAAAGTCTGATAAACGCCGGAAAAATAAAGTCCAAAAAAAAATATTTTTCAACTTTTTTCAATTTTACCCCCGTGGGATATATATTCTACCCACACACATTTGGAACTCTCCTGGGGTACCCTCACACATATTATTACCTCATTTAGTTGATATTTTCACAAAAAAGTAAAATTTTCAAAAATCAAGAAAATTGGCTGAAAGCGACTTAATATCAAGGAATTATTGGGCGAATCGCTCTGGAACTGAAATCGGAACGCTCACTGACATTTCCCCTATCTGAAAGTCTGATAAACGCGGGAAAAATGACTAAGTCCCAAAAAAAAATTTTTCAACTTTTTTCAATTTTACCCCCGTGGGATATTTATTCTACCCAAACACATTTGTAACTCTCCTGGGGTACCCTCACACATATTATTCCCACATTTAGTGGATATTTTCGCAAAAAAGTGAAATTTTCAAAAATCCAGAAAATTGGCTGAAAACGACTTTATATCAAGGACTCATTGGGTGAATCGCTCTGGAACTGAAATCGGAATGCTCACTGACATTTCCCCTATCTGAAAGTCTGATAAACGCCGGAAGAATAAAGTCCAAAAAAAAAATTTTTTCAACTTTTTTCAATTTTACCCCCGTGGGATATATATTCTACCCACACACATTTGGAACTCTCCTGGGGTACCCTCACACATATTATTCCCTCATTTAGTGGATATTTTCACAAAAAAGTGAAATTTTCAAAAATCCAGAAAATTGGCTGAAAACGACTAAATATCAAGGACTCATTGGGCAAATCGCTCTGGAACTGAAATCGGAACGCTCACTGACATTTCCCCTATCTGAAAGTCTGCTAAACGCCGGAAAAATAACTAAGTCCAAAAAAAAAAAATTTTTCAACTTTTTTCAATTTTACCCCCGTGGGATATATATTCTACCCACACACATTTGGAACTCTCCTGGGGTACCCTCACACATATTATTCCCTCATTTAGTGGATATTTTCACAAAAAAGTGAAATTTTCAAAAATCCAGAAAATTGGCTGAAAACGACTAAATATCAAGGACTCATTGGGCAAATCGCTCTGGAACTGAAATCGGAACGCTCATTGACATTTCCCCTATCTGAAAGTCTGATAAACGCAGGAAAAATGACTAAGTCCAAAAAAAAAAATTTTTAAACTTTTTAAAATTTTACCCCCGTGGGATATATATTCTACACATTTGGAACTCTCCTGGGGTACCCTCACACATATTATTCCCTTATTTTGTTGATATTTTCACAAAAAATTAAAATTTTCAAAAATCAAGAAAATTGGCTGAAAGCGACTTAATATCAAGGAATCATTGGGCGAATCGCTCTGGAACTGAAATCGGAACGCTCACTGACATTTCCCCTATCTGAAAGTCTGATAAACGCGGGAAAAATGACTAAGTCCCAAAAAAAAATTTTTCAACTTTTTTCAATTTTACCCCCGTGGGATATATATTCTACCCAAACACATTTGTAACTCTCCTGGGGTACCCTCACACATATTATTCCCACATTTAGTGGATATTTTCGCAAAAAAGTGAAATTTTCAAAAATCCAGAAAATTGGGTGAAAACGACTTTATATCAAGGACTCATTGGGTGAATCGCTCTGGAACTGAAATCGGAATGCTCACTGACATTTCCCCTATCTGAAAGTCTGATAAACGCCGGAAGAATAAAGTCCAAAAAAAAAATTTTTTCAACTTTTTTCAATTTTACCCCCGTGGGATATATATTCTACCCACACACATTTGGAACTCTCCTGGGGTACCCTCACACATATTATTCCCTCATTTAGTGGATATTTTCACAAAAAAGTGAAATTTTCAAAAATCCAGAAAATTGGCTGAAAACGACTAAATATCAAGCACTCAATGGGCGAATCGCTCTGGAGCTGAAATCGGAATGCTCACTAACATTTCCCCTATCTGAAAGTCTGATAAACGTAGGAAAAATGACTAAGTCCAAAAAAAAAATTTTTTTCAACTTTTTTCAATTTTACCCCCGTGGGATATATATTCTACGCACACACATTTGGAACTCTCCTGGGGTACCCTCACACATATTATTCCCTCATTTAGTGGATATTTTCACAAAAAAGTGAAATTTTCAAAAATCCAGAAAATTCGCTGAAAACGACTAAATATTAAGGACTCATTGGTCAAATCGCTCTGGAACTGAAATCGGAACGCTCACTGACATTTCCCCTATCTGAAAGTCTGATAAACGCCGGAAAAATAACAAAGTCCAAAAAAAAAAATTTTTCAACTTTTTTCAATTTTACCCCCGTGGGATATATATTCTACCCACACACATTTGGAACTCTCCTGGGGTACCCTCACATATTATTCCCTCATTTAGTGGATATTTTCACAAAAAAGTGAAATTTTCAAAAATCCAGAAAATTGGCTGAAAACGACTAAATATCAAGCACTCAATGGGCGAATCGCTCTGGAACTGAAATCGGAATGCTCACTAACATTTCCCCTATCTGAAAGTCTGATAAACGTAGGAAAAATGACTAAGTCCAAAAAAAAATATTTTTTCAACTTTTTTCAATTTTACCCCCGTGGGATATATATTCTACCCACACACATTTGGAACTCTCCTGGGGTACCCTCACACATATTATTCCCTCATTTAGTGGATATTTTCACAAAAAAGTGAAATTTTCAAAAATCCAGAAAATTGGCTGAAAACGACTAAATATCAAGGACTCATTGGGCAAATCGCTCTGGAACTGAAATCGGAACGCTCACTGACATTTCCCCTATCTGAAAGTGTGATAAACGCAGGAAAAATGACTAAGTCCAAAAAAAAAAATTTTTAAACTTTTTTAAATTTTACCCCCGTGGGATATATATTATACCCACACACATTTGGAACTCTCCTGGGGTACCCTCACACATATTATTCCCTCATTTAGTTGATATTTTCACAAAATAGTAAAATTTTCAAAAATCAAGAAAATTGGCTGAAAGCGACTTAATATCAAGGAATCATTGGGCGAATCACTCTGGAACTGAAATCGGAACGCTCACTGACATTTCCCCTATCTGAAAGTCTGATAAACGCCGGAAGAATAAGGTCCAAAAAAATAATTTTTTCAACTTTTTTCAATTTTACCCCCGTGGGATATATATTCTACCCACACACATTTGGAACTCTCCTGGGGTACCCTCACACATATTATTCCCTCATTTAGTGGATATTTTCACAAAAAAGTGAAATTTTCAAAAATCCAGAAAATTGGCTGAAAACAACTAAATATCAAGGACTCATTGGGCAAATCGCTCTGGAACTGAAATCGGAACGCTCACTGACATTTCCCCTATCTGAAAGTCTGATAAACGCAGGAAAAATGACTAAGTCCAAAAAAAAAAATTTTTCAACTTTTTTCAATTTTACCCCCATGGGATATATATTCTACCCACACACATTTGGAACTCTCCTGGGGTACCCTCACACATATTATTCCCTCATTTAGTGGATATTTTCACAAAAAAGTGAAATTTTCAAAAATCCAGAAAATTGGCTGAAAACGACTAAATATCAAGGACTCATTGGGCAAATCGCTCTGGAACTGAAATCGGAACGCTCACTGACATTTCCCCTATCTGAAAGTCTGATAAACGTAGGAAAAATGACTAAGTCCAAAAAAAAAAATTTTTAAACTTTTTTAAATTTTACCCCCGTGGGATATATATTCTACCCACACACATTTGGAACTCTCCTGGGGTACCCTCACACATATTATTCCCTCATTTAGTTGATATTTTCACAAAAAAGTAAAATTTTCAAAAATCAAGAAAATTGGCTGAAAGCGACTTAATATCAAGGAATCATTGGGCGAATCGCTCTGGAACTGAAATCGGAACGCTCACTGACATTTCCCCTATCTGAAAGTCTGATAAACGCGGGAAAAATGACTAAGTCCAAAAAAAAAATTTTTCAAGTTTTTTCAATTTTACCCCCTTGGGATATATATTCTACCCAAACACATTTGGAACTCTCCTGGGGTACCCTCACACATATTATTCCCTCATTTAGTGGATATTTTCACAAAAAAGTGAAATTTTCAAAAATCCAGAAAATTGGCTGAAAACGACTAAATATCAAGGACTCATTGGGTGAATCGCTCTGGAACTGAAATCGGAATGCTCACTGACATTTCCCCTATCTGAAAGTCTGATAAACTTAGGAAAAATGACTAAGTCCAAAAAAAAATTTTTTTTCAACTTTTTTCAATTTTACCCCCGTGGGATATATATTCTACCCACACACATTTGGAACTCTCCTGGGGTACCCTCACACATATTATTCCCTTATTTTGTTGATATTTTCACAAAAAATTAAAATTTTCAAAAATCAAGAAAATTGGCTGAAAGCGACTTAATATCAAGGAATCATTGGGCGAATCGCTCTGGAACTGAAATCGGAACGCTCACTGACATTTCCCCTATCTGAAAGTCTGATAAACGCGGGAAAAATGACTAAGTCCAAAAAAAATTTTTTTTCAACTTTTTTCAATTGTACCCCCGTGGGATATATATTCTACCCACACACATTTGGAACTCTCCTGGGGTACCCTCACACATATTATTCCCTCATTTAGTTGATATTTTCACAAAAAAGTGAAATTTTACAAAATCCAGAAAATTGGCTGAAAACGACTTAATATCAAGGAATCATTGGGCGAATCGCTCTGGAACTGAAATCGGAACGCTCACTGACATTTCCCCTATCTGAAAGTCTGATAAACGCCGGAAAAATAAAGTCCAAAAAAAAATATTTTCCAACTTTTTTCAATTTTACCCCCGTGGGATATATATTCTACCCACACACATTTGGAACTCTCCTGGGGTACCCTCACACATATTATTACCTCATTTAGTTGATATTTTCACAAAAAAGTAAAATTTTCAAAAATCAAGAAAATTGGCTGAAAGCGACTTAATATCAAGGAATTATTGGGCGAATCGCTCTGGAACTGAAATCGGAACGCTCACTGACATTTCCCCTATCTGAAAGTCTGATAAACGCGGGAAAAATGACTAAGTCCCAAAAAAAAATTTTTCAACTTTTTTCAATTTTACCCCCGTGGGATATATATTCTACCCAAACACATTTGTAACTCTCCTGGGGTACCCTCACACATATTATTCCCACATTTAGTGGATATTTTCGCAAAAAAGTGAAATTTTCAAAAATCCAGAAAATTGGCTGAAAACGACTTTATATCAAGGACTCATTGGGTGAATCGCTCTGGAACTGAAATCGGAATGCTCACTGACATTTCCCCTATCTGAAAGTCTGATAAACGCCGGAAGAATAAAGTCCAAAAAAAAAATTTTTTCAACTTTTTTCAATTTTACCCCCGTGGGATATATATTCTACCCACACACATTTGGAACTCTCCTGGGTTACCCTCACACATATTATTCCCTCATTTAGTGGATATTTTCACAAAAAAGTGAAATTTTCAAAAATCCAGAAAATTGGCTGAAAACGACTAAATATCAAGGACTCATTGGGCAAATCGCTCTGGAACTGAAATCGGAACGCTCACTGACATTTCCCCTATCTGAAAGTCTGCTAAACGCCGGAAAAATAACTAAGTCCAAAAAAAAAAAATTTTTCAACTTTTTTCAATTTTACCCCCGTGGGATATATATTCTACCCACACACATTTGGAACTCTCCTGGGGTACCCTCACACATATTATTCCCTCATTTAGTGGATATTTTCACAAAAAAGTGAAATTTTCAAAAATCCAGAAAATTGGCTGAAAATGACTAAATATCAAGGACTCATTGGGCAAATCGCTCTGGAACTGAAATCGGAACGCTCATTGACATTTCCCCTATCTGAAAGTCTGATAAACGCAGGAAAAATGACTAAGTCCAAAAAAAAAAATTTTTAAACTTTTTAAAATTTTACCCCCGTGGGATATATATTCTACACATTTGGAACTCTCCTGGGGTACCCTCACACATATTATTCCCTTATTTTGTTGATATTTTCACAAAAAATTAAAATTTTCAAAAATCAAGAAAATTGGCTGAAAGCGACTTAATATCAAGGAATCATTGGGCGAATCGCTCTGGAACTGAAATCGGAACGCTCACTGACATTTCCCCTATCTGAAAGTCTGATAAACGCGGGAAAAATGACTAAGTCCAAAAAAAATTTTTTTTCAACTTTTTTCAATTGTACCCCCGTGGGATATATATTCTACCCACACACATTTGGAACTCTCCTGGGGTACCCTCACACATATTATTCCCTCATTTAGTTGATATTTTCACAAAAAAGTGAAATTTTACAAAATCCAGAAAATTGGCTGAAAACGACTTAATATCAAAGAATCATTGGGCGAATCGCTCTGGAACTGAAATCGGAACGCTCACTGACATTTCCCCTATCTGAAAGTCTGATAAACGCCGGAAAAATAAAGTCCAAAAAAAAATATTTTTCAACTTTTTTCAATTTTACCCCCGTGGGATATATATTCTACCCACACACATTTGGAACTCTCCTGGGGTACCCTCACACATATTATTCCCTCATTTAGTTGATATTTTCACAAAAAAGTAAAATTTTCAAAAATCAAGAAAATTGGCTGAAAGCGACTTAATATCAAGGAATTATTGGGCGAATCGCTCTGGAACTGAAATCGGAACGCTCACTGACATTTCCCCTATCTGAAAGTCTGATAAACGCGGGAAAAATGACTAAGTCCCAAAAAAAAATTTTTCAACTTTTTTCAATTTTACCCCCGTGGGATATATATTCTACCCAAACACATTTGTAACTCTCCTGGGGTACCCTCACACATATTATTCCCACATTTAGTGGATATTTTCGCAAAAAAGTGAAATTTTCAAAAATCCAGAAAATTGGCTGAAAACGACTTTATATCAAGGACTCATTGGGTGAATCGCTCTGGAACTGAAATCGGAATGCTCACTGACATTTCCCCTATCTGAAAGTCTGATAAACGCCGGAAGAATAAAGTCCAAAAAAAAATTTTTTTCAACTTTTTTCAATTTTACCCCCGTGGGATATATATTCTACCCACACACATTTGGAACTCTCCTGGGGTACCCTCACACATATTATTCCCTCATTTAGTGGATATTTTCACAAAAAAGTGAAATTTTCAAAAATCCAGAAAATTGGCTGAAAACGACTAAATATCAAGCACTCAATGGGCGAATCGCTCTGGAGCTGAAATCGGAATGCTCACTAACATTTCCCCTATCTGAAAGTCTGATAAACGTAGGAAAAATGACTAAGTCCAAAAAAAAAAATTTTTTCAACTTTCTTGAATTTTACCCCCGTGGGATATATATTCTACGCACACACATTTGGAACTCTCCTGGGGTACCCTCACACATATTATTCCCTCATTTAGTGGATATTTTCACAAAAAAGTGAAATTTTCAAAAATCCAGAAAATTCGCTGAAAACGACTAAATATTAAGGACTCATTGGTCAAATCGCTCTGGAACTGAAATCGGAACGCTCACTGACATTTCCCCTATCTGAAAGTCTGATAAACGCCGGAAAAATAACAAAGTCCAAAAAAAAAAATTTTTCAACTTTTTTCAATTTTACCCCCGTGGGATATATATTATACCCACACACATTTGGAACTCTCCTGGAGTACCCTCACACATTTTATTCCCTCATTTAGTGGATATTTTCGCAAAAAAGTGAAATTTTCAAAAATCCAGAAAATTGGCTGAAAACGACTAAATATCAAGGACTCATTGGGTGAATCGCTCTGGAACTGAAATCGGGACGCTCACTGACATTTGCCCTATCGGAAAGTCTGATAAACGCCGGAAAAATGATTAAGTCCAAAAAAAAAAATTTTTCAACTTTTTTCAATTTTACCCCCGTGGGATATATATTCTACCCACACACATTTGGAACTCTCCTGGGGTAACCTCACACATATCATTCCCTCATTTAGTGGATATTTTCACAAAAAAGTGAAATTTTCAAAAATCCAGAAAATTGACTGAAAGCGACTAAATATCAAGGACTCATTGGGCGAATCGCTCTGGAACTGAAATCGGAACGCTCACTGACATTTGCCCTATCTGAAAGTCTGATAAACGGCGGAAAAATGACTAAGTCGAAAAAAAAAAATGTTTCAACATTTTTCAATTTTACCCCCGTGGGATATATATTCTACCCACACACATTTGGAACTCTCCTGGGGTACCCTCACACATATTATTCCCTCATTTAGTTGAAATTTTCACAAAAAAGTGAAATTTTACAAAATCCAGAAAATTGGCTGAAAACGACTTAATATCAAGGAATCATTGGGCGAATCGCTCTGGAACTGAAATCAGAACGCTCACTGACATTTCCCCTATCTGAAAGTCTGATAAACGCCGGAAAAATAAAGTCCAAAAAAAAATTTTTTTCAACTTTTTTCAATTTTACCCCCGTGGGATATATATTCTACCCACACACATTTGGAACTCTCCTGGGGTACGCTCACACATATTATTCCCTCATTTAGTGGATATTTTCACAAAAAAGTGAAATTTTCAAAAATCCAGAAAATTGGCTGAAAACGACTAAATATCAAGCACTCAATGGGCGAATCGCTCTGGAGCTGAAATCGGAATGCTCACTAACATTTCCCCTATCTGAAAGTCTGATAAACGTAGGAAAAATGACTAAGTCCAAAAAAAAAATTTTTCAACTTTTTTCAATTTTACCCCCGTGGGATATATATTCTACCCACACACATTTGGAACTCTCCTGGGGTACCCTCACACATATTATTCCCTCATTTAGTGGATATTTTCACAAAAAAGTGAAATTTTCAAAAATCCAGAAAATTGGCTGAAAACGACTAAATATCAAGGACTCATTGGGCAAATCGCTCTGGAACTGAAATCGGAACGCTCACTGACATTTCCCCTATCTGAAAGTCTGATAAACGCAGGAAAAATAACTAAGTCCAAAAAAAAAAATTTTTAAACTTTTTTAAATTTTACCCCCGTGGGATATATATTCTACCCACACACATTTGGAACTCTCCTGGGGTACCCTCACACATATTATTCCCTCATTTAGTTGATATTTTCACAAAAAAGTAAAATTTTCAAAAATCAAGAAAATTGGCTGAAAGCGACTTAATATCAAGGAATCATTGGGCGAATCGCTCTGGAACTGAAATCGGAACGCTCACTGACATTTCCCCTATCTGAAAGTCTGATAAACGCGGGAAAAATGACTAAGTCCAAAAAAAAAATTTTTCAAGTTTTTTCAATTTTACCCCCTTGGGATATATATTCTACCCAAACACATTTGGAACTCTCCTGGGGTACCCTCACACATATTATTCCCTCATTTAGTGGATATTTTCACAAAAAAGTGAAATTTTCAAAAATCCAGAAAATTGGCTGAAAACGACTAAATATCAAGGACTCATTGGGTGAATCGCTCTGGAACTGAAATCGGAATGCTCACTGACATTTCCCCTATCTGAAAGTCTGATAAACGCAGGAAAAATGACTAAGTCCCAAAAAAAATTTTTTTCAACTTTTTTCAATTTTACCCCCGTGGGATATATATTCTACCCACACACATTTGGAACTCTCCTGGGGTACCCTCACACATATTATTCCCTCATTTAGTTGATATTTTCACAAAAAAGTGAAATTTTACAAAATCCAGAAAATTGGCTGAAAACGACTTAATATCAAGGAAACATTGGGCGAATCGCTCTGGAACTGAAATCGGAACGCTCACTGACATTTCCCCTATCTGAAAGTCTGATAAACGCCGGAAAAATAAAGTCCAAAAAAAAAATTTTTTCAACTTTTTTCAATTTTACCCCCGTGGGATATATATTCTACCCACACACATTTGGAACTCTCCTGGGGTACCCTCACACATATTATTCCCTCATTTAGTGGATATTTTCACAAAAAAGTGACATTTTCAAAAATCCAGAAAATTGGCTGAAAACGACTAAATATCAAGCACTCAATGGGCGAATCGCTCTGGAGCTGAAATCGGAATGCTCACTAACATTTCCCCTATCTGAAAGTCTGATAAACGTAGGAAAAATGACTAAGTCCAAAAAAAAAATTTTTTTCAACTTTTTTCAATTTTACCCCCGTGGGATATATATTCTACCCACACACATTTGGAACTCTCCTGGGGTACCCTCACACATATTATTCCCTCATTTAGTGGATATTTTCACAAAAAAGTGAAATTTTCAAAAATCCAGAAAATTGGCTGAAAACGACTAAATATCAAGGACTCATTGGGCAAATCGCTCTGGAGCTGAAATCGGAATGCTCACTAACATTTCCCCTATCTGAAAGTCTGATAAACGTAGGAAAAATGACTAAGTCCAAAAAAAAAATTTTTTTCAACTTTTTTCAATTTTACCCCCGTGGGATATATATTATACCCACACACATTTGGAACTCTCCTGGAGTACCCTCACACATTTTATTCCCTCATTTAGTGGATATTTTCGCAAAAAAGTGAAATTTTCAAAGATCCAGAAAATTGGCTGAAAACGACTAAATATCAAGGACTCATTGGGCGAATCGCTCTGGAACTGAAATCGGAACGCTCACTGACATTTGCCCTATCTGAAAGTCTGATAAACGGCGGAAAAATGACTAAGTCGAAAAAAAAAAATGTTTCAACATTTTTCAATTTTACCCCCGTGGGATATATATTCTACCCACACACATTTGGAACTCTCCTGGGGTACCCTCACATATATTATTCCCTCATTTAGTGGATATTTTCACAAAAAAGTGAAATTTTCAAAAATCCAGAAAATTGGCTGAAAACGACTAAATATCAAGCACTCAATGGGCGAATCGCTCTGGAACTGAAAACGGAATGCTCACTAACATTTCCCCTATCTGAAAGTCTGATAAACGTAGGAAAAATGACTAAGTCCAAAGAAAAAAATTTTTTCAACTTTTTTCAATTTTACCCCCGTGGGATATATATTCTACCCACACACATTTGGAACTCTCCTGGGGTACCCTCACACATATTATTCCCTCATTTAGTTGAAATTTTCACAAAAAAGTGAAATTTTACAAAATCCAGAAAATTGGCTGAAAACGACTTAATATCAAGGAATCATTGGGCGAATCGCTCTGGAACTGAAATCAGAACGCTCACTGACATTTCCCCTATCTGAAAGTCTGATAAACGCCGGAAAAATAAAGTCCAAAAAAAAAATTTTTTCAACTTTTTTCAATTTTACCCCCGTGGGATATATATTCTACCCACACACATTTGGAACTCTCCTGGGGTACCCTCACACATATTATTCCCTCATTTAGTGGATATTTTCACAAAAAAGTGAAATTTTCAAAAATCCAGAAAATTGGCTGAAAACGACTAAATATCAAGCACTCAATGGGCGAATCGCTCTGGAGCTGAAATCGGAATGCTCACTAACATTTCCCCTATCTGAAAGTCTGATAAACGTAGGAAAAATGACTAAGTCCAAAAAAAAAATTTTTTTCAACTTTTTTCAATTTTACCCCCGTGGGATATATATTCTACCCACACACATTTGGAACTCTCCTGGGGTACCCTCACACATATTATTCCCTCATTTAGTGGATATTTTCACAAAAAAGTGAAATTTTCAAAAATCCAGAAAATTCGCTGAAAACGACTAAATATTAAGGACTCATTGGTCAAATCGCTCTGGAACTGAAATCGGAATGCTCACTGACATTTCCCCTATCTGAAAGTCTGATAAACGCCGGAAAAATAACAAAGTCCAAAAAAAAAAATTTTTCAACTTTTTTCAATTTTACCCCCGTGGGATATATATTATACCCACACACATTTGGAACTCTCCTGGAGTACCCTCACACATATTATTCCCTCATTTAGTTGATATTTTCACAAAAAAGTGAAATTTTACAAAATCCAGAAAATTGGCTGAAAACGACTTAATATCAAGGAATCATTGGGCGAATCGCTCTGGAACTGAAATCGGGACGCTCACAAACATTTGCCCTATCGGAAAGTCTGATAAACGCCGGAAAAATAACAAAGTCCAAAAAAAAAAATTTTTCAACTTTTTTCAATTTTACCCCCGTGGGATATATATTCTACCCACACACATTTGGAACTCTCCTGGGGTACCCTCACACATATTATTCCCTCATTTAGTGGATATTTTCACAAAAAAGTGAAATTTTCAAAAATCCAGAAAATTGGCTGAAAACGACTAAATATCAAGCACTCAATGGGCGAATCGCTCTGGAACTGAAAACGGAATGCTCACTAACATTTCCCCTATCTGAAAGTCTGATAAACGTAGGAAAAATGACTAAGTCCAAAGAAAAAAATTTTTTCAACTTTTTTCAATTTTACCCCCGTGGGATATATATTCTACCCACACACATTTGGAACTCTCCTGGGGTACCCTCACACATATTATTCCCTCATTTAGTGGATATTTTCACAAAAAAGTGAAATTTTCAAAAATCCAGAAAATTGGCTGAAAACGACTAAATATCAAGGACTCATTGGGCAAATCGCTCTGGAGCTGAAATCGGAATGCTCACTAACATTTCCCCTATCTGAAAGTCTGATAAACGTAGGAAAAATGACTAAGTCCAAAAAAAATATTTTTTTCAACTTTTTTCAATTTTACCCCCGTGGGATATATATTATACCCACACACATTTGGAACTCTCCTGGAGTACCCTCACACATTTTATTCCCTCATTTAGTGGATATTTTCGCAAAAAAGTGAAATTTTCAAAAATCCAGAAAATTGGCTGAAAACGACTAAATATCAAGGACTCATTGGGCGAATCGCTCTGGAACTGAAATCGGAACGCTCACTGACATTTGCCCTATCTGAAAGTCTGATAAACGGCGGAAAAATGACTAAGTCGAAAAAAAAAAATGTTTCAACATTTTTCAATTTTACCCCCGTGGGATATATATTCTACCCACACACATTTGGAACTCTCCTGGGGTACCCTCACATATATTATTCCCTCATTTAGTGGATATTTTCACAAAAAAGTGAAATTTTCAAAAATCCAGAAAATTGGCTGAAATCGACTAAATATCAAGCACTCAATGGGCGAATCGCTCTGGAACTGAAAACGGAATGCTCACTAACATTTCCCCTATCTGAAAGTCTGATAAACGTAGGAAAAATGACTAAGTCCAAAGAAAAAAATTTTTTCAACTTTTTTCAATTTTACCCCCGTGGGATATATATTCTACCCACACACATTTGGAACTCTCCTGGGGTACCCTCACACATATTATTCCCTCATTTAGTGGATATTTTCACAAAAAAGTGACATTTTCAAAAATCCAGAAAATTGGCTGAAAACGACTAAATATCAAGGACTCATTGGTCAAATCGCTCTGGAACTGAAATCGGAACGCTCACTGACATTTCCCCTATCTGAAAGTCTGATAAACGCCGGAAAAATAACAAAGTCCAAAAAAAAAAATTTTTCAACTTTTTTCAATTTTACCCCCGTGGGATATATATTCTACCCACACACATTTGGAACTCTCCTGGGGTACCCTCACACATATTATTCCCTCATTTAGTGGATATTTTCGCAAAAAAGTGAAATTTTCAAAAATCCAGAAAATTGGCTGAAAACGACTAAATATCAAGCACTCAATGGGCGAATCGCTCTGGAACTGAAATCGGAATGCTCACTAACATTTCCCCTATCTGAAAGTCTGATAAACGTAGGAAAAATGACTAAGTCCAAAAAAAAAAATTTTTTCAACTTTTTTCAATTTTACCCCCGTGGGATATATATTCTACCCACACACATTTGGAAATCTCCTGGGGTACCCTCACACATATTATTCCCTCATTTAGTGGATATTTTCACAAAAAAGTGAAATTTTCAAAAATCCAGAAAATTGGCTGAAAACGACTAAATATTAAGGACGCATTGGTCAAATCGCTCTGGAACTGAAATCGGAACGCTCACTGACATTTCCCCTATCTGAAAGTCTGATAAACGCCGGAAAAATAACAAAGTCCAAAAAAAAAAATTTTTCAACTTTTTTCAATTTTACCCCCGTGGGATATATATTATACCCACACACATTTGGAACTCTCCTGGAGTACCCTCACACATTTTATTCCCTCATTTAGTGGATATTTTCGCAAAAAAGTGAAATTTTCAAAAATCCAGAAAATTGGCTGAAAACGACTAAATATCAAGGACTCATTGGGTGAATCGCTCTGGAACTGAAATCGGGACGCTCACTGACATTTGCCCTATCGGAAAGTCTGATAAATGCCGGAAAAATGATTAAGTCCAAAAAAAAAAATTTTTCAACTTTTTTCAATTTTACCCCCGTGGGATATATATTCTACCCACACACATTTGGAACTCTCCTGGGGTAACCTCACACATATCATTCCCTCATTTAGTGGATATTTTCACAAAAAAGTGAAATTTTCAAAAATCCAGAAAATTGACTGAAAGCGACTAAATATCAAGGACTCATTGGGCGAATCGCTCTGGAACTGAAATCGGAACGCTCACTGACATTTGCCCTATCTGAAAGTCTGATAAACGGCGGAAAAATGACTAAGTCGAAAAAAAAAATGTTTTAACATTTTTCAATTTTACCCCCGTGGGATATATATTCTACCCACACACATTTGGAACTCTCCTGGGGTACGCTCACACATATTATTCCCTCATTTAGTGGATATTTTCACAAAAAAGTGAAATTTTCAAAAATCCAGAAAATTGGCTGAAAACGACTAAATATCAAGCACTCAATGGGCAAATCGCTCTGGAACTGAAATCGGAATGCTCACTAACATTTCCCCTATCTGAAAGTCTGATAAACGTAGGAAAAATGACAGTCCAAAAAAAAAAATGTTTCAACATTTTTCAATTTTACCCCCGTGGGATATATATTCTACCCACACACATTTGGAACTCTCCTGGGGTACGCTCACACATATTATTCCCTCATTTAGTGGATATTTTCACAAAAAAGTGAAATTTTCAAAAATCCAGAAAATTGGCTGAAAACGACTAAATATCAAGCACTCAATGGGCAAATCGCTCTGGAACTGAAATCGGAACACTCACTGACATTTCCCCTATCTGAAAGTCTGATAAACGGCGGAAAAATGACTAAGTCGAAAAAAAAAAATGTTTCAACATTTTTCAATTTTACCCCCGTGGGATATATATTCTACCCACACACATTTGGAACTCTCCTGGGGTACCCTCACATATATTATTCCCTCATTTAGTGGATATTTTCACAAAAAAGTGAAATTTTCAAAAATCCAGAAAATTGGCTGAAAACGACTAAATATCAAGCACTCAATGGGCGAATCGCTCTGGAACTGAAAACGGAATGCTCACTAACATTTCCCCTATCTGAAAGTCTGATAAACGTAGGAAAAATGACTAAGTCCAAAGAAAAAAATTTTTTCAACTTTTTTCAATTTTACCCCCGTGGGATATATATTCTACCCACACACATTTGGAACTCTCCTGGGGTACCCTCACACATATTATTCCCTCATTTAGTGGATATTTTCACAAAAAAGTGACATTTTCAAAAATCCAGAAAATTGGCTGAAAACGACTAAATATCAAGGACTCATTGGTCAAATCGCTCTGGAACTGAAATCGGAATGCTCACTGACATTTCCCCTATCTGAAAGTCTGATAAACGCCGGAAAAATAACAAAGTCCAAAAAAAAAAATTTTTCAACTTTTTTCAATTTTACCCCCGTGGGATATATATTCTACCCACACACATTTGGAACTCTCCTGGGGTACCCTCACACATATTATTCCCTCATTTAGTGGATATTTTCGCAAAAAAGTGAAATTTTCAAAAATCCAGAAAATTGGCTGAAAACGACTAAATATCAAGGACTCATTGGGCGAATCGCTCTGGAACTGAAATCGGAACGCTCACTGACATTTGTCCTATCTGAAAGTCTGATAAACGGCGGAAAAATGACTAAGTCGAAAAAAAAAATGTTTCAACATTTTTCAATTTTACCCCCGTGGGATATATATTCTACCCACACACATTTGGAACTCTCCTGGGGTACCCTCACACATATTATTCCCTCATTTAGTGGATATTTTCAAAAAAAATTGAAATTTTCAAAAATCCAGAAAATTGGCTGAAAACGACTAAATATCAAGCACTCAATGGGCGAATCGCTCTGGAACTGAAATCGGAATGCTCACTAACATTTCCCCTATCTGAAAGTCTGATAAACGTAGGAAAAATGACTAAGTCCAAAAAAAAAAATTTTTTCAACTTTTTTCAATTTTACCCCCGTGGGATATATATTCTACCCACACACATTTGGAACTCTCCTGGGGTACCCTCACACATATTATTCCCTCATTTAGTGGATATTTTCACAAAAAAGTGAAAATTTCAAAAATCCAGAAAATTGGCTGAAAACGACTAAATATCAAGCACTCAATGGGCGAATCGCTCTGGAACTGAAATCGGAATGCTCACTAACATTTCCCCTATCTGAAAGTCTGATAAACGTAGGAAAAATGACTAAGTCCAAAAAAAAAAATTTTTTCAACTTTTTTCAATTTTACCCCCGTGGGATATATATTCTACCCACACACATTTGGAAATCTCCTGGGGTACCCTCACACATATTATTCCCTCATTTAGTGGATATTTTCACAAAAAAGTGAAATTTTACAAAATCCAGAAAATTGGCTGAAAACGACTAAATATCAAGGACTCATTAGGCAAATCGCTCTGGAACTGAAATCGGAACGCTCACTGACATTTCCCCTATCTGAAAGTCTGATAAACGCCGGAAAAATAAAGTCCAAAAAAAAAATTTTTTCAACTTTTTTCAATTTTACCCCCGTGGGATATATATTCTACCCACACACATTTGGAACTCTCCTGGGGTACCCTCACACATATTATTCCCTCATTTAGTGGATATTTTCACAAAAAAGTGAAATTTTCAAAAATCCAGAAAATTGGCTGAAAACGACTAAATATTAAGGACTCATTCGTCAAATCGCTCTGGAACTGAAATCGGAACGCTCACTGACATTTCCCCTATCTGAAAGTCTGATAAACGCCGGAAAAATAACAAAGTCCAAAAAAAAAAATTTTTCAACTTTTTTCAATTTTACCCCCGTGGGATATATATTCTACCCACACACATTTGGAACTCTCCTGGGGTACGCTCACACATATTATTCCCTCATTTAGTGGATATTTTCACAAAAAAGTGAAATTTTCAAAAATCCAGAAAATTGGCTGAAAACG
This sequence comes from Phyllobates terribilis, assembly GCF_046119375.1. NCBI lineage: Eukaryota > Metazoa > Chordata > Amphibia > Anura > Dendrobatidae > Phyllobates > Phyllobates terribilis. The sequence goes on along the minus strand of NW_027362768.1, from coordinate 234,724,139 downwards.
ACTAAATATCAAGCACTCAATGGGCAAATCGCTCTGGAACTGAAATCGGAATGCTCACTAACATTTCCCCTATCTGAAAGTCTGATAAACGTAGGAAAAATGACAGTCCAAAAAAAAAAATGTTTCAACATTTTTCAATTTTACCCCCGTGGGATATATATTCTACCCACACACATTTGGAACTCTCCTGGGGTACGCTCACACATATTATTCCCTCATTTAGTGGATATTTTCACAAAAAAGTGAAATTTTCAAAAATCCAGAAAATTGGCTGAAAACGACTAAATATCAAGGACTCAATGGGCGAATCGCTCTGGAGCTGAAATCGGAATGCTCACTAACATTTCCCCTATCTGAAAGTCTGATAAACGTAGGAAAAATAACAAAGTCCAAAAAAAAAAATTTTTCAACTTTTTTCAATTTTACCCCCGTGGGATATATATTATACCCACACACATTTGGAACTCTCCTGGAGTACCCTCACACATTTTATTCCCTCATTTAGTGGATATTTTCGCAAAAAAGTGAAATTTTCAAAAATCCAGAAAATTGGCTGAAAACGACTAAATATCAAGGACTCATTGGGTGAATCGCTCTGGAACAGAAATCGGGACGCTCACTGACATTTGCCCTATCGGAAAGTCTGATAAACGCCGGAAAAATGATTAAGTCCAAAAAAAAAAATTTTTCAACTTTTTTCAATTTTACCCCCGTGGGATATATATTCTACCCACACACATTTGGAACTCTCCTGGGGTACGCTCACACATATTATTCCCTCATTTAGAGGATATTTTCACAAAAAAGTGAAATTTTCAAAAATCCAGAAAATTGGCTGAAAACGACTAAATATCAAGCACTCAATGGGCAAATCGCTCTGGAACTGAAATCGGAATGCTCACTAACATTTCCCCTATCTGAAAGTCTGATAAACGTAGGAAAAATGACAGTCCAAAAAAAAAAATTTTTTCAACTTTTTTCAATTTTACCCCCGTGGGATATATATTCTACCCACACACATTTGGAACTCTCCTGGGGTACCCTCACACATATTATTCCCTCATTTAGTGGATATTTTCACAAAAAAGTGACATTTTCAAAAATCCAGAAAATTGGCTGAAAACGACTAAATATCAAGGACTCATTGGTCAAATCGCTCTGGAACTGAAATCGGAACACTCACTGACATTTCCCCTATCTGAAAGTCTGATAAACGCCGGAAAAATAACAAAGTCCAAAAAAAAAAATTTTTCAACTTTTTTCAATTTTACCCCCGTGGGATATATATTCTACCCACACACATTTGGAACTCTCCTGGAGTACCCTCACACATTTTATTCCCTCATTTAGTGGATATTTTCGCAAAAAAGTGAAATTTTCAAAAATCCAGAAAATTGGCTGAAAACGACTAAATATCAAGGACTCATTGGGTGATTCGCTCTGGAACTGAAATCGGAACGCTCACTGACATTTGCCCTATCGGAAAGTCTGATAAACGCCGGAAAAATGTTTAAGTCCAAAAAAAAAATTTTTCAACTTTTTTCAATTTTACCCCCGTGGGATATATATTCTACCCACACACATTTGGAACTCTCCTGGGGTAACCTCACACATATCATTCCTTCATTTAGTGGATATTTTCACAAAAAAGTGACATTTTCAAAAATCCAGAAAATTGGCTGAAAACGACTAAATATCAAGCACTCAATGGGCAAATCGCTCTGGAACTGAAATCGGAATGCTCACTAACATTTCCCCTATCTGAAAGTGTGATAAACGTAGGAAAAATGACAGTCCAAAAAAAAAATTTTTTTCAACTTTTTTCAATTTTACCCCCGTGGGATATACATTCTACCCACACACATTTGGAATTCTCCTGGGGTACCCTCACACATTTTATTCCCTCATTTAGTGGATATTTTCACAAAAAAGTGAAATTTTACAAAATCTAGAAAATTGGCTGAAAACGACTAAATATCAAGGACTCATTAGGCAAATCGCTCTGGAACTGAAATCGGAATGCTCACTGACATTTCCCCTATCTGAAAGTCTGATAAACGCAGGAAAAATGACTAAGTCCAAAAAAAAAAATTTTTCAACTTTTTTCAATTTTACCCCCGTGGGATATATATTCTACCCACACACATTTGGTACTCTCCTGGGGTACCCTCACACATATTATTCCCTCACTTAGTGGATATTTTCACAAAAAAGTGAAATTTTCAAAAATCCAGAAAATTGGCTGAAAGTGGCTAAATATCAAGGACTCATTGGTCGAATCGCTCTGGAATTGAAATCGGAACGCTCACTGACATTTCCCCTATCTGAAAGTCTGATAAACGCAGGAAAAATGACTAAGTCCAATAAAAAATGTTTTCAACTTTTTTCAATTTTACCCCCGTGGGATATATATTCTACCCACACACATTTGGCACTCTCCTGGGGTACCCTCACACATATTATTCCCTCATTTAGTGGATATTTTCACAAAAAATTGAAATTTTCAAAAATCCAGAAAATTGGCTGAAAACGACTAAATATCAAGGACTCATTAGGCAAATCGCTCTGGAACTGAAATCGGAACGCTCACTGACATTTCCCCTATCTGAAAGTCTGATAAACGCAGGAAAAATGACTAAGTCCAAAAAAAAAAATTTTTTCAACTTTTTTCAATTTTACCCCCGTGGGATATATATTCTACCCACACACATTTGGAACTGTCCTGGGGTACCCTCACACATATTATTCCCTCATTTAGTGGATATTTTCACAAAAAAGTGAAATTTTCAAAAATCCAGAAAATTGTCTGAAAACGACTAAATATTAAGGACTCATTGGTCAAATCGCTCTGGAACTGAAATCGGAACGCTCACTGACATTTCCCCTATCTGAAAGTCTGATAAACGCCGGAAAAATAACAAAGTCCAAAAAAAAAAATTTTTCAACTTTTTTCAATTTTACCCCCGTGGGATATATATTATACCCACACACATTTGGAACTCTCCTGGAGTACCCTCACACATTTTATTCCCTCATTTAGTGGATATTTTCGCAAAAAAGTGAAATTTTCAAAAATCCAGAAAATTGGCTGAAAACGACTAAATATCAAGGACTCATTGGGTGAATCGCTCTGGAACAGAAATCGGGACGCTCACTGACATTTGCCCTATCGGAAAGTCTGATAAACGCCGGAAAAATGATTAAGTCCAAAAAAAAAAATTTTTCAACTTTTTTCAATTTTACCCCCGTGGGATATATATTCTACCTACACACATTTGGAACTCTCCTGGGGTAACCTCACACATATCATTCCCTCATTTAGTGGATATTTTCACAAAAAAGTGAAATTTTCAAAAATCCAGAAAATTGACTGAAAGCGACTAAATATCAAGGACTCATTGGGCGAATCGCTCTGGAACTGAAATCGGAACGCTCACTGACATTTGCCCTATCTGAAAGTCTGATAAACGGCGGAAAAATGACTAAGTCGAAAAAAAAAAATGTTTCAACATTTTTCAATTTTACCCCCGTGGGATATATATTCTACCCACACACATTTGGAACTCTCCTGGGGTACGCTCACACATATTATTCCCTCATTTAGTGGATATTTTCACAAAAAAGTGAAATTTTCAAAAATCCAGAAAATTGGCTGAAAACGACTAAATATCAAGCACTCAATGGGCAAATCGCTCTGGAACTGAAATCGGAATGCTCACTAACATTTCCCCTATCTGAAAGTCTGATAAACGTAGGAAAAATGACAGTCCAAAAAAAAAAATTTTTTCAACTTTTTTCAATTTTACCCCCGTGGGATATATATTCTACCCACACACATTTGGAACTCTCCTGGGGTACCCTCACACATATTATTCCCTCATTTAGTGGATATTTTCACAAAAAAGTGACATTTTCAAAAATCCAGAAAATTGGCTGAAAACGACTAAATATCAAGGACTCATTGGTCAAATCGCTCTGGAACTGAAATCGGAACACTCACTGACATTTCCCCTATCTGAAAGTCTGATAAACGCCGGAAAAATAACAAAGTCCAAAAAAAAAAATTTTTCAACTTTTTTCAATTTTACCCCCGTGGGATATATATTCTACCCACACACATTTGGAACTCTCCTGGAGTACCCTCACACATTTTATTCCCTCATTTAGTGGATATTTTCGCAAAAAAGTGAAATTTTCAAAAATCCAGAAAATTGGCTGAAAACGACTAAATATCAAGGACTCATTGGGTGATTCGCTCTGGAACTGAAATCGGAACGCTCACTGACATTTGCCCTATCGGAAAGTCTGATAAACGCCGGAAAAATGTTTAAGTCCAAAAAAAAAATTTTTCAACTTTTTTCAATTTTACCCCCGTGGGATATATATTCTACCCACACACATTTGGAACTCTCCTGGGGTAACCTCACACATATCATTCCTTCATTTAGTGGATATTTTCACAAAAAAGTGACATTTTCAAAAATCCAGAAAATTGGCTGAAAACGACTAAATATCAAGCACTCAATGGGCAAATCGCTCTGGAACTGAAATCGGAATGCTCACTAACATTTCCCCTATCTGAAAGTGTGATAAACGTAGGAAAAATGACAGTCCAAAAAAAAAATTTTTTTCAACTTTTTTCAATTTTACCCCCGTGGGATATACATTCTACCCACACACATTTGGAATTCTCCTGGGGTACCCTCACACATTTTATTCCCTCATTTAGTGGATATTTTCACAAAAAAGTGAAATTTTACAAAATCTAGAAAATTGGCTGAAAACGACTAAATATCAAGGACTCATTAGGCAAATCGCTCTGGAACTGAAATCGGAATGCTCACTGACATTTCCCCTATCTGAAAGTCTGATAAACGCAGGAAAAATGACTAAGTCCAAAAAAAAAAATTTTTCAACTTTTTTCAATTTTACCCCCGTGGGATATATATTCTACCCACACACATTTGGTACTCTCCTGGGGTACCCTCACACATATTATTCCCTCACTTAGTGGATATTTTCACAAAAAAGTGAAATTTTCAAAAATCCAGAAAATTGGCTGAAAGTGGCTAAATATCAAGGACTCATTGGTCGAATCGCTCTGGAATTGAAATCGGAACGCTCACTGACATTTCCCCTATCTGAAAGTCTGATAAACGCAGGAAAAATGACTAAGTCCAATAAAAAATGTTTTCAACTTTTTTCAATTTTACCCCCGTGGGATATATATTCTACCCACACACATTTGGCACTCTCCTGGGGTACCCTCACACATATTATTCCCTCATTTAGTGGATATTTTCACAAAAAATTGAAATTTTCAAAAATCCAGAAAATTGGCTGAAAACGACTAAATATCAAGGACTCATTAGGCAAATCGCTCTGGAACTGAAATCGGAACGCTCACTGACATTTCCCCTATCTGAAAGTCTGATAAACGCAGGAAAAATGACTAAGTCCAAAAAAAAAAATTTTTTCAACTTTTTTCAATTTTACCCCCGTGGGATATATATTCTACCCACACACATTTGGAACTGTCCTGGGGTACCCTCACACATATTATTCCCTCATTTAGTGGATATTTTCACAAAAAAGTGAAATTTTCAAAAATCCAGAAAATTGTCTGAAAACGACTAAATATTAAGGACTCATTGGTCAAATCGCTCTGGAACTGAAATCGGAACGCTCACTGACATTTCCCCTATCTGAAAGTCTGATAAACGCCGGAAAAATAACAAAGTCCAAAAAAAAAAATTTTTCAACTTTTTTCAATTTTACCCCCGTGGGATATATATTATACCCACACACATTTGGAACTCTCCTGGAGTACCCTCACACATTTTATTCCCTCATTTAGTGGATATTTTCGCAAAAAAGTGAAATTTTCAAAAATCCAGAAAATTGGCTGAAAACGACTAAATATCAAGGACTCATTGGGTGAATCGCTCTGGAACAGAAATCGGGACGCTCACTGACATTTGCCCTATCGGAAAGTCTGATAAACGCCGGAAAAATGATTAAGTCCAAAAAAAAAAATGTTTCAACATTTTTCAATTTTACCCCCGTGGGATATATATTCTACCCACACACATTTGGAACTCTCCTGGGGTACGCTCACACATATTATTCCCTCATTTAGTGGATATTTTCACAAAAAAGTGAAATTTTCAAAAATCCAGAAAATTGGCTGAAAACGACTAAATATCAAGCACTCAATGGGCAAATCGCTCTGGAACTGAAATCGGAATGCTCACTAACATTTCCCCTATCTGAAAGTCTGATAAACGTAGGAAAAATGACAGTCCAAAAAAAAAAATTTTTTCAACTTTTTTCAATTTTACCCCCGTGGGATATATATTCTACCCACACACATTTGGAACTCTCCTGGGGTACCCTCACACATATTATTCCCTCATTTAGTGGATATTTTCACAAAAAAGTGACATTTTCAAAAATCCAGAAAATTGGCTGAAAACGACTAAATATCAAGGACTCATTGGTCAAATCGCTCTGGAACTGAAATCGGAACACTCACTGACATTTCCCCTATCTGAAAGTCTGATAAACGCCGGAAAAATAACAAAGTCCAAAAAAAAAAATTTTTCAACTTTTTTCAATTTTACCCCCGTGGGATATATATTCTACCCACACACATTTGGAACTCTCCTGGAGTACCCTCACACATTTTATTCCCTCATTTAGTGGATATTTTCGCAAAAAAGTGAAATTTTCAAAAATCCAGAATATTGGCTGAAAACGACTAAATATCAAGGACTCATTGGGTGATTCGCTCTGGAACTGAAATCGGAACGCTCACTGACATTTGCCCTATCGGAAAGTCTGATAAACGCCGGAAAAATGTTTAAGTCCAAAAAAAAAATTTTTCAACTTTTTTCAATTTTACCCCCGTGGGATATATATTCTACCCACACACATTTGGAACTCTCCTGGGGTAACCTCACACATATCATTCCTTCATTTAGTGGATATTTTCACAAAAAAGTGACATTTTCAAAAATCCAGAAAATTGGCTGAAAACGACTAAATATCAAGCACTCAATGGGCAAATCGCTCTGGAACTGAAATCGGAATGCTCACTAACATTTCCCCTATCTGAAAGTGTGATAAACGTAGGAAAAATGACAGTCCAAAAAAAAAATTTTTTTCAACTTTTTTCAATTTTACCCCCGTGGGATATACATTCTACCCACACACATTTGGAATTCTCCTGGGGTACCCTCACACATTTTATTCCCTCATTTAGTGGATATTTTCACAAAAAAGTGAAATTTTACAAAATCTAGAAAATTGGCTGAAAACGACTAAATATCAAGGACTCATTAGGCAAATCGCTCTGGAACTGAAATCGGAATGCTCACTGACATTTCCCCTATCTGAAAGTCTGATAAACGCAGGAAAAATGACTAAGTCCAAAAAAAAAAATTTTTCAACTTTTTTCAATTTTACCCCCGTGGGATATATATTCTACCCACACACATTTGGTACTCTCCTGGGGTACCCTCACACATATTATTCCCTCATTTAGTGGATATTTTCACAAAAAATTGAAATTTTCAAAAATCCAGAAAATTGGCTGAAAACGACTAAATATCAAGGACTCATTGGGCAAATTGCTCTGGAACTGAAATCGGAACGCTCACTGACATTTCCCCTATCTGAAAGTCTGATAAACGCAGGAAAAATGACTAAGTCCCAAAAAAAATTTTTTTCAACTTTTTTCAATTTTACCCCCGTGGGATATATATTCTACCCACACACATTTGGAACTCTCCTGGGGTACCCTCACACATATTATTCCCTCATTTAGTGGATATTTTCACAAAAAAGTGACATTTTCAAAAATCCAGAAAATTGGCTGAAAACGACTAAATATCAAGGACTCATTGGTCAAATCGCTCTGGAACTGAAATCGGAACGCTCACTGACATTTCCCCTATCTGAAAGTCTGATAAACGCCGGAAAAATAACAAAGTCGAAAAAAGAAAATTTTTCAACTTTTTTCAATTTTACCCCCGTGGGATATATATTCTACCCACACACATTTGGAACTCTCCTGGGGTACCCTCACACATATTATTCCCTCATTTAGTGGATATTTTCACAAAAAAGTGACATTTTCAAAAATCCAGAAAATTGGCTGAAAACGACTAAATATCAAGGACTCACTGGTCAAATCGCTCTGGAACTGAAATCGGAACGCTCACTGACATTTCCCCTATCTGAAAGTCTGATAAACGCCGGAAAAATAACAAAGTCGAAAAAAAAAAATTTTTCAACTTTTTTCAATTTTACCCCCGTGGGATATATATTCTACCCACACACATTTGGAACTCTCCTGGGGTACCCTCACACATATTATTCCCTCATTTAGTGGATATTTTCACAAAAAAGTGACATTTTCAAAAATCCAGAAAATTGGCTGAAAACGACTAAATATCAAGGACTCATTGGTCAAATCGCTCTGGAACTGAAATCGGAACGCTCACTGACATTTCCCCTATCTGAAAGTCTGATAAACGCCGGAAAAATAACAAAGTCGAAAAAAAAAAATTTTTCAACTTTTTTCAATTTTACCCCCGTGGGATATATATTCTACCCACACACATTTGGAACTCTCCTGGAGTACCCTCACACATTTTATTCCCTCATTTAGTGGATATTTTTGCAAAAAAGTGAAATTTTCAAAAATCCAGAAAATTGGCTGAAAACGACTAAATATCAAGGACTCATTGGTCAAATCGCTCTGGAACTGAAATCGGAACGCTCACTGACATTTGCCCTATCTGAAAGTCTGATAAACGGCGGAAAAACGACTAAGTCGAAAAAAAAAAATGTTTCAACATTTTTCAATTTTACCCCCGTGGGATATATATTCTACCCACACACATTTGGAACTCTCCTGGGGTACCCTCACACATTTTATTCCCTCATTTAGTGGATATTTTCGCAAAAAAGTGAAATTTTCAAAAATCCAGAAAATTGGCTGAAAACGACTAAATATCAAGGACTCATTGGGTGAATCGCTCTGGAACTGAAATCGGAATGCTCACTGACATTTGCCCTATCGGAAAGTCTGATAAACGCCAGAAAAATTATTAAGTCCAAAAAAAAAAATTTTTCAACTTTTTTCAATTTTACCCCCGTGGGATATATATTCTACCCACACACATTTGGAACTCTCCTGGGATACCCTCACACATATCATTCCCTCATTTAGTGGATATTGTCACAAAAAAGTGAAATTTTCAAAAATCCAGAAAATTGGCTGAAAACGACTAAATATCAAGGACTCATTGGGCAAATTGCTCTGGAACTGAAATCGGAACGCTCACTGACATTTCCCCTATCTGAAAGTCTGATAAACGCAGGAAAAATGACTAAGTCCCAAAAAAAATTTTTTTCAACTTTTTTCAATTTTACCCCCGTGGGATATATATTCTACCCACACACATTTGGAACTCTCCTGGGGTACCCTCACACATATTATTCCCTCATTTAGTGGATATTTTCACAAAAAAGTGACATTTTCAAAAATCCAGAAAATTGGCTGAAAACGACTAAATATCAAGGACTCATTGGTCAAATCGCTCTGGAACTGAAATCGGAACGCTCACTGACATTTCCCCTATCTGAAAGTCTGATAAACGCCGGAAAAATAACAAAGTCGAAAAAAAAAAATTTTTCAACTTTTTTCAATTTTACCCCCGTGGGATATATATTCTACCCACACACATTTGGAACTCTCCTGGGGTACCCTCACACATATTATTCCCTCATTTAGTGGATATTTTCACAAAAAAGTGACATTTTCAAAAATCCAGAAAATTGGCTGAAAACGACTAAATATCAAGGACTCACTGGTCAAATCGCTCTGGAACTGAAATCGGAACGCTCACTGACATTTCCCCTATCTGAAAGTCTGATAAACGCCGGAAAAATAACAAAGTCGAAAAAAAAAAATTTTTCAACTTTTTTCAATTTTACCCCCGTGGGATATATATTCTACCCACACACATTTGGAACTCTCCTGGGGTACCCTCACACATATTATTCCCTCATTTAGTGGATATTTTCACAAAAAAGTGACATTTTCAAAAATCCAGAAAATTGGCTGAAAACGACTAAATATCAAGGACTCATTGGTCAAATCGCTCTGGAACTGAAATCGGAACGCTCACTGACATTTCCCCTATCTGAAAGTCTGATAAACGCCGGAAAAATAACAAAGTCGAAAAAAAAAAATTTTTCAACTTTTTTCAATTTTACCCCCGTGGGATATATATTCTACCCACACACATTTGGAACTCTCCTGGAGTACCCTCACACATTTTATTCCCTCATTTAGTGGATATTTTTGCAAAAAAGTGAAATTTTCAAAAATCCAGAAAATTGGCTGAAAACGACTAAATATCAAGGACTCATTGGTCAAATCGCTCTGGAACTGAAATCGGAACGCTCACTGACATTTGCCCTCTCTGAAAGTCTGATAAACGGCGGAAAAATGACTAAGTCGAAAAAAAAAAATGTTTCAACATTTTTCAATTTTACCCCCGTGGGATATATATTCTACCCACACACATTTGGAACTCTCCTGGGGTACCCTCACACATTTTATTCCCTCATTTAGTGGATATTTTCGCAAAAAAGTGAAATTTTCAAAAATCCAGAAAATTGGCTGAAAACGACTAAATATCAAGGACTCATTGGGTGAATCGCTCTGGAACTGAAATCGGAATGCTCACTGACATTTGCCCTATCGGAAAGTCTGATAAACGCCAGAAAAATTATTAAGTCCAAAAAAAAAAATTTTTCAACTTTTTTCAATTTTACCCCCGTGGGATATATATTCTACCCACACACATTTGGAACTCTCCTGGGATACCCTCACACATATCATTCCCTCATTTAGTGGATATTGTCACAAAAAAGTGAAATTTTCAAAAATCCAGAAAATTGGCTGAAAACGACTAAATATCAAGGACTCATTGGGCAAATTGCTCTGGAACTGAAATCGGAACGCTCACTGACATTTCCCCTATCTGAAAGTCTGATAAACGCAGGAAAAATGACTAAGTCCCAAAAAAATTTTTTTCAACTTTTTTCAATTTTACCCCCGTGGGATATATATTCTACCCACACACATTTGGAACTCTCCTGGGGTACCCTCACACATATTATTCCCTCATTTAGTGGATATTTTCACAAAAAAGTGACATTTTCAAAAATCCAGAAAATTGGCTGAAAACGACTAAATATCAAGGACTCATTGGTCAAATCGCTCTGGAACTGAAATCGGAACGCTCACTGACATTTCCCCAATCTGAAAGTCTGATAAACGCCGGAAAAATAACAAAGTCGAAAAAAAAAAATTTTTCAACTTTTTTCAATTTTACCCCCGTGGGATATATATTCTACCCACACACATTTGGAACTCTCCTGGAGTACCCTCACACATTTTATTCCCTCATTTAGTGGATATTTTTGCAAAAAAGTGAAATTTTCAAAAATCCAGAAAATTGGCTGAAAACGACTAAATATCAAGGACTCATTGGGTGAATCGCTCTGGAACTGAAATCGGAATGCTCACTGACATTTGCCCTATCGGAAAGTCTGATAAACGCCGGAAAAATGATAAAGTCCAAAAAAAAAAATTTTTCAACTTTTTTCAATTTTACCCCCGTGGGATACATATTCTACCCACACACATTTGGAACTCTCCTGGGGTACCCTCACACATATCATTCCCTCATTTAGTGGATATTTTCGCAAAAAAGTGAAATTTTCAAAAATCCAGAAAATTGGCTGAAAACGACTAAATATCAAGGACTCATTGGGCAAATTGCTCTGGAACTGAAATCGGAACGCTCACTGACATTTCCCCTATCTGAAAGTCTGATAAACGTCGGAAAAATGACTAAGTCCAAAAAAAAATTTTTTTCAACTTTTTTCAATTTTACCCCCGTGGGATATATATTCTACCCACACACATTTGGAACTCTCCTGGGGTACCCTCACACATATTATTCACTCATTTAGTGGATATTTTCACAAAAAAGTGAAATTTTACAAAATCTAGAAAATTGGCTGAAAACGACTAAATATCAAGGTCTCATTAGGCAAATCGCTCTGGAACTGAAATCGGAATGCTCACTGACATTTCCCCTATCTGAAAGTCTGATAAACGCAGGAAAAATGACTAAGTCCAAAAAAAAAATTTTTTCAACTTTTTTCAATTTTACCCCCGTGGGATATATATTCTACCCACACACATTTGGTACTCTCCTGGGGTACCCTCACACATATTATTCCCTCATTTAGTGGATATTTTCACAAAAAAGTTAAATTTTCAAAAAAATCCAGAAAATTGGCTGAAAGTGGCTAAATATCAAGGACTCATTGGGCGAATCGCTCTGGAATTGAAATCGGAACGCTCACTGACATTTCCCCTATCTGAAAGTCTGATAAACATCGGAAAAATGACTAAGTCCAAAAAAAAAGTTTTTCAACTTTTTTCAATTTTACCACCGTGGGATATATATACTACCCACACACATTTGGCACTCTCCTGGGGTACTCTCACACATATTATTCCCTCATTTAGTGGATATTTTCACAGAAAAGTGAAATTTTCAAAAATCCAGAAAAATGGCTGAAAACGACTAAATATCAAGCACTCAATGGGCGAATCGCTCTGGAGCTGAAATCGGAATGCTCACTAACATTTCCCCTATCTGAAAGTCTGATAAACGTAGGAAAAATGACTAAGTCCAAAAAAAAATTTTTTTTCAACTTTTTTCAATTTTACCCCCGTGGGATATATATTCTACCCACACACATTTGGAACTCTCCTGGAGTACCCTCACACATTTTATTCCCTCATTTAGTGGATATTTTTGCAAAAAAGTGAAATTTTCAAAAATCCAGAAAATTGGCTGAAAACGACTAAATATCAAGGACTCATTGGGTGAATCGCTCTGGAACTGAAATCGGAATGCTCACTGACATTTGCCCTATCGGGAAGTCTGATAAACGCCGGAAAAATGATAAAGTCCAAAAAAAAAAATTTTTCAACTTTTTTCAATTTTACCCCCGTGGGATACATATTCTACCCACACACATTTGGAACTCTCCTGGGGTACCCTCACACATATCATTCCCTCATTTAGTGGATATTTTCACAAAAAAGTGAAATTTTCAAAAATCCAGAAAATTGGCTGAAAACGACTAAATATCAAGGACTCATTGGGTGAATCGCTCTGGAACTGAAATCGGAACGATCACTGACATTTGCCCTATCGGAAAGTCTGATAAACGCCGGAAAAATGATTAAGTCCAAAAAAAAAAATTTTTCAACTTTTTTCAATTTTACCCTCGTGGGATATATATTCTACCCACACACATTTGGAACTCTCCTGGGGTACCCTCACACATATTATTCCCTCATTTAGTGGATATTTTCACAAAAAAGTGAAATTTTCAAAAATCCAGAAAATTGGCTGAAAACGACTAAATATCAAGGACTCATTGGGCAAATTGCTCTGGAACTGAAATCGGAACGCTCACTGACATTTCCCCTATCTGAAAGTCTGATAAACGCAGGAAAAATGACTAAGTCCCAAAAAAAATTTTTTTCAACTTTTTTCAATTTTACCCCCGTGGGATATATATTCTACCCACACACATTTGGAACTCTCCTGGGGTACCCTCACACATATTATTCCCTCATTTAGTGGATATTTTCACAAAAAAGTGACATTTTCAAAAATCCAGAAAATTGGCTGAAAACGACTAAATATCAAGGACTCATTGGTCAAATCGCTCTGGAACTGAAATCGGAACGCTCACTGACATTTCCCCTATCTGAAAGTCTGATAAACGCCGGAAAAATAACAAAGTCGAAAAAAAAAAATTTTTCAACTTTTTTCAATTTTACCCCCGTGGGATATATATTCTACCCACACACATTTGGAACTCTTCTGGGGTACCCTCACACATATTATTCCCTCATTTAGTGGATATTTTCACAAAAAAGTGACATTTTCAAAAATCCAGAAAATTGGCTGAAAACGACTAAATATCAAAGACTCATTGGTCAAATCGCTCTGGAACTGAAATCGGAACGCTCACTGACATTTCCCCAATCTGAAAGTCTGATAAACGCCGGAAAAATAACAAAGTCGAAAAAAAAAAATTTTTCAACTTTTTTCAATTTTACCCCCGTGGGATATATATTCTACCCACACACATTTGGAACTCTCCTGGGGTACCCTCACACATATTATTCACTCATTTAGTGGATATTTTCACAAAAAAGTGAAATTTTACAAAATCTAGAAAATTGGCTGAAAACGACTAAATATCAAGGACTCATTAGGCAAATCGCTCTGGAACTGAAATCGGAATGCTCACTGACATTTCCCCTATCTGAAAGTCTGATAAACGCAGGAAAAATGACTAAGTCCAAAAAAAAAATTTTTTCAACTTTTTTCAATTTTACCCCCGTGGGATATATATTCTACCCACACACATTTGGTACTCTCCTGGGGTACCCTCACACATATTATTCCCTCATTTAGTGGATATTTTCACAAAAAAGTTAAATTTTCAAAAAAATCCAGAAAATTGGCTGAAAGTGGCTAAATATCAAGGACTCATTGGGCGAATCGCTCTGGAATTGAAATCGGAACGCTCACTGACATTTCCCCTATCTGAAAGTCTGATAAACATCGGAAAAATGACTAAGTCCAAAAAAAAAGTTTTTCAACTTTTTTCAATTTTACCACCGTGGGATATATATACTACCCACACACATTTGGCACTCTCCTGGGGTACTCTCACACATATTATTCCCTCATTTAGTGGATATTTTCACAGAAAAGTGAAATTTTCAAAAATCCAGAAAAATGGCTGAAAACGACTAAATATCAAGCACTCAATGGGCGAATCGCTCTGGAGCTGAAATCGGAATGCTCACTAACATTTCCCCTATCTGAAAGTCTGATAAACGTAGGAAAAATGACTAAGTCCAAAAAAAAATTTTTTTTCAACTTTTTTCAATTTTACCCCCGTGGGATATATATTCTACCCACACACATTTGGAACTCTCCTGGGGTACCCTCACACATATTATTCCCTCATTTAGTGGATATTTTCACAAAAAAGTGAAATTTTCAAAAATCCAGAAAATTGGCTGAAAACGACTAAATATCAAGCACTCAATGGGCAAATCGCTCTGGAACTGAAATCGGAATGCTCACTAACATTTCCCCTATCTGAAAGTCTGATAAACGTAGGAAAAATGACTAAGTCCAAAAAAAAATTTTTTTTCAACTTTTTTCAATTTTACCCCCGTGGGATATATATTCTACCCACACACATTTGGAACTCTCCTGGAGTACCCTCACACATTTTATTCCCTCATTTAGTGGATATTTTTGCAAAAAAGTGAAATTTTCAAAAATCCAGAAAATTGGCTGAAAACGACTAAATATCAAGGACTCATTGGGTGAATCGCTCTGGAACTGAAATCGGAATGCTCACTGACATTTGCCCTATCGGGAAGTCTGATAAACGCCGGAAAAATGATAAAGTCCAAAAAAAAAAATTTTTCAACTTTTTTCAATTTTACCCCCGTGGGATACATATTCTACCCACACACATTTGGAACTCTCCTGGGGTACCCTCACACATATCATTCCCTCATTTAGTGGATATTTTCACAAAAAAGTGAAATTTTCAAAAATCCAGAAAATTGGCTGAAAACGACTAAATATCAAGGACTCATTGGGTGAATCGCTCTGGAACTGAAATCGGAACGATCACTGACATTTGCCCTATCGGAAAGTCTGATAAACGCCGGAAAAATGATTAAGTCCAAAAAAAAAAATTTTTCAACTTTTTTCAATTTTACCCTCGTGGGATATATATTCTACCCACACACATTTGGAACTCTCCTGGGGTACCCTCACACATATTATTCCCTCATTTAGTGGATATTTTCACAAAAAAGTGAAATTTTCAAAAATCCAGAAAATTGGCTGAAAACGACTAAATATCAAGGACTCATTGGGCAAATTGCTCTGGAACTGAAATCGGAACGCTCACTGACATTTCCCCTATCTGAAAGTCTGATAAACGTCGGAAAAATGACTAAGTCCAAAAAAAAATTTTTTTCAACTTTTTTCAATTTTACCCCCGTGGGATATATATTCTACCCACACACATTTGGAACTCTCCTGGGGTACCCTCACACATATTATTCCCTCATTTAGTGGATATTTTCACAAAAAAGTGACATTTTCAAAAATCCAGAAAATTGGCTGAAAACGACTAAATATCAAGGACTCATTGGTCAAATCGCTCTGGAACTGAAATCGGAACGCTCACTGACATTTCCCCTATCTGAAAGTCTGATAAACGCCGGAAAAATAACAAAGTCGAAAAAAAAAAATTTTTCAACTTTTTTCAATTTTACCCCCGTGGGATATATATTCTACCCACACACATTTGGAACTCTTCTGGGGTACCCTCACACATATTATTCCCTCATTTAGTGGATATTTTCACAAAAAAGTGACATTTTCAAAAATCCAGAAAATTGGCTGAAAACGACTAAATATCAAAGACTCATTGGTCAAATCGCTCTGGAACTGAAATCGGAACGCTCACTGACATTTCCCCTATCTGAAAGTCTGATAAACGCCGGAAAAATAACAAAGTCGAAAAAAAAAAATTTTTCAACTTTTTTCAATTTTACCCCCGTGGGATATATATTCTACCCACACACATTTGGAACTCTCCTGGAGTACCCTCACACATTTTATTCCCTCATTTAGTGGATATTTTTGCAAAAAAGTGAAATTTTCAAAAATCCAGAAAATTGGCTGAAAACGACTAAATATCAAGGACTCATTGGGTGAATCGCTCTGGAACTGAAATCGGAATGCTCACTGACATTTGCCCTATCGGAAAGTCTGATAAACGCCGGAAAAATGATAAAGTCCAAAAAAAAAAATTTTTCAACTTTTTTCAATTTTACCCCCGTGGGATACATATTCTACCCACACACATTTGGAACTCTCCTGGGGTACCCTCACACATATCATTCCCTCATTTAGTGGATATTTTCGCAAAAAAGTGAAATTTTCAAAAATCCAGAAAATTGGCTGAAAACGACTAAATATCAAGGACTCATTGGGCAAATTGCTCTGGAACTGAAATCGGAACGCTCACTGACATTTCCCCTATCTGAAAGTCTGATAAACGTCGGAAAAATGACTAAGTCCAAAAAAAAATTTTTTTCAACTTTTTTCAATTTTACCCCCGTGGGATATATATTCTACCCACACACATTTGGAACTCTCCTGGGGTACCCTCACACATATTATTCACTCATTTAGTGGATATTTTCACAAAAAAGTGAAATTTTACAAAATCTAGAAAATTGGCTGAAAACGACTAAATATCAAGGACTCATTAGGCAAATCGCTCTGGAACTGAAATCGGAATGCTCACTGACATTTCCCCTATCTGAAAGTCTGATAAACGCAGGAAAAATGACTAAGTCCAAAAAAAAAATTTTTTCAACTTTTTTCAATTTTACCCCCGTGGGATATATATTCTACCCACACACATTTGGTACTCTCCTGGGGTACCCTCACACATATTATTCCCTCATTTAGTGGATATTTTCACAAAAAAGTTAAATTTTCAAAAATCCAGAAAATTGGCTGAAAGTGGCTAAATATCAAGGACTCATTGGGCGAATCGCTCTGGAATTGAAATCGGAACGCTCACTGACATTTCCCCTATCTGAAAGTCTGATAAACATCGGAAAAATGACTAAGTCCAAAAAAAAAGTTTTTCAACTTTTTTCAATTTTACCACCGTGGGATATATATACTACCCACACACATTTGGCACTCTCCTGGGGTACTCTCACACATATTATTCCCTCATTTAGTGGATATTTTCACAGAAAAGTGAAATTTTCAAAAATCCAGAAAAATGGCTGAAAACGACTAAATATCAAGCACTCAATGGGCGAATCGCTCTGGAGCTGAAATCGGAATGCTCACTAACATTTCCCCTATCTGAAAGTCTGATAAACGTAGGAAAAATGACTAAGTCCAAAAAAAAATTTTTTTTCAACTTTTTTCAATTTTACCCCCGTGGGATATATATTCTACCCACACACATTTGGAACTCTCCTGGGGTACCCTCACACATATTATTCCCTCATTTAGTGGATATTTTCACAAAAAAGTGAAATTTTCAAAAATCCAGAAAATTGGCTGAAAACGACTAAATATCAAGCACTCAATGGGCAAATCGCTCTGGAACTGAAATCGGAATGCTCACTAACATTTCCCCTATCTGAAAGTCTGATAAACGTAGGAAAAATGACTAAGTCCAAAAAAAAATTTTTTTTCAACTTTTTTCAATTTTACCCCCGTGGGATATATATTCTACCCACACACATTTGGAACTCTCCTGGAGTACCCTCACACATTTTATTCCCTCATTTAGTGGATATTTTTGCAAAAAAGTGAAATTTTCAAAAATCCAGAAAATTGGCTGAAAACGACTAAATATCAAGGACTCATTGGGTGAATCGCTCTGGAACTGAAATCGGAACGATCACTGACATTTGCCCTATCGGAAAGTCTGATAAACGCCGAAAAAATGATTAAGTCCAAAAAAAAAAATTTTTCAACTTTTTTCAATTTTACCCTCGTGGGATATATATTCTACCCACACACATTTGGAACTCTCCTGGGGTACCCTCACACATATTATTCCCTCATTTAGTGGATATTTTCACAAAAAAGTGAAATTTTACAAAATCTAGAAAATTGGCTGAAAACGACTAAATATCAAGGACTCATTAGGCAAATCGCTCTGGAACTGAAATCGGAATGCTCACTGACATTTCCCCTATCTGAAAGTCTGATAAACGCAGGAAAAATGACTAAGTCCAAAAAAAAAATTTTTTCAACTTTTTTCAATTTTACCCTCGTGGGATATATATTCTACCCACACACATTTGGAAATCTCCTGGGGTACCCTCACACATTTTATTCCCTCATTTAGTGGATATTTTTGCAAAAAAGTGAAATTTTCAAAAATCCAGAAAATTGGCTGAAAACGACTAAATATCAAGGACTCATTGGGCAAATTGCTCTGGAACTGAAATCGGAACGCTCACTGACATTTCCCCTATCTGAAAGTCTGATAAACGTCGGAAAAATGACTAAGTCCAAAAAAAAAATTTTTCAACTTTTTTCAATTTTACCCCCGTGGGATATATATTCTACCCACACACATTTGGAACTCTCCTGGGGTACCCTCACACATATTATTCACTCATTTAGTGGATATTTTCACAAAAAAGTGAAATTTTAAAAAATCTAGAAAATTGGCTGAAAACGACTAAATATCAAGGACTCATTAGGCAAATCGCTCTGGAACTGAAATCGGAATGCTCACTGACATTTCCCCTATCTGAAAGTCTGATAAACGCAGGAAAAATGACTAAGTCCAAAAAAAAAATTTTTTCAACTTTTTTCAATTTTACCCCCGTGGGATATATATTCTACCCACACACATTTGGTACTCTCCTGGGGTACCCTCACACATATTATTCCCTCATTTAGTGGATATTTTCACAAAAAAGTGAAATTTTCAAAAATCCAGAAAATTGGCTGAAAGTGGCTAAATATCAAGGACTCATTGGGCGAATCGCTCTGGAATTGAAATCGGAACGCTCACTGACATTTCCCCTATCTGAAAGTCTGATAAACGTCGGAAAAATGACTAAGTCCAAAAAAAAAAATTTTTCAACTTTTTTCAATTTTACCACCGTGGGATATATATACTACCCACACACATTTGGCACTCTCCTGGGGTACTCTCACACATATTATTCCCTCATTTAGTGGATATTTTCACAAAAAAGTGAAATTTTCAAAAATCCAGAAAAATGGCTGAAAACGACTAAATATCAAGCACTCAATGGGCGAATCGCTCTGGAGCTGAAATCGGAATGCTCACTAACATTTCCCCTATCTGAAAGTCTGATAAACGTAGGAAAAATGACTAAGTCCAAAAAAAAATTTTTTTTCAACTTTTTTCAATTTTACCCCCGTGGGATATATATTCTACCCACACACATTTGGAACTCTCCTGGGGTACCCTCACACATATTATTCCCTCATTTAGTGGATATTTTCACAAAAAAGTGAAATTTTCAAAAATCCAGAAAATTGGCTGAAAACGACTAAATATCAAGCACTCAATGGGCAAATCGCTCTGGAACTGAAATCGGAATGCTCACTAACATTTCCCCTATCTGAAAGTCTGATAAACGTAGGAAAAATGACTAAGTCCAAAAAAAAAATTTTTTTCAACTTTTTTCAATTTTACCCCCGTGGGATATATATTCTACCCACACACATTTGGAACTCTCCTGGAGTACCCTCACACATTTTATTCCCTCATTTAGTGGATATTTTTGCAAAAAAGTGAAATTTTCAAAAATCCAGAAAATTGGCTGAAAACGACTAAATATCAAGGACTCATTGGGTGAATCGCTTTGGAACTGAAATCGGAATGCTCACTGACATTTGCCCTATCGGAAAGTCTGATAAACGCCGGAAAAATGATAAAGTCCAAAAAAAAAAATTTTTCAACTTTTTTCAATTTTACCCCCGTGGGATACATATTCTACCCACACACATTTGGAACTCTCCTGGGGTACCCTCACACATATCATTCCCTCATTTAGTGGATATTTTCACAAAAAAGTGAAATTTTCAAAAATCCAGAAAATTGGCTGAAAACGACTAAATATCAAGGACTCATTGGGTGAATCGCTCTGGAACTGAAATCGGAACGCTCACTGACATTTGCCCCCATCGGAAAGTCTGATAAACGCCGGAAAAATGATTAAGTCCAAAAAAAAAATTTTTCAACTTTTTTCAATTTTACCCCCGTGGGATATATATTCTACCCACACACATTTGGAACTCTCCTGGGGTACCCTCACACATATTATTCCCTCATTTAGTGGATATTTTCACAAAAAAGTGAAATTTTCAAAAATCCAGAAAATTGGCTGAAAACGACTAAATATCAAGGACTCATTGGGCAAATTGCTCTGGAACTGAAATCGGAACGCTCACTGACATTTCCCCTATCTGAAAGTCTGATAAACGTCGGAAAAATGACTAAGTCCAAAAAAAAAATTTTTTCAACTTTTTTCAATTTTACCCCCGTGGGATATATATTCTACCCACACACATTTGGAACTCTCCTGGGGTACCCTCACACATATTATTCCCACATTTAGTGGATATTTTCGCAAAAAAGTGAAATTTTCAAAAATCCAGAAAATTGGCTGGAAACGACTAAATATCAAGGACTCATTGGGCAAATCGCTCTGGAACTGAAATCGGAACGCTCACTGACATTTGTCCTATCTGAAAGTCTGATAAACTGCGGAAAAATGACTAAGTCGAAAAAAAAAAATTTTTCAACTTTTTTTAATTTTACCCCCGTGGGATATATATTCTACCCAAACACATTTGGAACTCTCCTGGGGTACCCTCACACATATTATTCCCTCATTTAGTGGATATTTTCACAAAAAAGTAAAATTTTCAAAAATCCAGAAAATTGGCTGAAAACGACTAAATATCAAGGACTCATTGGGCAAATCGCTCTGGAACTGAAATCGGAATGCTCACTGACATTTCCCCTATCTGAAAGTCTGATAAACGCCGGAAAAATGACTAAGTCCAAAAAAAAAAATTTTTCAACTTTTTTCAATTTTACCCCCGTGGGATATATATTCTACCCACACACATTTGGAGCTCTCCTGGGGTACCCTCACTCATATTATTCCCTCATTTAGTGGATATTGTCACAAAAAAAGTGAAATTTTCAAAAATCCAGAAAATTGGCTGAAAACGACTAAATATCAAGGACTCATTGGGTGAATCGCTCTGGAACTGAAATCGGAACGCTCACTGACATTTCCCCTATCTGAAAGTCTGATAAACGCAGGAAAAATGACTAAGTCCAATAAAAAATTTTTTCAACTTTTTTCAATTTTACCCCCGTGGGATATATATTCTACCCACACACATTTCGCACTCTCCTGGGGTACCCTCACACATATTATTCCCTCATTTAGTGGATATTTTAAAAAAAAATTGAAATTTTCAAAAATCCAGAAAATTGGCTGAAAACGACTAAATATCAAGGACTCATTGGGCAAATCGCTCTGGAACTGAAATCGGAACGCTCACTGACATTTCCCCTATCTGAAAGTCTGATAAACGTCGGAAAAATGACTAAGTCCAAAAAAAAAAATTTTTCAACTTTTTTCAATTTTACCACCGTGGGATATATATACTACCCACACACATTTGGCACTCTCCTGGGGTACTCTCACACATATTATTCCCTCATTTAGTGGATATTTTCACAAAAAATTTAAATTTTCAAAAATCCAGAAAATTGGCTGAAAGCGACTAAATATCAAGGACTCATTGGGCAAATCGCTCTGGAACTGAAATCGGAACACTCACTGACATTTGCCCTATCTGAAAGTCTGATAAACGCCGGAAAAATAAAGTCCAAAAAAAAATTTTTTTCAACTTTTTTCAATTTTACCCCCGTGGGATATATATTCTACCCACACACATTTGGAACTCTCCTGGAGTACCCTCACACATTTTATTCCCTCATTTAGTGAGTATTTTCGCAAAAAAGTGAAATTTTCAAAAATCCAGAAAATTGGCTGAAAACGACTAAATATCAAGGACTCATTGGGTGAATCGCTCTGGAACTGAAATCGGAACGCTCACTGACATTTGCCCTATCGGAAAGTCTGATAAACGCCGGAAAAATGATTAAGTCCAAAAAAAAAAATTTTTCAACTTTTTTCAATTTTACCCCCGTGGGATATATATTCTACCCACACACATTTGGAACTCTCCTGGGGTACCCTCACACATATCATTCCCTCATTTAGTGGATATTTTCACAAAAAAGTGAAATTTTACAAAATCTAGAAAATTGGCTGAAAACGACTAAATATCAAGGACTCATTAGGCAAATCGCTCTGGAACTGAAATCGGAATGCTCACTGACATTTCCCCTATCTGAAAGTCTGATAAACGCAGGAAAAATGACTAAGTCCAAAAAAAAAATTTTTTCAACTTTTTTCAATTTTACCCCCGTGGGATATATATTCTACCCACACACATTTGGTACTCTCCTGGGGTACCCTCACACATATTATTCCCTCATTTAGTGGATATTTTCACAAAAAAGTGAAATTTTCAAAAATCCAGAAAAATGGCTGAAAACGACTAAATATCAAGCACTCAATGGGCGAATCGCTCTGGAGCTGAAATCGGAATGCTCACTAACATTTCCCCTATCTGAAAGTCTGATAAACGTAGGAAAAATGACTAAGTCCAAAAAAAAATTTTTTTTCAACTTTTTTCAATTTTACCCCCGTGGGATATATATTCTACCCACACACATTTGGAACTCTCCTGGGGTACCCTCACACATATTATTCCCTCATTTAGTGGATATTTTCACAAAAAAGTGAAATTTTCAAAAATCCAGAAAATTGGCTGAAAACGACTAAATATCAAGCACTCAATGGGCAAATCGCTCTGGAACTGAAATCGGAATGCTCACTAACATTTCCCCTATCTGAAAGTCTGATAAACGTAAGAAAAATGACTAAGTCCAAAAAAAAAAATTTTTTCAACTTTTTTCAATTTTACCCCCGTGGGATATATATTCTACCCACACACATTTGGAACTCTCCTGGAGTACCCTCACACATTTTATTCCCTCATTTAGTGGATATTTTTGCAAAAAAGTGAAATTTTCAAAAATCCAGAAAATTGGCTGAAAACGACTAAATATCAAGGACTCATTGGGTGAATCGCTCTGGAACTGAAATCGGAACGCTCACTGACATTTCCCCTATCTGAAAGTCTGATAAACGTCGGAAAAATGACTAAGTCCCAAAAAAAAATTTTTTCAACTTTTTTCAATTTTACCCCCGTGGGATATATATTCTACCCACACACATTTGGAACTCTCCTGGGGTACCCTCACACATATTATTCCCTCATTTAGTGGATATTTTCACAAAAAATTGAAATTTTCAAAAATCCAGAAAATTGGCTGAAAACGACTAAATATCAAGGACTCATTGGGCAAATTGCTCTGGAACTGAAATCGGAACGCTCACTGACATTTCCCCTATCTGAAAGTCTGATAAACGTCGGAAAAATGACAAAGTCCAAAAAAAAAAATTTTTCAACTTTTTTCAATTTTACCACCGTGGGATATATATACTACCCACACACATTTGGCACTCTCCTGGGTTACTCTCACACATATTATTCCCTCATTTAGTGGATATTTTCACAAAAAATTTAAATTTTCAAAAATCCAGAAAATTGGCTGAAAGCGACTAAATATCAAGGACTCATTGGGCAAATCGCTCTGGAACGGAAATCGGAACACTCACTGACATTTGCCCTATCTGAAAGTCTGATAAACGCCGGAAAAAAAAAGTCCAAAAAAAAAATTTTTTCAACTTTTTTCAATTTTACCTCCCGTGGGATATATATTCTACCCACACACATTTGGAACTCTCCTGGGGTACCCTCACACATATTATTCCCTCATTTAGTGGATATTTTCACAAAAAAGTGAAATTTTCAAAAATCCAGAAAATTGGCTGAAAACGACTAAATATCAAGCACTCAATGGGCGAATCGCTCTGGAGCTGAAATCAGAATGCTCACTAACATTTCCCCTATCTGAAAGTCTGATAAACGTAGGAAAAATGACTAAGTCCAAAAAAAAAATTTTTTCAACTTTTTTCAATTTTACCCCCTTGGGATATACATTCTAACCACACACATTTGGAACTCTCCTGGGGTACCCTCACACATATTATTCCCTCATTTAGTGGATATTTTCACAAAAAAGTGAAATTTTCAAAAATCCAGAAAATTGGCTGAAAACGACTAAATATCAAGGACTCATTGGGTGAATCGCTCTGGAACTGAAATCGGAACGCTCACTGACATTTGCCCTATCGGAAAGTCTGATAAACGCCGGAAAAATGATTAAGTCCAAAAAAAAAAATTTTTCAACTTTTTTCAATTTTACCCCCGTGGGATATATATTCTACCCACACACATTTGGAACTCTCCTGGGGTACCCTCACACATATCATTCCCTCATTTAGTGGATATTTTCACAAAAAAGTGAAATTTTCAAAAATCCAGAAAATTGGCTGAAAGCGACTAAATATCAAGGACTCATTGGGCGAATCGCTCTGGAACTGAAATCGGAACGCTCACTGACATTTCCCCTATCTGAAAGTCTGATAAACGCCGGAAAAATGACTAAGTCCAAAAAAAAAAATTTTTCAACTTTTTTCAATTTTACCCCCGTGGGATATATATTCTACCCACACACATTTGGAGCTCTCCTGGGGTACCCTCACTCATATTATTCCCTCATTTAGTGGATATTGTCACAAAAAAAGTGAAATTTTCAAAAATCCAGAAAATTGGCTGAAAACGACTAAATATCAAGGACTCATTGGGTGAATCGCTCTGGAACTGAAATCGGAACGCTCACTGACATTTCCCCTATCTGAAAGTCTGATAAACGCAGGAAAAATGACTAAGTCCAATAAAAAATTTTTTCAACTTTTTTCAATTTTACCCCCGTGGGATATATATTCTACCCACACACATTTGGCACTCTCCTGGGGTACCCTCACACATATTATTCCCTCATTTAGTGGATATTTTCAAAAAAAATTGAAATTTTCAAAAATCCAGAAAATTGGCTGAAAACGACTAAATATCAAGGACTCATTGGGCAAATCGCTCTGGAACTGAAATCGGAACGCTCACTGACATTTCCCCTATCTGAAAGTCTGATAAACGTCGGAAAAATGACTAAGTCCAAAAAAAAAAATTTTTCAACTTTTTTCAATTTTACCACCGTGGGATATATATACTACCCACACACATTTGGCACTCTCCTGGGGTATTCTCACACATATTATTCCCTCATTTAGTGGATATTTTCACAAAAAATTTAAATTTTCAAAAATCCAGAAAATTGGCTGAAAGCGACTAAATATCAAGGACTCATTGGGCAAATCGCTCTGGAACTGAAATCGGAACACTCACTGACATTTGCCCTATCTGAAAGTCTGATAAACGCCGGAAAAATAAAGTCCAAAAAAAAAATTTTTTCAACTTTTTTCAATTTTACCCCCGTGGGATATATATTCTACCCACACACATTTGGTACTCTCCTGGGGTACCCTCACACATATTATTCCCTCATTTAGTGGATATTTTCACAAAAAAGTGAAATTTTCAAAAATCCAGAAAATTGGCTGAAAGTGGCTAAATATCAAGGTCTCATTGGGCGAATCGCTCTGAAATTGAAATCGGAACGCTCACTGACATTTCCCCTATCTGAAAGTCTGATAAACGCAGGAAAAATGACTAAGTCCAAAAAAAAAAATTTTTCAACTTTTTTCAATTTTACCACCGTGGGATATATATACTACCCACACACATTTGGCACTCTCCTGGGGTACTCTCACACATATTATTCCCTCATTTAGTGGATATTTTCACAAAAAATTTAAATTTTCAAAAATCCAGAAAATTGGCTGAAAGCGACTAAATATCAAGGACTCATTGGGCAAATCGCTCTGGAACTGAAATCGGAACACTCACTGACATTTGCCCTATCTGAAAGTCTGATAAACGGCCGAAAAATGACTAAGTCGAAAAAAAAATGTTTCAACATTTTTCAATTTTACCCCCGTGGGATATATATTCTACCCACACACATTTGGAACTCTCCTGGGGTACCCTCACACATATTATTCCCTCATTTAGTGGATATTTTCACAAAAAAGTGAAATTTTCAAAAATCCAGAAAATTGGCTGAAAACGACTAAATATCAAGCACTCAATGGGCGAATCGCTCTGGAACTGAAATCGGAATGCTCTCTAACATTTCCCCTATCTGAAAGTCTGATAAACGTAGGAAAAATGACTAAGTCCAAAAAAAAAAATGTTTCCACATTTTTCAATTTTACCCCCGTGGGATATATATTCTACCCACACACATTTGGAACTCTCCTGGGGTACCCTCACACATATTATTCCCTCATTTAGTGGATATTTTCACAAAAATGTGAAATTTTCAAAAATCCAGAAAATTGGCTGAAAACGACTAAATATCAAGGACTCATTGGGCGAATCGCTCTGGAACTGAAATCGGAATGCTCACTGACATTTGCCCTATCGGAAAGTCTGATAAACGCCGGAAAAATGACTAAGTCCAAAAAAAAAAATTTTTCACCTTTTTTCAATTTTACCCCCGTGGGATATATATTCTACCCACACACATTTGGAACTCTCCTGGGGTACCCTCACACATATTCCCTCATTTAGTGGATATTTTCACAAAAAAGTGAAATGTTCAAAAATCCAGAAAATTGGCTGAAAACGACTAAATATCAAGCACTCATTGGGCGAACCGCTCTGGAACTGAAATCGGAATGCTCACTGACATTTGCCCTGTCTGAAAGTCTGATAAACGCAGGAAAAATGACTAAGTCCAAAAAAAAAATTTTTTCAACTTTTTTCAATTTTACCCCCTTGGGATATACATTCTAACCACACACATTTGGAACTCTCCTGGGGTACCCTCACACATATTATTCCCTCATTTAGTGGATATTTTCACAAAAAAGTGAAATTTTCAAAAATCCAGAAAATTGGCTGAAAACGACTAAATATCAAGGACTCATTGGGTGAATCGCTCTGGAACTGAAATCGGAACGCTCACTGACATTTGCCCTATCGGAAAGTCTGATAAACGCCGGAAAAATGATTAAGTCCAAAAAAAAAAATTTTTCAACTTTTTTCAATTTTACCCCCGTGGGATATATATTCTACCCACACACATTTGGAACTCTCCTGGGGTACCCTCACACATATCATTCCCTCATTTAGTGGATATTTTCACAAAAAAGTGAAATTTTCAAAAATCCAGAAAATTGGCTGAAAGCGACTAAATATCAAGGACTCATTGGGCGAATCGCTCTGGAACTGAAATCGGAACGCTCACTGACATTTCCCCTATCTGAAAGTCTGATAAACGCCGGAAAAATGACTAAGTCCAAAAAAAAAAATTTTTCAACTTTTTTCAATTTTACCCCCGTGGGATATATATTCTACCCACACACATTTGGAGCTCTCCTGGGGTACCCTCACTCATATTATTCCCTCATTTAGTGGATATTGTCACAAAAAAAGTGAAATTTTCAAAAATCCAGAAAATTGGCTGAAAACGACTAAATATCAAGGACTCATTGGGTGAATCGCTCTGGAACTGAAATCGGAACGCTCACTGACATTTCCCCTATCTGAAAGTCTGATAAACGCAGGAAAAATGACTAAGTCCAATAAAAAATTTTTTCAACTTTTTTCAATTTTACCCCCGTGGGATATATATTCTACCCAAACACATTTGGAACTCTCCTGGGGTACCCTCACACATATTATTCCCTCATTTAGTGGATATTTTCACAAAAAAGTAAAATTTTCAAAAATCCAGAAAATTGCTGGAAACGACTAAATATCAAGGACTCATTGGGCAAATCGCTCTGGAACTGAAATCGGAACGCTCACTGACATTTGTCCTATCTGAAAGTCTGATAAACTGCGGAAAAATGACTAAGTCGAAAAAAAAAAATTTTTCAACTTTTTTTAATTTTACCCCCGTGGGATATATATTCTACCCAAACACATTTGGAACTCTCCTGGGGTACCCTCACACATATTATTCCCTCATTTAGTGGATATTTTCACAAAAAAGTAAAATTTTCAAAAATCCAGAAAATTGGCTGAAAGCGACTAAATATCAAGGACTCATTGGGCAAATCGCTCTGGAACTGAAATCGGAACACTCACTGACATTTGCCCTATCTGAAAGTCTGATAAACGCCGGAAAAATAAAGTCCAAAAAAAAAATTTTTTCAACTTTTTTCAATTTTACCCCCGTGGGATATATATTCTACCCACACACATTTGGTACTCTCCTGGGGTACCCTCACACATATTATTCCCTCATTTAGTGGATATTTTCACAAAAAAGTGAAATTTTCAAAAATCCAGAAAATTGGCTGAAAGTGGCTAAATATCAAGGTCTCATTGGGCGAATCGCTCTGAAATTGAAATCGGAACGCTCACTGACATTTCCCCTATCTGAAAGTCTGATAAACGCAGGAAAAATGACTAAGTCCAAAAAAAAAAATTTTTCAACTTTTTTCAATTTTACCACCGTGGGATATATATACTACCCACACACATTTGGCACTCTCCTGGGGTACTCTCACACATATTATTCCCTCATTTAGTGGATATTTTCACAAAAAATTTAAATTTTCAAAAATCCAGAAAATTGGCTGAAAGCGACTAAATATCAAGGACTCATTGGGCAAATCGCTCTGGAACTGAAATCGGAACACTCACTGACATTTGCCCTATCTGAAAGTCTGATAAACGGCCGAAAAATGACTAAGTCGAAAAAAAAATGTTTCAACATTTTTCAATTTTACCCCCGTGGGATATATATTCTACCCACACACATTTGGAACTCTCCTGGGGTACCCTCACACATATTATTCCCTCATTTAGTGGATATTTTCACAAAAAAGTGAAATTTTCAAAAATCCAGAAAATTGGCTGAAAACGACTAAATATCAAGCACTCAATGGGCGAATCGCTCTGGAACTGAAATCGGAATGCTCTCTAACATTTCCCCTATCTGAAAGTCTGATAAACGTAGGAAAAATGACTAAGTCCAAAAAAAAAAATGTTTCCACATTTTTCAATTTTACCCCCGTGGGATATATATTCTACCCACACACATTTGGAACTCTCCTGGGGTACCCTCACACATATTATTCCCTCATTTAGTGGATATTTTCACAAAAATGTGAAATTTTCAAAAATCCAGAAAATTGGCTGAAAACGACTAAATATCAAGGACTCATTGGGCGAATCGCTCTGGAACTGAAATCGGAATGCTCACTGACATTTGCCCTATCGGAAAGTCTGATAAACGCCGGAAAAATGACTAAGTCCAAAAAAAAAAATTTTTCACCTTTTTTCAATTTTACCCCCGTGGGATATATATTCTACCCACACACATTTGGAACTCTCCTGGGGTACCCTCACACATATTCCCTCATTTAGTGGATATTTTCACAAAAAAGTGAAATGTTCAAAAATCCAGAAAATTGGCTGAAAACGACTAAATATCAAGCACTCATTGGGCGAACCGCTCTGGAACTGAAATCGGAATGCTCACTGACATTTGCCCTGTCTGAAAGTCTGATAAACGCAGGAAAAATGACTAAGTCCAAAAAAAAAAATTTTTCAACTTTTTTCAATTTTACACCCGTGGGATATACATTCTACCCACACACATTTGGAACTCTCCTGGGGTACCCTCACACATATTATTCCCTCATTTAGTGGATATTTTCACAAAAAAGTGAAATTTTCAAAAATCCAGAAAATTGGCTGAAAACGATTAAATATCAAGGACTCATTGGGCAAATCGCTCTGGAACTGAAATCGGAACGCTCACTGACATTTCCCCTATCTGAAAGTCTGATACACGTCGGAAAAATGACTAAGTCCAAAAAAAAAATTTTTTCAACTTTTTTCAATTTTACCCCCGTGGGATATATATTCTACCCACACACATTTGGCACTCTCCTGGGGTACCCTCACACATATTATTCCCTCATTTAGTGGATATTTTCACAAAAAAGTGAAATTTTCAAAAATCCAGAAAATTGGCTGAAAGCGACTAAATATCAAGGACTCATTGGGCAAATCGCTCTGGAACTGAAATCGAAACGCTCACTGACATTTGCCCTATCTGAAAGTCTGATAAACGCAGGAAAAATGACTAAGTCCAAAAAAAAAAATTTTTCAACTTTTTTCAATTTTACACCCGTGGGATATACATTCTACCCACACACATTTGGAACTCTCCTGGGGTACCCTCACACATATTATTCCCTCATTTAGTGGATATTTTCACAAAAAAGTGAAATTTTCAAAAATCCAGAAAATTGGCTGGAAACGACTAAATATCAAGGACTCATTGGGCAAATCGCTCTGGAACTGAAATCGGAACGCTCACTGACATTTCCCCTATCTGAAAGTCTGATAAACGCCGGAAAAATGACTAAGTCCAAAAAAAAAAATTTTTCAACTTTTTTCAATTTTACCCCCGTGGGATATATATTCTACCCACACACATTTGGAGCTCTCCTGGGGTACCCTCACTCATATTATTCCCTCATTTAGTGGATATTGTCACAAAAAAAGTGAAATTTTCAAAAATCCAGAAAATTGGCTGAAAACGACTAAATATCAATGACTCATTGGGTGAATCGCTCTGGAACTGAAATCGGAACGCTCACTGACATTTCCCCTATCTGAAAGTCTGATAAACGCAGGAAAAATGACTAAGTCCAATAAAAAATTTTTTCAACTTTTTTCAATTTTACCCCCGTGGGATATATATTCTACCCACACACATTTGGAACTCTCCTGGGGTACCCTCACACATATTATTCCCTCATTTAGTGGATATTTTCACAAAAAAGTGAAATTTTCAAAAATCCAGAAAATTGGCTGAAAACGACTAAATATCAAGCACTCAATGGGCGAATCGCTCTGGAACTGAAATCGGAATGCTCTCTAACATTTCCCCTATCTGAAAGTCTGATAAACATAGGAAAAATGACTAAGTCCAAAAAAAAAAAAATTTTTCAACTTTTTTCAATTTTACGCCCGTGGGATATATATTCTACCCACACACATTTGGAACTCTCCTGGGGTACCCTCACACATATTATTACCTCATTTAGTGGATATTTTCACAAAAAAGTGAAATTTTCAAAAATCCAGAATATTGGCTGAAAACGACTAAATATCAAGCACTCAATGGGCGAATCACTCTGGAACTGAAATCGAAACGTTCACTGACATTTGCCCTATCTGAAAGTCTGATAAACGCAGGAAAAATGACTAAGTCCAAAAAAAAAAATTTTTCAACTTTTTTCAATTTTACACCCGTGGGATATACATTCTACCCACACACATTTGGAACTCTCCTGGGGTACCCTCACACATATTATTCCCTCATTTAGTGGATATTTTCACAAAAAAGTGAAATTTTCAAAAATCCAGAAAATTGCTGGAAACGACTAAATATCAAGGACTCATTGGGCAAATCGCTCTGGAACTGAAATCGGAACGCTCACTGACATTTGTCCTATCTGAAAGTCTGATAAACTGCGGAAAAATGACTAAGTCGAAAAAAAAAAATTTTTCAACTTTTTTTAATTTTACCCCCGTGGGATATATATTCTACCCAAACACATTTGGAACTCTCCTGGGGTACCCTCACACATATTATTCCCTCATTTAGTGGATATTTTCACAAAAAAGTAAAATTTTCAAAAATCCAGAAAATTGGCTGAAAACGACTAAATATCAAGGACTCATTGGGCAAATCGCTCTGGAACTGAAATCGGAACGCTCACTGACATTTCCCCTATCTGAAAGTCTGATAAACGCCGGAAAAATGACTAAGTCCAAAAAAAAAAATTTTTCAACTTTTTTCAATTTTACCCCCGTGGGATATATATTCTACCCACACACATTTGGAGCTCTCCTGGGGTACCCTCACTCATATTATTCCCTCATTTAGTGGATATTGTCACAAAAAAAGTGAAATTTTCAAAAATCCAGAAAATTGGCTGAAAACGACTAAATATCAATGACTCATTGGGTGAATCGCTCTGGAACTGAAATCGGAACGCTCACTGACATTTCCCCTATCTGAAAGTCTGATAAACGCAGGAAAAATGACTAAGTCCAATAAAAAATTTTTTCAACTTTTTTCAATTTTACCCCCGTGGGATATATATTCTACCCACACACATTTGGAACTCTCCTGGGGTACCCTCACACATATTATTCCCTCATTTAGTGGATATTTTCACAAAAAAGTGAAATTTTCAAAAATCCAGAAAATTGGCTGAAAACGACTAAATATCAAGCACTCAATGGGCGAATCGCTCTGGAACTGAAATCGGAATGCTCTCTAACATTTCCCCTATCTGAAAGTCTGATAAACATAGGAAAAATGACTAAGTCCAAAAAAAAAAAAATTTTTCAACTTTTTTCAATTTTACGCCCGTGGGATATATATTCTACCCACACACATTTGGAACTCTCCTGGGGTACCCTCACACATATTATTACCTCATTTAGTGGATATTTTCACAAAAAAGTGAAATTTTCAAAAATCCAGAATATTGGCTGAAAACGACTAAATATCAAGCACTCAATGGGCGAATCACTCTGGAACTGAAATCGAAACGTTCACTGACATTTGCCCTATCTGAAAGTCTGATAAACGCAGGAAAAATGACTAAGTCCAAAAAAAAAAATTTTTCAACTTTTTTCAATTTTACACCCGTGGGATATACATTCTACCCACACACATTTGGAACTCTCCTGGGGTACCCTCACACATATTATTCCCTCATTTAGTGGATATTTTCACAAAAAAGTGAAATTTTCAAAAATCCAGAAAATTGCTGGAAACGACTAAATATCAAGGACTCATTGGGCAAATCGCTCTGGAACTGAAATCGGAACGCTCACTGACATTTGTCCTATCTGAAAGTCTGATAAACTGCGGAAAAATGACTAAGTCGAAAAAAAAAAATTTTTCAACTTTTTTTAATTTTACCCCCGTGGGATATATATTCTACCCAAACACATTTGGAACTCTCCTGGGGTACCCTCACACATATTATTCCCTCATTTAGTGGATATTTTCACAAAAAAGTAAAATTTTCAAAAATCCAGAAAATTGGCTGAAAACGACTAAATATCAAGGACTCATTGGGTGAATCGCTCTGGAACTGAAATCGGAACGCTCACTGACATTTCCCCTATCTGAAAGTCTGATAAACGCAGGAAAAATGACTAAGTCCAATAAAAAATTTTTTCAACTTTTTTCAATTTTACCCCCGTGGGATATATATTCTACCCACACACATTTGGCACTCTCCTGGGGTACCCTCACACATATTATTCCCTCATTTAGTGGATATTTTCAAAAAAAATTGAAATTTTCAAAAATCCAGAAAATTGGCTGAAAACGACTAAATATCAAGGACTCATTGGGCGAATCGCTCTGGAACTGAAATCGGAATGCTCTCTAACATTTCCCCTATCTGAAAGTCTGATAAACGTAGGAAAAATGACTAAGTCCAAAAAAAAAAATGTTTCCACATTTTTCAATTTTACCCCCGTGGGATATATATTCTACCCACACACATTTGGAACTCTCCTGGGGTACCCTCACACATATTATTCCCTCATTTAGTGGATATTTTCACAAAAATGTGAAATTTTCAAAAATCCAGAAAATTGGCTGAAAACGACTAAATATCAAGGACTCATTGGGCGAATCGCTCTGGAACTGAAATCGGAATGCTCACTGACATTTGCCCTATCGGAAAGTCTGATAAACGCCGGAAAAATGACTAAGTCCAAAAAAAAAAATTTTTCACCTTTTTTCAATTTTACCCCCGTGGGATATATATTCTACCCACACACATTTGGAACTCTCCTGGGGTACCCTCACACATATTCCCTCATTTAGTGGATATTTTCACAAAAAAGTGAAATGTTCAAAAATCCAGAAAATTGGCTGAAAACGACTAAATATCAAGCACTCATTGGGCGAACCGCTCTGGAACTGAAATCGGAATGCTCACTGACATTTGCCCTGTCTGAAAGTCTGATAAACGCAGGAAAAATGACTAAGTCCAAAAAAAAAAATTTTTCAACTTTTTTCAATTTTACACCCGTGGGATATACATTCTACCCACACACATTTGGAACTCTCCTGGGGTACCCTCACACATATTATTCCCTCATTTAGTGGATATTTTCACAAAAAAGTGAAATTTTCAAAAATCCAGAAAATTGGCTGAAAACGACTAAATATCAAGGACTCATTGGGCAAATCGCTCTGGAACTGAAATCGGAACGCTCACTGACATTTCCCCTATCTGAAAGTCTGATAAACGTCGGAAAAATGACTAAGTCCAAAAAAAAAATTTTTTCAACTTTTTTCAATTTTACCCCCGTGGGATATATATTCTACCCACACACATTTGGCACTCTCCTGGGGTACCCTCACACATATTATTCCCTCATTTAGTGGATATTTTCACAAAAAAGTGAAATTTTCAAAAATCCAGAAAATTGGCTGAAAGCGACTAAATATCAAGGACTCATTGGGCAAATCGCTCTGGAACTGAAATCGAAACGCTCACTGACATTTCCCTAATCTGAAAGTCTGATAAACGCAGGAAAAATGACTAAGTCCCAAAAAAAAATTTTTTTAACTTTTTTCAATTTTACCCCCGTTGGATATATATTCTACCCACACACATTTGGAACTCTCCTGGGGTACCCTCACACATATTATTCCCTCATTTAGTGGATATTTTCACAAAAAAGTGAAATTTTCAAAAATCCAGAAAATTGGCTGAAAACGACTAAATATCAAGGACTCATTGGGCGAATCGCTCTGGAACTGAAATCGGAACGCTCACTGACATTTGTCCTATCTGAAAGTCTGATAAACTGCGGAAAAATGACTAAGTCGAAAAAAAAAAATTTTTCAACTTTTTTTAATTTTACCCCCGTGGGATATATATTCTACCCAAACACATTTGGAACTCTCCTGGGGTACCCTCACACATATTATTCCCTCATTTAGTGGATATTTTCACAAAAAAGTAAAATTTTCAAAAATCCAGAAAATTGGCTGAAAACGACTAAATATCAAGGACTCATTGGGCAAATCGCTCTGGAACTGAAATCGGAACGCTCACTGACATTTCCCTAATCTGAAAGTCTGATAAACGCAGGAAAAATGACTAAGTCCCAAAAAAAAAATTTTTTTACTTTTTTCAATTTTACCCCCGTGGGATATATATTCTACCCACACACATTTGGAACTCTCCTGGGGTACCCTCACACATATTATTCCCTCATTTAGTGAATATTTTCACAGAAAAGTGAAATTTTCAAAAATCCAGAAAATTGGCAGAAAACGACTAAATATCAAGGACTCATTGGGTGAATCGCTCTGGAACTGAAATCGGAACGCTCACTGACATTTGCCCTATCTGAAAGTCTGATAAACGGCCGAAAAATGACTAAGTCGAAAAAAAAATGTTTCAACATTTTTCAATTTTACCCCCGTGGGATATATATTCTACCCACACACATTTGGAGCTCTCCTGGGGTACCCTCACTCATATTATTCCCTCATTTAGTGGATATTGTCACAAAAAAAGTGAAATTTTCAAAAATCCAGAAAATTGGCTGAAAACGACTAAATATCAATGACTCATTGGGTGAATCGCTCTGGAACTGAAATCGGAACGCTCACTGACATTTCCCCTATCTGAAAGTCTGATAAACGCAGGAAAAATGACTAAGTCCAATAAAAAATTTTTTCAACTTTTTTCAATTTTACCCCCGTGGGATATATATTCTACCCACACACATTTGGAACTCTCCTGGGGTACCCTCACACATATTATTCCCTCATTTAGTGGATATTTTCACAAAAAAGTGAAATTTTCAAAAATCCAGAAAATTGGCTGAAAACGACTAAATATCAAGCACTCAATGGGCGAATCGCTCTGGAACTGAAATCGGAATGCTCTCTAACATTTCCCCTATCTGAAAGTCTGATAAACGTAGGAAAAATGACTAAGTCCAAAAAAAAAAAAATTTTTCAACTTTTTTCAATTTTACGCCCGTGGGATATATATTCTACCCACACACATTTGGAACTCTCCTGGGGTACCCTCACACATATTATTCCCTCATTTAGTGGATATTTTCACAAAAAAGTGAAATTTTCAAAAATCCAGAAAATTGGCTGGAAACGACTAAATATCAAGGACTCATTGGGCAAATCGCTCTGGAACTGAAATCGAAACGCTCACTGACATTTGTCCTATCTGACAGTCTGATAAACTGCGGAAAAATGACTAAGTCGAAAAAAAAAAATTTTTCAACTTTTTTTAATTTTACCCCCGTGGGATATATATTCTACCCAAACACATTTGGAACTCTCCTGGGGTACCCTCACACATATTATTCCCTCATTTAGTGGATATTTTCACAAAAAAGTAAAATTTTCAAAAATCCAGAAAATTGGCTGAAAACGACTAAATATCAAGGAATCATTGGGTGAATCGCTCTGGAACTGAAATCGGAACGCTCACTGACATTTCCCCTATCTGAAAGTCTGATAAACGCAGGAAAAATGACTAAGTCCAATAAAAAATTTTTTCAACTTTTTTCAATTTTACCCCCGTGGGATATATATTCTACCCACACACATTTGGCACTCTCCTGGGGTACCCTCACACATATTATTCCCTCATTTAGTGGATATTTTCAAAAAAAATTGAAATTTTCAAAAATCCAGAAAATTGGCTGAAAACGACTAAATATCAAGGACTCATTGGGCAAATCGCTCTGGAACTGAAATCGGAACGCTCACTGACATTTCCCCTATCTTAAAGTCTGATAAACGTCGGAAAAATGACTAAGTTCAAAAAAAAAAATTTTTCAACTTTTTTCAATTTTACCACCGTGGGATATATATACTACCCACACACATTTGGCACTCTCCTGGGGTATTCTCACACATATTATTCCCTCATTTAGTGGATATTTTCACAAAAAAGTGAAATTTTCAAAAATCCAGAAAATTGGCTGAAAACGACTAAATATCAAGCACTCAATGGGCGAATCGCTCTGGAGCTGAAATCGGAATGCTCACTAACATTTCCCCTATCTGAAAGTCTGATAAACGTAGGAAAAATGACTAAGTCCAAAAAAAAAAAAATTTTCAACTTTTTTCAATTTTACCCCCGTGGGATATATATTCTACCCAC
Source organism: Phyllobates terribilis (assembly GCF_046119375.1). Classification (NCBI taxonomy): domain Eukaryota; kingdom Metazoa; phylum Chordata; class Amphibia; order Anura; family Dendrobatidae; genus Phyllobates; species Phyllobates terribilis. Next base: position 234,685,924 of record NW_027362768.1, on the reverse strand, counting down.
ACACATTTGGAACTCTCCTGGAGTACCCTCACACATTTTATTCCCTCATTTAGTGAATATTTTCGCAAAAAAGTGAAATTTTCAAAAATCCAGAAAATTGGCTGAAAACGACTAAATATCAAGGACTCATTGGGTGAATCGCTCTGGAACTGAAATCGGAACGCTCACTGACATTTGCCCTATCGGAAAGTCTGATAAACGCCGGAAAAATGATTAAGTCCAAAAAAAAAAAATTTTTCAACTTTTTTCAATTTTACCCCCGTGGGATATATATTCTACCCACACACATTTGGAACTCTCCTGGGGTACCCTCACACATATCATTCCCTCATTTAGTGGATATTTTCACAAAAAAGTGAAATTTTCAAAAATCCAGAAAATTGGCTGAAAGCGACTAAATATCAAGGACTCATTGGGCGAATCGCTCTGGAACTGAAATCGGAACGCTCACTGACATTTGCCCTATCTGAAAGTCTGATAAACGGCCGAAAAATGACTAAGTCGAAAAAAAAATGTTTCAACATTTTTCAATTTTACCCCCGTGGGATATATATTCTACCCACACACATTTGGAACTCTCCTGGGGTACCCTCACACATATTATTCCCTCATTTAGTGGATATTTTCACAAAAAAGTGAAATTTTCAAAAATCCAGAAAATTGGCTGAAAACGACTAAATATCAAGCACTCAATGGGCGAATCGCTCTGGAACTGAAATCGGAATGCTCTCTAACATTTCCCCTATCTGAAAGTCTGATAAACGTAGGAAAAATGACTAAGTCCAAAAAAAAAAATGTTTCAACATTTTTCAATTTTACCCCCGTGGGATATATATTCTACCCACACACATTTGGAACTCTCCTGGGGTACCCTCACACATATTATTCCCTCATTTAGTGGATATTTTCACAAAAATGTGAAATTTTCAAAAATCCAGAAAATTGGCTGAAAACGACTAAATATCAAGGACTCATTGGGCGAATCGCTCTGGAACTGAAATCGGAATGCTCACTGACATTTGCCCTATCGGAAAGTCTGATAAACGCCGGAAAAATGACTAAGTCCAAAAAAAAAAATTTTTCACCTTTTTTCAATTTTACCCCCGTGGGATATATATTCTACCCACACACATTTGGAACTCTCCTGGGGTACCCTCACACATATTCCCTCATTTAGTGGATATTTTCACAAAAAAGTGAAATGTTCAAAAATCCAGAAAATTGGCTGAAAACGACTAAATATCAAGCACTCATTGGGCGAACCGCTCTGAAACTGAAATCGGAATGCTCACTGACATTTGCCCTGTCTGAAAGTCTGATAAACGCAGGAAAAATGACTAAGTCCAAAAAAAAAAATTTTTCAACTTTTTTCAATTTTACACCCGTGGGATATACATTCTACCCACACACATTTGGAACTCTCCTGGGGTACCCTCACACATATTATTCCCTCATTTAGTGGATATTTTCACAAAAAAGTGAAATTTTCAAAAATCCAGAAAATTGGCTGAAAACGACTAAATATCAAGGACTCATTGGGCAAATCGCTCTGGAACTGAAATCGGAACGCTCACTGACATTTCCCCTATCTGAAAGTCTGATAAACGTCGGAAAAATGACTAAGTCCAAAAAAAAAATTTTTTCAACTTTTTTCAATTTTACCCCCGTGGGATATATATTCTACCCACACACATTTGGCACTCTCCTGGGGTACCCTCACACATATTATTCCCTCATTTAGTGGATATTTTCACAAAAAAGTGAAATTTTCAAAAATCCAGAAAATTGGCTGAAAGCGACTAAATATCAAGGACTCATTGGGCAAATCGCTCTGGAACTGAAATCGGAACGCTCACTGACATTTGCCTAATCTGAAAGTCTGATAAACGCAGGAAAAATGACTAAGTCCCAAAAAAAAAATTTTTTAACTTTTTTCAATTTTACCCCCGTTGGATATATATTCTACCCACACACATTTGGAACTCTCCTGGGGTACCCTCACACATATTATTCCCTCATTTAGTGGATATTTTCACAAAAAAGTGAAATTTTCAAAAATCCAGAAAATTGGCTGAAAACGACTAAATATCAAGGACTCATTGGGCGAATCGCTCTGGAACTGAAATCGGAACGCTCACTGACATTTGTCCTATCTGAAAGTCTGATAAACTGCGGAAAAATGACTAAGTCGAAAAAAAAAAAAATTTCAACTTTTTTTAATTTTACCCCCGTGGGATATATATTCTACCCACACACATTTGGAACTCTCCTGGGGTACCCTCACACATATTATTCCCTCATTTAGTGGATATTTTCACAAAAAAGTAAAATTTTCAAAAATCCAGAAAATTGGCTGAAAACGACTAAATATCAAGGACTCATTGGGCAAATCGCTCTGGAACTGAAATCGGAACGCTCACTGACATTTCCCTAATCTGAAAGTCTGATAAACGCAGGAAAAATGACTAAGTCCCAAAAAAAAAATTTTTTTACTTTTTTCAATTTTACCCCCGTGGGATATATATTCTACCCACACACATTTGGAACTCTCCTGGGGTACCCTCACACATATTATTCCCTCATTTAGTGAATATTTTCACAGAAAAGTGAAATTTTCAAAAATCCAGAAAATTGGCAGAAAACGACTAAATATCAAGGACTCATTGGGTGAATCGCTCTGGAACTGAAATCGGAACGCTCACTGACATTTGCCCTATCTGAAAGTCTGATAAACGGCCGAAAAATGACTAAGTCGAAAAAAAAATGTTTCAACATTTTTCAATTTTACCCCCGTGGGATATATATTCTACCCACACACATTTGGAACTCTCCTGGGGTACCCTCACACATATTATTCCCTCATTTAGTGGATATTTTCACAAAAAAGTGAAATTTTCAAAAATCCAGAAAATTGGCTGAAAACGACTAAATATCAAGAACTCATTGGGCGAATCGCTCTGGAACTGAAATCGGAATGCTCACTGACATTTGCCCTATCGGAAAGTCTGATAAACGCCGGAAAAATGACTAAGTCCAAAAAAAAAATTTTTCACCTTTTTTCAATTTTACCCCCGTGGGATATATATTCTACCCACACACATTTGGAACTCTCCTGGGGTACCCTCACACATATTATTCCCTCATTTAGTGGATATTTTCACAAAAAAGTAAAATTTTCAAAAATCCAGAAAATTGGCTGAAAACGACTAAATATCAAGGACTCATTGGGCAAATCGCTCTGGAACTGAAATCGGAACGCTCACTGACATTTCCCCTATCTGAAAGTCTGATAAACGTCGGAAAAATGACTAACTCCAAAAAAAAAATTTTTTCAACTTTTTTCAATTTTACCCCCGTGGGATATATATTCTACCCACACACATTTGGAGCTCTCCTGGGGTACCCTCACTCATATTATTCCCTCATTTAGTGGATATTTTCACAAAAAAAGTGAAATTTTCAAAAATCCAGAAAATTGGCTGAAAACGACTAAATATCAAGGACTCATTGGGCGAATCGCTCTGGAACTGAAATCGGAACGCTCACTGACATTTCCCCTATCTGAAAGTCTGATAAACGCCAGAAAAATAACAAAGTCCAAAAAAAAATTTTTTTCAACTTTTTTCAATTTTACCCCCGTGGGATATATATTCTACCCACACACATTTGGAACTCTCCTGGGGTACCCTCACACATATTATTACCTCATGTAGGGGATATTTCCACAAAAAAGTGAAATTTTCAAAAATCCAGAAAATTGGCTGAAAACGACTAAATATCAAGCACTCAATGGGCGAATCACTCTGGAACTGAAATCGGAACGCTCACTGACATTTGCCCTGTCTGAAAGTCTGATAAACGCAGGAAAATTGACTAAGTCCAAAAAAAAAAATTTATCAACTTTTTTCAATTTTACCCCCGTGGGATATATATTCTACCCACACACATTTGGCACTCTCCTGGGGTACCCTCACACATATTATTCCCTCATTTAGTGGATATTTTCACAAAAAAGTGAAATTTTCAAAAATCCAGAAAATTGGCTGAAAGCGACTAAATATCAAGGACACATTGGGCAAATCGCTCTGGAACTGAAATCGGAACGCTCACTGACATTTCCCTAATCTGAAAGTCTGATAAACGTCGGAAAAATGACTAAGTCCAAAAAAAAAAATTTTTTCAACTTTTTTCAATTTTACCCCCGTGGGATATATATTCTCCCCACACACATTTGGCACTCTCCTGGGGTACCCTCACACATATTATTCCCTCATTTAGTGGATATTTTCACAAAAAAGTGAAATTTTCAAAAATCCAGAAAACTGGCTGAAAGCGACTAAATATCAAGGACACATTGGGCAAATCGCTCTGGAACTGAAATCGGAACGCTCACTGACATTTCCCTAATCTGAAAGTCTGATAAACGCAGGAAAAATGACTAAGTCCCCAAAAAATTTTTTTTTAACTTTTTTAAATTTTACCCCCGTGGGATATATATTCTACCCACACACATTTGGAACTCTCCTGGGGTACCCTCACACATATTATTCCCTCATTTAGTGGATATTTTCACAAAAAAGTGAAATTTTCAAAAATCCAGAAAATTGGCTGAAAACGACTAAATATCAAGGACTCATCGGGCGAATCGCACTGGAACTGAAATCGCAACGCTCACTGACATTTCCCCTATCTGAAGGTCTGATAAACGCCGGAAAAATAACAAAGTCCAAAAAAAAAATTTTTTTCAACTTTTTTCAATTTTACCCCCGTGGGATATATATTCTACCCACACACATTTGGAACTCTCCTGGGGTACCCTCACACATATTATTCAATCATTTAGTGGATATTTTCACAAAAAAGTGAAATTTTCAAAAATCCAGAAAATTGGCTGAAAACGACTAAATATCAAGGACTCATTGGGCAAATCGCTCTGGAACTGAAATCGGAACGCTCACTGACATTTGCCCTATCTGAAAGTCTGATAAACGCCAGAAAAATAACAAAGTCCAAAAAAAAATTTTTTTCAACTTTTTTCAATTTTACCCCCGTGGGATATATATTCTACCCACACACATTTGGAACTCTCCTGGGGTACCCTCACACATATTATTACCTCATGTAGGGGATATTTCCACAAAAAAGTGAAATTTTCAAAAATCCAGAAAATTGGCTGAAAACGACTAAATATCAAGCACTCAATGGGCGAATCACTCTGGAACTGAAATCGGAACGCTCACTGACATTTGCCCTGTCTGAAAGTCTGATAAACGCAGGAAAATTGACTAAGTCCAAAAAAAAAATTTTTTCAACTTTTTTCAATTTTACCCCCGTGGGATATATATTCTACCCACACACATTTGGCACTCTCCTGGGGTACCCTCACACAAATTATTCCCTCATTTAGTGGATATTTTCACAAAAAAAGTGAAATTTTCAAAAATCCAGAAAATTGGCTGAAAACGACTAAATATCAAGGACTCATTGGTCGAATCGCTCTGGAACTGAAATCGGAACGCTCACTGACATTTCCCCTATCTGAAAGTCTGATAAACACCGGAAAAATAAAGTCCAAAAAAAAATTTTTTTCAACTTTTTTCAATTTTACCCCCGTGGGATATATATTCTACCCACACACATTTGGAACTCTCCTGGGGTACCCTCACACATATTATTCCCTCATTTAGTGGATATTTTCGCAAAAAAGTAAAATTTTCAAAAATCCAGAAAATTGGCTGAAAATAACTAAATATCAAGGACTCATTGGGTGAATCGCTCTGGAACTGAAATCGGAACGCTCACTGACATTTGCCCTATCTGAAAGTCTGATAAACGCCGGAAAAATGACTAAGTCCAAAAAAAAAATGTTCAACTCTTTTTAATTTTACCCCCGTGGGATATATATTCTACCCACACACATTTGGAACTCTCCTGGGGTACCCTCACACAAAGTATTCCCTCATTTAGTGGATATTTTCACAAAAAAAGTGAAATTTTCAAAAATCCAGAAAATTGGCTGAAAACGACTAAATATCAAGGACTCATTGGGCGAATCGCTCTGGAACTGAAATCGGAACGCTCACTGACATTTCCACTATCTGAAAGTCTGATAAACGCCAGAAAAATAACAAAGTCCAAAAAAAAAATTTTTTCAACTTTTTTCAATTTTACCCCCGTGGGATATATATTCTACCCACACACATTTGGAACTCTCCTGGGGTACCCTCACACATATTATTCCCTCATTTAGTGGATATTTTCACAAAAAAGTGAAATTTTCAAAAATCCAGAAAATTGGCTGAAAACGACTAAATATCAAGGACTCATTGGGCAAATCGCTCTGGAACTGAAATCGGAACGCTTACTGACATTTCCCCTATCTGAAAGTCTGATAAACGTCAGAAAAATGACTAAGTCCAAAAAAAAAATTTTTTCAACTTTTTTCAATTTTACCCCCGTGGGATATATATTCTACCCACACACATTTGGCACTCTCCTGGGGTACCCTCACACATATTATTCCCTCATTTAGTGAATATTTTCACAAAAAAGTGAAATTTTCAAAAATCCAGAAAATTGGCTGAAAACGACTAAATATCAAGGACTCATTGGGCGAATCGCTCTGGAACTGAAATCAGAACGCTCACTGACATTTGCCCTATCTGAAAGTCTGATAAACACCGGAAAAATAAAGTCCAAAAAAAATTTTTTTTCAACTTTTTTAAATTTTACCCCCGTGGGATATATATTCTACCCACACACATTTGGAACTCTCCTGGGGTACCCTCACACATATTATTCCCTCATTTAGTGGATATTTTCACAAAAAAGTGAAATTTTCAAAAATCCAGAAAATTGGCTGAAAACGACTAAATATCAAGGACACATTGGGCAAATCGCTCTGGAACTGAAATCGGAACGCTCACTGACATTTCCCCTATCTGAAAGTCTGATAAACGCCGGAAAAATGACTAAGTCCAAAAAAAAAAATGTTTCAACTTTTTTCAATTTTACCCCCGTGGGATATATATTCTACCCACACACATTTGGAGCTCTCCTGGGGTACCCTCACTCATATTATTCCCTCATTTAGTGGATATTTTCACAAAAAAAGTGAAATTTTCAAAAATCCAGAAAATTGGCTGAAAACGACTAAATATCAAGGACTCATTGGGCGAATCGCTCTGGAACTGAAATCGGAACGCTCACTGACATTTCCCCTATCTGAAAGTCTGATAAACACCGGAAGAATAAAGTCCAAAAAAAATTTTTTTTCAACTTTTTTCAATTTTACCCCCGTGGGATATATATTCTACCCACACACATTTGGAACTCTCCTGGGGTACCCTCACACATATTATTCCCTCATTTAGTGGATATTTTCACAAAAAAGTGAAATTTTCAAAAATCCAGAAAATTGGCTGAAAACGACTAAATATCAAGGGCTCATTGGGCAAATCGCTCTGGAACTGAAATCGGAACGCTCACTGACATTTCCCCTATCTGAAAGTCTGATAAACGTCGGAAAAATGACTAAGTCCAAAAAAAAATGTTTTCAACTTTTTTCAATTTTACCCCCGTGGGATATATATTCTACCCACACACATTTGGAACTCTCCTGGGGTACCCTCACACAAATTATTCCCTCATTTAGTGAATATTTTCACAAAAAAGTGAAATTTTCAAAAATCCAGAAAATTGGCTGAAAGCGACTAAATATCAAGGACTCATTGGGCGAATTGCTCTGGAACTGAAATCGGAATGCTCACTGACATTTGCCCTATCTGAAAGTCTGATAAACGGAGGAAAAATGACTAAGTCGAAAAAAAAAATTTTTCAACTTTTTTTAATTTTACCCCCGTGGGATATATATTCTACCCACACACATTTGGAACTCTCCTGGGGTACCCTCACACATATTATTCACTCATTTAGTGAATATTTTCACAAAAAGGGAAATTTTCAAAAATCCAGAAAATTGGCTGAAAACGACTAAATATCAAGGACTCAATGGGCGAATCGCTCTGGAATTGAAATCGCAATGCTCACTGACATTTCCCCTATCTGAAAGTCTGATAAACGCCAGAAAAATAACAAAGTCCAAAAAAAAATTTTTTTCAACTTTTTTCAATTTTACCCCCGTGGGATATATATTCTACCCACACACATTTGGAACTCTCCTGGGGTACCCTCACACATATTATTCCCTCATTTAGTGGATATTTTCACAAAAAAGTGAAATTTTCAAAAATCCAGAAAATTGGCTGAAAACGACTAAATATCAAGGACTCATTGGGCAAATCGCTCTGGAACTGAAATCGGAACGCTCACTGACATTTCCCCTATCTGAAAGTCTGATAAACGTCGGAAAAATGACTAAGTCGAAAAAAAAAAAATTTTCAACTTTTTTTAATTTTACCCCCGTGGGATATATATTCTACCCACACACATTTGGAACTCTACTGGGGTACCCTCCCACAAATTATTCCCTCATTTAGTGGATATTTTCACAGAAAAAGTGAAATTTTCAAAAATCCAGAAAATTGGCTGAAAACGACTAAATATCAAGGACTCATTGGGCGAATCGCTCTGGAACTGAAATCGGAACGCTCACTGACATTTCCCCTATCTGAAAGTCTGATAAACACCGGAAAAATAAAGTCCAAAAAAAAATTTTTTTCAACTTTTTTCAATTTTACCCCCGTGGGATATATATTCTACCCACACACATTTGGAACTCTCCTGGGGTACCCTCACACATATTATTCCCTCATTTAGTGGATATTTTCACAAAAAAGTGAAATTTTCAAAAATCCAGAAAATTGGCTGAAAACGACTAAATATCAAGGACACATTGGGCAAATCGCTCTGGAACTGAAATCGGAACGCTCACTGACATTTCCCCTATCTGAAAGTCTGATAAACGCCGGAAAAATGACTAAGTCCAAAAAAAAAAATTTTTCAACTTTTTTCAATTTTACCCCCGTGGGATATATATTCTACCCACACACATTTGGAGCTCTCCTGGGGTACCCTCACTCATATTATTCCCTCATTTAGTGGATATTTTCACAAAAAAAGTGAAATTTTCAAAAATCCAGAAAATTGGCTGAAAACGACTAAATATCAAGGACTCATTGGGCGAATCGCTCTGGAACTGAAATCGGAACGCTCACTGACATTTCCCCTATCTGAAAGTCTGATAAACACCGGAAGAATAAAGTCCATAAAAAATTTTTTTTCAACTTTTTTCAATTTTACCCCCGTGGGATATATATTCTACCCACACACATTTGGAACTCTCCTGGGGTACCCTCACACATATTATTCCCTCATTTAGTGGATATTTTCACAAAAAAGTGAAATTTTCAAAAATCCAGAAAATTGGCTGAAAACGACTAAATATCAAGGACTCATTGGGCAAATCGCTCTGGAACTGAAATCGGAACGCTCACTGACATTTCCCCTATCTGAAAGTCTGATAAACGTCGGAAAAATGACTAAGTCCAAAAAAAAAATGTTTTCAACTTTTTTCAATTTTACCCCCGTGGGATATATATTCTACCCACACACATTTGGAACTCTCCTGGGGTACCCTCACACAAATTATTCCCTCATTTAGTGAATATTTTCACAAAAAAGTGAAATTTTCAAAAATCCAGAAAATTGGCTGAAAGCTACTAAATATCAAGGACTCATTGGGCGAATTGCTCTGGAACTGAAATCAGAACGCTCACTGACATTTCCCCTATCTGAAAGTCTGATAAACGTCGGAAAAATGACTAAGTCCAAAAAAAAAAATTTTTCAACTTTTTTCAATTTTACCCCCATGGGATATATATTCTACCCACACACATTTGGAACTCTCCTGGGGTACCCTCACACATATTATTCCCTCATTTAGTGGATATTTTCACAAAAAAGTGAAATTTTCAAAAATTCAGAAAATTGGCTGAAAACGACTAAATATCAAGGACTCATTGGGCAAATCGCTCTGGAACTGAAATCAGAACGCTCACTGACATTTCCCTTCTGAAAGTCTGATAAACGTCGGAAAAATGACTAAGTCCAAAAAAAAAATTTTTTTAACTTTTTTTAATTTTACCCCCGTGGGATATATATTCTACCCACACACATTTGGAACTCTCCTGGGGTACCCTCACACATATTATTCCCTCATTTAGTGGATATTTTCACAAAAAAGTGAAATTTTCAAAAATCCAGAAAATTGGCTGAAAGCGACTAAATATCAAGGACTCATTGGGCAAATCGCTCTGGAACTGAAATCGGAACGCTCACTGACATTTCCCTAATCTGAAAGTCTGATAAACGCAGGAAAAATGACTAAGTCCCAAAAAAAAATTTTTTTAACTTTTTTTAATTTTACCCCCGTGGGATATATATTCTACCCACACACATTTGGAACTCTCCTGGGGTACCCTCACACATATTATTCCCTCATTTAGTGGATATTTTCACAAAAAAGTGAAATTTTCAAAAATCCAGAAAATTGGCTGATAACGACTAAATATCAAGGACTCATTGGGCAAATCGCTCTGGAACTGAAATCGGAACGCTCACTGACATTTCCCCTATCTGAAAGTCTGATAAACGTCGGAAAAATGACTAAGTCCAAAAAAAAAATTTTTTCAACTTTTTTCAATTTTACCCCCGTGGGATATATATTCTACCCACACACATTTGGCACTCTCCTGGGGTACCCTCACACATATTATTCCCTCATTTAGTGGATATTTTCACAAAAAAGTGAAATTTTCAAAAATCCAGAAAATTGGCTGAAAGCGACTAAATATCAAGGACTCATTGGGCAAATCGCTCTGGAACTGATATCGGAACGCTCACTGACATTTCCCTAATCTGAAAGTCTGATAAACGCAGGAAAAATGACTAAGTCCCAAAAAAAAATTTTTTTAACTTTTTTTAATTTTACCCCCGTGGGATATATATTCTACCCACACACATTTGGAACTCTCCTGGAGTACCCTCACACATATTATTCCCTCATTTAGTGGATATTTTCACAAAAAAGTGAAATTTTCAAAAATCCAGAAAATTGTCTGAAAACGACAAAATATCAAGAACTCATTTGGCGAATCGCTCTGGAACTGAAATCGGAATGCTCACTGTCATTAACCCTATCTGAAAGTCTGATAAACGCCGGAAAAATGACTAAGTCCAAAAAAAATTTTTTTTAACTTTTTTCAACTTTACCCCCGTGAGATATATATTCTACTCACACACATTTGGAACTCCCCTGGGGTACCCTCACACATATTATTCCCTCATTTAGAAGATATTTTCACAAAAAAGTGAAATTTTCAAAAATCCAGAAAATTGGCTGAAAACGACTAAATATCAAGGACTCATTTGGCGAATCGCTCTGGAACTGAAATCGGAACGCTCACTGACATTTGCCCTATCTGAAAGTCTGATAAACGCCGGATAAATGACTAAGCCCCCCCAAAAAATTTTTTTCAACTTTTTTGAATTTTACCCCCGTGGGATATATATTCTACCCACACACATTTGGAACTCTCCTGGAGTACCCTCACACATATTATTCCCTCATTTAGTGGATATTTTCACAAAAAAGTGAAATTTTCAAAAATCCAGAAAATTGTCTGAAAACGACTAAATATCAAGAACTCATTTGGCGAATCGCTCTGGAACTGAAATCGGAACGCTCACTGTCATTTACCCTATCTGAAAGTCTGATAAACGCCGGAAAAATGACTAAGTCCAAAAAAAATTTTTTTTAACTTTTTTCAACTTTACCCCCGTGAGATATATATTCTACTCACACACATTTGGAACTCTCCTGGGGTACCCTCACACATATTATTCCCTCATTTAGTGGATATTTTCACAAAAAAGTGAAATTTTCAAAAATTCAGAAAATTGGCTGAAAACGACTAAATATCAAGGACTCATTGGGCAAATCGCTCTGGAACTGAAATCGGAACGCTCACTGACATTTCTCTTATCTGAAAGTCTGATAAACGTCGGAAAAATGACTAAGTCCAAAAAAAAAATGTTTTCAACTTTTTTCAATTTTACCCCCGTGGGATATATATTCTACCCACACACATTTGGCACTCTCCTGGGGTACCCTCACACATATTATTCCCTCATTTAGTGGATATTTTCACAAAAAAGTGAAATTTTCAAAAATCCAGAAAATTGGCTGAAAGCGACTAAATATCAAGGACTCATTGGGCAAATCACTCTGGAACTGAAATCGGAACGCTCACTGACATTTCCCTAATCTGAAAGTCTGATAAACGCAGGAAAAATAAAGTCCAAAAAAAAATTTTTATCAACTTTTTTCAATTTTACCCCCGTGGGATATATATTCTACCCACACACATTTGGAACTCTCCTGGGGTACCCTCACACATATTATTCCCTCATTTAGTGGATATTTTCACAAAAAAAGTGAAATTTTCAAAAATCCAGAAAATTGGCTGAAAACGACTAAATATCAAGGACTCATTGGGCAAATCGCTCTGGAACTGAAATCGGAACGCTCACTGACATTTCCCCTATCTGAAAGTCTGATAAACGCCGGAAAAATAACAAAGTCCAAAAAAAAAATTTTTTCAACTTTTTTCAATTTTACCCCCGTGGGATATATATTCTACCCACACACATTTGGAACTCTCCTGGGGTACCCTCACACATATTATTACCTCATTTAGTGGATATTTCCACAAAAAAGTGAAATTTTCAAAAATCCAGAAAATTGGCTGAAAACGACTAAATATCAAGCACTCAATGGGCGAATCACTCTGGAACTGAAATCGGAACGCTCACTGACATTTGCCCTCTCTGAAAGTCTGATAAACGCAGGAAAAATGACTAAGTCCAAAAAAAAAAATTTTTCAACTTTTTTCAATTTTACCTCCGTGGGATATATATTCTACCCACACACATTTGGAACTCTCCTGGGGTACCCTCACACATATTATTCCCTCATTTAGTGGATATTTTCACAAAAAAGTGAAATTTTCAAAAATCCAGAAAATTGGCTGAAAACGACTAAATATCAAGGACTCATTGGGCAAATCGCTCTGGAACTGAAATCGGAACGCTCACTGACATTTGCCCTATCGGAAAGTCTGATAAACGGAGGATAAATGACTAAGTCGAAAAAAAAATTTTTCAACTTTTTTTAATTTTACCCCCGTGGGATATATATTCTACCCACACACATTTGGAACTCTCCTGGGGTACCCTCACACATATTATTCCCTCATTTAGTGAATATTTTCACAAAAAAGTGAAATTTTCAAAAATCCAGAAAATTGGCTGAAAACGACTAAATATCAAGGACTCATTGGGCGAATCGCTCTGGAATTGAAATCGCAACGCTCACTGACATTTCCCCTATCTGAAAGTCTGATAAACGCCGGAAAAATAACAAAGTCCAAAAAAAAAATTTTTTCAACTTTTTTCAATTTTACCCCCGTGGGATATATATTCTACCCACACACATTTGGAACTCTCCTGGGGTACCCTCACACATATTATTCCCTCATTTAGTGGATATCTTCACAAAAAAGTGAAATTTTCAAAAATCCAGAGAATTGGCTGAAAACGACTAAATATCAAGGACTCATTGGGCGAATCGCTCTGGAACTGAAATCGGAACGCTCACTGACATTTGCCCTGTCTGAAAGTCTGATAAACGCAGGAAAAATGACTAAGTCAAAAAAAAAAATTTTTTCAACTTATTTTAATTTTACCCCCGTGGGATATATATTCTACCCACACACATTTGGAACTCTCCTGGGGTACTCACACATTTTATTCCCTCATTTAGTGGATATTTTCACAAAAAAGTGAAATTTTCAAAAATTCAGAAAATTGTCTGAAAACGACTAAATATCAAGAACTCATTTGGCGAATCGCTCTGGAACTGAAATCGGAACGCTCACTGTCATTTACCCTATCTGAAAGTTTGATAAACGCCGGAAAAATGACTAAGTCCAAAAAAATTTTTTTTTAACTTTTTTCAACTTTACCCCCGTGGGATATATATTCTACCCACACACATTTGGCACTCTCCTGGGGTACCCTCACACATATTATTCCCTCATTTAGTGGATATTTTCACAAAAAAGTGAAATTTTCAAAAATCCAGAAAATTGGCTGAAAACGACTAAATATCAAGGACTCATTGGGCAAATCGCTCTGGAACTGAAATCGGAACGCTCACTGACATTTCCCTAATCTGAAAGTCTGATAAACGCAGGAAAAATGACTAAGTCCCAAAAAAAAATTTTTTTAACTTTTTTTTTTTAACCCACACACATTTCGAACTCTCCTGGGGTACCCTCACACATATTATTCCCTCATTTAGTGGATATTTTCACAAAAAAGTGAAATTTTCAAAAATCCAGAAAATTGGCTGAAAACGACTAAATATCAAGGACTCATCGGGCGAATCGCTCTGGAACTGAAATTGCAACGCTCACTGACATTTCCCCTATCTGAAGGTCTGATAAACGCCGGAAAAATAACAAAGTCCAAAAAAAAAATTTTTTCAACTTTTTTCAATTTTACCCCCGTGGGATATATATTCTACCCACACACATTTGGAACTCTCCTGGGGTACCCTCACACATTTTATTCCCTCATTTAGTGGATATTTTCACAAAAAAGAGAAATTTTCAAAAATCCTGAAAATTGGCTGAAAACTACTAAATATCAAGGACTTATTGGGCAAATCGCTCTGGAACTGAAATCGAAATGCTCACTGACATTTGCCCTATCGGAAAGTCTGATAAACGCCGGAAAAATGACTAAGTCCAAAAAAAAAATTTTTTCAACTTTTTTCAATTTTACCCCCGTGGGATATATATTCTACCCACACACATTTAGAACTCTCCTTGGGTACCCTCACACATATTATTCCCTCATTTAGTGGATATTTTCACAAAAAAGTGAAATTTTCAAAAATCCAGAAAATTGGCTGAAAACGACTAAATATCAAGCACTCAATGGGCGAATCACTCTGGAACTGAAATCGGAACGCTCACTGACATTTGCCCTATCTGAAAGTCTGATAAACGCCGGAAAAATGACTAAGTCCAAAAAAAAAAATTTTTCAACTTTTTTCAATTTTACCCCTGTGGGATATATATTCTACCCACACACATTTGGCACTCTCCTGGGGTACCCTCACACATATTATTCCCTCATTTAGTGGATATTTTCACAAAAAAGTGAAATTTTCAAAAATCCAGAAAATTGGCTGAAAACGACTAAATATCAAGGAATCATCAGGCGAATCGCTCTGGAACTGAAATCGCAACGCTCACTGACATTTCCCCTATCTGAAGGTCTGATAAACGCCGGAAAAATAACAAAGTCCAAAAAAAAAATTTTTTCAACTTTTTTCAATTTTACCCCCGTGGGATATATATTCTACCCACACACATTTGGAACTCTCCTGGGGTACCCTCACACATATTATTCAATCATTTAGTGGATATTTTCACAAAAAAGTGAAATTTTCAAAAATCCAGAAAATTGGCTGAAAATGACTAAATATCAAGCACTCAATGGGCGAATCACTCTGGAACTGAAATCGGAACGCTCACTGACATTTGCCCTATCTGAAAGTCTGATAAACGCCTAAAAAATGACTAAGTCCAAAAAAAAAAATGTTTCAACTTTTTTCAATTTTACCCCCGTGGGATATATATTCTACCCACACACATTTAGAACTCTCCTGGGGTACCCTCACACATATTATTCCCTCATTTAGAGGATATTTTCACAAAAAAGTGAAATTTTCAAAAATCCAGAAAATTGGCTGAAAACGACTAAATATCAAGGACTCATTGGGCGAATCGCTCTGGAACTGAAATCGGAACGCTCACTGACATTTGCCCTATCTGAAAGTCTGATAAACGCCGGATAAATGTCTAAGCCCCCCCAAAAAAATTTTTTCAACTTTTTTAAATTTTACCCCCGTGGGATATATATTCTACCCACACACATTTGGAACTCTCCTGGAGTACCCTCACACATATTATTCCCTCATTTAGTGGATATTTTCACAAAAAAGTGAAATTTTCAAAAATCCAGAAAATTGTCTGAAAACGGCTAAATATCAAGAACTCATTTGGCGAATCGCTCTGGAACTGAAATCGGAACGCTCACTGTCATTTACCCTATCTGAAAGTCTGATAAACGCCGAAAAAATGACTAAGTCCAAAAAAAAAATTTTTTCAACTTTTTTCAATTTTACCCCCGTGGGATATATATTCTACCCACACACATTTGGCACTCTCCTGGGGTACCCTCACACATATTATTCCCTCATTTAGTGGATATTTTCACAAAAAAGTGAAATTTTCAAAAATCCAGAAAATTGGCTGAAAGCGACTAAATATCAAGGACTCATTTGGCGAATCACTCTGGAACTGAAATCGGAACGCTCACTGACATTTCCCCTATCTGAAGGTCTGATAAACGCCGGAAAAATAACAAAGTCCAAAAAAAAAATTTTTTCAACTTTTTTCAATTTTACCCCCGTGGGATATATATTCTACCCACACACATTTGGAACTCTCCTGGGGTACCCTCACACATATTATTCCCTCATTTAGTGGATATTTTCACAAAAAAGTGAAATTTTCAAAAATCCAGAAAATTGGCTGAAAACGACTAAATATCAAGGACTCATTGGGCAAATCGCTCTGGAACTGAAATCGGAACCCTCACTGACATTTGCCCTATCTGAAAGTCTGATAAACGCCGGAAAAATGACTAAGTCGAATAAAAAAATTTTTTCAACTTTTTTTAATTTTACCTCCGTGGGATATATATTCTACCCACACACATTGGGAACTCTCCTGGGGTACCCTCAAACATTTTATTCCCTCATTTAGTGGATATTTTCACAAAAAAGAGAAATTTTCAAAAATCCAGAAAATTGGCTGAAAACTACTAAATATCAAGGACTCATTTGGCAAATCACTCTGGAACTGAAATCGGAACGCTCACTGACATTTCCCTAATCTGAAAGTCTGATAAACGCAGGAAAAATGACTAAGTCCCAAAAAAAAATTTTTTTAACTTTTTTCAATTTTACCCCCGTGGGATATATATTCTACCCACACACATTTGGAACTCTCCTGGGGTACCCTCACACATATTATTCAATCATTTAGTGGATATTTTCACAAAAAAGTGAAATTTTCAAAAATCCAGAAAATTGGCTGAAAACGACTAAATATCAAGCACTCAATGGGCGAATCACTCTGGAACTGAAATCGGAACGCTCACTGACATTTGCCCTGTCTGAAAGTCTGATAAACGCAGGAAAAATGACTAAGTCAAAAAAAAAAAAATTTTCAACTTTTTTCAATTTTACCCCCGTGGGATATATATTCTACCCACACACATTTGGAACTCTCCTGGGGTACCCTCACACATATTATTCCCTCATTTAGTGGATATTTTCACAAAAAAGTGAAATTTTCAAAAATCCAGAAAATTGGCTGAAAATGACTAAATATCAAGCACTCAATGGGCGAATCACTCTGGAACTGAAATCGGAACGCTCACTGACATTTGCCCTATCTGAAAGTCTGATAAACGCCTAAAAAATGACTAAGTCGAATAAAAAATTTTTTTCAACTTTTTTTAATTTTGCCCCCGTGGGATATATATTCTACCCACACACATTTGGAACTCTCCTGGGGTACCCTCACACATTTTATTCCCTCATTTAGTGGATATTTTCACAAAAAAGTGAAATTTTCAAAAATCCAGAAAATTGTCTGAAAACGACTAAATATCAAGAACTCATTTGGCGAATCGCTCTGGAACTGAAATCGGAACGCTCACTGTCATTTACCCTATCTGAAAGTCTGATAAACGCCGAAAAAATGACTAAGTCCCAAAAAAAAATTTATTTAACTTTTTTTAATTTTACCCCCGTGGGATATATATTCTACCCACACACATTTGGAACTCTCCTGGGGTACCCTCACACATATTATTCCCTCATTTAGTGGATATTTTCACAAAAAAGTGAAATTTTCAAAAATCCAGAAAATTGGCTGAAAACGACTAAATATCAAGGACTCATTGGGCAAATCGCTCTGGAACTGAAATCGGAACGCTCACTGACATTTCCCCTATCTGAAAGTCTGATAAACGTCGGAAAAATGACTAAGTCCAAAAAAAAAATTTTTTCAACTTTTTTCAATTTTACCCCCGTGGGATATATATTCTACCCACACACATTTGGCACTCTCCTGGGGTACCCTCACACATATTATTCCCTCATTTAGTGGATATTTTCACAAAAAAGTGAAATTTTCAAAAATCCAGAAAATTGTCTGAAAACGACAATATATCAAGAACTCATTTGGCGAATCGCTCTGGAACTGAAATCGGAACGCTCACTGTCATTAACCCTATCTGAAAGTCTGATAAACGCCGGAAAAATGACTAAGTCCAAAAAAAATTTTTTTTAACTTTTTTCAACTTTACCCCCGTGGGATATATATTCTACTCACACACATTTGGCACTCTCCTGGGGTACCCTCACACATATTATTCCCTCATTTAGTGGATATTTTCACAAAAAAGTGAAATTTTCAAAAATCCAGAAAATTGGCTGAAAACGACTAAATATCAAGGACTCATTGGGCAAATCGCTCTGGAACTGAAATCGGAACGCTCACTGACATTTCCCTAATCTGAACGTCTGATAAACGCAGGAAAAATGACTAAGTCCCAAAAAAAATTTTTTTTAACTTTTTTTTTTTAACCCACACACATTTCGAACTCTCCTGGGGTACCCTCACACATATTATTCCCTCATTTAGTGGATATTTTCACAAAAAAGTGAAATTTTCAAAAATCCAGAAAATTGGCTGAAAACGACTAAATATCAAGGACTCATCGGGCGAATCGCTCTGGAACTGAAATTGCAACGCTCACTGACATTTCCCCTATCTGAAGGTCTGATAAACGCCGGAAAAATAACAAAGTCCAAAAAAAAAATTTTTTCAACTTTTTTCAATTTTACCCCCGTGGGATATATATTCTACCCACACACATTTGGAACTCTCCTGGGGTACCTTCACACATTTTATTCCCTCATTTAGTGGATATTTTCACAAAAAAGTGAAATTTTCAAAAATCCAGAAAATTGTCTGAAAACGACTAAATATCAAGAACTCATTTGGCGAATCGCTCTGGAACTGAAATCGGAACGCTCACTGTCATTTACCCTATCTGAAAGTCTGATAAACGCCGAAAAAATGACTAAGTCCCAAAAAAAAATTTATTTAACTTTTTTTAATTTTACCCCCGTGGGATATATATTCTACCCACACACATTTGGAACTCTCCTGGGGTACCCTCACACATATTATTCCCTCATTTAGTGGATATTTTCACAAAAAAGTGAAATTTTCAAAAATCCAGAAAATTGGCTGAAAACGACTAAATATCAAGGACTCATTGGGCAAATCGCTCTGGAACTGAAATCGGAACGCTCACTGACATTTCCCCTATCTGAAAGTCTGATAAACGTCGGAAAAATGACTAAGTCCAAAAAAAAAAATTTTTCAACTTTTTTCAATTTTACCCCCGTGGGATATATATTCTACCCACACACATTTGGCACTCTCCTGGGGTACCCTCACACATATTATTCCCTCATTTAGTGGATATTTTCACAAAAAAGTGAAATTTTCAAAAATCCAGAAAATTGTCTGAAAACGACAAAATATCAAGAACTCATTTGGCGAATCGCTCTGGAACTGAAATCGGAACGCTCACTGTCATTAACCCTATCTGAAAGTCTGATAAACGCCGGAAAAATGACTAAGTCCAAAAAAAATTTTTTTTAACTTTTTTCAACTTTACCCCCGTGGGATATATATTCTACTCACACACATTTGGCACTCTCCTGGGGTACCCTCACACATATTATTCCCTCATTTAGTGGATATTTTCACAAAAAAGTGAAATTTTCAAAAATCCAGAAAATTGGCTGAAAACGACTAAATATCAAGGACTCATTGGGCAAATCGCTCTGGAACTGAAATCGGAACGCTCACTGACATTTCCCTAATCTGAAAGTCTGATAAACGCAGGAAAAATGACTAAGTCCCAAAAAAAATTTTTTTTAACTTTTTTTTTTTAACCCACACACATTTCGAACTCTCCTGGGGTACCCTCACACATATTATTCCCTCATTTAGTGGATATTTTCACAAAAAAGTGAAATTTTCAAAAATCCAGAAAATTGGCTGAAAACGACTAAATATCAAGGACTCATCGGGCGAATCGCTCTGGAACTGAAATTGCAACGCTCACTGACATTTCCCCTATCTGAAGGTCTGATAAACGCCGGAAAAATAACAAAGTCCAAAAAAAAAATTTTTTCAACTTTTTTCAATTTTACCCCCGTGGGATATATATTCTACCCACACACATTTGGAACTCTCCTGGGGTACCCTCACACATTTTATTCCCTCATTTAGTGGATATTTTCACAAAAAAGAGAAATTTTCAAAAATCCTGAAAATTGGCTGAAAACTACTAAATATCAAGGACTTATTGGGCAAATCGCTCTGGAACTGAAATCGAAATGCTCACTGACATTTGCCCTATCGGAAAGTCTGATAAACGCCGGAAAAATGACTAAGTCCAAAAAAAAATTTTTTTCAACTTTTTTCAATTTTACCCCTGTGGGATATATATTCTACCCACACACATTTGGCACTCTCCTGGGGTACCCTCACACATATTATTCCCTCATTTAGTGGATATTTTCACAAAAAAGTGAAATTTTCAAAAATCCAGAAAATTGGCTGAAAACGACTAAATATCAAGCACTCAATGGGCGAATCACTCTGGAACTGAAATCGGAACGCTCACTGACATTTGCCCTGTCTGAAAGTCTGATAAACGCAGGAAAAATGACTAAGTCAAAAAAAAAAAAATTTTCAACTTTTTTCAATTTTACCCCCGTGGGATATATATTCTACCCACACACATTTGGAACTCTCCTGGGGTACCCTCACACATATTATTCCCTCATTTAGTGGATATTTTCACAAAAAAGTGAAATTTTCAAAAATCCAGAAAATTGGCTGAAAATGACTAAATATCAAGCACTCAATGGGCGAATCACTCTGGAACTGAAATCGGAACGCTCACTGACATTTGCCCTATCTGAAAGTCTGATAAACGCCTAAAAAATGACTAAGTCGAATAAAAAATTTTTTTCAACTTTTTTTAATTTTGCCCCCGTGGGATATATATTCTACCCACACACATTTGGAACTCTCCTGGGGTACCCTCACACATTTTATTCCCTCATTTAGTGGATATTTTCACAAAAAAGTGAAATTTTCAAAAATCCAGAAAATTGTCTGAAAACGACTAAATATCAAGAACTCATTTGGCGAATCGCTCTGGAACTGAAATCGGAACGCTCACTGTCATTTACCCTATCTGAAAGTCTGATAAACGCCGAAAAAATGACTAAGTCCCAAAAAAAAATTTATTTAACTTTTTTTAATTTTACCCCCGTGGGATATATATTCTACCCACACACATTTGGAACTCTCCTGGGGTACCCTCACACATATTATTCCCTCATTTAGTGGATATTTTCACAAAAAAGTGAAATTTTCAAAAATCCAGAAAATTGGCTGAAAACGACTAAATATCAAGGACTCATTGGGCAAATCGCTCTGGAACTGAAATCGGAACGCTCACTGACATTTCCCCTATCTGAAAGTCTGATAAACGTCGGAAAAATGACTAAGTCCAAAAAAAAAATTTTTTCAACTTTTTTCAATTTTACCCCCGTGGGATATATATTCTACCCACACACATTTGGCACTCTCCTGGGGTACCCTCACACATATTATTCCCTCATTTAGTGGATATTTTCACAAAAAAGTGAAATTTTCAAAAATCCAGAAAATTGTCTGAAAACGACAATATATCAAGAACTCATTTGGCGAATCGCTCTGGAACTGAAATCGGAACGCTCACTGTCATTAACCCTATCTGAAAGTCTGATAAACGCCGGAAAAATGACTAAGTCCAAAAAAAATTTTTTTTAACTTTTTTCAACTTTACCCCCGTGGGATATATATTCTACTCACACACATTTGGCACTCTCCTGGGGTACCCTCACACATATTATTCCCTCATTTAGTGGATATTTTCACAAAAAAGTGAAATTTTCAAAAATCCAGAAAATTGGCTGAAAACGACTAAATATCAAGGACTCATTGGGCAAATCGCTCTGGAACTGAAATCGGAACGCTCACTGACATTTCCCTAATCTGAACGTCTGATAAACGCAGGAAAAATGACTAAGTCCCAAAAAAAATTTTTTTTAACTTTTTTTTTTTAACCCACACACATTTCGAACTCTCCTGGGGTACCCTCACACATATTATTCCCTCATTTAGTGGATATTTTCACAAAAAAGTGAAATTTTCAAAAATCCAGAAAATTGGCTGAAAACGACTAAATATCAAGGACTCATCGGGCGAATCGCTCTGGAACTGAAATTGCAACGCTCACTGACATTTCCCCTATCTGAAGGTCTGATAAACGCCGGAAAAATAACAAAGTCCAAAAAAAAAATTTTTTCAACTTTTTTCAATTTTACCCCCGTGGGATATATATTCTACCCACACACATTTGGAACTCTCCTGGGGTACCTTCACACATTTTATTCCCTCATTTAGTGGATATTTTCACAAAAAAGTGAAATTTTCAAAAATCCAGAAAATTGTCTGAAAACGACTAAATATCAAGAACTCATTTGGCGAATCGCTCTGGAACTGAAATCGGAACGCTCACTGTCATTTACCCTATCTGAAAGTCTGATAAACGCCGAAAAAATGACTAAGTCCCAAAAAAAAATTTATTTAACTTTTTTTAATTTTACCCCCGTGGGATATATATTCTACCCACACACATTTGGAACTCTCCTGGGGTACCCTCACACATATTATTCCCTCATTTAGTGGATATTTTCACAAAAAAGTGAAATTTTCAAAAATCCAGAAAATTGGCTGAAAACGACTAAATATCAAGGACTCATTGGGCAAATCGCTCTGGAACTGAAATCGGAACGCTCACTGACATTTCCCCTATCTGAAAGTCTGATAAACGTCGGAAAAATGACTAAGTCCAAAAAAAAAAATTTTTCAACTTTTTTCAATTTTACCCCCGTGGGATATATATTCTACCCACACACATTTGGCACTCTCCTGGGGTACCCTCACACATATTATTCCCTCATTTAGTGGATATTTTCACAAAAAAGTGAAATTTTCAAAAATCCAGAAAATTGTCTGAAAACGACAAAATATCAAGAACTCATTTGGCGAATCGCTCTGGAACTGAAATCGGAACGCTCACTGTCATTAACCCTATCTGAAAGTCTGATAAACGCCGGAAAAATGACTAAGTCCAAAAAAAATTTTTTTTAACTTTTTTCAACTTTACCCCCGTGGGATATATATTCTACTCACACACATTTGGCACTCTCCTGGGGTACCCTCACACATATTATTCCCTCATTTAGTGGATATTTTCACAAAAAAGTGAAATTTTCAAAAATCCAGAAAATTGGCTGAAAACGACTAAATATCAAGGACTCATTGGGCAAATCGCTCTGGAACTGAAATCGGAACGCTCACTGACATTTCCCTAATCTGAAAGTCTGATAAACGCAGGAAAAATGACTAAGTCCCAAAAAAAATTTTTTTTAACTTTTTTTTTTTAACCCACACACATTTCGAACTCTCCTGGGGTACCCTCACACATATTATTCCCTCATTTAGTGGATATTTTCACAAAAAAGTGAAATTTTCAAAAATCCAGAAAATTGGCTGAAAACGACTAAATATCAAGGACTCATCGGGCGAATCGCTCTGGAACTGAAATTGCAACGCTCACTGACATTTCCCCTATCTGAAGGTCTGATAAACGCCGGAAAAATAACAAAGTCCAAAAAAAAAATTTTTTCAACTTTTTTCAATTTTACCCCCGTGGGATATATATTCTACCCACACACATTTGGAACTCTCCTGGGGTACCCTCACACATTTTATTCCCTCATTTAGTGGATATTTTCACAAAAAAGAGAAATTTTCAAAAATCCTGAAAATTGGCTGAAAACTACTAAATATCAAGGACTTATTGGGCAAATCGCTCTGGAACTGAAATCGAAATGCTCACTGACATTTGCCCTATCGGAAAGTCTGATAAACGCCGGAAAAATGACTAAGTCCAAAAAAAAATTTTTTTCAACTTTTTTCAATTTTACCCCTGTGGGATATATATTCTACCCACACACATTTGGCACTCTCCTGGGGTACCCTCACACATATTATTCCCTCATTTAGTGGATATTTTCACAAAAAAGTGAAATTTTCAAAAATCCAGAAAATTGGCTGAAAACGACTAAATATCAAGGAATCATCAGGCGAATCGCTCTGGAACTGAAATCGCAACGCTCACTGACATTTCCCCTATCTGAAGGTCTGATAAACGCCGGAAAAATAACAAAGTCCAAAAAAAAAATTTTTTCAACTTTTTTCAATTTTACCCCCGTGGGATATATATTCTACCCACACACATTTGGAACTCTCCTGGGGTACCCTCACACATATTATTCAATCATTTAGTGGATATTTTCACAAAAAAGTGAAATTTTCAAAAATCCAGAAAATTGGCTGAAAATGACTAAATATCAAGCACTCAATGGGCGAATCACTCTGGAACTGAAATCGGAACGCTCACTGACATTTGCCCTATCTGAAAGTCTGATAAACGCCTAAAAAATGACTAAGTCCAAAAAAAAAAATGTTTCAACTTTTTTCAATTTTACCCCCGTGGGATATATATTCTACCCACACACATTTAGAACTCTCCTGGGGTACCCTCACACATATTATTCCCTCATTTAGAGGATATTTTCACAAAAAAGTGAAATTTTCAAAAATCCAGAAAATTGGCTGAAAACGACTAAATATCAAGGACTCATTGGGCGAATCGCTCTGGAACTGAAATCGGAACGCTCACTGACATTTGCCCTATCTGAAAGTCTGATAAACGCCGGATAAATGTCTAAGCCCCCCCAAAAAAATTTTTTCAACTTTTTTAAATTTTACCCCCGTGGGATATATATTCTACCCACACACATTTGGAACTCTCCTGGAGTACCCTCACACATATTATTCCCTCATTTAGTGGATATTTTCACAAAAAAGTGAAATTTTCAAAAATCCAGAAAATTGTCTGAAAACGACTAAATATCAAGAACTCATTTGGCGAATCGCTCTGGAACTGAAATCGGAGCGCTCACTGTCATTTACCCTATCTGAAAGTCTGATAAACGCCGAAAAAATGACTAAGTCCAAAAAAAAATTTTTTTCAACTTTTTTCAATTTTACCCCCGTGGGATATATATTCTACCCACACACATTTGGCACTCTCCTGGGGTACCCTCACACATATTATTCCCTCATTTAGTGGATATTTTCACAAAAAAGTGAAATTTTCAAAAATCCAGAAAATTGGCTGAAAGCGACTAAATATCAAGGACTCATTTGGCAAATCACTCTGGAACTGAAATCGGAACGCTCACTGACATTTCCCCTATCTGAAGGTCTGATAAACGCCGGAAAAATAACAAAGTCCAAAAAAAAAATTTTTTCAACTTTTTTCAATTTTACCCGCGTGGGATATATATTCTACCCACACACATTTGGAACTCTCCTGGGGTACCCTCACACATATTATTCCCTCATTTAGTGGATATTTTCACAAAAAAGTGAAATTTTCAAAAATCCAGAAAATTGGCTGAAAACGACTAAATATCAAGGACTCATTGGGCAAATCGCTCTGGAACTGAAATCGGAACCCTCACTGACATTTGCCCTATCTGAAAGTCTGATAAACGCCGGAAAAATGACTAAGTCGAATAAAAAAATTTTTTCAACTTTTTTTAATTTTACCTCCGTGGGATATATATTCTACCCACACACATTGGGAACTCTCCTGGGGTACCCTCAAACATTTTATTCCCTCATTTAGTGGATATTTTCACAAAAAAGAGAAATTTTCAAAAATCCAGAAAATTGGCTGAAAACTACTAAATATCAAGGACTCATTTGGCAAATCACTCTGGAACTGAAATCGGAACGCTCACTGACATTTCCCTAATCTGAAAGTCTGATAAACGCAGGAAAAATGACTAAGTCCCAAAAAAAAATTTTTTTAACTTTTTTCAATTTTACCCCCGTGGGATATATATTCTACCCACACACATTTGGAACTCTCCTGGGGTACCCTCACACATATTATTCAATCATTTAGTGGATATTTTCACAAAAAAGTGAAATTTTCAAAAATCCAGAAAATTGGCTGAAAACGACTAAATATCAAGCACTCAATGGGCGAATCACTCTGGAACTGAAATCGGAACGCTCACTGACATTTGCCCTGTCTGAAAGTCTGATAAACGCAGGAAAAATGACTAAGTCAAAAAAAAAAAAATTTTCAACTTTTTTCAATTTTACCCCCGTGGGATATATATTCTACCCACACACATTTGGAACTCTCCTGGGGTACCCTCACACATATTATTCCCTCATTTAGTGGATATTTTCACAAAAAAGTGAAATTTTCAAAAATCCAGAAAATTGGCTGAAAATGACTAAATATCAAGCACTCAATGGGCGAATCACTCTGGAACTGAAATCGGAACGCTCACTGACATTTGCCCTATCTGAAAGTCTGATAAACGCCTAAAAAATGACTAAGTCGAATAAAAAATTTTTTTCAACTTTTTTTAATTTTGCCCCCGTGGGATATATATTCTACCCACACACATTTGGAACTCTCCTGGGGTACCCTCACACATTTTATTCCCTCATTTAGTGGATATTTTCACAAAAAAGTGAAATTTTCAAAAATCCAGAAAATTGTCTGAAAACGACTAAATATCAAGAACTCATTTGGCGAATCGCTCTGGAACTGAAATCGGAACGCTCACTGTCATTTACCCTATCTGAAAGTCTGATAAACGCCGAAAAAATGACTAAGTCCCAAAAAAAAATTTATTTAACTTTTTTTAATTTTACCCCCGTGGGATATATATTCTACCCACACACATTTGGAACTCTCCTGGGGTACCCTCACACATATTATTCCCTCATTTAGTGGATATTTTCACAAAAAAGTGAAATTTTCAAAAATCCAGAAAATTGGCTGAAAACGACTAAATATCAAGGACTCATTGGGCAAATCGCTCTGGAACTGAAATCGGAACGCTCACTGACATTTCCCCTATCTGAAAGTCTGATAAACGTCGGAAAAATGACTAAGTCCAAAAAAAAAATTTTTTCAACTTTTTTCAATTTTACCCCCGTGGGATATATATTCTACCCACACACATTTGGCACTCTCCTGGGGTACCCTCACACATATTATTCCCTCATTTAGTGGATATTTTCACAAAAAAGTGAAATTTTCAAAAATCCAGAAAATTGTCTGAAAACGACAAAATATCAAGAACTCATTTGGCGAATCGCTCTGGAACTGAAATCGGAACGCTCACTGTCATTAACCCTATCTGAAAGTCTGATAAACGCCGGAAAAATGACTAAGTCCAAAAAAAATTTTTTTTAACTTTTTTCAACTTTACCCCCGTGAGATATATATTCTACTCACACACATTTGGAACTCCCCTGGGGTACCCTCACACATATTATTCCCTCATTTAGAAGATATTTTCACAAAAAAGTGAAATTTTCAAAAATCCAGAAAATTGGCTGAAAACGACTAAATATCAAGGACTCATTGGGCGAATCGCTCTGGAACTGAAATCGGAATGCTCACTGACATTTGCCCTATCTGAAAGTCTGATAAACGCCGGATAAATGACTAAGCCCCCCCAAAAAATTTTTTTCAACTTTTTTGAATTTTACCCCCGTGGGATATATATTCTACCCACACACATTTGGAACTCTCCTGGAGTACCCTCACACATATTATTCCCTCATTTAGTGGATATTTTCACAAAAAAGTGAAATTTTCAAAAATCCAGAAAATTGTCTGAAAACGACTAAATATCAAGAACTCATTTGGCGAATCGCTCTGGAACTGAAATCGGAACGCTCACTGTCATTTACCCTATCTGAAAGTCTGATAAACGCCGGAAAAATGACTAAGTCCAAAAAAAATTTTTTTTAACTTTTTTCAACTTTACCCCCGTGAGATATATATTCTACTCACACACATTTGGAACTCTCCTGGGGTACCCTCACACATATTATTCCCTCATTTAGTGGATATTTTCACAAAAAAGTGAAATTTTCAAAAATTCAGAAAATTGGCTGAAAACGACTAAATATCAAGGACTCATTGGGCAAATCACTCTGGAACTGAAATCGGAACGCTCACTGACATTTCTCTTATCTGAAAGTCTGATAAACGTCGGAAAAATGACTAAGTCCAAAAAAAAATTTTTTCAACTTTTTTCAATTTTACCCCCGTGGGATATATATTCTACCCACACACATTTGGCACTCTCCTGGGGTACCCTCACACATATTATTCCCTCATTTAGTGGATATTTTCACAAAAAAGTGAAATTTTCAAAAATCCAGAAAATTGGCTGAAAGCGACTAAATATCAAGGACTCATTGGGCAAATCACTCTGGAACTGAAATCGGAACGCTCACTGACATTTCCCTAATCTGAAAGTCTGATAAACGCCGGAAAAATAACAAAGTCCAAAAAAAAAATTTTTTCAACTTTTTTCAATTTTACCCCCGTGGGATATATATTCTACCCACACACATTTGGAACTCTCCTGGGGTACCCTCACACATATTATTACCTCATTTAGTGGATATTTCCACAAAAAAGTGAAATTTTCAAAAATCCAGAAAATTGGCTGAAAACGACTAAATATCAAGCACTCAATGGGCGAATCACTCTGGAACTGAAATCGGAACGCTCACTGACATTTGCCCTCTCTGAAAGTCTGATAAACGCAGGAAAAATGACTAAGTCCAAAAAAAAAATTTTTTCAACTCTTTTCAATTTTACCTCCGTGGGATATATATTCTACCCACACACATTTGGAACTCTCCTGGGGTACCCTCACACATATTATTCCCTCATTTAGTGGATATTTTCACAAAAAAGTGAAATTTTCAAAAATCCAGAAAATTGGCTGAAAACGACTAAATATCAAGGACTCATTGGGCGAATCGCTCTGGAATTGAAATCGCAATGCTCACTGACATTTCCCCTATCTGAAAGTCTGATAAACGCCGGAAAAATAACAAAGTCCAAAAAAAAAATTTTTTCAACTTTTTTCAATTTTACCCCCGTGGGATATATATTCTACCCACACACATTTGGAACTCTCCTGGGGTACCCTCACACATATTATTCCCTCATTTAGTGGATATCTTCACAAAAAAGTGAAATTTTCAAAAATCCAGAGAATTGGCTGAAAACGACTAAATATCAAGGACTCATTGGGCGAATCGCTCTGGAACTGAAATCGGAACGCTCACTGACATTTGCCCTATCTGAAAGTCTGATAAACGCCGGAAAAAAGACTAAGTCGAATAAAAAAATTTTTTCAACTTTTTTTTAATTTTACCCCCGTGGGATATATATTCTACCCACACACATTTGGAACTCTCCTGGGGTACCCTCACACATTTTTTTCCCTCATTTAGTGGATATTTTCACAAAAAAGAGAAATTTTCAAAAATCCAGAAAATTGGCTGAAAACGACTAAATATCAAGGACTCATTGGTCAAATCGCTCTGGAACTGAAATCGGAACGCTCACTGACATTTCCCCTATCTGAAAGTCTGATAAACGTCGGAAAAATGACTAAGTCCAAAAAAAAAAATTTTTCAACTTTTTTCAATTTTACCCCCGTGGGATATATATTCTACCCACACACATTTGGAACTCTCCTGGGGTACCCTCACACATATTATTCCCTCATTTAGTGGATATTTTCACAAAAAAGTGAAATTTTCAAAAATTCAGAAAATTGGCTGAAAACGACTAAATATCAAGGACTCATTGGGCGAATCGCTCTGGAACTGAAATCGGAACGCTCACTGACATTTGCCCTATCTGAAAGTCTGATAAACGCCGGAAAAATGACTAAGTCGAATAAAAAAATTTTTTCAACTTTTTTTTAATTTTACCCCCGTGGGATATATATTCTACCCACACACATTTGGAACTCTCCTGGGGTACCCTCACACATTTTTTTCCCTCATTTAGTGGATATTTTCACAAAAAAGAGAAATTTTCAAAAATCCAGAAAATTGGCTGAAAACGACTAAATATCAAGGACTCATTGGGCAAATCGCTCTGGAACTGAAATTGGAACGCTCACTGACATTTCCCTTCTGAAAGTCTGATAAACGTTGGAAAAATGACTAAGTCCAAAAAAAAAAATTTTTTCAACTTTTTTCAATTTTACCCCCGTGGGATATATATTCTACCCACACACATTTGGCACTCTCCTGGGGTACCCTCACACATATTATTCCCTCATTTAGTGGATATTTTCACAAAAAAGTGAAATTTTCAAAAATCCAGAAAATTGGCTGAAAACGACTAAATATCAAGGACTCATCGGGCGAATCGCTCTGGAACTGAAATCGCAACGCTCACTGACATTTCCCCTATCTGAAGGTCTGATAAACGCCGGAAAAATGACTAAGTCAAAAAAAAAAATTTTTTCAACTTATTTTAATTTTACCCCCGTGGGATATATATTCTACCCACACACATTTGGAACTCTCCTGGGGTACTCACACATTTTATTCCCTCATTTAGTGGATATTTTCACAAAAAAGTGAAATTTTCAAAAATTCAGAAAATTGTCTGAAAACGACTAAATATCAAGAACTCATTTGGCGAATCGCTCTGGAACTGAAATCGGAACGCTCACTGTCATTTACCCTATCTGAAAGTTTGATAAACGCCGGAAAAATGACTAAGTCCAAAAAAATTTTTTTTTAACTTTTTTCAACTTTACCCCCGTGGGATATATATTCTACCCACACACATTTGGCACTCTCCTGGGGTACCCTCACACATATTATTCCCTCATTTAGTGGATATTTTCACAAAAAAGTGAAATTTTCAAAAATCCAGAAAATTGGCTGAAAACGACTAAATATCAAGGACTCATTGGGCAAATCGCTCTGGAACTGAAATCGGAACGCTCACTGACATTTCCCTAATCTGAAAGTCTGATAAACGCAGGAAAAATGACTAAGTCCCAAAAAAAATTTTTTTTAACTTTTTTTTTTTAACCCACACACATTTCGAACTCTCCTGGGGTACCCTCACACATATTATTCCCTCATTTAGTGGATATTTTCACAAAAAAGTGAAATTTTCAAAAATCCAGAAAATTGGCTGAAAACGACTAAATATCAAGGACTCATCGGGCGAATCGCTCTGGAACTGAAATTGCAACGCTCACTGACATTTCCCCTATCTGAAGGTCTGATAAACGCCGGAAAAATAACAAAGTCCAAAAAAAAAAATTTTTTCAACTTTTTTCAATTTTACCCCCGTGGGATATATATTCTACCCACACACATTTGGAACTCTCCTGGGGTACCCTCACACATTTTATTCCCTCATTTAGTGGATATTTTCACAAAAAAGAGAAATTTTCAAAAATCCTGAAAATTGGCTGAAAACTACTAAATATCAAGGACTTATTGGGCAAATCGCTCTGGAACTGAAATCGAAATGCTCACTGACATTTGCCCTATCGGAAAGTCTGATAAACGCCGGAAAAATGACTAAGTCCAAAAAAAAAATTTTTTCAACTTTTTTCAATTTTACCCCCGTGGGATATATATTCTACCCACACACATTTAGAACTCTCCTTGGGTACCCTCACACATATTATTCCCTCATTTAGTGGATATTTTCACAAAAAAGTGAAATTTTCAAAAATCCAGAAAATTGGCTGAAAACGACT
Source organism: Phyllobates terribilis (assembly GCF_046119375.1). Taxonomy (NCBI): domain Eukaryota; kingdom Metazoa; phylum Chordata; class Amphibia; order Anura; family Dendrobatidae; genus Phyllobates; species Phyllobates terribilis. The sequence goes on along the minus strand of NW_027362768.1, from coordinate 234,653,835 downwards.
AAATATCAAGCACTCAATGGGCGAATCACTCTGGAACTGAAATCCGAACGCTCACTGACATTTGCCCTATCTGAAAGTCTGATAAACGCCGGAAAAATGACTAAGTCCAAAAAAAAAAATTTTTCAACTTTTTTCAATTTTACCCCTGTGGGATATATATTCTACCCACACACATTTGGAACTCTCCTGGGGTACCCTCACACATATTATTCCCTCATTTAGTGGATATTTTCACAAAAAAGTGAAATTTTCAAAAATTCAGAAAATTGGCTGAAAACGACTAAATATCAAGGACTCATTGGGCAAATCGCTCTGGAACTGAAATCGGAACGCTCACTGACATTTCCCTTCTGAAAGTCTGATAAACGTTGGAAAAATGACTAAGTCCAAAAAAAAAAATTTTTTCAACTTTTTTCAATTTTACCCCCGTGGGATATATATTCTACCCACACACATTTGGCACTCTCCTGGGGTACCCTCACACATATTATTCCCTCATTTAGTGGATATTTTCACAAAAAAGTGAAATTTTCAAAAATCCAGAAAATTGGCTGAAAACGACTAAATATCAAGGACTCATCGGGCGAATCGCTCTGGAACTGAAATCGCAACGCTCACTGACATTTCCCCTATCTGAAGGTCTGATAAACGCCGGAAAAATAACAAAGTCCAAAAAAAAATTTTTTCAACTTTTTTCAATTTTACCCCCGTGGGATATATATTCTACCCACACACATTTGGAACTCTCCTGGGGTACCCTCACACATATTATTCAATCATTTAGTGGATATTTTCACAAAAAAGTGAAATTTTCAAAAATCCAGAAAATTGGCTGAAAACGACTAAATATCAAGCACTCAATGGGCGAATCACTCTGGAACTGAAATCGGAACGCTCACTGACATTTGCCCTGTCTGAAAGTCTGATAAACGCAGGAAAAATGACTAAGTCAAAAAAAAAAATTTTTTCAACTTATTTTAATTTTACCCCCGTGGGATATATATTCTACCCACACACATTTGGAACTCTCCTGGGGTACTCACACATTTTATTCCCTCATTTAGTGGATATTTTCACAAAAAAGTGAAATTTTCAAAAATTCAGAAAATTGTCTGAAAACGACTAAATATCAAGAACTCATTTGGCGAATCGCTCTGGAACTGAAATCGGAACGCTCACTGTCATTTACCCTATCTGAAAGTTTGATAAACGCCGGAAAAATGACTAAGTCCAAAAAAATTTTTTTTTAACTTTTTTCAACTTTACCCCCGTGGGATATATATTCTACCCACACACATTTGGCACTCTCCTGGGGTACCCTCACACATATTATTCCCTCATTTAGTGGATATTTTCACAAAAAAGTGAAATTTTCAAAAATCCAGAAAATTGGCTGAAAACGACTAAATATCAAGGACTCATTGGGCAAATCGCTCTGGAACTGAAATCGGAACGCTCACTGACATTTCCCTAATCTGAAAGTCTGATAAACGCAGGAAAAATGACTAAGTCCCAAAAAAAATTTTTTTTAACTTTTTTTTTTTAACCCACACACATTTCGAACTCTCCTGGGGTACCCTCACACATATTATTCCCTCATTTAGTGGATATTTTCACAAAAAAGTGAAATTTTCAAAAATCCAGAAAATTGGCTGAAAACGACTAAATATCAAGGACTCATCGGGCGAATCGCTCTGGAACTGAAATTGCAACGCTCACTGACATTTCCCCTATCTGAAGGTCTGATAAACGCCGGAAAAATAACAAAGTCCAAAAAAAAAATTTTTTCAACTTTTTTCAATTTTACCCCCGTGGGATATATATTCTACCCACACACATTTGGAACTCTCCTGGGGTACCCTCACACATTTTATTCCCTCATTTAGTGGATATTTTCACAAAAAAGAGAAATTTTCAAAAATCCTGAAAATTGGCTGAAAACTACTAAATATCAAGGACTTATTGGGCAAATCGCTCTGGAACTGAAATCGAAATGCTCACTGACATTTGCCCTATCGGAAAGTCTGATAAACGCCGGAAAAATGACTAAGTCCAAAAAAAAAAATTTTTCAACTTTTTTCAATTTTACCCCTGTGGGATATATATTCTACCCACACACATTTGGCACTCTCCTGGGGTACCCTCACACATATTATTCCCTCATTTAGTGGATATTTTCACAAAAAAGTGAAATTTTCAAAAATCCAGAAAATTGGCTGAAAACGACTAAATATCAAGGACTCATCGGGCGAATCGCTCTGGAACTGAAATCGCAACGCTCACTGACATTTCCCCTATCTGAAGGTCTGATAAACGCCGGAAAAATAACAAAGTCCAAAAAAAAAATTTTTTCAACTTTTTTCAATTTTACCCCCGTGGGATATATATTCTACCCACACACATTTGGAACTCTCCTGGGGTACCCTCACACATATTATTCAATCATTTAGTGGATATTTTCACAAAAAAGTGAAATTTTCAAAAATCCAGAAAATTGGCTGAAAATGACTAAATATCAAGCACTCAATGGGCGAATCACTCTGGAACTGAAATCGGAACGCTCACTGACATTTGCCCTATCTGAAAGTCTTATAAACGCCTAAAAAATGACTAAGTCCAAAAAAAAAAATGTTTCAACTTTTTTCAATTTTACCCCCGTGGGATATATATTCTACCCACACACATTTAGAACTCTCCTGGGGTACCCTCACACATATTATTCCCTCATTTAGTGGATATTTTCACAAAAAAGTGAAATTTTCAAAAATCCAGAAAATTGGCTGAAAACGACTAAATATCAAGGACTCATTGGGCGAATCGCTCTGGAACTGAAATCGGAACGCTCACTGACATTTCGCCTATCTGAAGGTCTGATAAACGCCGGAAAAATAACAAAGTCCAAAAAAAAAATTTTTTCAACTTTTTTCAATTTTACCCCCGTGGGATATATATTCTACCCACACACATTTGGAACTCTCCTGGGGTACCCTCACACATATTATTCAATCATTTAGTGGATATTTTCACAAAAAAGTGAAATTTTCAAAAATCCAGAAAATTGGCTGAAAACGACTAAATATCAAGCACTCAATGGGCGAATCACTCTGGAACTGAAATCGGAAGGCTCACTGACATTTGCCCTGTCTGAAAGTCTGATAAACGCAGGAAAAATGACTAAGTCAAAAAAAAAATTTTTTTCAACTTTTTTCAATTTTACCCCCGTGGGATATATATTCTACCCACACACATTTGGCACTCTCCTGGGGTACCCTCACACATATTATTCCCTCATTTAGTGGATATTTTCACAAAAAAGTGAAATTTTCAAAAATCCAGAAAATTGGCTGAAAACGACTAAATATCAAGGACTCATTGGGCAAATCGCTCTGGAACTGAAATCGGAACGCTCACTGACATTTCCCCTATCTGAAAGTCTGATAAACGTCGGAAAAATGACTAAGTCCCAAAAAAAATTTTTTTTAACTTTTTTTAATTTTACCCCCGTGGGATATATATTCTACCCACACACATTTCGAACTCTCCTGGGGTACCCTCACACATATTATTCCCTCATTTAGTGGATATTTTCACAAAAAAGTGAAATTTTCAAAAATCCAGAAAATTGGCTGAAAACGACTAAATATCAAGGACTCATTGGGCAAATCGCTCTGGAACTGAAATCGGAACGCTCACTGACATTTGCCCTATCTGAAAGTCTGATAAACGCCGGAAAAATGACTAAGTCGAATAAAAAAATTTTTTCAACTTTTTTTAATTTTACCTCCGTGGGATATATATTCTACCCACACACATTGGGAACTCTCCTGGGGTACCCTCACACATTTTATTCCCTCATTTAGTGGATATTTTCACAAAAAAGAGAAATTTTCAAAAATCCAGAAAATTGGCTGAAAACTACTAAATATCAAGGACTCATTTGGCAAATCACTCTGGAACTGAAATCGGAACGCTCACTGACATTTCCCTAATCTGAAAGTCTGATAAACGCAGGAAAAATGACTAAGTCCCAAAAAAAAATTTTTTTAACTTTTTTCAATTTTACCCCCGTGGGATATATATTCTACCCACACACATTTGGAACTCTCCTGGGGTACCCTCACACATTTTATTCCCTCATTTAGTGGATATTTTCACAAAAAAGTGAAATTTTCAAAAATCCAGAAAATTGTCTGAAAACGACTAAATATCAAGAACTCATTTGGCGAATCGCTCTGGAACTGAAATCGGAACGCTCACTGTCATTTACCCTATCTGAAAGTCTGATAAACGCCGAAAAAATGACTAAGTCCAAAAAAAAAATTTTTTCAACTTTTTTCAATTTTACCCCCGTGGGATATATATTCTACCCACACACATTTGGCACTCTCCTGGGGTACCCTCACACATATTATTCCCTCATTTAGTGGATATTTTCACAAAAAAGTGAAATTTTCAAAAATCCAGAAAATTGGCTGAAAGCGACTAAATATCAAGGACTCATTTGGCAAATCACTCTGGAACTGAAATCGGAACGCTCACTGACATTTCCCCTATCTGAAGGTCTGATAAACGCCGGAAAAATAACAAAGTCCAAAAAAAAAATTTTTTCAACTTTTTTCAATTTTACCCCCGTGGGATATATATTCTACCCACACACATTTGGAACTCTCCTGGGGTACCCTCACACATATTATTCAATCATTTAGTGGATATTTTCACAAAAAAGTGAAATTTTCAAAAATCCAGAAAATTGGCTGAAAACGACTAAATATCAAGCACTCAATGGGCGAATCACTCTGGAACTGAAATCGGAAGGCTCACTGACATTTGCCCTGTCTGAAAGTCTGATAAACGCAGGAAAAATGACTAAGTCAAAAAAAAATTTTTTTTCAACTTTTTTCAATTTTACCCCCGTGGGATATATATTCTACCCACACACATTTGGCACTCTCCTGGGGTACCCTCACACATATTATTCCCTCATTTAGTGGATATTTTCACAAAAAAGTGAAATTTTCAAAAATCCAGAAAATTGGCTGAAAACGACTAAATATCAAGGACTCATTGGGCAAATCGCTCTGGAACTGAAATCGGAACGCTCACTGACATTTCCCCTATCTGAAAGTCTGATAAACGTCGGAAAAATGACTAAGTCCCAAAAAAAATTTTTTTTAACTTTTTTTAATTTTACCCCCGTGGGATATATATTCTACCCACACACATTTCGAACTCTCCTGGGGTACCCTCACACATATTATTCCCTCATTTAGTGGATATTTTCACAAAAAAGTGAAATTTTCAAAAATCCAGAAAAATGGCTGAAAACGACTAAATATCAAGGACTCATTGGGCGAATCGCTCTGGAACTGAAATCGAAATGCTCACTGACATTTCCCCTATCTGAAGGTCTGATAAACGCCGGAAAAATAACAAAGTCCAAAAAAAAAATTTTTTCAACTTTTTTCAATTTTACCCCCGTGGGATATATATTCTACCCACACACATTTGGAACTCTCCTGGGGTACCCTCACACATATTATTCAATCATTTAGTGGATATTTTCACAAAAAAGTGAAATTTTCAAAAATCCAGAAAATTGGCTGAAAACGACTAAATATCAAGCACTCAATGGGCGAATCACTCTGGAACTGAAATCGGAACGCTCACTGACATTTGCCCTGTCTGAAAGTCTGATAAACGCAGGAAAAATGACTAAGTCAAAAAAAAAAAATTTTTCAACTTTTTTCAATTTTACCCCCGTGTGATATATATTCTACCCACACACATTTGGAACTCTCCTGGGGTACCCTCACACATATTATTCCCTCATTTAGTGGATATTTTCACAAAAAAGTGAAATTTTCAAAAATCCAGAAAATTGGCTGAAAACGACTACATATCAAGGACTCATTGGGCAAATCGCTCTGGAACTGAAATCGGAACGCTCACTGACATTTGCCCTATCTGAAAGTCTGATAAACGCCAGAAAAATGACTAAGTCGAATAAAAAAATTTTTTCAACTTTTTTTAATTTTACCTCCGTGGGATATATATTCTACCCATACACATTTGGAACTCTCCTGGGGTACCCTCACACATTTTATTCCCTCATTTAGTGGATATTTTCACAAAAAAGAGAAATTTTCAAAAATCCAGAAAATTGGCTGAAAACTACTAAATATCAAGGACTCATTTGGCAAATCACTCTGGAACTGAAATCGGAACGCTCACTGTCATTTACCCTATCTGAAAGTCTGATAAACGCCGGAAAAATGACTATGTCCAAAAAAAATTTTTTTAAACTTTTTTCAACTTTACCCCCGTGGGATATATATTCTACTCACACACATTTGGAACTCTCCTGGGGTACCCTCACACATATTATTCCCTCATTTAGTGGATATTTTCACAAAAATGTGAAATTTTCAAAAATTTAGAAAATTGGCTGAAAACGACTAAATATCAAGGACTCATTGGGCAAATCGCTCTGGAACTGAAATCGGAATGCTCACTGACATTTCCCTTATCTGAAAGTCTGATAAACGTCGGAAAAATGACTAAGTCCAAAAAAAAAATTTTTTCAACTTTTTTCAATTTTACCCCCGTGGGATATATATTCTACCCACACACATTTGGCACTCTCCTGGGGTACCCTCACACATATTATTCCCTCATTTAGTGGATATTTTCACAAAAAAGTGAAATTTTCAAAAATCCAGAAAATTGGCTGAAAACGACTAAATATCAAGGACTCATTGGGCAAATCGCTCTGGAACTGAAATCGGAACGCTCACTGACATTTCCCCTATCTGAAAGTCTGATAAACGTCGGAAAAATGACTAAGTCCCAAAAAAAATTTTTTTTAACTTTTTTTAATTTTACCCCCGTGGGATATATATTCTACCCACACACATTTGGCACTCTCCTGGGGTACCCTCACACATATTATTCCCTCATTTAGTGGATATTTTCACAAAAAAGTGAAATTTTCAAAAATCCAGAAAAATGGCTGAAAACGACTAAATATCAAGGACTCATCGGGCGAATCGCTCTGGAACTGAAATCGAAACGCTCACTGACATTTCCCCTATCTGAAGGTCTGATAAACGCCGGAAAAATAACAACGTCCAAAAAAAAAATTCTTTCAACTTTTTCAATTTTACCCCCGTGGGATATATATTCTACCCACACACATTTGGAACTCTCCTGGGGTACCCTCACACATATTATTCAATCATTTAGTGGATATTTTCACAAAAAAGTGAAATTTTCAAAAATCCAGAAAATTGGCTGAAAACGACTAAATATCAAGCACTCAATGGGCGAATCACTCTGGAACTGAAATCGGAACGCTCACTGACATTTGCCCTGTCTGAAAGTCTGATAAACGCAGGAAAAATGACTAAGTCAAAAAAAAAAAAATTTTCAACTTTTTTCAATTTTACCCCCGTGGGATATATATTCTACCCACACACATTTGGAACTCTCCTGGGGTACCCTCACACATATTATTCCCTCATTTAGAGGATATTTTCACAAAAAAGTGAAATTTTCAAAAGTCCAGATAATTGGCTGAAAACGACTAAATATCAAGGACTCATTGGGCGAATCGCTCTGGAACTGAAATCGGAACGCTCACTGACATTTGCCCTATCTGAAAGTCTGATAAACGCCGGAAAAATGACTAAGCGCCACAAAAAAATTTTTTTCAACTTTTTGGAATTTTACCCCCGTGGGATATATATTCTACCCACACACATTTGGAACTCTCCTGGAGTACCCTCACACATATTATTCCCTCATTTAGTGGATATTTTCACAAAAAAAGTGAAATTTTCAAAAATCCAGAAAATTGGCTGAAAACGACTAAATATCAAGGACTCATTGGGCGAATCGCTCTGGAACTGAAATCGGAACGCTCACTGACATTTGCCCTATCTGAAAGTCTGATAAACGCCCGATAAATGACTAAGCCCCCCCCAAAAAATTTTTTAAACTTTTTTCAATTTTACCCCTGTGGGATATATATTCTACCCACACACATTTGGAACTCTCCTGGGGTACCCTCACACATATCATTCCCTCACTTAGTGGATATTTTCACAAAAAAGTGAAATTTTCAAAAATCCAGAAAATTGGCTGAAAACGACTAAATATCAAGGACTCATTGGGCGAATCGCTCTGGAACTGAAATCTGAACACTCACTGACATTTGCCCTATCTGAAAGTCTGAAAAACACCAGAAAAATGACTAAGTCCAAAAAAAAATTTTTTCAACTTTTTTCAATTTTAACCCCGTGGGATATATATTCTACTCACACACATTTGGAACTCTCCTGGGGTACCCTCACACATATTATTCCCTCATTTAGTGGATATTTTCACAAAAAAGTGAAATTTTCAAAAATCCAGAAAATTCCCTGAAAACGACTAAATATCAAGGACTCATTGGGCAAATCGCTCTGGAACTGAAATCGGAACGCTCACTGACATTTCCCCTATCTGAAAGTCTGATAAACGTCGGAAAAATGACTAAGTCCCAAAAAATTTTTTTTTTAACTTTTTTTAATTTTACCCCCGTGGGATATATATTCTACCCACACACATTTCGAACTCTCCCGGGGTACCCTCACACATATTATTCCCTCATTTAGTGGATATTTTCACAAAAAAGTGAAATTTTCAAAAATCCAGAAAAATGGCTGAAAACGACTAAATATCAAGGACTCATCGGGCGAATCGCTCTGGAACTGAAATCGAAACGCTCACTGACATTTCCCCTATCTGAAGGTCTGATAAACGCCGGAAAAATAACAAAGTCCAAAAAAAAAATTTTTTCAACTTTTTTCAATTTTACCCCCGTGGGATATATATTCTACCCACACACATTTGGAACTCTCCTGGGGTACCCTCACACATATTATTCAATCATTTAGTGGATATTTTCACAAAAAAGTGAAATTTTCAAAAATCCAGAAAATTGGCTGAAAACGACTAAATATCAAGCACTCAATGGGCGAATCACTCTGGAACTGAAATCGGAACGCTCACTGACATTTGCCCTGTCTGAAAGTCTGATAAACGCAGGAAAAATGACTAAGTCAAAAAAAAAAAAAATTTCAACTTTTTTCAATTTTACCCCCGTGGGATATATATTCTACCCACACACATTTGGAACTCTCCTGGGGTACCCTCACACATATTATTCCCTCATTTAGTGGATATTTTCACAAAAAAGTGAAATTTTCAAAAATCCAGAAAATTGGCTGAAAACGACTACATATCAAGGACTCATTGGGCAAATCGCTCTGGAACTGAAATCGGAACGCTCACTGACATTTGCCCTATCTGAAAGTCTGATAAACGCCGGAAAAATGACTAAGTCGAATAAAAAAATTTTTTCAACTTTTTTTAATTTTACCCCCGTGGGATATATATTCTACCCACACACATTTGGAACTCTCCTGGGGTACCCTCACACATATTATTCCCTCATTTAGTGGATATTTTCACAAAAAAGAGAAATTTTCAAAAATCCAGAAAATTGGCTGAAAACTACTAAATATCAAGGACTTATTGGGCAAATCGCTCTGGAACTGAAATCGGAACACTCACTGACATTTCCCCTATCTGAAAGTCTGATAAACGTCGGAAAAATGACTAAGTCCAAAAAAAAAAATTTTTCAACTTTTTTCAATTTTAACCCCGTGGGATATATATTCTACTCACACACATTTGGAACTCTCCTGGGGTACCCTCACACATATTATTCCCTCATTTAGTGGATATTTTCACAAAAAAGTGAAATTTTCAAAAATCCAGAAAATTCCCTGAAAACGACTAAATATCAAGGACTCATTGGGCAAATCGCTCTGGAACTGAAATCGGAACGCTCACTGACATTTCCCCTATCTGAAAGTCTGATAAACGTCGGAAAAATGACTAAGTCCCAAAAAAATTTTTTTTTAACTTTTTTTAATTTTACCCCCGTGGGATATATATTCTACCCACACACATTTCGAACTCTCCTGGGGTACCCTCACACATATTATTCCCTCATTTAGTGGATATTTTCACAAAAAAGTGAAATTTTCAAAAATCCAGAAAAATGGCTGAAAACGACTAAATATCAAGCACTCAATGGGCGAATCACTCTGGAACTGAAATCGGAACGCTCACTGACATTTACCCTATCTGAAAGTCTGATAAACGCCGGAAAAATGACTAAGTCCAAAAAAAAATTTTTTTAAACTTTTTTCAACTTTACCCCCGTGGGATATATATTCTACTCACACACATTTGGAACTCTCCTGGGGTACCCTCACACATATTATTCCCTCATTTAGAGGATATTTTCACAAAAAAGTGAAATTTTCAAAAGTCCAGATAATTGGCTGAAAACGACTAAATATCAAGGACTCATTGGGCGAATCGCTCTGGAACTGAAATCGGAACGCTCACTGACATTTGCCCTATCTGAAAGTCTGATAAACGCCGGAAAAATGACTAAGCGCCACAAAAAATTTTTTTTCAACTTTTTGGAATTTTACCCCCGTGGGATATATATTCTACCCACACACATTTGGAACTCTCCTGGAGTACCCTCACACATATTATTCCCTCATTTAGTGGATATTTTCACAAAAAAAGTGAAATTTTCAAAAATCCAGAAAATTGGCTGAAAACGACTAAATATCAAGGACTCATTGGGCGAATCGCTCTGGAACTGAAATCGGAATGCTCACTGACATTTGCCCTATCTGAAAGTCTGATAAACGCCCGATAAATGACTAAGCCCCCCCCAAAAAATTTTTTAAACTTTTTTCAATTTTACCCCCGTGGGATATATATTCTACCCACACACATTTGGAACTCTCCTGGGGTACCCTCACACATATCATTCCCTCACTTAGTGGATATTTTCACAAAAAAGTGAAATTTTCAAAAATCCAGAAAATTGGCTGAAAACGACTAAATATCAAGGACTCATTGGGCGAATCGCTCTGGAACTGAAATCTGAACACTCACTGACATTTGCCCTATCTGAAAGTCTGATAAACACCAGAAAAATGACTAAGTCCAAAAAAAAATTTTTTCAACTTTTTTCAATTTTAACCCCGTGGGATATATATTCTACTCACACACATTTGGAACTCTCCTGGGGTACCCTCACACATATTATTCCCTCATTTAGTGGATATTTTCACAAAAAAGTGAAATTTTCAAAAATCCAGAAAATTCCCTGAAAACGACTAAATATCAAGGACTCATTGGGCAAATCGCTCTGGAACTGAAATCGGAACGCTCACTGACATTTCCCCTATCTGAAAGTCTGATAAACGTCGGAAAAATGACTAAGTCCCAAAAAATTTTTTTTTTAACTTTTTTTAATTTTACCCCCGTGGGATATATATTCTACCCACACACATTTCGAACTCTCCCGGGGTACCCTCACACATATTATTCCCTCATTTAGTGGATATTTTCACAAAAAAGTGAAATTTTCAAAAATCCAGAAAAATGGCTGAAAACGACTAAATATCAAGGACTCATCGGGCGAATCGCTCTGGAACTGAAATCGAAACGCTCACTGACATTTCCCCTATCTGAAGGTCTGATAAACGCCGGAAAAATAACAAAGTCCAAAAAAAAAATTTTTTCAACTTTTTTCAATTTTACCCCCGTGGGATATATATTCTACCCACACACATTTGGAACTCTCCTGGGGTACCCTCACACATATTATTCAATCATTTAGTGGATATTTTCACAAAAAAGTGAAATTTTCAAAAATCCAGAAAATTGGCTGAAAACTACTAAATATCAAGGACTTATTGGGCAAATCGCTCTGGAACTGAAATCGGAACGCTCACTGACATTTGCCCTATCTGAAAGTCTGATAAACGCCGGAAAAATGACTAAGTCGAATAAAAAATTTTTTTCAACTTTTTTTAATTTTACCCCCGTGGGATATATATTCTACCCACACACATTTGGAACTCTCCTGGGGTACCCTCACACATATTATTCCCTCATTTAGTGGATATTTTCACAAAAAAGAGAAATTTTCAAAAATCCAGAAAATTGGCTGAAAACTACTAAATATCAAGGACTTATTGGGCAAATCGCTCTGGAACTGAAATCGGAACACTCACTGACATTTCCCCTATCTGAAAGTCTGATAAACGTCGGAAAAATGACTAAGTCCAAAAAAAAAAATTTTTCAACTTTTTTCAATTTTACCCCCGTGGGATATATATTCTACCCACACACATTTGGCACTCTCCTGGGGTACCCTCACACATATTATTCCCTCATTTAGTGGATATTTTCACAAAAAAAGTGAAATTTTCAAAAATCCAGAAAATTGGCTGAAAACGACTAAATATCAAGGACTCATTGGGCAAATCGCTCTGGAACTGAAATCGGAACGCTCACTGACATTTCCCCTATCTGAAAGTCTGATAAACGCCGGAAAAATGACTAAGTCCAAAAAAAAATTTTTTTAAACTTTTTTCAACTTTACCCCCGTGGGATATATATTCTACTCACACACATTTGGAACTCTCCTGGGGTACCCTCACACATATTATTCCCTCATTTAGAGGATATTTTCACAAAAAAGTGAAATTTTCAAAAGTCCAGATAATTGGCTGAAAACGACTAAATATCAAGGACTCATTGGGCGAATCGCTCTGGAACTGAAATCGGAACGCTCACTGACATTTGCCCTATCTGAAAGTCTGATAAACGCCGGAAAAATGACTAAGCGCCACAAAAAATTTTTTTTCAACTTTTTGGAATTTTACCCCCGTGGGATATATATTCTACCCACACACATTTGGAACTCTCCTGGAGTACCCTCACACATATTATTCCCTCATTTAGTGGATATTTTCACAAAAAAAGTGAAATTTTCAAAAATCCAGAAAATTGGCTGAAAACGACTAAATATCAAGGACTCATTGGGCGAATCGCTCTGGAACTGAAATCGGAACGCTCACTGACATTTGCCCTATCTGAAAGTCTGATAAACGCCCGATAAATGACTAAGCCCCCCCCCAAAAATTTTTTAAACTTTTTTCAATTTTACCCCCGTGGGATATATATTCTACCCACACACATTTGGAACTCTCCTGGGGTACCCTCACACATATCATTCCCTCACGTAGTGGATATTTTCACAAAAAAGTGAAATTTTCAAAAATCCAGAAAATTGGCTGAAAACGACTAAATATCAAGGACTCATTGGGCGAATCGCTCTGGAACTGAAATCTGAACACTCACTGACATTTGCCCTATCTGAAAGTCTGATAAACACCAGAAAAATGACTAAGTCCAAAAAAAAATTTTTTCAACTTTTTTCAATTTTAACCCCGTGGGATATATATTCTACTCACACACATTTGGAACTCTCCTGGGGTACCCTCACACATATTATTCCCTCATTTAGTGGATATTTTCACAAAAAAGTGAAATTTTCAAAAATCCAGAAAATTCCCTGAAAACGACTAAATATCAAGGACTCATTGGGCAAATCGCTCTGGAACTGAAATCGGAACGCTCACTGACATTTCCCCTATCTGAAAGTTTGATAAACGCCGGAAAAATGACTAAGTCGAATAAAAAATTTTTTTCAACTTTTTTTAATTTTACCCCCGTGGGATATATATTCTACCCACACACATTTGGAACTCTCCTGGGTACCCTCACACATTTTATTCCCTCATTTAGTGGATATTTTCACAAAAAAGAGAAATTTTCAAAAATCCAGAAAATTGGCTGAAAACTACTAAATATCAAGGACTCATCGGGCGAATCGCTCTGGAACTGAAATCTGAACGCTCACTGACATTTCCCCTATCTGCAAGTCTGATAAACGCCGGAAAAATGACTAAGTCCAAAAAAAAAAATTTTTTCAACTTTTTTCAATTTTACCCCCATGGGATATATATTCTACTCACACACATTTGGAACTCTCCTGGGGTACCCTCACACATATTATTCCCTCATTTAGTGGATATTTTCACAATAAAGTGAAATTTTCAAAAATCCAGAAAATTCCCTGAAAACGACTAAATATCAAGGACTCATTGGGCGAATCGCTCTGGAACTGAAATCTGAACACTCACTGACATTTGCCCTATCTGAAAGTCTGATAAATGCCGGAAAAATGACTAAGTCCAAAAAAAAAATTTTTTCAACTTTTTTCAATCTTACCCCCGTGGGATATATAATCTACTCACTCACATTTGGAACTCTCCTGGGGTACCCTCACACATATTATTCCCTCATTTAGTGGATATTTTCACAAAAAAAGTGAAATTTTCAAAAATCCAGAAAATTGGCTGAAAATGACTAAATATCAAGGACTCATTGGGCAAATCGCTCTGGAACTGAAATCGGGACGCTCACTGACATTTCCCCTATCTGAAAGTCTGATAAACGTCGGAAAAATGACTAAGTCCCAAAAAAATTTTTTTTTAACTTTTTTTAATTTTACCCCCGTGGGATATATATTCTACCCACACACATTTTGAACTCTCCTGGGGTACCCTCACACATATTATTCCCTCATTTAGTGGATATTTTCACAAAAAAGTGAAATTTTCAAAAATCCAGAAAAATGGCTGAAAACGACTAAATATCAAGGACTCATCGGGCGAATCGCTCTGGAACTGAAATCGAAACGCTCACTGACATTTCCCCTATCTGAAGGTTTGATAAACGCCGGAAAAATAACAAAGTCCAAAAAAAAATTTTTTTCAACTTTTTTCAATTTTACCCCCGTGGGATATATATTCTACCCACACACATTTGGAACTCTCCTGGGGTACCCTCACACATATCATTCCCTCACTTAGTGGATATTTTCACAAAAAAGTGAAATTTTCAAAAATCCAGAAAATTGGCTGAAAACGACTAAATATCAAGGACTCATTGGGCGAATCGCTCTGGAACTGAAATCTGAACACTCACTGACATTTGCCCTATCTGAAAGTCTGATAAACACCAGAAAAATGACTAAGTCCAAAAAAAATTTTTTTCAACTTTTTTCAATTTTAACCCCGTGGGATATATATTCTACTCACACACATTTGGATCTCTCCTGGGGTACCCTCACACATATTATTCCCTCATTTAGTGGATATTTTCACAAAAAAGTGAAATTTTCAAAAATCCAGAAAATTCCCTGAAAACGACTAAATATCAAGGACTCATTGGGCAAATCGCTCTGGAACTGAAATCGGAACGCTCACTGACATTTCCCCTATCTGAAAGTCTGATAAACGTCGGAAAAATGACTAAGTCCCCAAAAAAATTTTTTTTAACTTTTTTTAATTTTACCCCCGTGGGATATATATTCTACCCACACACATTTCGAACTCTCCTGGGGTACCCTCACACATATTATTCCCTCATTTAGTGGATATTTTCACAAAAAAGTGAAATTTTCAAAAATCCAGAAAAATGGCTGAAAACGACTAAATATCAAGCACTCAATGGGCGAATCACTCTGGAACTGAAATCGGAACGCTCACTGACATTTGCCCTTTCTGAAAGTCTGATAAACGCCGGAAAAATGACTAAGCCCCCCCAAAAAAATTTTTTCAACTTTTTTGAATTTTACCCCCGTGGGATATATATTCTACCCACACACATTTGGAACTCTCCTGGAGTACCCTCACACATATTATTCCCTCATTTAGTGGATATTTTCACAAAAAAGTGAAATTTTCAAAAATCCAGAAAATTGTCTGAAAACGACTAAATATCAAGAACTCATATGGCGAATCGCTCTGGAACTGAAATCGGAACGCTCACTGTCATTTACCCTATCTGAAAGTCTGATAAACGCCGGAAAAATGACTAAGTCCAAAAAAAAATTTTTTTAAACTTTTTTCAACTTTACCCCCGTGGGATATATATTCTACTCACACACATTTGGAACTCTCCTGGGGTACCCTCACACATATTATTCCCTCATTTAGAGGATATTTTCACAAAAAAGTGAAATTTTCAAAAGTCCAGATAATTGGCTGAAAACGACTAAATATCAAGGACTCATTGGGCGAATCGCTCTGGAACTGAAATCGGAACGCTCACTGACATTTGCCCTATCTGAAAGTCTGATAAACGCCGGAAAAATGACTAAGCGCCACAAAAAAATTTTTTTCAACTTTTTGGAATTTTACCCCCGTGGGATATATATTCTACCCACACACATTTGGAACTCTCCTGGAGTACCCTCACACATATTATTCCCTCATTTAGTGGATATTTTCACAAAAAAAGTGAAATTTTCAAAAATCCAGAAAATTGGCTGAAAACGACTAAATATCAAGGACTCATTGGGCGAATCGCTCTGGAACTGAAATCGGAATGCTCACTGACATTTGCCCTATCTGAAAGTCTGATAAACGCCCGATAAATGACTAAGCCCCCCCCAAAAAATTTTTTAAACTTTTTTCAATTTTACCCCCGTGGGATATATATTCTACCCACACACATTTGGAACTCTCCTGGGGTACCCTCACACATATCATTCCCTCACTTAGTGGATATTTTCACAAAAAAGTGAAATTTTCAAAAATCCAGAAAATTGGCTGAAAACGACTAAATATCAAGGACTCATTGGGCGAATCGCTCTGGAACTGAAATCTGAACACTCACTGACATTTGCCCTATCTGAAAGTCTGATAAACACCAGAAAAATGACTAAGTCCAAAAAAAAATTTTTTCAACTTTTTTCAATTTTAACCCCGTGGGATATATATTCTACTCACACACATTTGGAACTCTCCTGGGGTACCCTCACACATATTATTCCCTCATTTAGTGGATATTTTCATAAAAAAGTGAAATTTTCCAAAATCCAGAAAATTCCCTGAAAACGACTAAATATCAAGGACTCATTGGGCAAATCGCTCTGGAACTGAAATCGGAACGCTCACTGACATTTCCCCTATCTGAAAGTCTGATAAACGTCGGAAAAATGACTAAGTCCCAAAAAAATTTTTTTTTAACTTTTTTTAATTTTACCCCCGTGGGATATATATTCTACCCACACACATTTCGAACTCTCCTGGGGTACCCTCACACATATTATTCCCTCATTTAGTGGATATTTTCACAAAAAAGTGAAATTTTCAAAAATCCAGAAAAATGGCTGAAAACGACTAAATATCAAGGACTCATCGGGCGAATCGCTCTGGAACTGAAATCGAAACGCTCACTGACATTTCCCCTATCTGAAGGTCTGATAAACGCCGGAAAAATAACAAAGTCCAAAAAAAAAATTTTTTCAACTTTTTTCAATTTTACCCCCGTGGGATATATATTCTACCCACACACATTTGGAACTCTCCTGGGGTACCCTCACACATATTATTCAATCATTTAGTGGATATTTTCACAAAAAAGTGAAATTTTCAAAAATCCAGAAAATTGGCTGAAAACGACTAAATATCAAGCACTCAATGGGCGAATCACTCTGGAACTGAAATCGGAACGCTCACTGACATTTGCCCTGTCTGAAAGTCTGATAAACGCAGGAAAAATGACTAAGTCAAAAAAAAAAAAATTTTCAACTTTTTTCAATTTTACCCCCGTGGGATATATATTCTACCCACACACATTTGGAACTCTCCTGGGGTACCCTCACACATATTATTCCCTCATTTAGTGGATATTTTCACAAAAAAGTGAAATTTTCAAAAATCCAGAAAATTGGCTGAAAACGACTACATATCAAGGACTCATTGGGCAAATCGCTCTGGAACTGAAATCGGAACGCTCACTGACATTTGCCCTATCTGAAAGTCTGATAAACGCCGGAAAAATGACTAAGTCGAATAAAAAATTTTTTTCAACTTTTTTTAATTTTACCCCCGTGGGATATATATTCTACCCACACACATTTGGAACTCTCCTGGGGTACCCTCACACATATTATTCCCTCATTTAGTGGATATTTTCACAAAAAAGAGAAACTTTCAAAAATCCAGAAAATTGGCTGAAAACTACTAAATATCAAGGACTTATTGGGCAAATCGCTCTGGAACTGAAATCGGAACACTCACTGACATTTCCCCTATCTGAAAGTCTGATAAACGTCGGAAAAATGACTAAGTCCAAAAAAAAAAATTTTTCAACTTTTTACAATTTTACCCCCGTGGGATATATATTCTACCCACACACATTTGGCACTCTCCTGGGGTACCCTCACACATATTATTCCCTCATTTAGTGGATATTTTCACAAAAAAGTGAAATTTTCAAAAATCCAGAAAATTGGCTGAAAACGACTAAATATCAAGGACTCATTGGGCAAATCGCTCTGGAACTGAAATCGGAACGCTCACTGACATTTCCCCTATCTGAAAGTCTGATAAACGTCGGAAAAATGACTAAGTCCCAAAAAAAATTTTTTTAACTTTTTTTAATTTTACCCCCGTGGGATATATATTCTACCCACACACATTTCGAACTGTCCTGGGGTACCCTCACACATATTATTCCCTCATTTAGTGGATATTTTCACAAAAAAGTGAAATTTTCAAAAATCCAGAAAAATGGCTGAAAACGACTAAATATCAAGCACTCAATGGGCGAATCACTCTGGAACTGAAATCGGAACGCTCACTGACATTTGCCCTTTCTGAAAGTCTGATAAACGCCGGAAAAATGACTAAGCCCCCCCAAAAAAATTTTTTCAACTTTTTTGAATTTTACCCCCGTGGGATATATATTCTACCCACACACATTTGGAACTCTCCTGGAGTACCCTCACACATATTATTCCCTCATTTAGTGGATATTTTCACAAAAAAGTGAAATTTTCAAAAATCCAGAAAATTGTCTGAAAACGACTAAATATCAAGAACTCATATGGCGAATCGCTCTGGAACTGAAATCGGAACGCTCACTGTCATTTACCCTATCTGAAAGTCTGATAAACGCCGGAAAAATGACTAAGTCCAAAAAAAAATTTTTTTAAACTTTTTTCAACTTTACCCCCGTGGGATATATATTCTACTCACACACATTTGGAACTCTCCTGGGGTACCCTCACACATATTATTCCCTCATTTAGAGGATATTTTCACAAAAAAGTGAAATTTTCAAAAGTCCAGATAATTGGCTGAAAACGACTAAATATCAAGGACTCATTGGGCGAATCGCTCTGGAACTGAAATCGGAACGCTCACTGACATTTGCCCTATCTGAAAGTCTGATAAACGCCGGAAAAATGACTAAGCGCCACAAAAAAATTTTTTTCAACTTTTTGGAATTTTACCCCCGTGGGATATATATTCTACCCACACACATTTGGAACTCTCCTGGAGTACCCTCACACATATTATTCCCTCATTTAGTGGATATTTTCACAAAAAAAGTGAAATTTTCAAAAATCCAGAAAATTGGCTGAAAACGACTAAATATCAAGGACTCATTGGGCGAATCGCTCTGGAACTGAAATCGGAATGCTCACTGACATTTGCCCTATCTGAAAGTCTGATAAACGCCCGATAAATGACTAAGCCCCCCCCAAAAAATTTTTTAAACTTTTTTCAATTTTACCCCCGTGGGATATATATTCTACCCACACACATTTGGAACTCTCCTGGGGTACCCTCACACATATCATTCCCTCACTTAGTGGATATTTTCACAAAAAAGTGAAATTTTCAAAAATCCAGAAAATTGGCTGAAAACGACTAAATATCAAGGACTCATTGGGCGAATCGCTCTGGAACTGAAATCTGAACACTCACTGACATTTGCCCTATCTGAAAGTCTGATAAACACCAGAAAAATGACTAAGTCCAAAAAAAAATTTTTTCAACTTTTTTCAATTTTAACCCCGTGGGATATATATTCTACTCACACACATTTGGAACTCTCCTGGGGTACCCTCACACATATTATTCCCTCATTTAGTGGATATTTTCACAAAAAAGTGAAATTTTCAAAAATCCAGAAAATTCCCTGAAAACGACTAAATATCAAGGACTCATTGGGCAAATCGCTCTGGAACTGAAATCGGAACGCTCACTGACATTTCCCCTATCTGAAAGTCTGATAAACGTCGGAAAAATGACTAAGTCCCAAAAAAATTTTTTTTTAACTTTTTTTAATTTTACCCCCGTGGGATATATATTCTACCCACACACATTTCGAACTCTCCTGGGGTACCCTCACACATATTATTCAATCATTTAGTGGATATTTTCACAAAAAAGTGAAATTTTCAAAAATCCAGAAAAATGGCTGAAAACGACTAAATATCAAGCACTCAATGGGCGAATCACTCTGGAACTGAAATCGGAACGCTCACTGACATTTGCCCTGTCTGAAAGTCTGATAAACGCAGGAAAAATGACTAAGTCAAAAAAAAAAAAAATTTCAACTTTTTTCAATTTTACCCCCGTGGGATATATATTCTACCCACACACATTTGGAACTCTCCTGGGGTACCCTCACACATATTATTCCCTCATTTAGTGGATATTTTCACAAAAAAGTGAAATTTTCAAAAATCCAGAAAATTGGCTGAAAACGACTACATATCAAGGACTCATTGGGCAAATCGCTCTGGAACTGAAATCGGAACGCTCACTGACATTTGCCCTATCTGAAAGTCTGATAAACGCCGGAAAAATGACTAAGTCGAATAAAAAATTTTTTTCAACTTTTTTTAATTTTACCCCCGTGGGATATATATTCTACCCACACACATTTGGAACTCTCCTGGGGTACCCTCACACATATTATTCCCTCATTTAGTGGATATTTTCACAAAAAAGAGAAATTTTCAAAAATCCAGAAAATTGGCTGAAAACTACTAAATATCAAGGACTTATTGGGCAAATCGCTCTGGAACTGAAATCGGAACACTCACTGACATTTCCCCTATCTGAAAGTCTGATAAACGTCGGAAAAATGACTAAGTCCAAAAAAAAAAATTTTTCAACTTTTTACAATTTTACCCCCGTGGGATATATATTCTACCCACACACATTTGGCACTCTCCTGGGGTACCCTCACACATATTATTCCCTCATTTAGTGGATATTTTCACAAAAAAGTGAAATTTTCAAAAATCCAGAAAATTGGCTGAAAACGACTAAATATCAAGGACTCATTGGGCAAATCGCTCTGGAACTGAAATCGGAACGCTCACTGACATTTCCCCTATCTGAAAGTCTGATAAACGTCGGAAAAATGACTAAGTCCCAAAAAAAATTTTTTTAACTTTTTTTAATTTTACCCCCGTGGGATATATATTCTACCCACACACATTTCGAACTCTCCTGGGGTACCCTCACAAATATTATTCCCTCATTTAGTGGATATTTTCACAAAAAAGTGAAATTTTCAAAAATCCAGAAAAATGGCTGAAAACGACTAAATATCAAGGACTCATCGGGCGAATCGCTCTGGAACTGAAATCGAAACGCTCACTGACATTTCCCCTATCTGAAGGTCTGATAAACGCCGGAAAAATAACAAAGTCCAAAAAAAAAATTTTTTCAACTTTTTTCAATTTTACCCCCGTGGGATATATATTCTACCCACACACATTTAGAACTCTCCTGGGGTACCCTCACACATATTATTCCCTCATTTAGTGGATATTTTCACAAAAAAAGTGAAATTTTCAAAAATCCAGAAAATTGGCTGAAAACGACTAAATATCAAGCACTCAATGGGCGAATCACTCTGGAACTGAAATCGGAACGCTCACTGACATTTGCCCTATCTGAAAGTCTGATAAACGCCGGAAAAATGACTAAGCCCCCCCAAAAAAATTTTTTCAACTTTTTTGAATTTTACCCCCGTGGGATATATATTCTACCCACACACATTTGGAACTCTCCTGGAGTACCCTCACACATATTATTCCCTCATTTAGTGGATATTTTCACAAAAAAGTGAAATTTTCAAAAATCCAGAAAATTGTCTGAAAACGACTAAATATCAAGAACTCATATGGCGAATCGCTCTGGAACTGAAATCGGAACGCTCACTGTCATTTACCCTATCTGAAAGTCTGATAAACGCCGGAAAAATGACTAAGTCCAAAAAAAAATTTTTTTAAACTTTTTTCAACTTTACCCCCGTGGGATATATATTCTACTCACACACATTTGGAACTCTCCTGGGGTACCCTCACACATATTATTCCCTCATTTAGAGGATATTTTCACAAAAAAGTGAAATTTTCAAAAGTCCAGATAATTGGCTGAAAACGACTAAATATCAAGGACTCATTGGGCGAATCGCTC
Organism: Phyllobates terribilis; assembly: GCF_046119375.1. Taxonomy (NCBI): domain Eukaryota; kingdom Metazoa; phylum Chordata; class Amphibia; order Anura; family Dendrobatidae; genus Phyllobates; species Phyllobates terribilis. Next base: position 234,631,543 of record NW_027362768.1, on the reverse strand, counting down.
TGGAACTGAAATCGGAACGCTCACTGACATTTGCCCTATCTGAAAGTCTGATAAACGCCGGAAAAATGACTAAGCGCCACAAAAAATTTTTTTTCAACTTTTTGGAATTTTACCCCCGTGGGATATATATTCTACCCACACACATTTGGAACTCTCCTGGAGTACCCTCACACATATTATTCCCTCATTTAGTTTATATTTTCACAAAAAAAGTGAAATTTTCAAAAATCCAGAAAATTGGCTGAAAACGACTAAATATCAAGCACTCAATGGGCGAATCACTCTGGAACTGAAATCGGAACGCTCACTGACATTTGCCCTGTCTGAAAGTCTGATAAACGCAGGAAAAATGACTAAGTCAAAAAAAAAAAATTTTTCAACTTTTTTCAATTTTACCCCCGTGGGATATATATTCTACCCACACACATTTGGAACTCTCCTGGGGTACCCTCACACATATTATTCCCTCATTTAGTGGATATTTTCACAAAAAAGTGAAATTTTCAAAAATCCAGAAAATTGGCTGAAAACGACTACATATCAAGGACTCATTGGGCGAATCGCTCTGGAACTGAAATCGGAATGCTCACTGACATTTGCCCTATCTGAAAGTCTGATAAACGCCCGATAAATGACTAAGCCCCCCCCAAAAAATTTTTTAAACTTTTTTCAATTTTACCCCCGTGGGATATATATTCTACCCACACACATTTGGAACTCTCCTGGGGTACCCTCACACATATCATTCCCTCACTTAGTGGATATTTTCACAAAAAAGTGAAATTTTCAAAAATCCAGAAAATTGGCTGAAAACTACTAAATATCAAGGACTCATTGGGCGAATCGCTCTGGAACTGAAATCTGAACACTCACTGACATTTGCCCTATCTGAAAGTCTGATAAACACCAGAAAAATGACTAAGTCCAAAAAAAAATTTTTTCAACTTTTTTCAATTTTAACCCCGTGGGATATATATTCTACTCACACACATTTGGAACTCTCCTGGGGTACCCTCACACATATTATTCCCTCATTTAGTGGATATTTTCACAAAAAAGTGAAATTTTCAAAAATCCAGAAAATTCCCTGAAAACGACTAAATATCAAGGACTCATTGGGCAAATCGCTCTGGAACTGAAATCGGAACGCTCACTGACATTTCCCCTATCTGAAAGTCTGATAAACGTCGGAAAAATGACTAAGTCCCAAAAAAAATTTTTTTTAACTTTTTTTAATTTTACCCCCGTGGGATATATATTCTACCCACACACATTTCGAACTCTCCTGGGGTACCCTCACACATATTATTCCCTCATTTAGTGGATATTTTCACAAAAAAGTGAAATTTTCAAAAATCCAGAAAAATGGCTGAAAACGACTAAATATCAAGGACTCATCGGGCGAATCGCTCTGGAACTGAAATCGAAACACTCACTGACATTTCCCCTATCTGAAGGTCTGATAAACGCCGGAAAAATAACAAAGTCCAAAAAAAAAATTTTTTCAACTTTTTTCAATTTTACCCCCGTGGGATATATATTCTACCCACACACATTTGGAACTCTCCTGGGGTACCCTCACACATATTATTCAATCATTTAGTGGATATTTTCACAAAAAAGTGAAATTTTCAAAAATCCAGAAAATTGGCTGAAAACGACTAAATATCAAGCACTCAATGGGCGAATCACTCTGGAACTGAAATCGGAACGCTCACTGACATTTGCCCTGTCTGAAAGTCTGATAAACGCAGGAAAAATGACTAAGTCAAAAAAAAAAAATTTTTCAACTTTTTTCAATTTTACCCCCGTGGGATATATATTCTACCCACACACATTTGGAACTCTCCTGGGGTACCCTCACACATATTATTCCCTCATTTAGTGGATATTTTCACAAAAAAGTGAAATTTTCAAAAATCCAGAAAATTGGCTGAAAACGACTACATATCAAGGACTCATTGGGCAAATCGCTCTGGAACTGAAATCGGAACGCTCACTGACATTTGCCCTATCTGAAAGTCTGATAAACGCCGGAAAAATGACTAAGTCGAATAAAAAATTTTTTTCAACTTTTTTTAATTTTACCCCCGTGGGATATATATTCTACCCACACACATTTGGAACTCTCCTGGGGTACCCTCACACATATTATTCCCTCATTTAGTGGATATTTTCACAAAAAAGAGAAATTTTCAAAAATCCAGAAAATTGGCTGAAAACTACTAAATATCAAGGACTTATTGGGCAAATCGCTCTGGAACTGAAATCGGAACACTCACTGACATTTCCCCTATCTGAAAGTCTGATAAACGTCGGAAAATGACTAAGTCCAAAAAAAAAAATTTTTCAACTTTTTACAATTTTACCCCCGTGGGATATATATTCTACCCACACACATTTGGCACTCTCCTGGGGTACCCTCACACATATTATTCCCTCATTTAGTGGATATTTTCACAAAAAAGTGAAATTTTCAAAAATCCAGAAAATTGGCTGAAAACGACTAAATATCAAGGACTCATTGGGCAAATCGCTCTGGAACTGAAATCGGAACGCTCACTGACATTTCCCCTATCTGAAAGTCTGATAAACGTCGGAAAAATGACTAAGTCCCAAAAAAAATTTTTTTAACTTTTTTTAATTTTACCCCCGTGGGATATATATTCTACCCACACACATTTCGAACTCTCCTGGGGTACCCTCACAAATATTATTCCCTCATTTAGTGGATATTTTCACAAAAAAGTGAAATTTTCAAAAATCCAGAAAAATGGCTGAAAACGACTAAATATCAAGGACTCATCGGGCGAATCGCTCTGGAACTGAAATCGAAACGCTCACTGACATTTCCCGTATCTGAAGGTCTGATAAACGCCGGAAAAATAACAAAGTCCAAAAAAAAAATTTTTTCAACTTTTTTCAATTTTACCCCCGTGGGATATATATTCTACCCACACACATTTAGAACTCTCCTGGGGTACCCTCACACATATTATTCCCTCATTTAGTGGATATTTTCACAAAAAAAGTGAAATTTTCAAAAATCCAGAAAATTGGCTGAAAACGACTAAATATCAAGCACTCAATGGGCGAATCACTCTGGAACTGAAATCGGAACGCTCACTGACATTTGCCCTATCTGAAAGTCTGATAAACGCCGGAAAAATGACTAAGCCCCCCCAAAAAAATTTTTTCAACTTTTTTGAATTTTACCCCCGTGGGATATATATTCTACCCACACACATTTGGAACTCTCCTGGAGTACCCTCACACATATTATTCCCTCATTTAGTGGATATTTTCACAAAAAAGTGAAATTTTCAAAAATCCAGAAAATTGTCTGAAAACGACTAAATATCAAGAACTCATATGGCGAATCGCTCTGGAACTGAAATCGGAACGCTCACTGTCATTTACCCTATCTGAAAGTCTGATAAATGCCGGAAAAATGACTAAGTCCAAAAAAAAATTTTTTTAAACTTTTTTCAACTTTACCCCCGTGGGATATATATTCTACTCACACACATTTGGAACTCTCCTGGGGTACCCTCACACATATTATTCCCTCATTTAGAGGATATTTTCACAAAAAAGTGAAATTTTCAAAAGTCCAGATAATTGGCTGAAAACGACTAAATATCAAGGACTCATTGGGCGAATCGCTCTGGAACTGAAATCGGAACGCTCACTGACATTTGCCCTATCTGAAAGTCTGATAAACGCCGGAAAAATGACTAAGCGCCACAAAAAATTTTTTTTCAACTTTTTGGAATTTTACCCCCGTGGGATATATATTCTACCCACACACATTTGGGACTCTCCTGGAGTACCCTCACACATATTATTCCCTCATTTAGTGGATATTTTCACAAAAAAAGTGAAATTTTCAAAAATCCAGAAAATTGGCTGAAAACGACTAAATATCAAGCACTCAATGGGCGAATCACTCTGGAACTGAAATCGGAACGCTCACTGACATTTGCCCTGTCTGAAAGTCTGATAAACGCAGGAAAAATGACTAAGTCAAAAAAAAAAAATTTTTCAACTTTTTTCAATTTTACCCCCGTGGGATATATATTCTACCCACACACATTTGGAACTCTCCTGGGGTACCCTCACACATATTATTCCCTCATTTAGTGGATATTTTCACAAAAAAGTGAAATTTTCAAAAATCCAGAAAATTGGCTGAAAACGACTACATATCAAGGACTCATTGGGCAAATCGCTCTGGAACTGAAATCGGAACGCTCACTGACATTTGCCCTATCTGAAAGTCTGATAAACGCCGGAAAAATGACTAAGTCGAATAAAAAATTTTTTTCAACTTTTTTTAATTTTACCCCCGTGGGATATATATTCTACCCACACACATTTGGAACTCTCCTGGGGTACCCTCACACATTTTATTCCCTCATTTAGTGGATATTTTCACAAAAAAGAGAAATTTTCAAAAATCCAGAAAATTGGCTGAAAACTACTAAATATCAAGGACTCAATGGGCGAATCGCTCTGGAACTGAAATCGAAATGCTCACTGACATTTGCCCTATCGCAAAGTCTGATAAACGCCGGAAAAATGACAAAGTCCAAAAAAAAATTTTTTCAACTTTTTTCAATTTTACCCCCGTGGGATATATATTCTACCCACACACATTTAGAACTCTCCTGGGGTACCCTCACACATATTATTCCCTCATTTAGCGGATATTTTCACAAAAAAAGTGATATTTTCAAAAATCCAGAAAATTGGCTGAAAACGACTAAATATCAAGCACTCAATGGGCGAATCACTCTGGAACTGAAATCGGAACGCTCACTGACATTTGCCCTATCTGAAAGTCTGATAAACGCCGGAAAAATGACTAAGCCCCCCCAAAAAAATTTTTTCAACTTTTTTGAATTTTACCCCCGTGGGATATATATTCTACCCACACACATTTGGAACTCTCCTGGAGTACCCTCACACATATTATTCCCTCATTTAGTGGATATTTTCACAAAAAAGTGAAATTTTCAAAAATCCAGAAAATTGTCTGAAAACGACTAAATATCAAGAACTCATATGGCGAATCGCTCTGGAACTGAAATCGGAACGCTCACTGACATTTGCCCTATCTGAAAGTCTGATAAACGCCGGAAAAATGACTAAGTCCAAAAAAAAATTTTTTTAAACTTTTTTCAACTTTACCCCCGTGGGATATATATTCTACTCACACACATTTGGAACTCTCCTGGGGTACCCTCACACATATCATTCCCTCACTTAGTGGATATTTTCACAAAAAAGTGAAATTTTCAAAAATCCAGAAAATTCCCTGAAAACGACTAAATATCAAGGACTCATTGGGCAAATCGCTCTGGAACTGAAATCGGAACGCTCACTGACATTTCCCCTATCTGAAAGTCTGATAAACGCCGGAAAAATGACAGTCCAAAAAAAAATTTTTTTAAACTTTTTTCAACTTTACCCCCGTGGGATATATATTCTACTCACACACATTTGGAACTCTCCTGGGGTACCCTCACACATATCATTCCCTCACTTAGTGGATATTTTCACAAAAAAGTGAAATTTTCAAAAATCCAGAAAATTGGCTGAAAACGACTAAATATCAAGGACTCATTGGGCGAATCGCTCTGGAACTGAAATCTGAACACTCACTGACATTTGCCCTATCTGAAAGTCTGATAAACGCCGGAAAAATGACTAAGTCGAATAAAAAAATTTTTTCAACTTTTTTTAATTTTACCCCCGTGGGATATATATTCTACCCACACACATTTGGAACTCTCCTGGGGTACCCTCACACATTTTATTCCCTCATTTAGTGGATATTTTCACAAAAAAGAGAAATTTTCAAAAATCCAGAAAATTGGCTGAAAACTACTAAATATCAAGGACTTATTGGGCAAATCGCTCTGGAACTGAAATCGGAACACTCACTGACATTTCCCCTATCTGAAAGTCTGATAAACGTCGGAAAAATGACTAAGTCCAAAAAAAAAATTTTTTCAACTTTTTTCAATTTTACCCCCGTGGGATATATATTCTACCCACACACATTTGGCACTCTCCTGGGGTACCCTCACACATATTATTCCTTCATTTAGTGAATATTTTCACAAAAAAGTGAAATTTTCAAAAATCCAGAAAATTGGCTGAAAACGACTAAATATCAAGGACTCATTGGGCGAATCGCTCTGGAACTGAAATCGGAACGCTCACTGACATTTGCCCTATCTGAAAGTCTGATAAACTGCGGAAAATGACTAAGTCGAAAAAAAACAATTTTTCAACTTTTTTTAACTTTACCCCCGTGGGATATATATTCTACCCACACACATTTGGAACTCTCCTTGGGTACCCTCACACATATTATTCCCTCATTTAGTGGATATTTCCACAAAAAAGTGAAATTTTCAAAAATCCAGAAAATTGGCTGAAAACGACTAAATATCAAGGACTCAATGGGCGAATCGCTCTGGAACTGAAATCGAAATGCTCACTGACATTTGCCCTATCGCAAAGTCTGATAAACGCTGGAAAAATGACAAAGTCCAAAAAAAAATTTTTTCAACTTTTTTCAATTTTACCCCCGTGGGATATATATTCTACCCACACACATTTAGAACTCTCCTGGGGTACCCTCACACATATTATTCCCTCATTTAGTGGATATTTTCACAAAAAAAGTGAAATTTTCAAAAATCCAGAAAATTGGCTGAAAACGACTAAATATCAAGCACTCAATGGGCGAATCACTCTGGAACTGAAATCGGAACGCTCACTGACATTTGCCCTATCTGAAAGTCTGATAAACGCCGGAAAAATGACTAAGCCCCCCCAAAAAAATTTTTTCAACTTTTTTGAATTTTACCCCCGTGGGATATATATTCTACCCACACACATTTGGAACTCTCCTGGAGTACCCTCACACATATTATTCCCTCATTTAGTGGATATTTTCACAAAAAAGTGAAATTTTCAAAAATCCAGAAAATTGTCTGAAAACGACTAAATATCAAGAACTCATATGGCGAATCGCTCTGGAACTGAAATCGGAACGCTCACTGACATTTGCCCTATCTGAAAGTCTGATAAACGCCGGAAAAATGACTAAGTCCAAAAAAAAATTTTTTTAAACTTTTTTCAACTTTACCCCCGTGGGATATATATTCTACTCACACACATTTGGAACTCTCCTGGGGTACCCTCACACATATTATTCCCTCATTTAGAGGATATTTTCACAAAAAAGTGAAATTTTCAAAAGTCCAGATAATTGGCTGAAAACGACTAAATATCAAGGACTCATTGGGCGAATCGCTCTGGAACTGAAATCGGAACGCTCACTGACATTTGCCCTATCTGAAAGTCTGATAAACGCCGGAAAAATGACTAAGCGCCACAAAAAATTTTTTTTCAACTTTTTGGAATTTTACCCCCGTGGGATATATATTCTACCCACACACATTTGGAACTCTCCTGGAGTACCCTCACACATATTATTCCCTCATTTAGTGGATATTTTCACAAAAAAAGTGAAATTTTCAAAAATCCAGAAAATTGGCTGAAAACGACTAAATATCAAGGACTCATTGGGCGAATCGCTCTGGAACTGAAATCGGAACGCTCACTGACATTTGCCCTATCTGAAAGTCTGATAAACGCCCGATAAATGACTAAGCCCCCCCAAAAAAAATTTTTAAACTTTTTTCAATTTTACCCCCGTGGGATATATATTCTACCCACACACATTTGGAACTCTCCTGGGGTACCCTCACACATATCATTCCCTCACTTAGTGGATATTTTCACAAAAAAGTGAAATTTTCAAAAATCCAGAAAATTGGCTGAAAACGACTAAATATCAAGGACTCATTGGGCGAATCGCTCTGGAACTGAAATCTGAACGCTCACTGACATTTGCCCTATCTGAAAGTCTGATAAACACCAGAAAAATGACTAAGTCCAAAAAAAAATTTTTTCAACTTTTTTCAATTTTAACCCCGTGGGATATATATTCTACTCACACACATTTGGAACTCTCCTGGGGTACCCTCACACATATTATTCCCTCATTTAGTGGATATTTTCACAAAAAAGTGAAATTTTCAAAAATCCAGAAAATTCCCTGAAAACGACTAAATATCAAGGACTCATTGGGCGAATCGCTCTGGAACTGAAATCTGAACACTCACTGACATTTGCCCTATCTGAAAGTCTGATAAATGCCGGAAAAATGACTAAGTCCAAAAAAAAAATTTTTTCAACTTTTTTCAATTTTACCCCCATGGGATATATATTCTACTCACACACATTTGGAACTCTCCTGGGGTACCCTCACACATATTATTCCCTCATTTAGTGGATATTTTCACAATAAAGTGAAATTTTCAAAAATCCAGAAAATTCCCTGAAAACGACTAAATATCAAGGACTCATTGGGCGAATCGCTCTGGAACTGAAATCTGAACACTCACTGACATTTGCCCTATCTGAAAGTCTGATAAATGCCGGAAAAATGACTAAGTCCAAAAAAAAAATTTTTTCAACTTTTTTCAATCTTACCCCCGTGGGATATATAATCTACTCACACACATTTGGAACTCTCCTGGGGTACCCTCACACATATTATTCCCTCATTTAGTGGATATTTTCACAAAAAAAGTGAAATTTTCAAAAATCCAGAAAATTGGCTGAAAACGACTAAATATCAAGGACTCAGTGGGCGAATCGCTCTGGAACTGAAATTGGAACGCTCACTGACATTTGCCCTATCTGAAAGTCTGATAAACGCCGGAAAAATGACTGAGTCCCAAAAAAAATTTTTTCAACTTTTTTCAATTTTACCCCCGTGGGATATATATTCTACCCACACACATTTGGCACTCTCCTGGGGTACCCTCACACATATTATTCCCTCATTTAGTGGATATTTTCACAAAAAAGTGAAATTTTCAAAAATCCAGAAAATTGTCTGAAAACGACTAAATATCAAGGACTCATTGGGCAAATCGCTCTGGAACTGAAATCGGGACGCTCACTGACATTTCCCCTATCTGAAAGTCTGATAAACATCGGAAAAATGACTAAGTCCCAAAAAAATTTTTTTTTAACTTTTTTTAATTTTACCCCCGTGGGATATATATTCTACCCACACACATTTTGAACTCTCCTGGGGTACCCTCACACATATTATTCCCTCATTTAGTGGATATTTTCACAAAAAAGTGAAATTTTCAAAAATCCAGAAAAATGGCTGAAAACGACTAAATATCAAGGACTCATCGGGCGAATCGCTCTGGAACTGAAATCGAAACGCTCACTGACATTTCCCCTATCTGAAGGTTTGATAAACGCCGTAAAAATAACAAAGTCCAAAAAAAAATTTTTTTCAACTTTTTTCAATTTTACCCCCGTGGGATATATATTCTACCCACACACATTTGGAACTCTCCTGGGGTACCCTCACACATATTATTCAATCATTTAGTGGATATTTTCACAAAAAAGTGAAATTTTCAAAAATCCAGAAAATTGGCTGAAAACGACTAAATATCAAGCACTCAATGGGCGAATCACTCTGGAACTGAAATCGGAACGCTCACTGACATTTGCCCTGTCTGAAAGTCTGATAAACGCAGGAAAAATAACTAAGTCAAAAAAAGAAAAATTTTCAACTTTTTTCAATTTTACCCCCGTGGGATATATATTCTACCCACACACATTTGGAACTCTCCTGGGGTACCCTCACACATTTTATTCCCTCATTTAGTGAATATTTTCACAAAAAAGTGAAATTTTCAAAAATCCAGAAAATTGGCTGAAAACGACTAAATATCAAGGACTCATTGGGCGAATCGCTCTGGAACTGAAATCGGAACGCTCACTGACATTTGCCCTATCTGAAAGTCTGATAAACTGCGGAAAATGACTAAGTCGAAAAAAAAAAAATTTCAACTTTTTTTAATTTTACCCCCGTGGGATATATATTCTACCCACACACATTTGGAACTCTCCTTGGGTACCCTCACACATATTATTCCCTCATTTAGTGGATATTTCCACAAAAAAGTGAAATTTTCAAAAATCCAGAAAATTGGCTGAAAACGACTAAATATCAAGGACTCAATGGGCGAATCGCTCTGGAACTGAAATCGAAATGCTCACTGACATTTGCCCTATCGCAAAGTCTGATAAACGCCGGAAAAATGACAAAGTCCAAAAAAAAAATTTTTTCAACTTTTTTCAATTTTACCCCCGTGGGATATATATTCTACCCACACACATTTGGAACTCTCCTGGAGTACCCTCAGACATATTATTCCCTCATTTAGTGGATATTTTCACAAAAAAGTGAAATTTTCAAAAATCCAGAAAATTGTCTGAAAACGACTAAATATGAAGAACTCATATGGCGAATCGCTCTTGAACTGAAATCGGAACGCTCACTGTCATTTACCCTATCTGAAAGTCTGATAAACGCCGGAAAAATGACTAAGTCCAAAAAAAAATTTTTTTAAACTTTTTTCAACTTTACCCCCGTGGGATATATATTCTACTCACACACATTTGGAACTCTCCTGGGGTACCCTCACACATATTATTCCCTCATTTAGAGGATATTTTCACAAAAAAGTGAAATTTTCAAAAGTCCAGATAATTGGCTGAAAACGACTAAATATCAAGGACTCATTGGGCGAATCGCTCTGGAACTGAAATCGGAACGCTCACTGACATTTGCCCTATCTGAAAGTCTGATAAACGCCCGATAAATGACTAAGCCCCCCCCAAAAAATGTTTTAAACTTTTTTCAATTTTACCCCCGTGGGATATATATTCTACCCACACACATTTGGAACTCTCCTGGGGTACCCTCACACATATCATTCCCTCACTTAGTGGATATTTTCACAAAAAAGTGAAATTTTCAAAAATCCAGAAAATTGGCTGAAAACGACTAAATATCAAGGACTCATTGGGCGAATCGCTCTGGAACTGAAATCTGAACACTCACTGACATTTGCCCTATCTGAAAGTCTGATAAACACCAGAAAAATGACTAAGTCCAAAAAAAAATTTTTTCAACTTTTTTCAATTTTAACCCCGTGGGATATATATTCTACTCACACACATTTGGAACTCTCCTTGGGTACCCTCACACATATTATTCCCTCATTTAGTGGATATTTCCACAAAAAAGTGAAATTTTCAAAAATCCAGAAAATTGGCTGAAAACGACTAAATATCAAGCACTCAATGGGCGATTCACTCTGGAACTGAAATCGGAACGCTCACTGACATTTGCCCTATCTGAAAGTCTGATAAACTGCGGAAAATGACTAAGTCGAAAAAAAAAAAATTTCAACTTTTTTTTAATTTTACCCCCGTGGGATATATATTCTACCCACACACATTTGGAACTCTCCTTGGGTACCCTCACACATATTATTCCCTCATTTAGTGGATATTTCCACAAAAAAGTGAAATTTTCAAAAATCCAGAAAATTGGCTGAAAACGACTAAATATCAAGAACTCATATGGCGAATCGCTCTGGAACTGAAATCGGAACGCTCACTGTCATTTACCCTATCTGAAAGTCTGATAAACGCCGGAAAAATGACTAAGTCCAAAAAAAAATTTTTTTAAACTTTTTTCAACTTTACCCCCGTGGGATATATATTCTACTCACACACATTTGGAACTCTCCTGGGGTACCCTCACACATATTATTCCCTCATTTAGAGGATATTTTCACAAAAAAGTGAAATTTTCAAATGTCCAGATAATTGGCTGAAAACGACTAAATATCAAGGACTCATTGGGCGAATCGCTCTGGAACTGAAATCGGAACGCTCACTGACATTTGCCCTATCTGAAAGTCTGATAAACGCCCGATAAATGACTAAGCCCCCCCCAAAAAATTTTTTAAACTTTTTTCAATTTTACCCCCGTGGGATATATATTCTACCCACACACATTTGGAACTCTCCTGGGGTACCCTCACACATATCATTCCCTCACTTAGTGGATATTTTCACAAAAAAGTGAAATTTTCAAAAATCCAGAAAATTGGCTGAAAACGACTAAATATCAAGGACTCATTGGGCGAATCGCTCTGGAACTGAAATCTGAACACTCACTGACATTTGCCCTATCTGAAAGTCTGATAAACACCAGAAAAATGACTAAGTCCAAAAAAAAATTTTTTCAACTTTTTTCAATTTTAACCCCGTGGGATATATATTCTACTCACACACATTTGGAACTCTCCTGGGGTACCCTCACACATATTATTCCCTCATTTAGTGGATATTTTCACAAAAAAGTGAAATTTTCAAAAATCCAGAAAATTGGCTGAAAACGACTAAATATCAAGGACTCATTGGGCGAATCGTTCAGGAACTGAAATCTGAACGCTCACTGACATTTGCCCTATCTGAAAGTCTGATAAATGCTGGAAAAATGACTAAGTCCAAAAAAAAAATTTTTTTTCAACTTTTTTCAATCTTACCCCCGTGGGATATATATTCTACTCACACACATTTGGAACTCTCCTGGGGTACCCTAACACATATTATTCCCTCATTTAGTGGATATTTTCACAAAAAAAGTGAAATTTTCAAAAATCCAGAAAATTGGCTGAAAATGACTAAGTATCAAGGGCTCATCGGGCGAATCGCTCTGGAACTGAAATCTGAACGCTCACTGACATTTCCCCTATCTGCAAGTCTGATAAACGCCGGAAAAATGACTAAGTCCAAAAAAAAAATTTTTTTCAACTTTTTTCAATTTTACCCCCATGGGATATATATTCTACCACACACATTTGGAACTCTCCTGGGGTACCCTCACACATATTATTCCCTCATTTAGTGGATATTTTCACAAAAAAGTGAAATTTTCAAAAATCCAGAAAATTGGCTGAAAACGACTAAATATCAAGGACTCATTGGGCGAATCGCTCTGGAACTGAAATTGGAACGCTCACTGACATTTGCCCTATCTGAAAGTCTGATAAACTGCGGAAAAATGACTAAGTCGAAAAAAAAAAAATTTCAACTTTTCTTAATTTTACCCCCGTGGGATATATATTCTACCCACACACATTTGGAACTCTCCTGAGGTACCCTCACACATATTATTCCCTCATTTAGTGGATATTTTCACAAAAAAGTGAAATTTTCAAAAATCCAGAAAATTGGCTGAAAACGACTAAATATCAAGGACTCATTGGGCAAATCGCTTTGGAACTGAAATCGGAACGCTCACTGACATTTGCCCTATCTGAAAGTCTGATAAACGCCGGAAAAATGACTAAGTCGAATAAAAAATTTTTTTCAACTTTTTTTAATTTTACCCCCGTGGGATATATATTCTACCCACACACATTTGGAACTCTCCTGGGGTACCCTCACACATATTATTCCCTCATTTAGTGAATATTTTCACAAAAAAGTGAAATTTTCAAAAATCCAGAAAATTGGCTGAAAACGACTAAATATCAAGCACTCAATGGGCGATTCACTCTGGAACTGAAATTGGAACGCTCACTGACATTTGCCCTATCTGAAAGTCTGATAAACGCAGGAAAAATGACTAAGTCCAAAAAAAAAAATTTTTCAACCTTTTTCAATTTTACCCCCGTGGGATATATATTCTACCCACACACATTTGGAACTCTCCTGGGGTACCCTCACACATATTATTCCCTCATTTAGTGGATATTTCCACAAAAAAGTGAAATTTTCAAAAATCCAGAAAATTGGCTGAAAACGACTAAATATCAAGGACTCAATGGGCGAATCGCTCTGGAACTGAAATCGAAATGCTCACTGACATTTGCCCTATCGCAAAGTCTGATAAACGCCGGAAAAATGACAAAGTCCAAAAAAAAAATTTTTTCAACTTTTTTCAATTTTACCCCCGTGGGATATATATTCTACCCACACACATTTAGAACTCTCCTGGGGTACCCTCACACATATTATTCCCTCATTTAGTGGATATTTTCACAAAAAAAGTGAAATTTTCAAAAATCCAGAAAATTGGCTGAAAACGACTAAATATCAAGCACTCAATGGGCGAATCACTCTGGAACTGAAATCGGAACGCTCACTGACATTTGCCCTATCTGAAAGTCTGATAAACGCCGGAAAAATGACTAAGCCCCCCCAAAAAAATTTTTTCAACTTTTTTGAATTTTACCCCCGTGGGATATATATTCTACCCACACACATTTGGAACTCTCCTGGAGTACCCTCACACATATTATTCCCTCATTTAGTGGATATTTTCACAAAAAAGTGAAATTTTCAAAAATCCAGAAAATTCCCTGAAAACGACTAAATATCAAGGACTCATTGGGCGAATCGCTCTGGAACTGAAATCTGAACACTCACTGACATTTGCCCTATCTGAAAGTCTGATAAATGCCGGAAAAATGACTAAGTCCAAAAAAAAAATTTTTTCAACTTTTTTCAATCTTACCCCCGTGGGATATATAATCTACTCACACACATTTGGAACTCTCCTGGGGTACCCTCACACATATTATTCCCTCATTTAGTGGATATTTTCACAAAAAAAGTGAAATTTTTAAAAATCCAGAAAATTGGCTGAAAATGACTAAGTATCAAGGACTCATCGGGCGAATCGCTCTGGAACTGAAATCTGAACGCTCACTGACATTTCCCCTATCTGCAAGTCTGATAAACGCCGGAAAAATGACTAAGTCCAAAAAAAAAATTTTTTTCAACTTTTTTCAATTTTACCCCCATGGGATATATATTCTACTCACACACATTTGGAACTCTCCTGGGGTACCCTCACACATATTATTCCCTTATTTAGTGGATATTTTCACAAAAAAGTGAAATTTTCAAAAGTCCAGATAATTGGCTGAAAACGACTAAATATCAAGGACTCATTGGGCGAATCGCTCTGGAACTGAAATCGGAACGCTCACTGACATTTGCCCTATCTGAAAGTCTGATAAACGCCGGAAAAATGACTGAGTCCCAAAAAAAATTTTTTAAACTTTTTTCAATTTTACCCCCGTGGGATATATATTCTACCCACACACATTTGGAACTCTCCTGGGGTACCCTCACACATATCATTCCCTCACTTAGTGGATATTTTCACAAAAAAGTGAAATTTTCAAAAATCCAGAAAATTGGCTGAAAACGACTAAATATCAAGGACTCATTGGGCGAATCACTCTGGAACTGAAATCGGAACGCTCACTGACATTTGCCCTATCTGAAAGTCTGATAAACTGCGGAAAATGACTAAGTCGAAAAAAAAAAAAATTTCAACTTTTTTTAATTTTACCCCCGTGGGATATATATTCTACCCACACACATTTGGAACTCTCCTTGGGTACCCTCACACATATTATTCCCTCATTTAGTGGATATTTCCACAAAAAAGTGAAATTTTCAAAAATCCAGAAAATTGGCTGAAAACGACTAAATATCAAGGACTCAATGGGCGAATCGCTCTGGAACTGAAATCGAAATGCTCACTGACATTTGCCCTATCGCAAAGTCTGATAAACGCCGGAAAAATGACAAAGTCCAAAAAAAAAATTTTTTCAACTTTTTTCAATTTTACCCCCGTGGGATATATATTCTACCCACACACATTTAGAACTCTCCTGGGGTACCCTCACACATATTATTCCCTCATTTAGTGGATATTTTCACAAAAAAAGTGAAATTTTCAAAAATCCAGAAAATTGGCTGAAAACGACTAAATATCAAGCACTCAATGGGCGAATCACTCTGGAACTGAAATCGGAACGCTCACTGACATTTGCCCTATCTGAAAGTCTGATAAACTGCGGAAAAATGACTAAGTCGAAAAAAAAAAATTTTCAACTTTTTTTAATTTTACCCCCGTGGGATATATATTCTACCCACACACATTTGGAACTCTCCTTGGGTACCCTCACACATATTATTCCCTCATTTAGTGGATATTTCCACAAAAAAGTGAAATTTTCAAAAATCCAGAAAATTGGCTGAAAACGACTAAATATCAAGGACTCATTGGGCGAATCGCTCTGGAACTGAAATCGAAATGCTCACTGACATTTGCCCTATCGGAAAGTCTGATAAACGCCGGAAAAATGACTAAGTCCAAAAAAAAAAATTTTTCAACTTTTTCCAATTTTACCCCCGTGGGATATATATTCTACCCACACACATTTAGAACTCTCCTGGGGTACCCTCACACATATTATTCCTTCATATAGTGGATATTTTCACAAAAAAGTGAAATTTTCAAAAATCCAGAAAATTGGCTGAAAACGACTAAATATCAAGCACTCAATGGGCGAATCACTCTGGAACTGAAATCGGAACGCTCACTGACATTTGCCCTATCTGAAAGTCTGATAAACGCAGGAAAAATGACTAAGTCCCAAAAAAAATTTTTTTTAACTTTTTTTAATTTTACCCCCGTGGGATATATATTCTACCCACACACATTTGGAACTCTCCTGGGGTACCCTCACACATATTATTCCCTCATTTAGTGGATATTTCCACAAAAAAGTGAAATTTTCAAAAATCCAGAAAATTGGCTGAAAACGACTAAATATCAAGCACTCAATGGGCGAATCACTCTGGAACTGAAATCGGAACGCTCACTGACATTTGCCCTATCTGAAAGTCTGATAAACGCAGGAAAAATGACTAAGTCCAAAAAAAAATATTTTTCAACTTTTTTCAATTTTACCCCCGTGGGATATATATTCTACCCACACACATTTGGAACTCTCCTGGGGTACCCTCACACATATTATTCCCTCACTTAGTGAATATTTTCACAAAAAGTGAAATTTTCAAAAATCCAGAAAATTGGCTGAAAGCGCCTAAATATCAAAGACTCATTGGGCGAATCGCTCTGGAACTGTAATCGGAATGCTCACTGACATTTGCCCTATCTGAAAGTCTGATAAACGGCGGAAAAATTACTAAGTCGAAAAAAAAAAATTTTTTAACTTTGTTTAATTTTACCCCCGTGGGATATATATTCTACCCACACACATTTGGAACTCTCCTGGGGTACCCTCACACATATTATTCCCTCATTTAGTGGATATTTCCACAAAAAAGTGAAATTTTCAAAAATCCAGAAAATTGGCTGAAAACGACGAAATATCAAGGACTCATTGGGCGAATCGCTCTGGAACTGAAATCGAAATGCTCACTGACATTTGCCCTATCGTAAAGTCTGATAAACGCCGGAAAAATGACTAAGTCCAAAAAAAAAATTTTTCAACTTTTTTCAATTTTACCCCCGTGGGATATATATTCTACCCACACACATTTGGAACTCTCCTGGGGTACCCTCACACATTTTATTCCCTCATTTAGTGGATATTTTCACAAAAAAGTGAAATTTTCAAAAATCCAGAAAATTGGCTGAAAACGACTAAATATCAAGAACTCATTGGGCAAATTGCTCTGGAACTGAAATCGGAACGCTCACTGACATTTGCCCTATCTGAAAGTCTGATAAACGCCGGAAAAATGACTAAGTCCAAAAAAAAAAATGTTCAACTTTTTTTAATTTTACCCCCGTGGGATATATATTCTACCCACACACATTTGGAACTCTCCTGGGGTACCCTCACACATATTATTCCCTCATTTAGTGGATATTTTCACAAAAAAGTGAAATTTTCAAAAATCCAGAAAATTGGCTGAAAACGACTAAATATCAAGCACTCAATGGGCGAATCACTCTGGAACTGAAATCGGAACGCTCACTGACATTTGCCCTGTCTGAAAGTCTGATAAACGCAGGAAAAATGACTAAGTCCAAAAAAAAAAAATTTTCAACTTTTTTCAATTTTACCCCCGTGGGATATATATTCTACCCACACACATTTGGAACTCTCCTTGGGTACCCTCACACATATTATTCCCTCATTTAGTGGATATTTCCACAAAAAAGTGAAATTTTCAAAAATCCAGAAAATTGGCTGAAAACGACTAAATATCAAGGACTCATTGGGCGAATCGCTCTGGAACTGAAATCGAAATGCTCACTGACATTTGCCCTATCGGAAAGTCTGATAAACGCCGGAAAAATGACTAAGTCCAAAAAAAAAAATTTTTCAACTTTTTTCAATTTTACCCCCGTGGGATATATATTCTACCCACACACATTTAGAACTCTCCTGGGGTACCCTCACACATATTATTCCTTCATATAGTGGATATTTTCACAAAAAAGTGAAATTTTCAAAAATCCAGAAAATTGGCTGAAAACGACTAAATATCAAGCACTCAATGGGCGAATCACTCTGGAACTGAAATCGGAACGCTCACTGACATTTGCCCTATCTGAAAGTCTGATAAACGCAGGAAAAATGACTAAGTCCCAAAAAAAATTTTTTTTAACTTTTTTTAATTTTACCCCCGTGGGATATATATTCTACCCACACACATTTGGAACTCTCCTGGGGTACCCTCACACATATTATTCCCTCATTTAGTGAATATTTTCGCAAAAAAGTGAAATTTTCAAAAATCAAGAAAATTGGCTGAAAACGACTAAATATCAAGGACTCATTGGGCGAATCGCTCTGGAACTGAAATCGGAACGCTCACTGACATTTGCCCTATCTGAAAGTCTGATAAACTGCGGAAAAATGACTAAGTCGAAAAAAAAAAAATTTTCAACTTTTTTTAATTTTACCCCCGTGGGATATATATTCTACCCACACACATTTGGAACTCTCCTTGGGTACCCTCACACATATTATTCCCTCATTTAGTGGATATTTCCACAAAAAAGTGAAATTTTCAAAAATCCAGAAAATTGGCTGAAAACGACTAAATATCAAGCACTCAATGGGCGAATCACTCTGGAACTGAAATCGGAACGCTCACTGACATTTGCCCTATCTGAAAGTCTGATAAACGCAGGAAAAATGACTAAGTCCAAAAAAAAATATTTTTCAACTTTTTTCAATTTTACCCCCGTGGGATATATATTCTACCCACACACATTTGGAACTCTCCTGGGGTACCCTCACACATATTATTCCCTCACTTAGTGAATATTTTCACAAAAAGTGAAATTTTCAAAAATCCAGAAAATTGGCTGAAAGCGCCTAAATATCAAGGACTCATTGGGCGAATCGCTCTGGAACTGTAATCGGAATGCTCACTGACATTTGCCCTATCTGAAAGTCTGATAAACGGCGGAAAAATTACTAAGTCGAAAAAAAAAAATTTTTTAACTTTGTTTAATTTTACCCCCGTGGGATATATATTCTACCCACACACATTTGGAACTCTCCTGGGGTACCCTCACACATATTATTCCCTCATTTAGTGGATATTTCCACAAAAAAGTGAAATTTTCAAAAATCCAGAAAATTGGCTGAAAACGACGAAATATCAAGGACTCATTGGGCGAATCGCTCTGGAACTGAAATCGAAATGCTCACTGACATTTGCCCTATCGTAAAGTCTGATAAACGCCGGAAAAATGACTAAGTCCAAAAAAAAAAATTTTTCAACTTTTTTCAATTTTACCCCCGTGGGATATATATTCTACCCACACACATTTGGAACTCTCCTGGGGTACCCTCACACATTTTATTCCCTCATTTAGTGGATATTTTCACAAAAAAGTGAAATTTTCAAAAATCCAGAAAATTGGCTGAAAACGACTAAATATCAAGAACTCATTGGGCAAATTGCTCTGGAACTGAAATCGGAACGCTCACTGACATTTGCCCTATCTGAAAGTCTGATAAACGCCGGAAAAATGACTAAGTCCAAAAAAAAAAATGTTCAACTTTTTTTAATTTTACCCCCGTGGGATATATATTCTACCCACACACATTTGGAACTCTCCTGGGGTACCCTCACACATATTATTCCCTCATTTAGTGGATATTTTCACAAAAAAGTGAAATTTTCAAAAATCCAGAAAATTGGCTGAAAACAACTAAATATCAAGCACTCAATGGGCGAATCACTCTGGAACTGAAATCGGAACGCTCACTGACATTTGCCCTATCTGAAAGTCTGATAAACGCAGGAAAAATGACTAAGTCCAAAAAAAAAATTTTTCAACTTTTTTCAATTTTACCCCCGTGGGATATATATTCTACCCACACACATTTGGATCTCTCCTGGGGTACCCTCACACATATTATTCCCTCATTTAGTGGATATTTCCACAAAAAAGTGAAGTTTTCAAAAATCCAGAAAATTAGCTGAAAACGACTAAATATCAAGCACTCAATGGGCGAATCACTCTGGAACTGAAATCGGAACGCTCACTGACATTTGCCCTGTCTGAAAGTCTGATAAACGCAGGAAAAATGACTAAGTCCAAAAAAAAAAAATTTTCAACCTTTTTCAATTTTACCCCCGTGGGACATATATTCTACCCACACACATTTGGAACTCTCCTGGGGTACCCTCACACATTTTATTCCCTCATTTAGTGGATATTTTCACAAAAAAGTGAAATTTTCAAAAATCCAGAAAATTGGCTGAAAACGACTAAATATCAAGCACTCAATGGGCGAATCACTCTGGAACTGAAATCGGAACGCTCACTGACATTTGCCCTATCTGAAAGTCTGATAAACGCAGGAAAAATGACTAAGTCCCAAAAAAAATTTTTTTTAACTTTTTTTAATTTTACCCCCGTGGGATATATATTCTACCCACACACATTTGGAACTCTCCTGGGGTACCCTCACACATTTTATTCCCTCATTTAGTGGATATTTTCACAAAAAAGTGAAATTTTCAAAAATCCAGAAAATTGGCTGAAAACGACTAAATATCAAGCACTCAATGGGCGAATCACTCTGGAACTGAAATCGGAACGCTCACTGACATTTGCCCTATCTGAAAGTCTGATAAACGCAGGAAAAATGACTAAGTCCCAAAAAAAATTTTTTTTAACTTTTTTTAATTTTACCCCCGTGGGATATATATTCTACCCACACACATTTGGAACTCTCCTGGGGTACCCTCACACATATTATTCCCTCATTTAGTGAATATTTTCGCAAAAAAGTGAAATTTTCAAAAATCAAGAAAATTGGCTGAAAACGACTAAATATCAAGGACTCATTGGGCGAATCGCTCTGGAACTGAAATCGGAACGCTCACTGACATTTGCCCTATCTGAAAGTCTGATAAACTGCGGAAAAATGACTAAGTCGAAAAAAAAAAAATTTTCAACTTTTTTTAATTTTACCCCCGTGGGATATATATTCTACCCACACACATTTGGAACTCTCCTTGGGTACCCTCACACATATTATTCCCTCATTTAGTGGATATTTCCACAAAAAAGTGAAATTTTCAAAAATCCAGAAAATTGGCTGAAAACGACTAAATATCAAGCACTCAATGGGCGAATCACTCTGGAACTGAAATCGGAACGCTCACTGACATTTGCCCTATCTGAAAGTCTGATAAACGCAGGAAAAATGACTAAGTCCAAAAAAAAATATTTTTCAACTTTTTTCAATTTTACCCCCGTGGGATATATATTCTACCCACACACATTTGGAACTCTCCTGGGGTACCCTCACACATATTATTCCCTCACTTAGTGAATATTTTCACAAAAAGTGAAATTTTCAAAAATCCAGAAAATTGGCTGAAAGCGCCTAAATATCAAGGACTCATTGGGCGAATCGCTCTGGAACTGTAATCGGAATGCTCACTGACATTTGCCCTATCTGAAAGTCTGATAAACGGCGGAAAAATTACTAAGTCGAAAAAAAAAATTTTTTTAACTTTGTTTAATTTTACCCCCGTGGGATATATATTCTACCCACACACATTTGGAACTCTCCTGGGGTACCCTCACACATATTATTCCCTCATTTAGTGGATATTTTCACAAAAAAGTGAAATTTTCAAAAATCCAGAAAATTGGCTGAAAACGACTAAATATCAAGAACTCATTGGGCAAATCGCTCTGGAACTGAAATCGGAACGCTCACTGACATTTGCCCTATCTGAAAGTCTGATAAACGCCGGAAAAATGACTAAGTCCAAAAAAAAAAATGTTCAACTTTTTTTAATTTTACCCCCGTGGGATATATATTCTACCCACACACATTTGGAACTCTCCTGGGGTACCCTCACACATATTATTCCCTCATTTAGTGGATATTTTCACAAAAAAGTGAAATTTTCAAAAATCCAGAAAATTGGCTGAAAACGACTAAATATCAAGCACTCATTGGGCGAATCGCTCTGTAACTGAAATCGGAACGCTCACTGACATTTGCCCTATCTGAAAGTCTGATAAACGCCGGAAAAATGACTAAGTCCAAAAAAAAAATGTTCAACTTTTTTTTTAATATTACCCCCGTGGGATATATATTCTACCCACACACATTTGGAACTCTCCTGGGGTACCCTCACACATATTATTCCCTCATTTAGTGGATATTTTCACAAAAAAGTGAAATTTTCAAAAATCCAGAAAATTGGCTGAAAACAACCAAATATCAAGCACTCAATGGGCGAATCACTCTGGAACTGAAATCGGAACGCTCACTGACATTTGCCCTATCTGAAAGTCTGATAAACGCAGGAAAAATGACTAAGTCCAAAAAAAAAAATGTTCAACTTTTTTTAATTTTACCCCCGTGGGATATATATTCTACCCACACACATTTGGAACTCTCCTGGGGTACCCTCACACATATTATTCCCTCATTTAGTGGATATTTTCACAAAAAAGTGAAATTTTCAAAAATCCAGAAAATTGGCTGAAAACGACTAAATATCAAGCACTCATTGGGCGAATCGCTCTGTAACTGAAATCGGAACGCTCACTGACATTTGCCCTATCTGAAAGTCTGATAAACGCCGGAAAAATGACTAAGTCCAAAAAAAAAATGTTCAACTTTTTTTTTAATATTACCCCCGTGGGATATATATTCTACCCACACACATTTGGAACTCTCCTGGGGTACCCTCACACATATTATTCCCTCATTTAGTGGATATTTTCACAAAAAAGTGAAATTTTCAAAAATCCAGAAAATTGGCTGAAAACAACCAAATATCAAGCACTCAATGGGCGAATCACTCTGGAACTGAAATCGGAACGCTCACTGACATTTGCCCTATCTGAAAGTCTGATAAACGCAGGAAAAATGACTAAGTCCAAAAAAAAAATTTTTCAACTTTTTTCAATTTTACCCCCGTGGGATATATATTCTACCCACACACATTTGGATCTCTCCTGGGGTACCCTCACACATATTATTCCCTCATTTAGTGGATATTTTCACAAAAAAGTGAAATTTTCAAAAATCCAGAAAATTGGCTGAAAACGACTAAATATCAAGCACTCATTGGGCGAATCGCTCTGTAACTGAAATCGGAACGCTCACTGACATTTGCCCTATCTGAAAGTCTGATAAACGGCGGAAAAATGACTAAGTCGAAAAAAAAAAAAATTTCAACTTTTTTTAATTTTACCCCCGTGGGATATATTTTCTACCCACACACATTTGGAACTCTCCTGGGGTACCCTCACACATATTATTCCCTCATTTAGTGGATATTTCCACAAAAAAGTGAAGTTTTCAAAAATCCAGAAAATTGGCTGAAAACGACTAAATATCAAGCACTCAATGGGCGAATCACTCTGGAACTGAAATCGGAACGCTCACTGACATTTGCCCTGTCTGAAAGTCTGATAAACGCAGGAAAAATGACTAAGTCCAAAAAAAAAAAATTTTCAACCTTTTTCAATTTTACCCCCGTGGGACATATATTCTACCCACACACATTTGGAACTCTCCTGGGGTACCCTCACACATATTATTCCCTCATTTAGTGGATATTTTCACAAAAAAGTGAAATTTTCAAAAATCCAGAAAATTGGCTGAAAACGACTAAATATCAAGGACTCATTGGGCAAATCGCTCTGGAACTGAAATCGGAACGCTCACTGACATTTGCCCTATCTGAAAGTCTGATAAACGCCGGAAAAATGACTAAGTCGAATAAAAAATTTTTTTCAACTTTTTTTAATTTTACCTCCGTGGGATATATATTCTACCCACACACATTTGGAACTCTCCTGGGGTACCCTCACACATTTTATTCCCTCATTTAGTGGATATTTTCACAAAAAAGTGAAATTTTCAAAAATCCAGAAAATTGGCTGAAAACGACTAAATATCAAGCACTCATTGGGCGAATCGCTCTGTAACTGAAATCGGAACGCTCACTGACATTTGCCCTATCTGAAAGTCTGATAAACGGCGGAAAAATGACTAAGTCGAAAAAAAAAAAAATTTCAACTTTTTTTAATTTTACCCCCGTGGGATATATTTTCTACCCACACACATTTGGAACTCTCCTGGGGTACCCTCACACATATTATTCCCTCATTTAGTGGATATTTCCACAAAAAAGTGAAGTTTTCAAAAATTCAGAAAATTGGCTGAAAACGACTAAATATCAAGCACTCAATGGGCGAATCACTCTGGAACTGAAATCGGAACGCTCACTGACATTTGCCCTGTCTGAAAGTCTGATAAACGCAGGAAAAATGACTAAGTCCAAAAAAAAAAAATTTTCAACCTTTTTCAATTTTACCCCCGTGGGACATATATTCTACCCACACACATTTGGAACTCTCCTGGGGTACCCTCACACATATTATTCCCTCATTTAGTGGATATTTTCACAAAAAAGTGAAATTTTCAAAAATCCAGAAAATTGGCTGAAAACGACTAAATATCAAGGACTCATTGGGCAAATCGCTCTGGAACTGAAATCGGAACGCTCACTGACATTTGCCCTATCTGAAAGTCTGATAAACGCCGGAAAAATGACTAAGTCGAATAAAAAATTTTTTTCAACTTTTTTTAATTTTACCTCCGTGGGATATATATTCTACCCACACACATTTGGAACTCTCCTGGGGTACCCTCACACATTTTATTCCCTCATTTAGTGGATATTTTCACAAAAAAGAGAAATTTTCAAAAATCCAGAAAATTGGCTGAAAACGACTAAATATCAAGGACTCATTGGGCAAATCGCTCTGGAACTGAAATCGGAACACTCACTGACATTTCCCCTATCTGAAAGTCTGATAAACGTCGGAAAAATGACTAAGTCCAAAAAAAAAAATTTTTCAACTTTTTTCAATTTTACCCCCGTGGGATATATATTCTACCCACACACATTCAGAACTCTCCTGGGGTACCCTCACACATATTATTCCCTCATTTAGTGGATATTTTCACAAAAAAGTGAAATTTTCAAAAATACAGAAAATTGGCTGAAAGCGCCTAAATATCAAGGACTCATTGGGCGAATTGCTCTGGAACTGAAATCGGAATGCTCACTGACATTTGCCCTATCTGAAAGTCTGATAAACGGCGGAAAAATGACTAAGTCGAAAAAAAAAAAAATTTCAACTTTTTTTAATTTTACCCCCGTGGGATATATTTTCTACCCACACACATTTGGAACTCTCCTGGGGTACCCTCACACATATTATTCCCTCATTTAGTGGATATTTCCACAAAAAAGTGAAATTTTCAAAAATCCAGAAAATTGGCTGAAAACGACGAAATATCAAGGACTCATTGGGCGAATCGCTCTGGAACTGAAATCGAAATGCTCACTGACATTTGCCCTATCGTAAAGTCTGATAAACGCCGGAAAAATGACTAAATCCAAAAAAAAAAATTTTTCAAGTTTTTTCAATTTTACCCCCGTGGGATATATATTCTACCCACACACATTTGGCACTCTCCTGGGGTACCCTCACACATATTATTCCCTCATTTAGTGGATATTTTCACAAAAAAGTGAAGTTTTCAAAAATCCAGAAAATTGGCTGAAAACGACTAAATATCAAGCACTCAATGGGCGAATCACTCTGGAACTGAAATCGGAACGCTCACTGACATTTGCCCTATCTGAAAGTCTGATAAACGCCGGAAAAATGACTAAGTCGAATAAAAAATTTTTTTCAACTTTTTTTAATTTTACCTCCGTGGGATATATATTCTACCCACACACATTTGGAACTCTCCTGGGGTACCCTCACACATTTTATTCCCTCATTTAGTGGATATTTTCACAAAAAAGTGAAATTTTCAAAAATCCAGAAAATTGGCTGAAAACGACTAAATATCAAGCACTCATTGGGCGAATCGCTCTGTAACTGAAATCGGAACGCTCACTGACATTTGCCCTATCTGAAAGTCTGATAAACGGCGGAAAAATGACTAAGTCGAAAAAAAAAAAAATTTCAACTTTTTTTAATTTTACCCCCGTGGGATATATTTTCTACCCACACACATTTGGAACTCTCCTGGGGTACCCTCACACATATTATTCCCTCATTTAGTGGATATTTCCACAAAAAAGTGAAGTTTTCAAAAATCCAGAAAATTGGCTGAAAACGACTAAATATCAAGCACTCAATGGGCGAATCACTCTGGAACTGAAATCGGAACGCTCACTGACATTTGCCCTGTCTGAAAGTCTGATAAACGCAGGAAAAATGACTAAGTCCAAAAAAAAAAAATTTTCAACCTTTTTCAATTTTACCCCCGTGGGACATATATTCTACCCACACACATTTGGAACTCTCCTGGGGTACCCTCACACATATTATTCCCTCATTTAGTGGATATTTTCACAAAAAAGTGAAATTTTCAAAAATCCAGAAAATTGGCTGAAAACGACTAAATATCAAGGACTCATTGGGCAAATCGCTCTGGAACTGAAATCGGAACGCTCACTGACATTTGCCCTATCTGAAAGTCTGATAAACGCCGGAAAAATGACTAAGTCGAATAAAAAATTTTTTTCAACTTTTTTTAATTTTACCTCCGTGGGATATATATTCTACCCACACACATTTGGAACTCTCCTGGGGTACCCTCACACATTTTATTCCCTCATTTAGTGGATATTTTCACAAAAAAGTGAAATTTTCAAAAATCCAGAAAATTGGCTGAAAACGACTAAATATCAAGCACTCATTGGGCGAATCGCTCTGTAACTGAAATCGGAACGCTCACTGACATTTGCCCTATCTGAAAGTCTGATAAACGGCGGAAAAATGACTAAGTCGAAAAAAAAAAAAATTTCAACTTTTTTTAATTTTACCCCCGTGGGATATATTTTCTACCCACACACATTTGGAACTCTCCTGGGGTACCCTCACACATATTATTCCCTCATTTAGTGGATATTTCCACAAAAAAGTGAAGTTTTCAAAAATTCAGAAAATTGGCTGAAAACGACTAAATATCAAGCACTCAATGGGCGAATCACTCTGGAACTGAAATCGGAACGCTCACTGACATTTGCCCTGTCTGAAAGTCTGATAAACGCAGGAAAAATGACTAAGTCCAAAAAAAAAAAATTTTCAACCTTTTTCAATTTTACCCCCGTGGGACATATATTCTACCCACACACATTTGGAACTCTCCTGGGGTACCCTCACACATATTATTCCCTCATTTAGTGGATATTTTCACAAAAAAGTGAAATTTTCAAAAATCCAGAAAATTGGCTGAAAACGACTAAATATCAAGGACTCATTGGGCAAATCGCTCTGGAACTGAAATCGGAACGCTCACTGACATTTGCCCTATCTGAAAGTCTGATAAACGCCGGAAAAATGACTAAGTCGAATAAAAAATTTTTTTCAACTTTTTTTAATTTTACCTCCGTGGGATATATATTCTACCCACACACATTTGGAACTCTCCTGGGGTACCCTCACACATTTTATTCCCTCATTTAGTGGATATTTTCACAAAAAAGAGAAATTTTCAAAAATCCAGAAAATTGGCTGAAAACGACTAAATATCAAGGACTCATTGGGCAAATCGCTCTGGAACTGAAATCGGAACACTCACTGACATTTCCCCTATCTGAAAGTCTGATAAACGTCGGAAAAATGACTAAGTCCAAAAAAAAAAATTTTTCAACTTTTTTCAATTTTACCCCCGTGGGATATATATTCTACCCACACACATTCAGAACTCTCCTGGGGTACCCTCACACATATTATTCCCTCATTTAGTGGATATTTTCACAAAAAAGTGAAATTTTCAAAAATACAGAAAATTGGCTGAAAGCGCCTAAATATCAAGGACTCATTGGGCGAATTGCTCTGGAACTGAAATCGGAATGCTCACTGACATTTGCCCTATCTGAAAGTCTGATAAACGGCGGAAAAATGACTAAGTCGAAAAAAAAAAAAATTTCAACTTTTTTTAATTTTACCCCCGTGGGATATATTTTCTACCCACACACATTTGGAACTCTCCTGGGGTACCCTCACACATATTATTCCCTCATTTAGTGGATATTTCCACAAAAAAGTGAAATTTTCAAAAATCCAGAAAATTGGCTGAAAACGACGAAATATCAAGGACTCATTGGGCGAATCGCTCTGGAACTGAAATCGAAATGCTCACTGACATTTGCCCTATCGTAAAGTCTGATAAACGCCGGAAAAATGACTAAATCCAAAAAAAAAAATTTTTCAAGTTTTTTCAATTTTACCCCCGTGGGATATATATTCTACCCACACACATTTGGCACTCTCCTGGGGTACCCTCACACATATTATTCCCTCATTTAGTGGATATTTTCACAAAAAAGTGAAGTTTTCAAAAATCCAGAAAATTGGCTGAAAACGACTAAATATCAAGCACTCAATGGGCGAATCACTCTGGAACTGAAATCGGAACGCTCACTGACATTTGCCCTATCTGAAAGTCTGATAAACGCCGGAAAAATGACTAAGTCGAATAAAAAATTTTTTTCAACTTTTTTTAATTTTACCTCCGTGGGATATATATTCTACCCACACACATTTGGAACTCTCCTGGGGTACCCTCACACATTTTATTCCCTCATTTAGTGGATATTTTCACAAAAAAGAGAAATTTTCAAAAATCCAGAAAATTGGCTGAAAACGACTAAATATCAAGGACTCATTGGGCAAATCGCTCTGGAACTGAAATCGGAACACTCACTGACATTTCCCCTATCTGAAAGTCTGATAAACGTCGGAAAAATGACTAAGTCCAAAAAAAAAAATTTTTCAACTTTTTTCAATTTTACCCCCGTGGGATATATATTCTACCCACACACATTTAGAACTCTCCTGGGGTACCCTCACACATATTATTCCCTCATTTAGTGGATATTTTCACAAAAAAGTGAAATTTTCAAAAATCCAGAAAATTGGCTGAAAACGACTAAATATCAAGCACTCATTGGGCGAATCGCTCTGTAACTGAAATCGGAACGCTCACTGACATTTGGCCTATCTGAAAGTCTGATAAACGCCGGAAAAATGACTAAGTCGAATAAAAAATTTTTTTCAACTTTTTTTAATTTTACCTCCGTGGGATATATATTCTACCCACACACATTTGGAACTCTCCTGGGGTACCCTCACACATTTTATTCCCTCATTTAGTGGATATTTTCACAAAAAAGTGAAATTTTCAAAAATCCAGAAAATTGGCTGAAAACGACTAAATATCAAGAACTCATTGGGCAAATCGCTCTGGAACTGAAATCGGAACGCTCACTGACATTTGCCCTATCTGAAAGTCTGATAAATGCCGGAAAAATGACTAAGTCGAATAAAAAATTTTTTTCAACTTTTTTTAATTTTACCTCCGTGGGATATATATTCTACCCACACACATTTGGCACTCTCCTGGGGTACCCTCACACATATTATTCCCTCATTTAGTGGATATTTTCACAAAAAAGTGAAGTTTTCAAAAATCCAGAAAATTGGCTGAAAACGACTAAATATCAAGCACTCAATGGGCGAATCACTCTGGAACTGAAATCGGAACGCTCACTGACATTTGCCCTGTCTGAAAGTCTGATAAACGCAGGAAAAATGACTAAGTCCAAAAAAAAAAAATTTTCAACCTTTTTCAATTTTACCCCCGTGGGACATATATTCTACCCACACACATTTGGAACTCTCCTGGGGTACCCTCACACATATTATTCCCTCATTTAGTGGATATTTTCACAAAAAAGTGAAATTTTCAAAAATCCAGAAAATTGGCTGAAAACGACTAAATATCAAGAACTCATTGGGCAAATCGCTCTGGAACTGAAATCGGAACGCTCACTGACATTTGCCCTATCTGAAAGTCTGATAAACGCCGGAAAAATGACTAAGTCGAATAAAAAATTTTTTTCAACTTTTTTTAATTTTACCTCCGTGGGATATATATTCTACCCACACACATTTGGAACTCTCCTGGGGTACCCTCACACATTTTATTCCCTCATTTAGTGGATATTTTCACAAAAAAGAGAAATTTTCAAAAATCCAGAAAATTGGCTGAAAACGACTAAATATCAAGGACTCATTGGGCAAATCGCTCTGGAACTGAAATCGGAACACTCACTGACATTTCCCCTATCTGAAAGTCTGATAAACGTCGGAAAAATGACTAAGTCCAAAAAAAAAAATTTTTCAACTTTTTTCAATTTTACCCCCGTGGGATATATATTCTACCCACACACATTTAGAACTCTCCTGGGGTACCCTCACACATATTATTCCCTCATTTAGTGGATATTTTCACAAAAAAGTGAAATTTTCAAAAATCCAGAAAATTGGCTGAAAGCGCCTAAATATCACGGACTCATTGGGCGAATCGCTCTGGAACTGTAATCGGAAAGCTCACTGACATTTGCCCTATCTGAAAGTCTGATAAACGGCGGAAAAATGACTAAGTCGAAAAAAAAAAAATTTTTAACTTTGTTTAATTTTACCCCCGTGGGATATATATTCTACCCACACACATTTGGAACTCTCCTGGGGTACCCTCACACATATTATTCCCTCATTTAGTGGATATTTTCACAAAAAAGTGAAATTTTCAAAAATCCAGAAAATTGGCTGAAAACGACTAAATATCAAGCACTCATTGGGCGAATCGCTCTGTAACTGAAATCGGAACGCTCACTGACATTTGCCCTATCTGAAAGTCTGATAAACGCCGGAAAAATGACTAAGTCGAATAAAAAATTTTTTTCAACTTTTTTTAATTTTACCTCCGTGGGATATATATTCTACCCACACACATTTGGAACTCTCCTGGGGTACCCTCACACATTTTATTCCCTCATTTAGTGGATATTTTCACAAAAAAGTGAAATTTTCAAAAATCCAGAAAATTGGCTGAAAACGACTAAATATCAAGAACTCATTGGGCAAATCGCTCTGGAACTGAAATCGGAACGCTCACTGACATTTCCCCTATCTGAAAGTCTGATAAACGTCGGAAAAATGACTAAGTCCAAAAAAAAAATGTTCAACTTTTTTCAATTTTACCCCCGTGGGATATATATTCTACCCACACACATTTGGAACTTTCCTGGGGTACCCTCACACATATTATTCCCTCACTTAGTGAATATTTTCACAAAAAAGTGAAATTTTCAAAAATCCAGAAAATTGGCTGAAAGCGCCTAAATATCACGGACTCATTGGGCGAATCGCTCTGGAACTGTAATCGGAATGCTCACTGACATTTGCCCTATTAGAAAGTCTGATAAACGGCGGAAAAATGACTAAGTCGAAAAAAAAAAAATTTTTAACTTTGTTTAATTTTACCCCCGTGGGATATATATTCTACCCACACACATTTGGAACTCTCCTGGGGTACCCTCACACATATTATTCCCTCATTTAGTGGATATTTTCACAAAAAAGTGAAATTTTCAAAAATCCAGAAAATTGGCTGAAAACAACTAAATATCAAGCACTCAATGGGCGAATCACTCTGGAACTGAAATCAGAACGCTCACTGACATTTGCCCTATCTGAAAGTCTGATAAACGCCGGAAAAATGACTAAGTCCAAAAAAAAAATGGTCAACTTTTTTTAATTTTACCCCCGTGGGATATATATTCTACCCACACACATTTGGAACTCTCCTGGGGTACCCTCACACATATTATTCCCTCACTTAGTGAATATTTTCACAAAAAAGTGAAATTTTCAAAAATCCAGAAAATTGGCTGAAAACGACTAAATATCAAGCACTCAATGGGCGAATCACTCTGGAACTGAAATCGGAACGCTCACTGACATTTGCCCTATCTGAAAGTCTGATAAACGCAGGAAAAATGACTAAGTCCCAAAAAATTTTTTTTTTAACTTTTTTTAATTTTACCCCCGTGGGATATATATTCTACCCACACACATTTGGAACTCTCCTTGGGTACCCTCACACATATTATTCCCTCATTTAGTGGATATTTCCACAAAAAAGTGAAATTTTCAAAAATCCAGAAAATTGGCTGAAAACGACTAAATATCAAGCACTCAATGGGCGATTCACTCTAGAACTGAAATCGGAACGCTCACTGACATTTGCCCTATCTGAAAGTCTGATAAACGCAGGAAAAATGACTAAGTCCAAAAAAAAAAATTTTTCAACTTTTTTCAATTTTACCCCCGTGGGATATATATTCTACCCACACACATTTGGAACTCTCCTGGGGTACCCTCACACATATTATTCCCTCATTTAGTG
The DNA here is from genome assembly GCF_046119375.1 of Phyllobates terribilis. NCBI lineage: Eukaryota > Metazoa > Chordata > Amphibia > Anura > Dendrobatidae > Phyllobates > Phyllobates terribilis. The sequence goes on along the minus strand of NW_027362768.1, from coordinate 234,598,928 downwards.
GATATTTTCACAAAAAAGTGAAATTTTCAAAAATCCCGAAAATTGGCTGAAAACGACTAAATATCAAGCACTCAATGGGCGAATCACTCTGGAACTGAAATCGGAACGCTCACTGACATTTGCCCTATCTGAAAGTCTGATAAACGCAGGAAAAATGACTAAGTCCCAAAAAAAAATTTTTTTAACTTTTTTTAATTTTACCCCCGTGGGATATATATTCTACCCACACACATTTGGAACTCTCCTGGGGTACCCTCACACATATTATTCCCTCATTTAGTGGATATTTTCACAAAAAAGTGAAATTTTCAAAAATCCAGAAAATTGGCTGAAAACGACTAAATATCAAGGACTCATTGGGCAAATCGCTCTGGAACTGAAATCGGAACGCTCACAGATATTTGCCCTATCTGAAAGTCTGATAAACGCCGGAAAAATGACTAAGTCGAATAAAAAATTTTTTTCAACTTTTTTTAATTTTACCCCCGTGGGATATATATTCTACCCACACACATTTGTTACTCTCCTGGGGTACCCTCACACATATTATTCCCTCATTTAGTGGATATTTTCACAAAAAAGTGAAATTTTCAAAAATCCAGAAAATTGGCTGAAAACAACTAAATATCAAGCACTCAATGGGCGAATCACTCTGGAACTGAAATCGGAACGCTCACTGACATTTGCCCTATCTGAAAGTCTGATAAACGCAGGAAAAATGACTAAGTCCAAAAAAAAAAATTTTTCAACTTTTTTCAATTTTACCCCCGTGGGATATATATTCTACCCACACACATTTGGATCTCTCCTGGGGTACTCTCACACAAATTATTCCCTCATTTAGTGGATATTTTCACAAAAAAAGTGAAATTTTCAAAAATCCAGAAAATTGGCTGAAAACGACTAAATATCAAGGACTCATTGGGCGAATCGCTCTGGAACTGAAATCGGAACGCTCACTGACATTTCCCTTATCTGAAAGTCTGATAAACGCAGGAAAAATGACTAAGTCCGAAAAAAAAAAAATTATCAACTTTTTTCAATTTTACCACCGTGGGATATATATTCTACCCACACACATTTGGAACTCTCCTGGGGTACCCTCACACATATTATTCCCTCATTTAGTGGATATTTTCACAAAAAAGTGAAATTTTCAAAAATCCAGAAAATTGGCTGAAAACGACTAAATATCAAGAACTCATTGAGAGAATCGCTCTGGAACTGAAATCGGAACGCTCACTGACATTTGCCCTATCTGAAAGTCTGATAAACGCCGGAAAAATGACTAAGTCGAATAAAAAATTTTTTTCAACTTTTTTTAATTTTACCTCCGTGGGATATATATTCTACCCACACACATTTGGAACTCTCCTGGGGTACCCTCACACATTTTATTCCCTCATTTAGTGGATATTTTCACAAAAAAGTGAAATTTTCAAAAATCCAGAAAATTGGCTGAAAACGACTAAATATCAAGAACTCATTGGGCAAATCGCTCTGGAACTGAAATCGGAACGCTCACTGACATTTGCCCTATCTGAAAGTCTGATAAACGCCGGAAAAATGACTAAGTCGAATAAAAAATTTTTTTCAACTTTTTTTAATTTTACCTCCGCGGGATATATATTCTACCCACACACATTTGGAACTCTCCTGGGGTACCCTCACACATTTTATTCCCTCATTTAGTGGATATTTTCACAGAAAAGTGAAATTTTCAAAAATCCAGAAAATTGGCTGAAAACGACTAAATATCAAGAACTCATTGGGCAAATCGCTCTGGAACTGAAATCGGAACGCTCACTGACATTTGCCCTATCTGAAAGTCTGATAAACGCCGGAAAAATGACTAAGTCCAAAAAAAAAAATGTTCAACTTTTTTTAATTTTACCCCCGTGGGATATATATTCTACCCACACACATTTGGAACTCTCCTGGGGTACCCTCACACATATTATTCCCTCATTTAGTGGATATTTTCACAAAAAAGTGAAATTTTCAAAAATCCAGAAAATTGGCTGAAAACGACTAAATATCAAGCACTCATTGGGCGAATCGCTCTGTAACTGAAATCGGAACGCTCACTGACATTTGCCCTATCTGAAAGTCTGATAAACGCCGGAAAAATGACTAAGTCCAAAAAAAAAATGTTCAACTTTTTTTTTAATATTACCCCCGTGGGATATATATTCTACCCACACACATTTGGAACTCTCCTGGGGTACCCTCACACATATTATTCCCTCATTTAGTGGATATTTTCACAAAAAAGTGAAATTTTCAAAAATCCAGAAAATTGGCTGAAAACAACTAAATATCAAGCACTCAATGGGCGAATCACTCTGGAACTGAAATCGGAACGCTCACTGACATTTGCCCTATCTGAAAGTCTGATAAACGCAGGAAAAATGACTAAGTCCAAAAAAAAAATTTTTCAACTTTTTTCAATTTTACCCCCGTGGGATATATATTCTACCCACACACATTTGGATCTCTCCTGGGGTACCCTCACACATATTATTCCCTCATTTAGTGGATATTTTCACAAAAAAGTGAAATTTTCAAAAATCCAGAAAATTGGCTGAAAACGACTAAATATCAAGCACTCATTGGGCGAATCGCTCTGTAACTGAAATCGGAACGCTCACTGACATTTGCCCTATCTGAAAGTCTGATAAACGGCGGAAAAATGACTAAGTCGAAAAAAAAAAAAATTTCAACTTTTTTTAATTTTACCCCCGTGGGATATATTTTCTACCCACACACATTTGGAACTCTCCTGGGGTACCCTCACACATATTATTCCCTCATTTAGTGGATATTTCCACAAAAAAGTGAAGTTTTCAAAAATCCAGAAAATTGGCTGAAAACGACGAAATATCAAGGACTCATTGGGCGAATCGCTCTGGAACTGAAATCGAAATGCTCACTGACATTTGCCCTATCGTAAAGTCTGATAAACGCCGGAAAAATGACTAAATCCAAAAAAAAAAATTTTTCAAGTTTTTTCAATTTTACCCCCGTGGGATATATATTCTACCCACACACATTTGGCACTCTCCTGGGGTACCCTCACACATATTATTCCCTCATTTAGTGGATATTTTCACAAAAAAGTGAAGTTTTCAAAAATCCAGAAAATTGGCTGAAAACGACTAAATATCAAGCACTCAATGGGCGAATCACTCTGGAACTGAAATCGGAACGCTCACTGACATTTGCCCTGTCTGAAAGTCTGATAAACGCAGGAAAAATGACTAAGTCCAAAAAAAAAAAATTTTCAACCTTTTTCAATTTTACCCCCGTGGGACATATATTCTACCCACACACATTTGGAACTCTCCTGGGGTACCCTCACACATATTATTCCCTCATTTAGTGGATATTTTCACAAAAAAGTGAAATTTTCAAAAATCCAGAAAATTGGCTGAAAACGACTAAATATCAAGGACTCATTGGGCAAATCGCTCTGGAACTGAAATCGGAACGCTCACTGACATTTGCCCTATCTGAAAGTCTGATAAACGCCGGAAAAATGACTATGTCGAATAAAAAAATTTTTTCAACTTTTTTTAATTTTACCTCCGTGGGATATATATTCTACCCACACACATTTGGAACTCTCCTGGGGTACCCTCACACATTTTATTCCCTCATTTAGTGGATATTTTCACAAAAAAGAGAAATTTTCAAAGATCCAGAAAATTGGCTGAAAACGACTAAATATCAAGGACTCATTGGGCAAATCGCTCTGGAACTGAAATCGGAACACTCACTGACATTTCCCTTATCTGAAAGTCTGATAAACGCCGGAAAAATGACTATGTCCAAAAAAAAAATGTTCAACTTTTTTTAATTTTACCCCCGTGGGATATATATTCTACCCACACACATTTGGAACTCTCCTGGGGTACCCTCACACATATTATTCCCTCATTTAGTGGATATTTTCACAAAAAAGTGAAATTTTCAAAAATCCAGAAAATTGGCTGAAAACAACTAAATATCAAGCACTCAATGGGCGAATCACTCTGGAACTGAAATCAGAACGCTCACTGACATTTGCCCTATCTGAAAGTCTGATAAACGCAGGAAAAATGACTAAGTCCAAAAAAAAAAATTTTTCAACTTTTTTCAATTTTACCCCCGTGGGATATATACTCTACCCACACACATTTGGATCTCTCCTGGGGTACCCTCACACAAATTATTCCCTCATTTAGTGGATATTTTCACAAAAAAAGTGAAATTTTCAAAAATCCAGAAAATTGGCTGAAAACGACTAAATATCAAGGACTCATTGAGCGAATCGCTCTGGAACTGAAATCGGAATGCTCACTGACATTTCCCTTATCTGAAAGTCTGATAAACGCCGGAAAAATGACTAAGTCGAATAAAAAATTTTTTTCAACTTTTTTTAATTTTACCTCCGTGGGATATATATTCTACCCACACACATTTGGAACTCTCCTGGGGTACCCTCACACATTTTATTCCCTCATTTAGTGGATATTTTCACAAAAAAGAGAAATTTTCAAAAATCCAGAAAATTGGCTGAAAACGACTAAATATCAAGGACTCATTGGGCAAATCGCTCTGGAACTGAAATCAGAACACTCACTGACATTTCCCCTATCTGAAAGTCTGATAAACGTCGGAAAAATGACTAAGTCCAAAAAAAAAAATTTTTCAACTTTTTTCAATTTTACCCCCGTGGGATATATATTCTACCCACACACATTTGGAACTTTCCTGGGGTACCCTCACACATATTATTCCCTCATTTAGTGGATATTTTCACAAAAAAGTAAAATTTTCAAAAATCCAGAAAATTGGCTGAAAACGACTAAATATCAAGCACTCAATGGGCGAATCACTCTGGAACTGAAATCGGAACGCTCACTGACATTTGCCCTATCTGAAAGTCTGATAAACACAGGAAAAATGACTAAGTCCAAAAAAAAAATGTTCAACTTTTTTCAATTTTACCCCCGTGGGATATATATTCTACCCACACACATTTGGAACTTTCCTGGGGTACCCTCACACATATTATTCCCTCACTTAGTGAATATTTTCACAAAAAAGTGAAATTTTCAAAAATCCAGAAAATTGGCTGAAAGCGCCTAAATATCACGGACTCATTGGGCGAATCGCTCTGGAACTGTAATCGGAATGCTCACTGACATTTGCCCTATCAGAAAGTCTGATAAACGGCGGAAAAATGACTGAGTCGAAAAAAAAAAAATTTTTAACTTTGTTTAATTTTACCCCCGTGGGATATATATTCTACCCACACACATTTAGAACTCTCCTGGGGTACCCTCACACATATTATTCCCTCATTTAGTGGATATTTTCACAAAAAAGTGAAATTTTCAAAAATCCAGAAAATTGGCTGAAAACGACTAAATATCAAGCACTCATTGGGCGAATCGCTCTGTAACTGAAATCGGAACGCTCACTGACATTTGCCCTATCTGAAAGTCTGATAAACGCCGGAAAAATGACTAAGTCCAAAAAAAAAATGTTCAACTTTTTTTAATTTTACCCCCGTGGGATATATATTCTACCCACACACATTTGGAACTCTCCTGGGGTACCCTCACACATATTATTCCCTCATTTAGTGGATATTTTCACAAAAAAGTGAAATTTTCAAAAATCCAGAAAATTGGCTGAAAACAACTAAATATCAAGCACTCAATGGGCGAATCACTCTGGAACTGAAATCAGAACGCTCACTGACATTTGCCCTATCTGAAAGTCTGATAAACGCAGGAAAAATGACTAAGTCCAAAAAAAAAAATTTTTCAACTTTTTTCAATTTTACCCCTGTGGGATATATATTCTACCCACACACATTTGGATCTCTCCTGGGGTACCCTCACACAAATTATTCCCTCATTTAGTGGATATTTTCACAAAAAAAGTGAAATTTTCAAAAATCCAGAAAATTGGCTGAAAAAGACTAAATATCAAGGACTCATTGGGCGAATCGCACTGGAACTGAAATCGGAACGCTCACTGACATTTCCCTTATCTGAAAGTCTGATAAACGCCGGAAAAATGACTATGTCCAAAAAAAAAATGTTCAACTTTTTTTAATTTTACCCCCGTGGGATATATATTCTACCCACAAACATTTGGAACTCTCCTGGGGTACCCTCACACATATTATTCCCTCACTTAGTGAATATTTTCACAAAAAAGTGAAATTTTCAAAAATCCAGAAAATTGGCTGAAAACGACTAAATATCAAGCACTCATTGGGCGAATCGCTCTGTAACTGAAATCGGAACGCTCACTGACATTTGCCCTATCTGAAAGTCTGATAAATGCCGGAAAAATGACTAAGTCGAATAAAAAATTTTTTTCAACTTTTTTTAATTTTACCTCCGTGGGATATATATTCTACCCACACACATTTGGAACTCTCCTGGGGTACCCTCACACATTTTATTCCCTCATTTAGTGGATATTTTCACAAAAAAGAGAAATTTTCAAAAATCCAGAAAATTGGCTGAAAACGACTAAATATCAAGGACTCATTGGGCAAATCGCTCTGGAACTGAAATCAGAACACTCACTGACATTTCCCCTATCTGAAAGTCTGATAAACGTCGGAAAAATGACTAAGTCCAAAAAAAAAAATTTTTCAACTTTTTTCAATTTTACCCCCGTGGGATATATATTCTACCCACACACATTTGGAACTTTCCTGGGGTACCCTCACACATATTATTCCCTCATTTAGTGGATATTTTCACAAAAAAGTGAAATTTTCAAAAATCCAGAAAATTGGCTGAAAACGACTAAATATCAAGCACTCAATGGGCGAATCACTCTGGAACTGAAATCGGAACGCTCACTGACATTTGCCCTATCTGAAAGTCTGATAAACACAGGAAAAATGACTAAGTCCAAAAAAAAAATGTTCAACTTTTTTCAATTTTACCCCCGTGGGATATATATTCTACCCACACACATTTGGAACTTTCCTGGGGTACCCTCACACATATTATTCCCTCACTTAGTGAATATTTTCACAAAAAAGTGAAATTTTCAAAAATCCAGAAAATTGGCTGAAAGCGCCTAAATATCACGGACTCATTGGGCGAATCGCTCTGGAACTGTAATCGGAATGCTCACTGACATTTGCCCTATCAGAAAGTCTGATAAACGGCGGAAAAATGACTAAGTCGAAAAAAAAAAAATTTTTAACTTTGTTTAATTTTACCCCCGTGGGATATATATTCTACCCACACACATTTGGAACTCTCCTGGGGTACCCTCACACATATTATTCCCTCATTTAGTGGATATTTTCACAAAAAAGTGAAATTTTCAAAAATCCAGAAAATTGGCTGAAAACAACTAAATATCAAGCACTCAATGGGCGAATCACTCTGGAACTGAAATCAGAACGCTCACTGACATTTGCCCTATCTGAAAGTCTGATAAACGCAGGAAAAATGACTAAGTCCAAAAAAAAAAATTTTTCAACTTTTTTCAATTTTACCCCCGTGGGATATATATTCTACCCACACACATTTGGATCTCTCCTGGGGTACCCTCACACAAATTATTCCCTCATTTAGTGGATATTTTCACAAAAAAAGTGAAATTTTCAAAAATCCAGAAAATTGGCTGAAAACGACTAAATATCAAGGACTCATTGGGCGAATCGCACTGGAACTGAAATCGGAACGCTCACTGACATTTCCCTTATCTGAAAGTCTGATAAACGCCGGAAAAATGACTATGTCCAAAAAAAAAATGTTCAACTTTTTTTAATTTTACCCCCGTGGGATATATATTCTACCCACACACATTTGGAACTCTCCTGGGGTACCCTCACACATATTATTCCCTCACTTAGTGAATATTTTCACAAAAAAGTGAAATTTTCAAAAATCCAGAAAATTGGCTGAAAGTGCCTAAATATCACGGACTCATTGGGCGAATCGCTCTGGAACTGTAATCGGAATGCTCACTGACATTTGCCCTATCTGAAAGTCTGATAAACGGCGGAAAAATGACTAAGTCGAAAAAAAAATTTTTTTTAACTTTGTTTAATTTTACCCCCGTGGGATATATATTCTACCCACACACATTTGGAACTCTCCTGGGGTACCCTCACACATATTATTCCCTCATTTAGTGGATATTTTCACAAAAAAGTGAAATTTTCAAAAATCCAGAAAATTGGCTGAAAACGACTAAATATCAAGCACTCATTGGGCGAATCGCTCTGTAACTGAAATCGGAACGCTCACTGACATTTGCCCTATCTGAAAGTCTGATAAACGCCGGAAAAATGACTAAGTCCAAAAAAAAAATGTTCAACTTTTTTTAATTTTACCCCCGTGGGATATATATTCTACCCACACACATTTGGAACTCTCCTCGGGTACCCTCACACATATTATTCCCTCATTTAGTGGATATTTTCACAAAAAAGTGAAATTTTCAAAAATCCAGAAAATTGGCTGAAAACGACTAAATATCAAGGACTCATTGGGCAAATCGCTCTGGAATTGAAATCGGAACGCTCACTGACATTTGCCCTATCTGAAAGTCTGATAAACGCCGGAAAAATGACTAAGTCGAATAAAAAATTTTTTCAACTTTTTTTAATTTTTCCTCCGTGGGATATATATTCTACCCACACACATTTGGAACTCTCCTGGGGTACCCTCACACATTTTATTCCCTCATTTAGTGGATATTTTCACAAAAAAGTGAAATTTTCAAAAATCCAGAAAATTGGCTGAAAACGACTAAATATCAAGAACTCATTGGGCAAATCGCTCTGGAACTGAAATCGGAACGCTCACTGACATTTGCCCTATCTGAAAGTCTGATAAATGCCGGAAAAATGACTAAGTCGAATAAAAAATTTTTTTTAACTTTTTTTAATTTTACCTCCGTGGGATATATATTCTACCCACACACATTTGGAACTCTCCTGGGGTACCCTCACACATATTATTCTCTAATTTAGTGGATATTTTCACAAAAAAGTAAAATTTTCAAAAATCCAGAAAATTGGCTGAAAACGACTAAATATCAAGCACTCAATGGGCGAGTCACTCTGGAACTGAAATCGGAACGCTCACTGACATTTGCCCTATCTGAAAGTCTGATAAACGCAGGAAAAATGACTAAGTCCAAAAAAAAAAATTTTTAAACTTTTTTCAATTTTACCCCCGTGGGATATATATTCTACCCACACACATTTGGAACTCTACTGGGGTACCCTCACACATATTATTCCCTCATTTAGTGGATATTTTCACAAAAAAGTGAAATTTTCAAAAATCCAGAAAATTGGCTGAAAACGACTAAATATCAAGCACTCATTGGGCGAATCGCTCTGTAACTGAAATCGGAACGCTCACTGACATTTGCCCTATCTGAAAGTCTGATAAACGCCGGAAAAATGACTAAGTCCAAAAAAAAAATGTTCAACTTTTTTTAATTTTACCCCCGTGGGATATATATTCTACCCACACACATTTGGAACTCTCCTGGGGTACCCTCACACATATTATTCCCTCATTTAGTGGATATTTTCACAAAAAAGTGAAATTTTCAAAAATCCAGAAAATTGGCTGAAAACGACTAAATATCAAGCACTCATTGGGCGAATCGCTCTGTAACTGAAATCGGAATGCTCACTGACATTTGCCCTATCTGAAAGTCTGATAAACGGCGGAAAAATGACTAAGTCGAAAAAAAAAAAAATTTCAACTTTTTTTAATTTTACCCCCGTGGGATATATTTTCTACCCACACACATTTGGAACTCTCCTGGGGTACCCTCACACATATTATTCCCTCATTTAGTGGATATTTCCACAAAAAAGTGAAATTTTCAAAAATCCAGAAAATTGGCTGAAAACAACGAAATATCAAGGACTCATTGGGCGAATCGCTCTGGAACTGAAATCGAAATGCTCACTGACATTTGCCCTATCGTAAAGTCTGATAAACGGCGGAAAAATGACTAAATCCAAAAAAAAAATTTTTTCAAGTTTTTTCAATTTTACCCCCGTGGGATATATATTCTACCCACACACATTTGGAACTTTCCTGGGGTACCCTCACACATATTATTCCCTCATTTAGTGGATATTTTCACAAAAAAGAGAAATTTTCAAAAATCCAGAAAATTGGCTGAAAACGACTAAATATCAAGGACTCATTGGGCGAATCGCTCTGGAACTGAAATCGGAACGCTCACTGACATTTCCCTTATCTGAAAGTCTGATAAACGCAGGAAAAATGACTAAGTCCGAAAAAAAAAAATTTTTCAACTTTTTTCAATTTTACCACCGTGGGATATATATTCTACCCACACACATTTGGAACTCTCCTGGGGTACCCTCACACATATTATTCCCTCATTTAGTGGATATTTTCACAAAAAAGTGAAATTTTCAAAAATCCAGAAAATTGGCTGAAAACGACTAAATATCAAGCACTCATTGGGCGAATCGCTCTGTAACTGAAATCGGAATGCTCACTGACATTTGCCCTATCTGAAAGTCTGATAAACGGCTGAAAAATGACTAAGTCGAAAAAAAAAAAAATTTCAACTTTTTTTAATTTTACCCCCGTGGGATATATTTTCTACCCACACACATTTGGAACTCTCCTGGGGTACCCTCACACATATTATTCCCTCATTTAGTGGATATTTTCACAAAAAAGTGAAATTTTCAAAAATCCAGAAAATTGGCTGAAAACGACTAAATATCAAGCACTCATTGGGCGAATCGCTCTGTAACTGAAATCGGAACGCTCACTGACATTTGCCCTATCTGAAAGTCTGATAAATGCCGGAAAAATGACTAAGTCCAAAAAAAAATGTTCAACTTTTTTTAATTTTACCCCCGTGGGATATATATTCTACCCACACACATTTGGAACTCTCCTGGGGTACCCTCACACATATTATTCCCTCATTTAGTGGATATTTCCACAAAAAAGTGAAATTTTCAAAAATCCAGAAAATTGGCTGAAAACGACGAAATATCAAGGACTCATTGGGCGAATCGCTCTGGAACTGAAATTGAAATGCTCACTGACATTTGCCCTATCGTAAAGTCTGATAAACGCCGGAAAAATGACTAAATCCAAAAAAAAAAATTTTTCAACTTTTTTCAATTTTACCCCCGTGGGATATATATTCTACCCACACACATTTGGAACTTTCCTGGGGTACCCTCACACATATTATTCCCTCATTTAGTGGATATTTTCACAAAAAAGTAAAATTTTCAAAAATCCAGAAAATTGGCTGAAAACGACTAAATATCAAGCACTCAATGGGCGAATCACTCTGGAACTGAAATCGGAACGCTCACTGACATTTGCCCTATCTGAAAGTCTGATAAACGCCGGAAAAATGACTAAGTCCAAAAAAAAAATGTTCAACTTTTTTTAATTTTACCCCCGTGGGATATATATTCTACCCACACACATTTGGAACTCTCCTGGGGTACCCTCACACATATTATTCCCTCACTTAGTGAATATTTTCACAAAAAAAGTGAAATTTTCAAAAATCCAGAAAATTGTCTGAAAGCGCCTAAATATCAAGGACTCATTGGGCGAATCGCTCTGGAACTGTAATCGGAATGCTCACTGACATTTGCCCTATCTGAAAGTCTGATAAACGGCGGAAAAATGACTAAGTCGAAAAAAAAAAATTTTTTAACTTTGTTTAATTTTACCCCCGTGGGATATATATTCTACCCACACACATTTGGAACTCTCCTGGGGTACCCTCACACATATTATTCCCTCATTTAGTGGATATTTACACAAAAAAGTGAAATTTTCAAAAATCCAGAAAATTGGCTGAAAACGACGAAATATCAAGGATTCATTGGGCGAATCGCTCTGGAACTGAAATCGAAATGCTCACTGACATTTGCCCTATCGTAAAGTCTGATAAACGCCGGAAAAATGACTAAATCCAAAAAAAAAATTTTTCAACTTTTTTCAATTTTACCCCCGTGGGATATATATTCTACCCACACACATTTGGAACTTTCCTGGGGTACCCTCACACATATTATTCCCTCATTTAGTGGATATTTTCACAAAAAAGTGAAATTTTCAAAAATCCAGAAAATTGGCTGAAAACGACTAAATATCAAGCACTCATTGGGCGAATCGCTCTGTAACTGAAATCGGAACGCTCACTGACATTTGCCCTATCTGAAAGTCTGATAAACGCCGGAAAAATGACTAAGTCCAAAAAAAAAATGTTCAACTTTTTTTAATTTTACCCCCGTGGGATATATATTCTACCCACACACATTTGGAACTCTCCTGGGGTACCCTCACACATATTATTCCCTCATTTAGTGGATATTTTCACAAAAAAGTAAAATTTTCAAAAATCCAGAAAATTGGCTGAAAACGACTAAATATCAAGCACTCAATGGGCGAATCACTCTGGAACTGAAATCGGAACGCTCACTGACATTTGCCCTATCTGAAAGTCTGATAAACGCCGGAAAAATGACTAAGTCCAAAAAAAAAATGTTCAACTTTTTTTAATTTTACCCCCGTGGGATATATATTCTACCCACACACATTTGGAACTCTCCTGGGGTACCCTCACACATATTATTCCCTCACTTAGTGAATATTTTCACAAAAATGTGAAATTTTCAAAAATCCAGAAAATTGGCTGAAAGCGCCTAAATATCAAGGACTCATTGGGCGAATCGCTCTGGAACTGAAATCGAAATGCTCACTGACATTTGCCCTATCGTAAAGTCTGATAAACGCCGGAAAAATGACTAAGTCCAAAAAAAAAAAATTTTTCAACTTTTTTCAATTTTACCCCCGTGGGATATATATTCTACCCACACACATTTGGATCTCTCCTGGGGTACCCTCACACAAATTATTCCCTCATTTAGTGGATATTTTCACAAAAAAAGTGAAATTTTCAAAAATCCAGAAAATTGGCTGAAAACGACTAAATATCAAGGACTCATTGGGCGAATCGCTCTGGAACTGAAATCGGAACACTCACTGACATTTGCCCTATCTGAAAGTCTGATAAACGCAGGAAAAATGACTAAGTCCAAAAAAAAAAAATTTTTCAACTTTTTTCAATTTTACCCCGGTGGGATATATATTCTACCCACACACAGTTGGAACTCTCCTGGGGTACCCTCACACATATTATTCCCTCATTTAGTGGATATTTTCACAAAAAAGTGAAATTTTCAAAAATCCAGAAAATTGGCTGAAAACAACTAAATATCAAGCACTCAATGGGCGAATCACTCTGGAACTGAAATCGGAACGCTCACTGACATTTGCCCTATCTGAAAGTCTGATAAACGCAGGAAAAATGACTAAGTCCAAAAAAAAAAAATTTTTCAACTTTTTTCAATTTTACCCCCGTGGGATATATATTCTACCCACACACATTTGGATCTCTCCTGGGGTACCCTCACACAAATTATTCCCTCATTTAGTGGATATTTTCACAAAAAAAGTGAAATTTTCAAAAATCCAGAAAATTGGCTGAAAACGACTAAATATCAAGGACTCATTGGGCGAATCGCTCTGGAACTGAAATCGGAACACTCACTGACATTTGCCTTATCTGAAAGTCTGATAAACGCAGTAAAAATAACTAAGTCCGAAAAAAAAAATTTTTTCAACTTTTTTCAATTTTACCACCGTGGGATATATATTCTACCCACACACATTTGGAACTCTCCTGGTGTACCCTCACACATATTATTCCCTCATTTAGTGGATATTTTCACAAAAAAGTGAAATTTTCAAAAATCCAGAAAATTGGCTGAAACCGACTAAATATCAAGCACTCATTGGGCGAATCGCTCTGTAACTGAAATCGGAACGCTCACTGACATTTGCCCTATCGTAAAGTCTGATAAACGCCGGAAAAATGACTAAATCCAAAAAAAAAAATTTTTCAACTTTTTTCAATTTTACCCCCGTGGGATATATATTCTACCCACACACATTTGGAACTTTCCTGGGGTACCCTCACACATATTATTCCCTCATTTAGTGGATATTTTCACAAAAAAGTAAAATTTTCAAAAATCCAGAAAATTGGCTGAAAACGACTAAATATCAAGCACTCAATGGGCGAATCACTCTGGAACTGAAATCGGAACGCTCACTGACATTTGCCCTATCTGAAAGTCTGATAAACGCCGGAAAAATGACTAAGTCCAAAAAAAAAATGTTCAACTTTTTTTAATTTTACCCCCGTGGGATATATATTCTACCCACACACATTTGGAACTCTCCTGGGGTACCCTCACACATATTATTCCCTCACTTAGTGAATATTTTCACAAAAAAAGTGAAATTTTCAAAAATCCAGAAAATTGTCTGAAAGCGCCTAAATATCAAGGACTCATTGGGCGAATCGCTCTGGAACTGTAATCGGAATGCTCACTGACATTTGCCCTATCTGAAAGTCTGATAAACGGCGGAAAAATGACTAAGTCGAAAAAAAAAAATTTTTTAACTTTGTTTAATTTTACCCCCGTGGGATATATATTCTACCCACACACATTTGGAACTCTCCTGGGGTACCCTCACACATATTATTCCCTCATTTAGTGGATATTTACACAAAAAAGTGAAATTTTCAAAAATCCAGAAAATTGGCTGAAAACGACGAAATATCAAGGACTCATTGGGCGAATCGCTCTGGAACTGAAATCGAAATGCTCACTGACATTTGCCCTATCGTAAAGTCTGATAAACGCCGGAAAAATGACTAAATCCAAAAAAAAAATTTTTCAACTTTTTTCAATTTTACCCCTGTGGGATATATATTCTACCCACACACATTTGGAACTTTCCTGGGGTACCCTCACACATATTATTCCCTCATTTAGTGGATATTTTCACAAAAAAGTGAAATTTTCAAAAATCCAGAAAATTGGCTGAAAACGACTAAATATCAAGCACTCATTGGGCGAATCGCTCTGTAACTGAAATCGGAACGCTCACTGACATTTGCCCTATCTGAAAGTCTGATAAACGCCGGAAAAATGACTAAGTCCAAAAAAAAAATGTTCAACTTTTTTTAATTTTACCCCCGTGGGATATATATTCTACCCACACACATTTGGAACTCTCCTGGGGTACCCTCACACATATTATTCCCTCATTTAGTGGATATTTTCACAAAAAAGTAAAATTTTCAAAAATCCAGAAAATTGGCTGAAAACGACTAAATATCAAGCACTCAATGGGCGAATCACTCTGGAACTGAAATCGGAACGCTCACTGACATTTGCCCTATCTGAAAGTCTGATAAACGCCGGAAAAATGACTAAGTCCAAAAAAAAAATGTTCAACTTTTTTTAATTTTACCCCCGTGGGATATATATTCTACCCACACACATTTGGAACTCTCCTGGGGTACCCTCACACATATTATTCCCTCACTTAGTGAATATTTTCACAAAAATGTGAAATTTTCAAAAATCCAGAAAATTGGCTGAAAGCGCCTAAATATCAAGGACTCATTGGGCGAATCGCTCTGGAACTGAAATCGAAATGCTCACTGACATTTGCCCTATCGTAAAGTCTGATAAACGCCGGAAAAATGACTAAGTCCAAAAAAAAAAATTTTTCAACTTTTTTCAATTTTACCCCCGTGGGATATATATTCTACCCACACACAGTTGGAACTCTCCTGGGGTACCCTCACACATATTATTCCCTCATTTAGTGGATATTTTCACAAAAAAGTGAAATTTTCAAAAATCCAGAAAATTGGCTGAAAACAACTAAATATCAAGCACTCAATGGGCGAATCACTCTGGAACTGAAATCGGAACGCTCACTGACATTTGCCCTATCTGAAAGTCTGATAAACGCAGGAAAAATGACTAAGTCCAAAAAAAAAAAATTTTTCAACTTTTTTCAATTTTACCCCCGTGGGATATATATTCTACCCACACACATTTGGATCTCTCCTGGGGTACCCTCACACAAATTATTCCCTCATTTAGTGGATATTTTCACAAAAAAAGTGAAATTTTCAAAAATCCAGAAAATTGGCTGAAAACGACTAAATATCAAGGACTCATTGGGCGAATCGCTCTGGAACTGAAATCGGAACACTCACTGACATTTGCCTTATCTGAAAGTCTGATAAACGCAGTAAAAATAACTAAGTCCGAAAAAAAAAATTTTTTCAACTTTTTTCAATTTTACCACCGTGGGATATATATTCTACCCACACACATTTGGAACTCTCCTGGTGTACCCTCACACATATTATTCCCTCATTTAGTGGATATTTTCACAAAAAAGTGAAATTTTCAAAAATCCAGAAAATTGGCTGAAACCGACTAAATATCAAGCACTCATTGGGCGAATCGCTCTGTAACTGAAATCGGAACGCTCACTGACATTTGCCCTATCTGAAAGTCTGATAAACGCCGGAAAAATGACTAAGTCCAAAAAAAAAAAAATTTTCAACTTTTTTCAATTTTACCCCCGTGGGATATATATTCTACCCACACACATTTGGAACTCTCCTGGAGTACCCTCACACATATTATTCCCTTATTTAGTGGATATTTCCACAAAAAAGTGAAATTTTCAAAAATCCAGAAAATTGGCTGAAAACAACTAAATATCAAGCACTCAATGGGCGAATCACTCTGGAACTGAAATCGGAACGCTCACTGACATTTGCCCTATCTGAAAGTCTGATAAACGCAGAAAAATGACTAAGTCCAAAAAAAATAATTTTTCAACTTTTTTCAATTTTACCCCCGTGGGATATATATTCTACCAACACACATTTGGAAATCTCCTGGGGTACCCTCACACATATTATTCCCTCATTTAGTGGATATTTCCACAAAAAAGTGAAATTTTCAAAAATCCAGAAAATTGGCTGAAAACGACGAAATATCAAGGACTCATTGGGCGAATCGCTCTGGAACTGAAATCGAAATGCTCACTGACATTTGCCCTATCGTAAAGTCTGATAAACGCCGGAAAAATGACTAAATCCAAAAAAAAAAAATTTTCAAGTTTTTTCAATTTTACCGCCGTGGGATATATATTCTACCCACACACATTTGGAACTCTCCTGGGGTACCCTCACACATATTATTCCCTCATTTAGTGGATATTTTCACAAAAAAGTGAAATTTTCAAAAATCCAGAAAATTGGCTGAAAACAACTAAATATCAAGCACTCAATGGGCGAATCACTCTGGAACTGAAATCGGAACGCTCACTGACATTTGCCCTATCTGAAAGTATGATAAACGGCGGAAAAATGACTAAGTCGAAAAAAAAAAAATTTCAACTTTTTTTAATTTTACCCCCGTGGGATATATTTTCTACCCACACACATTTGGAACTTTCCTGGGGTACCCTCACACATATTATTCCCTCATTTAGTGGATATTTTCACAAAAAAGTGAAATTTTCAAAAATCCAGAAAATTGGCTGAAAACAACTAAATATCAAGCACTCAATGGGCGAATCACTCTGGAACTGAAATCGGAACGCTCACTGACATTTGCCCTATCTGAAAGTCTGATAAACGCAGAAAAATGACTAAGTCCAAAAAAAAAATTTTTCAACTTTTTTCAATTTTACCCCCGTGGGATATATATTCTACCAACACACATTTGGATCTCTCCTGGGGTACCCTCACACAAATTATTCCCTCATTTAGTGGATATTTTCACAAAAAAAGTGAAATTTTCAAAAATCTAGAAAATTGGCTGAAAACGACTAAATATCAAGGACTCATTGGGCGAATCGCTCTGGAACTGAAATCGGAACGCTCACTGACATTTCCCTTATCTGAAAGTCTGATAAACGCAGGAAAAATGACTAAGTCCGAAAAAAAAAAATTTTTCAACTTTTTTCAATTTTACCACCGTGGGATATATATTCTACCCACACACATTTGGAACTCTCCTGGGGTACCCTCACACATATTATTCCCTCATTTAGTGGATATTTTCACAAAAAAGTGAAATTTTTAAAAATCCAGAAAATTGGCTGAAAATGACTAAATATCAAGCACTCATTGGGCAAATCGCTCTGTAACTGAAATCGGAACGCTCACTGACATTTGCCCTATCTGAAAGTCTGATAAACGCCGGAAAAATGACTAAGTCCAAAAAAAAAAAAATTTTTCAACTTTTTTCAATTTTACCCCCGTGGGATATATATTCTACCCACACACATTTGGAACTCTCCTGGAGTACCCTCACACATATTATTCCCTCATTTAGTGAATATTTTCACAAAAAAGTGAAATTTTCAAAAATCCAGAAAATTGGCTGAAAGCGCCTAAATATCAAGGACTCATTCGGCGAATCGCTCTGGAACTGAAATCGGAATGCTCACTGACATTTGCCCTATCTGAAAGTCTGATAAACGGCGGAAAAATGACTAAGTCGAAAAAAAAAAAAATTTCAATTTTTTTTAATTTTACCCCCGTGGGATATATTTTCTACCCACACACATTTGGAAATCTCCTGGGGTACCCTCACACATATTATTCCCTCATTTAGTGGATATTTCCACAAAAAAGTGAAATTTTCAAAAATCCAGAAAATTGGCTGAAAACGACGAAATATCAAGGACTCATTGGGCGAATCGCTCTGGAACTGAAATCGAAATGCTCACTGACATTTGCCCTATCGTAAAGTCTGATAAACGCCGGAAAAATGACTAAATCCAAAAAAAAAAAATTTTCAAGTTTTTTCAATTTTACCCCCGTGGGATATATATTCTACCCACACACATTTGGAACTCTCCTGGGGTACCCTCACACATATTATTCCCTCATTTAGTGGATATTTTCACAAAAAAGTGAAATTTTCAAAAATCCAGAAAATTGGCTGAAAACAACTAAATATCAAGCACTCAATGGGCGAATCACTCTGGAACTGAAATCGGAACGCTCACTGACATTTGCCCTATCTGAAAGTCTGATAAATGCCGGAAAAATGACTAAGTCCCAAAAAAAAAAATTTTTCAACTTTTTTCAATTTTACCCCCGTAGGATATATATTCTACCCACACACATTTGGAACTTTCCTGGGGTACCCTCACACATATTATTCCCTCATTTAGTGGATATTTTCACAAAAAAGTGAAATTTTCAAAAATCCAGAAAATTGGCTGAAAGCGCCTAAATATCAAGGACTCATTGGGCAAATCGCTCTGGAACTGAAATCGGAATGCTCACTGACATTTGCCCTATCTGAAAGTCTGATAAACGGCGGAAAAATGACTAAGTCGAAAAAAAAAAATTTCAACTTTTTTTAATTTTACCCCCGTGGGATATATTTTCTACCCACACACATTTGGAACTCTCCTGGGGTACCCTCACACATATTATT
Organism: Phyllobates terribilis; assembly: GCF_046119375.1. Taxonomy (NCBI): domain Eukaryota; kingdom Metazoa; phylum Chordata; class Amphibia; order Anura; family Dendrobatidae; genus Phyllobates; species Phyllobates terribilis. Next base: position 234,579,502 of record NW_027362768.1, on the reverse strand, counting down.
CCCTCATTTAGTGGATATTTCCACAAAAAAGTGAAATTTTCAAAAATCCAGAAAATTGGCTGAAAACGACGAAATATCAAGGACTCATTGGGCGAATCGCTCTGGAACTGAAATCGAAATGCTCACTGACATTTGCCCTATCGTAAAGTCTGATAAATGCCGGAAAAATGACTAAATCCAAAAAAAAAAATTTTTCAAGTTTTTTCAATTTTACCGCCGTGGGATATATATTCTACCCACACACATTTGGAACTCTCCTGGGGTACCCTCACACATATTATTCCCTCATTTAGTGGATATTTTCACAAAAAAGTGAAATTTTCAAAAATCCAGAAAATAGGCTGAAAACGACGAAATATCAAGGACTCATTGGGCGAATCGCTCTGGAACTGAAATCGAAATGCTCACTGACATTTGCCCTATCGTAAAGTCTGATAAACGCCAGAAAAATGACTAAATCAAAAAAAAAAATTTTTCAACTTTTTTCAATTTTACCCCCGTGGGATATATATTCTACCCACACACATTTGGAACTTTCCTGTGGTACCCTCACACATATTATTCCCTCATTTAGTGGATATTTTCACAAAAAAGTGAAATTGTCAAAAATCCAGAAAATTGGCTGAAAACGACTAAATATCAAGCACTCATTGGGCGAATCGCTCTGTAACTGAAATCGGAACGCTCACTGACATTTGCCCTATCTGAAAGTCTGATAAACGCCGGAAAAATGACTAAGTCCAAAAAAAAAATGTTCAACTTTTTTTAATTTTACCCCCGTGGGATATATATTCTACCCACACACATTTGGAACTCTCCTGGGGTACCCTCACACATATTATTCCCTCATTTAGATGATATTTTCACATAAAAGTGAAATTTTCAAAAATCCAGAAAATTGGCTGAAAACAACTAAATATCAAGCACTCAATGGGCGAATCACTCTGGAACTGAAATCGGAACGCTCACTGACATTTGCCCTATCTGAAAGTCTGATAAACGCAGGAAAAATGACTAAGTCCAAAAAAAAAAATTTTTCAACTTTTTTCAATTTTACCCCCGTGGGATATATATTCTACCCACACACATTTGGATCTCTCCTGGGGTACCCTCACACAAATTATTCCCTCATTTAGTGGATATTTTCACAAAAAAAGTGAAATTTTCAAAAATCCAGAAAATTGGCTGAAAACGACTAAATATCAAGGACTCATTGGGCGAATCGCTCTGGAACTGAAATCGGAACGCTCACTGACATTTCCCTTATCTGAAAGTCTGATAAACGCAGGAAAAATGACTAAGTCCGAAAAAAAAAAATTTTTCAACTTTTTTCAATTTTACCACCGTGGGATATATATTCTACCCACACACATTTGGAACTCTCCTGGGGTAACCTCACACATATTATTCACTCATTTAGTGGATATTTTCACAAAAAAGTGAAATTTTCAAAAATCCAGAAAATTGGCTGAAAACGACTAAATATCAAGCACTCATTGGGCGAATCGCTCTGTAACTGAAATCGGAACGCTCACTGACATTTGCCCTATCTGAAAGTCTGATAAATGCCGGAAAAATGACTAAGTCCAAAAAAAAATGTTCATTTTTTTTTAATTTTACCCCCGTGGGATATATATTCTACCCACACACATTTGGAACTCTCCTGGGGAACCCTCACACATATTATTCCCTCATTTAGTGGATATTTTCACAAAAAAGTGAAATTTTCAAAAATCCAGAAAATTGGCTGAAAACAACTAAATATCAAGCACTCAATGGGAGAATCGCTCTGTAACTGAAATCGGAACGCTCACTGACATTTGCCCTATCTGAAAGTCTGATAAACGCCGGAAAAATGACTAAGTCAAAAAAAAAAATGTTCAACTTTTTTTAATTTTACCCCCGTGGGATATATATTCTACCCACACACATTTGGAACTCTCCTGGGGTACCCTCACACATATTATTCCCTCATTTAGTGGATATTTCCACAAAAAAGTGAAATTTTCAAAAATCCAGAAAATTGGCTGAAAACGACGAAATATCAAGGACTCATTGGGCGAATCGCTCTGGAACTGAAATCGGAACGCTCACTGACATTTCCCTTATCTGAAAGTCTGATAAACGCAGGAAAAATGACTAAGTCCGAAAAAAAAAAATTTTTCAACTTTTTTCAATTTTACCACCGTGGGATATATATTCTACCCACACACATTTGGAACTCTCCTGGGGTACCCTCACACATATTATTCCCTCATTTAGTGGATATTTTCACAAAAAAGTGAAATTTTTAAAAATCCAGAAAATTGGCTGAAAACGACTAAATATCAAGCACTCATTGGGCGAATCGCTCTGGAACTGAAATCGGAATGCTCACTGACATTTGCCCTATCTGAAAGTCTGATAAACGGCGGAAAAATGACTAAGTCGAAAAAAAAAAAAATTTCAATTTTTTTTAATTTTACCCCCGTGGGATATATTTTCTACCCACACACATTTGGAAATCTCCTGGGGTACCCTCACACATATTATTCCCTCATTTAGTGGATATTTCCACAAAAAAGTGAAATTTTCAAAAATCCAGAAAATTGGCTGAAAACGACGAAATATCAAGGACTCATTGGGCGAATCGCTCTGGAACTGAAATCGAAATGCTCACTGACATTTGCCCTATCGTAAAGTCTGATAAACGCCGGAAAAATGACTAAATCCAAAAAAAAAAAATTTTCATGTTTTTTCAATTTTACCCCCATGGGATATATATTCTACCCACACACATTTGGAACTCTCCTGGGGTACCCTCACACATATTATTCCCTCATTTAGTGGATATTTTCACAAAAAAGTGAAATTTTCAAAAATCCAGAAAATTGGCTGAAAACAACTAAATATCAAGCACTCAATGGGCGAATCACTCTGGAACTGAAATCGGAACGCTCACTGACATTTGCCCTATCTGAAAGTCTGATAAATGCCGGAAAAATGACTAAGTCCCAAAAAAAAAAATTTTTCAACTTTTTTCAATTTTACCCCCGTAGGATATATATTCTACCCACACACATTTGGAACTTTCCTGGGGTACCCTCACACATATTATTCCCTCATTTAGTGGATATTTTCACAAAAAAGTGAAATTTTCAAAAATCCAGAAAATTGGCTGAAAGCGCCTAAATATCAAGGACTCATTGGGCAAATCGCTCTGGAACTGAAATCGGAATGCTCACTGACATTTGCCCTATCTGAAAGTCTGATAAACGGCGGAAAAATGACTAAGTCGAAAAAAAAAAATTTCAACTTTTTTTAATTTTACCCCTGTGGGATATATTTTCTACCCACACACATTTGGAACTCTCCTGGGGTACCCTCACACATATTATTCCCTCATTTAGTGGATATTTCCACAAAAAAGTGAAATTTTCAAAAATCCAGAAAATTGGCTGAAAACGACGAAATATCAAGGACTCATTGGGCGAATCGCTCTGGAACTGAAATCGAAATGCTCACTGACATTTGCCCTATCGTAAAGTCTGATAAATGCCGGAAAAATGACTAAATCCAAAAAAAAAAATTTTTCAAGTTTTTTCAATTTTACCGCCGTGGGATATATATTCTACCCACACACATTTGGAACTCTCCTGGGGTACCCTCACACATATTATTCCCTCATTTAGTGGATATTTTCACAAAAAAGTGAAATTTTCAAAAATCCAGAAAATTGGCTGAAAACGACGAAATGTCAAGGACTCATTGGGCGAATCGCTCTGGAACTGAAATCGAAATGCTCACTGACATTTGCCCTATCGTAAAGTCTGATAAACGCCAGAAAAATGACTAAATCCAAAAAAAAAAATTTTTCAACTTTTTTCAATTTTACCCCCGTGGGATATATATTCTACCCACACACATTTGGAACTTTCCTGTGGTACCCTCACACATATTATTCCCTCATTTAGTGGATATTTTCACAAAAAAGTGAAATTGTCAAAAATCCAGAAAATTGGCTGAAAACGACTAAATATCAAGCACTCATTGGGCGAATCGCTCTGTAACTGAAATCGGAACGCTCACTGACATTTCCCTTATCTGAAAGTCTGATAAACGCAGGAAAAATGACTAAGTCCGAAAAAAAAAAATTTTTCAACTTTTTTCAATTTTACCACCGTGGGATATATATTCTACCCACACACATTTGGAACTCTCCTGGGGTACCCTCACACATATTATTCACTCATTTAGTGGATATTTTCACAAAAAAGTGAAATTTTCAAAAATCCAGAAAATTGGCTGAAAATGACTAAATATCAAGCACTCATTGGGCGAATCGCTCTGTAACTGAAATCGGAACGCTCACTGACATTTGCCCTATCTGAAAGTCTGATAAATGCCGGAAAAATGACTAAGTCCAAAAAAAAATGTTCATTTTTTTTTAATTTTACCCCCGTGGGATATATATTCTACCCACACACATTTGGAACTCTCCTGGGGAACCCTCACACATATTATTCCCTCATTTAGTGGATATTTTCACAAAAAAGTGAAATTTTCAAAAATCCAGAAAATTGGCTGAAAACAACTAAATATCAAGCACTCAATGGGAGAATCGCTCTGTAACTGAAATCGGAACGCTCACTGACATTTGCCCTATCTGAAAGTCTGATAAACGCCGGAAAAATGACTAAGTCAAAAAAAAAAATGTTCAACTTTTTTTAATTTTACCCCCGTGGGATATATATTCTACCCACACACATTTGGAACTCTCCTGGGGTACCCTCACACATATTATTCCCTCATTTAGTGGATATTTCCACAAAAAAGTGAAATTTTCAAAAATCCAGAAAATTGGCTGAAAACGACGAAATATCAAGGACTCATTGGGCGAATCGCTCTGGAACTGAAATCGGAACGCTCACTGACATTTCCCTTATCTGAAAGTCTGATAAACGCCGGAAAAATGACTAAGTCCAAAAAAAAAAAAATTTTTCAACTTTTTTCAATTTTACCCCCGTGGGATATATATTCTACCCACACACATTTGGAACTCTCCTGGAGTACCCTCACACATATTATTCCCTCATTTAGTGAATATTTTCACAAAAAAGTGAAATTTTCAAAAATCCAGAAAATTGGCTGAAAGCGCCTAAATATCAAGGACTCATTCGGCGAATCGCTCTGGAACTGAAATCGGAATGCTCACTGACATTTGCCCTATCTGAAAGTCTGATAAACGGCGGAAAAATGACTAAGTCGAAAAAAAAAAAAATTTCAATTTTTTTTAATTTTACCCCCGTGGGATATATTTTCTACCCACACACATTTGGAAATCTCCTGGGGTACCCTCACACATATTATTCCCTCATTTAGTGGATATTTCCACAAAAAAGTGAAATTTTCAAAAATCCAGAAAATTGGCTGAAAACGACGAAATATCAAGGACTCATTGGGCGAATCGCTCTGGAACTGAAATCGAAATGCTCACTGACATTTGCCCTATCGTAAAGTCTGATAAACGCCGGAAAAATGACTAAATCCAAAAAAAAAAAATTTTCATGTTTTTTCAATTTTACCCCCATGGGATATATATTCTACCCACACACATTTGGAACTCTCCTGGGGTACCCTCACACATATTATTCCCTCATTTAGTGGATATTTTCACAAAAAAGTGAAATTTTCAAAAATCCAGAAAATTGGCTGAAAACAACTAAATATCAAGCACTCAATGGGCGAATCACTCTGGAACTGAAATCGGAACGCTCACTGACATTTGCCCTATCTGAAAGTCTGATAAATGCCGGAAAAATGACTAAGTCCCAAAAAAAAAAATTTTTCAACTTTTTTCAATTTTACCCCCGTAGGATATATATTCTACCCACACACATTTGGAACTTTCCTGGGGTACCCTCACACATATTATTCCCTCATTTAGTGGATATTTTCACAAAAAAGTGAAATTTTCAAAAATCCAGAAAATTGGCTGAAAGCGCCTAAATATCAAGGACTCATTGGGCAAATCGCTCTGGAACTGAAATCGGAATGCTCACTGACATTTGCCCTATCTGAAAGTCTGATAAACGGCGGAAAAATGACTAAGTCGAAAAAAAAAAATTTCAACTTTTTTTAATTTTACCCCTGTGGGATATATTTTCTACCCACACACATTTGGAACTCTCCTGGGGTACCCTCACACATATTATTCCCTCATTTAGTGGATATTTCCACAAAAAAGTGAAATTTTCAAAAATCCAGAAAATTGGCTGAAAACGACGAAATATCAAGGACTCATTGGGCGAATCGCTCTGGAACTGAAATCGAAATGCTCACTGACATTTGCCCTATCGTAAAGTCTGATAAATGCCGGAAAAATGACTAAATCCAAAAAAAAAAATTTTTCAAGTTTTTTCAATTTTACCGCCGTGGGATATATATTCTACCCACACACATTTGGAACTCTCCTGGGGTACCCTCACACATATTATTCCCTCATTTAGTGGATATTTTCACAAAAAAGTGAAATTTTCAAAAATCCAGAAAATTGGCTGAAAACGACGAAATGTCAAGGACTCATTGGGCGAATCGCTCTGGAACTGAAATCGAAATGCTCACTGACATTTGCCCTATCGTAAAGTCTGATAAACGCCAGAAAAATGACTAAATCCAAAAAAAAAAATTTTTCAACTTTTTTCAATTTTACCCCCGTGGGATATATATTCTACCCACACACATTTGGAACTTTCCTGTGGTACCCTCACACATATTATTCCCTCATTTAGTGGATATTTTCACAAAAAAGTGAAATTGTCAAAAATCCAGAAAATTGGCTGAAAACGACTAAATATCAAGCACTCATTGGGCGAATCGCTCTGTAACTGAAATCGGAACGCTCACTGACATTTCCCTTATCTGAAAGTCTGATAAACGCAGGAAAAATGACTAAGTCCGAAAAAAAAAAATTTTTCAACTTTTTTCAATTTTACCACCGTGGGATATATATTCTACCCACACACATTTGGAACTCTCCTGGGGTACCCTCACACATATTATTCACTCATTTAGTGGATATTTTCACAAAAAAGTGAAATTTTCAAAAATCCAGAAAATTGGCTGAAAATGACTAAATATCAAGCACTCATTGGGCGAATCGCTCTGTAACTGAAATCGGAACGCTCACTGACATTTGCCCTATCTGAAAGTCTGATAAATGCCGGAAAAATGACTAAGTCCAAAAAAAAATGTTCATTTTTTTTTAATTTTACCCCCGTGGGATATATATTCTACCCACACACATTTGGAACTCTCCTGGGGAACCCTCACACATATTATTCCCTCATTTAGTGGATATTTTCACAAAAAAGTGAAATTTTCAAAAATCCAGAAAATTGGCTGAAAACAACTAAATATCAAGCACTCAATGGGAGAATCGCTCTGTAACTGAAATCGGAACGCTCACTGACATTTGCCCTATCTGAAAGTCTGATAAACGCCGGAAAAATGACTAAGTCAAAAAAAAAAATGTTCAACTTTTTTTAATTTTACCCCCGTGGGATATATATTCTACCCACACACATTTGGAACTCTCCTGGGGTACCCTCACACATATTATTCCCTCATTTAGTGGATATTTCCACAAAAAAGTGAAATTTTCAAAAATCCAGAAAATTGGCTGAAAACGACGAAATATCAAGGACTCATTGGGCGAATCGCTCTGGAACTGAAATCGGAACGCTCACTGACATTTCCCTTATCTGAAAGTCTGATAAACGCAGGAAAAATGACTAAGTCCGAAAAAAAAAATTTTTTCAACTTTTTTCAATTTTACCCCCGTGGGATATATATTCTACCCACACACATTTGGAACTCTCCTGGGGTACCCTCACACATATTATTCCCTCATTTAGTGGATATTTTCACAAAAAAGTGAAATTTTCAAAAATCCAGAAAATTGGCTGAAAACAACTAAATATCAAGCACTCAATGGGCGAATCACTCTGGAACTGAAATCGGAACGCTCACTGACATTTGCCCTATCTGAAAGTCTGATAAACGCAGAAAAATGACTAAGTCCAAAAAAAATAATTTTTCAACTTTTTTCAATTTTACCCCCGTGGGATATATATTCTACCAACACACATTTGGAAATCTCCTGGGGTACCCTCACACATATTATTCCCTCATTTAGTGGATATTTCCACAAAAAAGTGAAATTTTCAAAAATCCAGAAAATTGGCTGAAAACGACGAAATATCAAGGACTCATTGGGCGAATCGCTCTGGAACTGAAATCGAAATGCTCACTGACATTTGCCCTATCGTAAAGTCTGATAAACGCCGGAAAAATGACTAAATCCAAAAAAAAAAAATTTTCAAGTTTTTTCAATTTTACCGCCGTGGGATATATATTCTACCCACACACATTTGGAACTTTCCTGGGGTACCCTCACACATATTATTCCCTCATTTAGTGGATATTTTCACAAAAAAGTGAAATTTTCAAAAATCCAGAAAATTGGCTGAAAGCGCCTAAATATCAAGGACTCATTGGGCAAATCGCTCTGGAACTGAAATCGGAATGCTCACTGACATTTGCCCTATCTGAAAGTCTGATAAACGGCGGAAAAATGACTAAGTCGAAAAAAAAAAATTTCAACTTTTTTTAATTTTACCCCCGTGGGATATATATTCTACCCACACACATTTGGAACTCTCCTGGGGTACCCTCACACATATTATTCCCTCACTTAGTGAATATTTTCACAAAAAAATGAAATTTTCAAAAATCCAGAAAATTGGCTGAAAGCGCCTAAATATCAAGGACTCATTGGGCGAATCGCTCTGGAACTGAAATCGAAATGCTCACTGACATTTGCCCTATCGTAAAGTCTGATAAACGCCGGAAAAATGACTAAATCCAAAAAAAAAATTTTTCAACTTTTTTCAATTTTACCCCCGTGGGATATATATTCTACCCACACACATTTGGAACTTTCCTGGGGTACCCTCACACATATTATTCCCTCATTTAGTGGATATTTTCACAAAAAAGTGAAATTTTCAAAAATCCAGAAAATTGGCTGAAAACAACTAAATATCAAGCACTCAATGGGCGAATCACTCTGGAACTGAAATCGGAACGCTCACTGACATTTGCCCTATCTGAAAGTCTGATAAACGCAGAAAAATGACTAAGTCCAAAAAAAAAAATTTTTCAACTTTTTTCAATTTTACCCCCGTGGGATATATATTCTACCAACACACATTTGGATCTCTCCTGGGGTACCCTCACACAAATTATTCCCTCATTTAGTGGATATTTTCACAAAAAAAGTGAAATTTTCAAAAATCTAGAAAATTGGCTGAAAACGACTAAATATCAAGGACTCATTGGGCGAATCGCTCTGGAACTGAAATCGGAACGCTCACTGACATTTCACTTATCTGAAACTCTGATAAACGCAGGAAAAATGACTAAGTCCGAAAAAAAAAAATTTTTCAACTTTTTTCAATTTTACCACCGTGGGATATATATTCTACCCACACACATTTGGAACTCTCCTGGGGTACCCTCACACATATTATTCCCTCATTTAGTGGATATTTTCACAAAAAAGTGAAATTTTTAAAAATCCAGAAAATTGGCTGAAAACGACTAAATATCAAGCACTCATTGGGCAAATCGCTCTGTAACTGAAATCGGAACGCTCACTGACATTTGCCCTATCTGAAAGTCTGATAAACGCCGGAAAAATGACTAAGTCCAAAAAAAAAAAATTTTTCAACTTTTTTCAATTTTACCCCCGTGGGATATATATTCTACCCACACACATTTGGAACTCTCCTGGAGTACCCTCACACATATTATTCCCTCATTTAGTGAATATTTTCACAAAAAAGTGAAATTTTCAAAAATCCAGAAAATTGGCTGAAAGCGCCTAAATATCAAGGACTCATTCGGCGAATCGCTCTGGAACTGAAATCGGAATGCTCACTGACATTTGCCCTATCTGAAAGTCTGATAAACGGCGGAAAAATGACTAAGTCGAAAAAAAAAAAATTTCAATTTTTTTTAATTTTACCCCCGTGGGATATATTTTCTACCCACACACATTTGGAAATCTCCTGGGGTACCCTCACACATATTATTCCCTCATTTAGTGGATATTTCCACAAAAAAGTGAAATTTTCAAAAATCCAGAAAATTGGCTGAAAACGACGAAATATCAAGGACTCATTGGGCGAATCGCTCTGGAACTGAAATCGAAATGCTCACTGACATTTGCCCTATCGTAAAGTCTGATAAACGCCGGAAAAATGACTAAATCCAAAAAAAAAAAATTTTCAAGTTTTTTCAATTTTACCGCCGTGGGATATATATTCTACCCACACACATTTGGAACTCTCCTGGGGTACCCTCACACATATTATTCCCTCATTTAGTGGATATTTTCACAAAAAAGTGAAATTTTCAAAAATCCAGAAAATTGGCTGAAAGCGCCTAAATATCAAGGACTCATTGGGCAAATCGCTCTGGAACTGAAATCGGAATGCTCACTGACATTTGCCCTATCTGAAAGTCTGATAAACGGCGGAAAAATGACTAAGTCGAAAAAAAAAAATTTCAACTTTTTTTAATTTTACCCCCGTGGGATATATTTTCTACCCACACACATTTGGAACTCTCCTGGGGTACCCTCACACATATTATTCCCTCATTTAGTGGATATTTCCACAAAAAAGTGAAATTTTCAAAAATCCAGAAAATTGGCTGAAAACGACGAAATATCAAGGACTCATTGGGCGAATCGCTCTGGAACTGAAATCGAAATGCTCACTGACATTTGCCCTATCGTAAAGTCTGATAAACGCCGGAAAAATGACTAAGTCCACAAAAAAAAATTTTTCAACTTTTTTCAATTTTACCCCCGTGGGATATATATTCTACCCACACACATTTGGAACTCTCCTGGGGTACCCTCACACATATTATTCCCTCATTTAGTGGATATTTTCACAAAAAAGTGAAATTTTCAAAAATCCAGAAAATTGGCTGAAAACGACTAAATATCAAGGACTCATTGGGCGAATCGCTCTGGAACTGAAATCGAAATGCTCACTGACATTTGCCCTATCGTAAAGTCTGATAAATGCCGGAAAAATGACTAAATCCAAAAAAAAAAATTTTTCAACTTTTTTCAATTTTACCCCCGTGGGATATATATTCTACCCACACACATTTGGAACTTTCCTGTGGTACCCTCACACATATTATTCCCTCATTTAGTGGATATTTTCACAAAAAAGTGAAATTTTCAAAAATCCAGAAAATTGGCTGAAAACGACTAAATATCAAGCACTCATTGGGCGAATCGCTCTGTAACTGAAATCGGAACGCTCACTGACATTTGCCCTATCTGAAAGTCTGATAAACGCCGGAAAAATGACTAAGTCCAAAAAAAAAATGTTCAACTTTTTTTAATTTTACCCCCGTGGGATATATATTCTACCCACACACATTTGGAACTCTCCTGGGGTACCCTCACACATATTATTCCCTCATTTAGATGATATTTTCACATAAAAGTGAAATTTTCAAAAATCCAGAAAATTGGCTGAAAACAACTAAATATCAAGCACTCACTGGGCGAATCACTCTGGAACTGAAATCGGAACGCTCACTGACATTTGCCCTATCTGAAAGTCTGATAAACGCAGGAAAAATGACTAAGTCCAAAAAAAAAAATTTTTCAACTTTTTTCAATTTTACCCCCGTGGGATATATATTCTACCCACACACATTTGGAACTTTCCTGGGGTACCCTCACACATATTATTCCCTCATTTAGTGGATATTTTCACAAAAAAGTGAAATTTTCAAAAATCCAGAAAATTGGCTGAAAACGACTAAATATCAAGCACTCATTGGGCGAATCGCTCTGTAACTGAAATCGGAACGCTCACTGACATTTGCCCTATCTGAAAGTCTGATAAACGCCGGAAAAATGACTAAGTCCAAAAAAAAAATGTTCAACTTTTTTTAATTTTACCCCCGTGGGATATATATTCTACCCACACACATTTGGAACTCTCCTGGGGTACCCTCACACATATTATTCCCTCACTTAGTGAATATTTTCACAAAAAAATGAAATTTTCAAAAATCCAGAAAATTGGCTGAAAGCGCCTAAATATCAAGGACTCATTGGGCGAATCGCTCTGGAACTGAAATCGAAATGCTCACTGACATTTGCCCTATCGTAAAGTCTGATAAACGCCGGAAAAATGACTAAATCCAAAAAAAAAATTTTTCAACTTTTTTCAATTTTACCCCCGTGGGATATATATTCTACCCACACACATTTGGAACTTTCCTGGGGTACCCTCACACATATTATTCCCTCATTTAGTGGATATTTTCACAAAAAAGTGAAATTTTCAAAAATCCAGAAAATTGGCTGAAAACAACTAAATATCAAGCACTCAATGGGCGAATCACTCTGGAACTGAAATCGGAACGCTCACTGACATTTGCCCTATCTGAAAGTCTGATAAACGCAGAAAAATGACTAAGTCCAAAAAAAAAAATTTTTCAACTTTTTTCAATTTTACCCCCGTGGGATATATATTCTACCAACACACATTTGGATCTCTCCTGGGGTACCCTCACACAAATTATTCCCTCATTTAGTGGATATTTTCACAAAAAAAGTGAAATTTTCAAAAATCTAGAAAATTGGCTGAAAACGACTAAATATCAAGGACTCATTGGGCGAATCGCTCTGGAACTGAAATCGGAACGCTCACTGACATTTCCCTTATCTGAAAGTCTGATAAACGCAGGAAAAATGACTAAGTCCGAAAAAAAAAAATTTTTCAACTTTTTTCAATTTTACCACCGTGGGATATATATTCTACCCACACACATTTGGAACTCTCCTGGGGTACCCTCACACATATTATTCCCTCATTTAGTGGATATTTTCACAAAAAAGTGAAATTTTTAAAAATCCAGAAAATTGGCTGAAAACGACTAAATATCAAGCACTCATTGGGCAAATCGCTCTGTAACTGAAATCGGAACGCTCACTGACATTTGCCCTATCTGAAAGTCTGATAAACGCCGGAAAAATGACTAAGTCCAAAAAAAAAAAATTTTTCAACTTTTTTCAATTTTACCCCCGTAGGATATATATTCTACCCACACACATTTGGAACTTTCCTGGGGTACCCTCACACATATTATTCCCTCATTTAGTGGATATTTTCACAAAAAAGTGAAATTTTCAAAAATCCAGAAAATTGGCTGAAAGCGCCTAAATATCAAGGACTCATTGGGCAAATCGCTCTGGAACTGAAATCGGAATGCTCACTGACATTTGCCCTATCTGAAAGTCTTATAAACGGCGGAAAAATGACTAAGTCGAAAAAAAAAAATTTCAACTTTTTTTAATTTTACCCCCGTGGGATATATTTTCTACCCACACACATTTGGAACTCTCCTGGGGTACCCTCACACATATTATTCCCTCATTTAGTGGATATTTCCACAAAAAAGTGAAATTTTCAAAAATCCAGAAAATTGGCTGAAAACGACGAAATATCAAGGACTCATTGGGCGAATCGCTCTGGAACTGAAATCGAAATGCTCACTGACATTTGCCCTATCGTAAAGTCTGATAAACGCCGGAAAAATGACTAAGTCCACAAAAAAAAATTTTTCAACTTTTTTCAATTTTACCCCCGTGGGATATATATTCTACCCACACACATTTGGAACTCTCCTGGGGTACCCTCACACATATTATTCCCTCATTTAGTGGATATTTTCACAAAAAAGTGAAATTTTCAAAAATCCAGAAAATTGGCTGAAAACGACTAAATATCAAGCACTCATTGGGCGAATCGCTCTGTAACTGAAATCGGAACGCTCACTGACATTTGCCCTATCTGAAAGTCTGATAAACGCTGGAAAAATGACTAAGTCCAAAAAAAAAAAATTTTTCAACTTTTTTCAATTTTACCCCCGTGGGATATATTTTCTACCCACACACATTTGGAACTCTCCTGGGGTACCCTCACACATATTATTCCCTCATTTAGTGGATATATCCACAAAAAAGTGAAATTTTCAAAAATCCAGAAAATTGGCTGAAAACGACGAAATATCAAGGACTCATTGGGCGAATCGCTCTGGAACTGAAATCGAAATGCTCACTGACATTTGCCCTATCGTAAAGTCTGATAAATGCCGGAAAAATGACTAAATCCAAAAAAAAAAATTTTTCAATTTTTTTCAATTTTACCGCCGTGGGATATATATTCTACCCACACACATTTGGAACTCTCCTGGGGTACCCTCACACATATTATTCCCTCATTTAGTGGATATTTTCACAAAAAAGTGAAATTTTCAAAAATCCAGAAAATTGGCTGAAAACGACGAAATATCAAGGACTCATTGGGCGAATCGCTCTGGAACTGAAATCGAAATGCTCACTAACATTTGCCCTATCGTAAAGTCTGATAAACGCCGGAAAAATGACTAAATCCAAAAAAAAAAATTTTTCAACTTTTTTCAATTTTACCCCCGTGGGATATATATTCTACCCACACACATTTGGAACTTTCCTGTGGTACCCTCACACATATTATTCCCTCATTTAGTGGATATTTTCACAAAAAAGTGAAATTTTCAAAAATCCAGAAAATTGGCTGAAAACGACTAAATATCAAGCACTCATTGGGCGAATCGCTCTGTAACTGAAATCGGAACGCTCACTGACATTTGCCCTATCTGAAAGTCTGATAAACGCCGGAAAAATGACTAAGTCCAAAAAAAAAATGTTCAACTTTTTTTAATTTTACCCCCGTGGGATATATATTCTACCCACACACATTTGGAACTCTCCTGGGGTACCCTCACACATATTATTCCCTCATTTAGATGATATTTTCACATAAAAGTGAAATTTTCAAAAATCCAGAAAATTGGCTGAAAACAACTAAATATCAAGCACTCACTGGGCGAATCACTCTGGAACTGAAATCGGAACGCTCACTGACATTTGCCCTATCTGAAAGTCTGATAAACGCAGGAAAAATGACTAAGTCCAAAAAAAAAAATTTTTCAACTTTTTTCAATTTTACCCCCGTGGGATATATATTCTACCCACACACATTTGGATCTCTCCTGGGGTACCCTCACACAAATTATTCCCTCATTTAGTGGATATTTTCACAAAAAAAGTGAAATTTTCAAAAATCCAGAAAATTGGCTGAAAACGACTAAATATCAAGGACTCATTGGGCGAATCGCTCTGTAACTGAAATCGGAACGCTCACTGACATTTGCCCTATCTGAAAGTCTGATAAACGCCGGAAAAATGACTAAGTCCAAAAAAAAAATGTTCAACTTTTTTTAATTTTACCCCCGTGGGATATATATTCTACCCACACACATTTGGAACTCTCCTGGGGTACCCTCACACATATTATTCCCTCATTTAGATGATATTTTCACAAAAAAGTGAAATTTTCAAAAATCCAGAAAATTGGCTGAAAACAACTAAATATCAAGCACTCAATGGGCGAATCACTCTGGAACTGAAATCGGAACGCTCACTGACATTTGCCCTATCTGAAAGTCTGATAAACGCAGGAAAAATGACTAAGTCCAAAAAAAAAAATTTTTCAACTTTTTTCAATTTTACCCCCGTGGGATATATATTCTACCCACACACATTTGGATCTCTCCTGGGGTACCCTCACACAAATTATTCCCTCATTTAGTGGATATTTTCACAAAAAAAGTGAAATTTTCAAAAATCCAGAAAATTGGCTGAAAACGACTAAATATCAAGGACTCATTGGGCGAATCGCTCTGGAACTGAAATCGGAACGCTCACTGACATTTCCCTTATCTGAAAGTCTGATAAACGCAGGAAAAATGACTAAGTCCGAAAAAAAAAAATTTTTCAACTTTTTTCAATTTTACCACCGTGGGATATATATTCTACCCACACACATTTGGAACTCTCCTGGGGTACCCTCACACATATTATTCCCTCATTTAGTGGATATTTTCACAAAAAAGTGAAATTTTCAAAAATCCAGAAAATTGGCTGAAAACGACTAAATATCAAGCACTCATTGGGCGAATCGCTCTGTAACTGAAATCGGAACGCTCACTGACATTTGCCCTATCTGAAAGTCTGATAAATGCCGGAAAAATGACTAAGTCCAAAAAAAAATGTTCATCTTTTTTTAATTTTACCCCCGTGGGATATATATTCTACCCACACACATTTGGAACTCTCCTGGGGTACCCTCACACATATTATTCCCTCATTTAGTGGATATTTTCACAAAAAAGTGAAATTTTCAAAAATCCAGAAAATTGGCTGAAAACAACTAAATATCAAGCACTCAATGGGCGAATCGCTCTGTAACTGAAATCGGAACTCTCACTGACATTTGCCCTATCTGAAAGTCTGATAAACGCCGGAAAAATGACTAAGTCCAAAAAAAAAATGTTCAACTTTTTTTAATTTTACCCCCGTGGGATATATATTCTACCCACACACATTTGGAACTCTCCTGGGGTACCCTCACACATATTATTCCCTCATTTAGTGGATATTTCCACAAAAAAGTGAAATTTTCAAAAATCCAGAAAATTGGCTGAAAACGACGAAATATCAATGACTCATTGGGCGAATCGCTCTGGAACTGAAATCGGAATGCTCACTGACATTTGCCCTATCTGAAAGTCTGATAAACGGCGGAAAAATGACTAAGTCGAAAAAAAAAAATTTTTCAACTTTTTTTAATTTTACCCCCGTGGGATATATTTTCTACCCACACACATTTGGAACTCTCCTGGGGTACCCTCACACATATTATTCCCTCATTTAGTGGATATTTCCACAAAAAAGTGAAATTTTCAAAAATCCAGAAAATTGGCTGAAAACGACGAAATATCAAGGACTCATTGGGCGAATCGCTCTGGAACTGAAATCGAAATGCTCACTGACATTTGCCCTATCGTAAAGTCTGATAAACGCCGGAAAAATGACTAAATGCAAAAAAAAAAAATTTTCAAGTTTTTTCAATTTTACCCCCGTGGGATATATATTCTACCCACACACATTTGGAACTCTCCTGGGGTACCCTCACACATATTATTCCCTCATTTAGTGGATATTTTCACAAAAAAGTGAAATTTTCACACATTCAGAAAATTGGCTGAAAACAACTAAATATCAAGCACTCAATGGGCGAATCACTCTGGAACTGAAATCGGAACGCTCACTGACATTTGCCCTATCTGAAAGTCTGATAAACGCAGGAAAAATGACTAAGTCCAAAAAAAATGTTCAACTTTTTTTAATTTTACCCCCGTGGGATATATATTCTACCCACACACATTTGGAACTCTCCTGGGGTACCCTCACACATATTATTCCCTCATTTAGTGGATATTTTCACAAAAAAGTGAAATTTTCAAAAATCCAGAAAATTGGCTGAAAACGACTAAATATCAAGCACGCATTGGGAGAATCGCTCTGGAACTGAAATCGGAACGCTCACTGACATTTTACTTATCTGAAAGTCTGATGAACGCAGGAAAAATGACTAAGTCCCCAAAAAAAATTTTTCAACTTTTTTCAATTTTACCCCCGTGGGATATATATTCTTCCCACACACATTTGGAACTCTCCTGGGGTACCCTCACACATATTATTCCCTCATTTAGTGGATATTTTCACAAAAAAGAGAAATTTTCAAAAATCCAGAAAATTGGCTGAAAGCGACTAAATATCAAGGACTCATTGGGCGAATCGCTCTGGAACTGAAATCGGAACGCTCACTGACATTTCCCCTATCTGAAAGTCTGATAAACGCCAGAAAAATAACAAAGTCCAAAAAAAAATTTTTTCAACTTTTTTCAATTTTACCACCGTGGGATATATATTCTACCCACACACATTTTGAACTCTCCTGGGGTACCCTCACACATATTATTCCCTTATTTAGTGGATATTTTCACAAAAAAGTGAAATTTTCAAAAATCCAGAAAATTGGCTGAAAACGACTAAATATCAAGCACTCATTGGGAGAATCGCTCTGGAACTGAAATTGGAACGCTCACTGACATTTCCCTTATCTGAAAGTCTGATAAACGCAGGAAAAATGACTAAGTTCCCAAAAAAATATTTTTCAACTTTTTTCAATTTTACCTCCGTGGGATATATATTTTACCCACACACATTTGGAACTCTCCTGGGGTACCCTCACACATATTATTCCCTCATTTAGTGGATATTTTCACAAAAAAGAGAAATTTTCAAAAATCCAGAAAATTGGCTGAAAGCGAATAATTATCAAGGACTCATTGGGCGAATCGCTTTGGAACTGAAATCGTAACGCTCACTGACATTTCCCCTGTCTGAAAGTCTGCTAAACGCCGGAAAAATAACAAAGTCCCAAAAAAAAATTTTTCAACTTTTTTCAATTTTACCCCCGTGGGATATATATTCTACCCACAAACATTTGGAACTCTCCTGGGGTACCCTCACACATATTATTCCCTCATTTAGTGGATATTTTCACAAAAAAAGTGAAATTTTCAAAAATCCAGAAAATTGGCTGAAAGCGACTAAATATCAAGGATTCATTGGGCGAATCGCTCTGGAACTGAAATCGGAACGCTCACTGACATTTCCCTTATCTGAAAGTCTGATAAACGCAGGAAAAATGACTAAGTCCCCAAAAAAAAATTTTCAACTTTTTTCAATTTTACCCCCGTGGGATATATATTCTTCCCACACACATTTGGAACTCTCCTGGGGTACCCTCACACATATTATTCCCTCATTTAGTGGATATTTTCACAAAAAAGAGAAATTTTCAAAAATCCAGAAAATTGGCTGAAAGCGACTAAATATCAAGGACTCATTGGGCGAATCGCTCTGGAACTGAAATCGGAACGCTCACTGACATTTCCCCTATCTGAAAGTCTGATAAACGCCAGAAAAATAACAAAGTCCAAAAAAAAATTTTTTCAACTTTTTTCAATTTTACCACCGTGGGATATATATTCTACCCACACACATTTTGAACTCTCCTGGGGTACCCTCACACATATTATTCCCTTATTTACTGGATATTTTCACAAAAAAGTGAAATTTTCAAAAATCCAGAAAATTGGCTGAAAACGACTAAATATCAAGCACTCATTGGGAGAATCGCTCTGGAACTGAAATTGGAACGCTCACTGACATTTCCCTTATCTGAAAGTCTG
Organism: Phyllobates terribilis; assembly: GCF_046119375.1. Classification (NCBI taxonomy): domain Eukaryota; kingdom Metazoa; phylum Chordata; class Amphibia; order Anura; family Dendrobatidae; genus Phyllobates; species Phyllobates terribilis. The sequence goes on along the minus strand of NW_027362768.1, from coordinate 234,560,209 downwards.
ATAAACGCAGGAAAAATGACTAAGTTCCCAAAAAAATATTTTTCAACTTTTTTCAATTTTACCTCCGTGGGATATATATTTTACCCACACACATTTGGAACTCTCCTGGGGTACCCTCACACATATTATTCCCTCATTTAGTGGATATTTTCACAAAAAAGAGAAATTTTCAAAAATCCAGAAAATTATATCAAGGACTCATTGGGCGAATCGCTCTGGAACTGAAATCGTAACGCTCACTGACATTTCCCCTGTCTGAAAGTCTGCTAAACGCCGGAAAAATAACAAAGTCCCAAAAAAAAATTGTTCAACATTTTTCAATTTTACCCCCGTGGGATATATATTCTACCCACAAACATTTGGAACTCTCCTGGGGTACCCTCACACATATTATTCCCTCATTTAGTGGATATTTTCACAAAAAAAGTGAAATTTTCAAAAATCCAGAAAATTGGCTGAAAGCGACTAAATATCAAGGATTCATTGGGCGAATCGCTCTGGAACTGAAATCGGAATGCTCACTGACATTTCCCTTATCTGAAAGTCTGATAAACGCAGGAAAAATGACTAAGTCCCCAAAAAAAAATTTTCAACTTTTTTCAATTTTACCCCCGTGGGATATATATTCTTCCCACACACATTTGGAACTCTCCTGGGGTACCCTCACACATATTATTCCCTCATTTAGTGGATATTTTCACAAAAAAGAGAAATTTTCAAAAATCCAGAAAATTGGCTGAAAGCGACTAAATATCAAGGACTCATTGGGCGAATCGCTCTGGAACTGAAATCGGAACGCTCACTGACATTTCCCCTATCTGAAAGTCTGATAAACGCCAGAAAAATAACAAAGTCCAAAAAAAAATTTTTTCAACTTTTTTCAATTTTACCACCGTGGGATATATATTCTACCCACACACATTTTGAACTCTCCTGGGGTACCCTCACACATATTATTCCCTTATTTAGTGGATATTTTCACAAAAAAGTGAAATTTTCAAAAATCCAGAAAATTGGCTGAAAACGACTAAATATCAAGCACTCATTGGGAGAATCGCTCTGGAACTGAAATTGGAACGCTCACTGACATTTCCCTTATCTGAAAGTCTGATAAACGCAGGAAAAATGACTAAGTCCCCAAAAAAATATTTTTCAACTTTTTTCAATTTTACCTCCGTGGGATATATATTCTACCCACACACATTTGGAACTCTCCTGGGGTACCCTCACACATATTATTCCCTCATTTAGTGGATATTTTCACAAAAAAGAGAAATTTTCAAAAATCCAGAAAATTGGCTGAAAGCGACTAAATATCAAGGACTCATTGGGCGAATCGCTCTGGAACTGAAATCTTAACGCTCACTGACATTTCCCCTGTCTGAAAGTCTGCTAAACGCCGGAAAAATAACAAAGTCCCAAAAAAAAATTTTTCAACTTTTTTCAATTTTACCCCCGTGGGATATATATTCTACCCACAAACATTTGGAACTCTCCTGGGGTACCCTCACACATATTATTCCCTCATTTAGTGGATATTTTCACAAAAAAAGTGAAATTTTCAAAAATCCAGAAAATTGGCTGAAAGCGACTAAATATCAAGCATTCATTGGGCGTATCGCTCTGGAACTGAAATCGGAACGCTCACTGACATTTCACTTATCTGAAAGTCTGATAAACGCAGGAAAAATGACTAAGTCCCCAAAAAAAATTTTTCAACTTTTTTCAATTTTACCCCCGTGGGATATATATTCTTCCCACACACATTTGGAACTCTCCTGGGGTACCCTCACACATATTATTCCCTCATTTAGTGGATATTTTCACAAAAAAGAGAAATTTTCAAAAATCCAGAAAATTGGCTGAAAGCGACTAAATATCAAGGACTCATTGGGCGAATCGCTCTGGAACTGAAATCGGAACGCTCACTGACATTTCCCCTATCTGAAAGTCTGATAAACGCCAGAAAAATAACAAAGTCCAAAAAAAAATTTTTTCAACTTTTTTCAATTTTACCACCGTGGGATATATATTCTACCCACACACATTTTGAACTCTCCTGGGGTACCCTCACACATATTATTCCCTTATTTAGTGGATATTTTCACAAAAAAGTGAAATTTTCAAAAATCCAGAAAATTGGCTGAAAACGACTAAATATCAAGCACTCATTGGGAGAATCGCTCTGGAACTGAAATTGGAACGCTCACTGACATTTCCCTTATCTGAAAGTCTGATAAACGCAGGAAAAATGACTAAGTCCCCAAAAAAATATTTTTCAACTTTTTTCAATTTTACCTCCGTGGGATATATATTCTACCCACACACATCTGGAACTCTCCTGGGGTACCCTCACACATATTATTCCCTCATTTAGTGGATATTTTCACAAAAAAGAGAAATTTTCAAAAATCCAGAAAATTGGCTGAAAGCGACTAAATATCAAGGACTCATTGGGCGAATCGCTCTGGAACTGAAATCTTAACGCTCACTGACATTTCCCCTGTCTGAAAGTCTGCTAAACGCCGGAAAAATAACAAAGTCCCAAAAAAAAATTTTTCAACTTTTTTCAATTTTACCCCCGTGGGATATATATTCTACCCACAAACATTTGGAACTCTCCTGGGGTACCCTCACACATATTATTCCCTCATTTAGTGGATATTTTCACAAAAAAAGTGAAATTTTCAAAAATCCAGAAAATTGGCTGAAAGCGACTAAATATCAAGCATTCATTGGGCGTATCGCTCTGGAACTGAAATCGGAACGCTCACTGACATTTCACTTATCTGAAAGTCTGATAAACGCAGGAAAAATGACTAAGTCCCCAAAAAAAATTTTTCAACTTTTTTCAATTTTACCCCCGTGGGATATATATTCTTCCCACACACATTTGGAACTCTCCTGGGGTACCCTCACACATATTATTCCCTCATTTGGTGGATATTTTCACAAAAAAGAGAAATTTTCAAAAATCCAGAAAATTGGCTGAAAGCGACTAAATATCAAAGACTCATTGGGCGAATCGCTCTGGAACTGAAATCGGAACGCTCACTGACATTTCCCCTATCTGAAAGTCTGATAAACGCCAGAAAAATAACAAAGTCCAAAAAAAAATTTTTTCAACTTTTTTCAATTTTACCACCGTGGGATATATATTCTACCCACACACATTTTGAACTCTCCTGGGGTACCCTCACACATATTATTCCCTTATTTAGTGGATATTTTCACAAAAAAGTGAAATTTTCAAAAATCCAGAAAATTGGCTGAAAACGACTAAATATCAAGCACTCATTGGGAGAATCGCTCTGTAACTGAAATTGGAACACTCACTGACATTTCCCTTATCTGAAAGTCTGATAAACGCAGGAAAAATGACTAAGTTCCCAAAAAAATATTTTTCAACTTTTTTCAATTTTACCTCCGTGGGATATATTTTCTACCCACACACATTTGGATATCTCCTGGGGTACCCTCACACATATTATTCCCTCATTTAGTGGATATTTCCACAAAAAAGTGAAATTTTCAAAAATCCAGAAAATTGGCTGAAAGCGCCTAAATATCAAGGACTCATTGGGCGAATCGCTCTGGAACTGAAATCGGAATGCTCACTGACATTTGCCCTATCGTAAAGTCTGATAAACGCCGGAAAAATGAGTAAATCCAAAAAAAAAAAATTTTCAAGTTTTTTCAATTTTACCGCCGTGGGATATATATTCTACCCACACACATTTGGAACTCTCCTGGGGTACCCTCACACATATTATTCCCTCATTTAGTGGATATTTTCACAAAAAAGTGAAATTTTCAAAAATCCAGAAAATTGGCTGAAAACAACTAAATATCAAGCACTCAATGGGCGAATCACTCTGGAACTGAAATCGGAACGCTCACTGACATTTGCCCTATCTGAAAGTCTGATAAATGCCGGAAAAATGACTAAGTCCCAAAAAAAAAAATTTTTCAACTTTTTTCAATTTTACCCCCGTAGGATATATATTCTACCCACACACATTTGGAACTTTCCTGGGGTACCCTCACACATATTATTCCCTCATTTAGTGGATATTTTCACAAAAAAGTGAAATTTTCAAAAATCCAGAAAATTGGCTGAAAGCGCCTAAATATCAAGGACTCATTGGGCAAATCGCTCTGGAACTGAAATCGGAATGCTCACTGACATTTGCCCTATCTGAAAGTCTGATAAACGGCGGAAAAATGACTAAGTCGAAAAAAAAAAATTTCAACTTTTTTTAATTTTACCCCCGTGGGATATATTTTCTACCCACACACATTTGGAACTCTCCTGGGGTACCCTCACACATATTATTCCCTCATTTAGTGGATATTTCCACAAAAAAGTGAAATTTTCAAAAATCCAGAAAATTGGCTGAAAACGACGAAATATCAAGGACTCATTGGGCGAATCGCTCTGGAACTGAAATCGAAATGCTCACTGACATTTGCCCTATCGTAAAGTCTGATAAATGCCGGAAAAATGACTAAATCCAAAAAAAAAAATTTTTCAAGTTTTTTCAATTTTACCGCCGTGGGATATATATTCTACCCACACACATTTGGAACTCTCCTGGGGTACCCTCACACATATTATTCCCTCATTTAGTGGATATTTTCACAAAAAAGTGAAATTTTCAAAAATCCAGAAAATTGGCTGAAAACGACTAAATATCAAGCACTCATTGGGCGAATCGCTCTGTAACTGAAATCGGAACGCTCACTGACATTTGCCCTATCTGAAAGTCTGATAAACGCCGGAAAAATGACTAAGTCCAAAAAAAAAATGTTCAACTTTTTTTAATTTTACCCCCGTGGGATATATATTCTACCCACACACATTTGGAACTCTCCTGGGGTACCCTCACACATATTATTCCCTCATTTAGATGATATTTTCACATAAAAGTGAAATTTTCAAAAATCCAGAAAATTGGCTGAAAACAACTAAATATCAAGCACTCACTGGGCGAATCACTCTGGAACTGAAATCGGAACGCTCACTGACATTTGCCCTATCTGAAAGTCTGATAAACGCAGGAAAAATGACTAAGTCCAAAAAAAAAAATTTTTCAACTTTTTTCAATTTTACCCCCTTGGGATATATATTCTACCCACACACATTTGGATCTCTCCTGGGGAACCCTCACACAAATTATTCCCTCATTTAGTGGATATTTTCACAAAAAAAGTGAAATTTTCAAAAATCCAGAAAATTGGCTGAAAACGACTAAATATCAAGGACTCATTGGGCGAATCGCTCTGTAACTGAAATCGGAACGCTCACTGACATTTGCCCTATCTGAAAGTCTGATAAACGCCGGAAAAATGACTAAGTCCAAAAAAAAAATGTTCAACTTTTTTTAATTTTACCCCCGTGGGATATATATTCTACCCACACACATTTGGAACTCTCCTGGGGTACCCTCACACATATTATTCCCTCATTTAGATGATATTTTCACAAAAAAGTGAAATTTTCAAAAATCCAGAAAATTGGCTGAAAACAACTAAATATCAAGCACTCAATGGGCGAATCACTCTGGAACTGAAATCGGAACGCTCACTGACATTTGCCCTATCGTAAAGTCTGATAAACGCCGGAAAAATGAGTAAATCCAAAAAAAAAAAATTTTCAAGTTTTTTCAATTTTACCGCCGTGGGATATATATTCTACCCACACACATTTGGAACTCTCCTGGGGTACCCTCACACATATTATTCCCTCATTTAGTGGATATTTTCACAAAAAAGTGAAATTTTCAAAAATCCAGAAAATTGGCTGAAAACAACTAAATATCAAGCACTCAATGGGCGAATCACTCTGGAACTGAAATCGGAACGCTCACTGACATTTGCCCTATCTGAAAGTCTGATAAATGCCGGAAAAATGACTAAGTCCCAAAAAAAAAAATTTTTCAACTTTTTTCAATTTTACCCCCGTAGGATATATATTCTACCCACACACATTTGGAACTTTCCTGGGGTACCCTCACACATATTATTCCCTCATTTAGTGGATATTTTCACAAAAAAGTGAAATTTTCAAAAATCCAGAAAATTGGCTGAAAGCGCCTAAATATCAAGGACTCATTGGGCAAATCGCTCTGGAACTGAAATCGGAATGCTCACTGACATTTGCCCTATCTGAAAGTCTGATAAACGGCGGAAAAATGACTAAGTCGAAAAAAAAAAATTTCAACTTTTTTTAATTTTACCCCCGTGGGATATATTTTCTACCCACACACATTTGGAACTCTCCTGGGGTACCCTCACACATATTATTCCCTCATTTAGTGGATATTTCCACAAAAAAGTGAAATTTTCAAAAATCCAGAAAATTGGCTGAAAACGACGAAATATCAAGGACTCATTGGGCGAATCGCTCTGGAACTGAAATCGAAATGCTCACTGACATTTGCCCTATCGTAAAGTCTGATAAATGCCGGAAAAATGACTAAATCCAAAAAAAAAAATTTTTCAAGTTTTTTCAATTTTACCGCCGTGGGATATATATTCTACCCACACACATTTGGAACTCTCCTGGGGTACCCTCACACATATTATTCCCTCATTTAGTGGATATTTTCACAAAAAAGTGAAATTTTCAAAAATCCAGAAAATTGGCTGAAAACGACTAAATATCAAGCACTCATTGGGCGAATCGCTCTGTAACTGAAATCGGAACGCTCACTGACATTTGCCCTATCTGAAAGTCTGATAAACGCCGGAAAAATGACTAAGTCCAAAAAAAAAATGTTCAACTTTTTTTAATTTTACCCCCGTGGGATATATATTCTACCCACACACATTTGGAACTCTCCTGGGGTACCCTCACACATATTATTCCCTCATTTAGATGATATTTTCACATAAAAGTGAAATTTTCAAAAATCCAGAAAATTGGCTGAAAACAACTAAATATCAAGCACTCACTGGGCGAATCACTCTGGAACTGAAATCGGAACGCTCACTGACATTTGCCCTATCTGAAAGTCTGATAAACGCAGGAAAAATGACTAAGTCCAAAAAAAAAAATTTTTCAACTTTTTTCAATTTTACCCCCGTGGGATATATATTCTACCCACACACATTTGGATCTCTCCTGGGGAACCCTCACACAAATTATTCCCTCATTTAGTGGATATTTTCACAAAAAAAGTGAAATTTTCAAAAATCCAGAAAATTGGCTGAAAACGACTAAATATCAAGGACTCATTGGGCGAATCGCTCTGTAACTGAAATCGGAACGCTCACTGACATTTGCCCTATCTGAAAGTCTGATAAACGCCGGAAAAATGACTAAGTCCAAAAAAAAAATGTTCAACTTTTTTTAATTTTACCCCCGTGGGATATATATTCTACCCACACACATTTGGAACTCTCCTGGGGTACCCTCACACATATTATTCCCTCATTTAGATGATATTTTCACAAAAAAGTGAAATTTTCAAAAATCCAGAAAATTGGCTGAAAACAACTAAATATCAAGCACTCAATGGGCGAATCACTCTGGAACTGAAATCGGAACGCTCACTGACATTTGCCCTATCTGAAAGTCTGATAAACGCAGGAAAAATGACTAAGTCCGAAAAAAAAAAAATTTTCAACTTTTTTCAATTTTACCACCGTGGGATATATATTCTACCCACACACATTTGGAACTCTCCTGGGGTACCCTCACACATATTATTCCCTCATTTAGTGGATATTTTCACAAAAAAGTGAAATTTTCAAAAATCCAGAAAATTGGCTGAAAACGACTAAATATCAAGCACTCATTGGGCGAATCGCTCTGTAACTGAAATCGGAACGCTCACTGACATTTGCCCTATCTGAAAGTCTGATAAATGCCGGAAAAATGACTAAGTCCAAAAAAAAATGTTCATCTTTTTTTAATTTTACCCCCGTGGGATATATATTCTACCCACACACATTTGGAACTCTCCTGGGGTACCCTCACACATATTATTCCCTCATTTAGTGGATATTTTCACAAAAAAGTGAAATTTTCAAAAATCCAGAAAATTGGCTGAAAACAACTAAATATCAAGCACTCAATGGGCGAATCGCTCTGTAACTGAAATCGGAACGCTCACTGACATTTGCCCTATCTGAAAGTCTGATAAACGCCGGAAAAATGACTAAGTCCAAAAAAAAAATGTTCAACTTTTTTTAATTTTACCCCCGTGGGATATATATTCTACCCACACACATTTGGAACTCTCCTGGGGTACCCTCACACATATTATTCCCTCATTTAGTGGATATTTCCACAAAAAAGTGAAATTTTCAAAAATCCAGAAAATTGGCTGAAAACGACGAAATATCAAGGACTCATTGGGCGAATCGCTCTGGAACTGAAATCGGAACGCTCACTGACATTTCCCTTATCTGAAAGTCTGATAAACGCAGGAAAAATGACTAAGTCCGAAAAAAAAAAAATTTTCAACTTTTTTCAATTTTACCCCCGTGGGATATATATTCTACCCACACACATTTGGAACTCTCCTGGGGTACCCTCACACATATTATTCCCTCATTTAGTGAATATTTTCACAAAAAAGTGAAATTTTCAAAAATCCAGAAAATTGGCTGAAAGCGCCTAAATATCAATGACTCATTGGGCGAATCGCTCTGGAACTGAAATCGGAATGCTCACTGACATTTGCCCTATCTGAAAGTCTGATAAACGCTGGAAAAATGACTAAGTCCAAAAAAAAAAAATTTTTCAACTTTTTTCAATTTTACCCCCGTGGGATATATTTTCTACCCACACACATTTGGAACTCTCCTGGGGTACCCTCACACATATTATTCCCTCATTTAGTGGATATATCCACAAAAAAGTGAAATTTTCAAAAATCCAGAAAATTGGCTGAAAACGACGAAATATCAAGGACTCATTGGGCGAATCGCTCTGGAACTGAAATCGAAATGCTCACTGACATTTGCCCTATCGTAAAGTCTGATAAATGCCGGAAAAATGACTAAATCCAAAAAAAAAAATTTTTCAAGTTTTTTCAATTTTACCGCCGTGGGATATATATTCTACCCACACACATTTGGAACTCTCCTGGGGTACCCTCACACAAATTATTCCCTCATTTAGTGGATATTTTCACAAAAAAAGTGAAATTTTCAAAAATCCAGAAAATTGGCTGAAAACGACTAAATATCAAGGACTCATTGGGCGAATCGCTCTGGAACTGAAATCGGAACGCTCACTGACATTTCCCTTATCTGAAAGTCTGATAAACGCAGGAAAAATGACTAAGTCCGAAAAAAAAAAAATTTTCAACTTTTTTCAATTTTACCACCGTGGGATATATATTCTACCCACACACATTTGGAACTCTCCTGGGGTACCCTCACACATATTATTCCCTCATTTAGTGGATATTTTCACAAAAAAGTGAAATTTTCAAAAATCCAGAAAATTGGCTGAAAACGACTAAATATCAAGCACTCATTGGGCGAATCGCTCTGTAACTGAAATCGGAACGCTCACTGACATTTGCCCTATCTGAAAGTCTGATAAATGCCGGAAAAATGACTAAGTCCAAAAAAAAATGTTCATCTTTTTTTAATTTTACCCCCGTGGGATATATATTCTACCCACACACATTTGGAACTCTCCTGGGGTACCCTCACACATATTATTCCCTCATTTAGTGGATATTTTCACAAAAAAGTGAAATTTTCAAAAATCCAGAAAATTGGCTGAAAACAACTAAATATCAAGCACTCAATGGGCGAATCGCTCTGTAACTGAAATCGGAACGCTCACTGACATTTGCCCTATCTGAAAGTCTGATAAACGCCGGAAAAATGACTAAGTCCAAAAAAAAAATGTTCAACTTTTTTTAATTTTACCCCCGTGGGATATATATTCTACCCACACACATTTGGAACTCTCCTGGGGTACCCTCACACATATTATTCCCTCATTTAGTGGATATTTCCACAAAAAAGTGAAATTTTCAAAAATCCAGAAAATTGGCTGAAAACGACGAAATATCAAGGACTCATTGGGCGAATCGCTCTGGAACTGAAATCGGAACGCTCACTGACATTTCCCTTATCTGAAAGTCTGATAAACGCAGGAAAAATGACTAAGTCCGAAAAAAAAAAAATTTTCAACTTTTTTCAATTTTACCCCCGTGGGATATATATTCTACCCACACACATTTGGAACTCTCCTGGGGTACCCTCACACATATTATTCCCTCATTTAGTGAATATTTTCACAAAAAAGTGAAATTTTCAAAAATCCAGAAAATTGGCTGAAAGCGCCTAAATATCAATGACTCATTGGGCGAATCGCTCTGGAACTGAAATCGGAATGCTCACTGACATTTGCCCTATCTGAAAGTCTGATAAACGGCGGAAAAATGACTAAGTCGAAAAAAAAAAATTTTTCAACTTTTTTTAATTTTTCCCCCGTGGGATATATTTTCTACCCACACACATTTGGAACTCTCCTGGGGTACCCTCACACATATTATTCCCTCATTTAGTGGATATATCCACAAAAAAGTGAAATTTTCAAAAATCCAGAAAATTGGCTGAAAACGACGAAATATCAAGGACTCATTGGGCGAATCGCTCTGGAACTGAAATCGAAATGCTCACTGACATTTGCCCTATCGTAAAGTCTGATAAATGCCGGAAAAATGACTAAATCCAAAAAAAAAAATTTTTCAAGTTTTTTCAATTTTACCGCCGTGGGATATATATTCTACCCACACACATTTGGAACTCTCCTGGGGTACCCTCACACATATTATTCCCTCATTTAGTGGATATTTTCACAAAAAAGTGAAATTTTCAAAAATCCAGAAAATTGGCTGAAAACGACTAAATATCAAGCACTCATTGGGCGAATCGCTCTGTAACTGAAATCGGAACGCTCACTGACATTTGCCCTATCTGAAAGTCTGATAAACGCCGGAAAAATGACTAAGTCCAAAAAAAAAATGTTCAACTTTTTTTAATTTTACCCCCGTGGGATATATATTCTACCCACACACATTTGGAACTCTCCTGGGGTACCCTCACACATATTATTCCCTCATTTAGATGATATTTTCACATAAAAGTAAAATTTTCAAAAATCCAGAAAATTGGCTGAAAACAACTAAATATCAAGCACTCACTGGGCGAATCACTCTGGAACTGAAATCGGAACGCTCACTGACATTTGCCCTATCTGAAAGTCTGATAAACGCAGGAAAAATGACTAAGTCCAAAAAAAAAAATTTTTCAACTTTTTTCAATTTTACCCCCGTGGGATATATATTCTACCCACACACATTTGGATCTCTCCTGGGGTACCCTCACACAAATTATTCCCTCATTTAGTGGATATTTTCACAAAAAAAGTGAAATTTTCAAAAATCCAGAAAATTGGCTGAAAACGACTAAATATCAAGGACTCATTGGGCGAATCGCTCTGTAACTGAAATCGGAACGCTCACTGACATTTGCCCTATCTGAAAGTCTGATAAACGCCGGAAAAATGACTAAGTCCAAAAAAAAAATGTTCAACTTTTTTTAATTTTACCCCCGTGGGATATATATTCTACCCACACACATTTGGAACTCTCCTGGGGTACCCTCACACATATTATTCCCTCATTTAGATGATATTTTCACAAAAAAGTGAAATTTTCAAAAATCCAGAAAATTGGCTGAAAACAACTAAATATCAAGCACTCAATGGGCGAATCACTCTGGAACTGAAATCGGAACGCTCACTGACATTTGCCCTATCTGAAAGTCTGATAAACGCAGGAAAAATGACTAAGTCCAAAAATAAAAATTTTTCAACTTTTTTCAATTTTACCCCCGTGGGATATATATTCTACCCACACACATTTGGATCTCTCCTGGGGTACCCTCACACAAATTATTCCCTCATTTAGTGGATATTTTCACAAAAAAAGTGAAATTTTCAAAAATCCAGAAAATTGGCTGAAAACGACTAAATATCAAGGACTCATTGGGCGAATCGCTCTGGAACTGAAATCGGAACGCTCACTGACATTTCCCTTATCTGAAAGTCTGATAAACGCAGGAAAAATGACTAAGTCCGAAAAAAAAAAATTTTTCAACTTTTTTCAATTTTACCACCGTGGGATATATATTCTACCCACACACATTTGGAACTCTCCTGGGGTACCCTCACACATATTATTCCCTCATTTAGTGGATATTTTCACAAAAAAGTGAAATTTTCAAAAATCCAGAAAATTGGCTGAAAACGACTAAATATCAAGCACTCATTGGGCGAATCGCTCTGTAACTGAAATCGGAACGCTCACTGACATTTGCCCTATCTGAAAGTCTGATAAATGCCGGAAAAATGACTAAGTCCAAAAAAAAATGTTCATCTTTTTTTAATTTTACCCCCGTGGGATATATATTCTACCCACACACATTTGGAACTCTCCTGGGGTACCCTCACACATATTATTCCCTCATTTAGTGGATATTTTCCCAAAAAGTGAAATTTTCAAAAATCCAGAAAATTGGCTGAAAACAACTAAATATCAAGCACTCAATGGGCGAATCGCTCTGTAACTGAAATCGGAACGCTCACTGACATTTGCCCTATCTGAAAGTCTGATAAACGCCGGAAAAATGACTAAGTCCAAAAAAAAAATGTTCAACTTTTTTTAATTTTACCCCCGTGGGATATATATTCTACCCACACACATTTGGAACTCTCCTGGGGTACCCTCACACATATTATTCCCTCATTTAGTGGATATTTCCACAAAAAAGTGAAATTTTCAAAAATCCAGAAAATTGGCTGAAAACGACGAAATATCAAGGACTCATTGGGCGAATCGCTCTGGAACTGAAATCGGACCGCTCACTGACATTTCCCTTATCTGAAAGTCTGATAAACGCAGGAAAAATGACTAAGTCCGAAAAAAAAAAATTTTTCAACTTTTTTCAATTTTACCCCCGTGGGATATATATTCTACCCACACACATTTGGAACTCTCCTGGGGTACCCTCACACATATTATTCCCTCATTTAGTGAATATTTTCACAAAAAAGTGAAATTTTCAAAAATCCAGAAAATTGGCTGAAAGCGCCTAAATATCAAGGACTCATTGGGCGAATCGCTCTGGAACTGAAATCGGAATGCTCACTGACATTTGCCCTATCTGAAAGTCTGATAAACGGCGGAAAAATGACTAAGTCGAAAAAAAAAAATTTTTCAACTTTTTTTAATTTTACACCCGTGGGATATATTTTCTACCCACACACATTTGGAACTCTCCTGGGGTACCCTCACACATATTATTCCCTCATTTAGTGGATATTTCCACAAAAAAGTGAAATTTTCAAAAATCCAGAAAATTGGCTGAAAACGACGAAATATCAAGGACTCATTGGGCGAATCGCTCTGGAACTGAAATCGAAATGCTCACTGACATTTGCCCTATCGTAAAGTCTGATAAACGCCGGAAAAATGACTAAATGCAAAAAAAAAAAATTTTCAAGTTTTTTCAATTTTACCCCCGTGGGATATATATTCTACCCACACACATTTGGAACTCTCCTGGGGTACCCTCACACATATTATTCCCTCATTTAGTGGATATTTTCACAAAAAAGTGAAATTTTCACACATCCAGAAAATTGGCTGAAAGCGACTAAATATCAAGCACTCAATGGGCGAATCACTCTGGAACTGAAATCGGAATGCTCACTGACATTTGCCCTATCTGAAAGTCTGATAAACGCAGGAAAAATGACTAAGTCCAAAAAAAAATGTTCAACTTTTTTTAATTTTACCCCCGTGGGATATATATTCTACCCACACACATTTGGAACTCTCCTGGGGTACCCTCACACATATTATTCCCTCATTTAGTGGATATTTTCACAAAAAAGTGAAATTTTCAAAAATCCAGAAAATTGGCTGAAAACAACTAAATATCAAGGACTCATTGGGCGAATCGCTCTGGAACTGAAATCGGAACGCTCACTGACATTTCCCTTATCTGAAAGTCTGATAAACGCAGGAAAAATGACTAAGTCCGAAAAAAAAAAAATTTTCAACTTTTTTCAATTTTACCCCCGTGGGATATATATTCTACCCACACACATTTGGAACTCTCCTGGGGTACCCTCACACAAATTATTCCCTCATTTAGTGGATATTTTCACAAAAAAAGTGAAATTTTCAAAAATCCAGAAAATTGGCTGAAAACGACTAAATATCAAGGACTCATTGGGCGAATCGCTCTGGAACTGAAATCGGAACACTCACTGACATTTCCCTTATCTGAAAGTCTGATAAACGCAGGAAAAATGACTAAGTCCGAAAAAAAAAAATTTTTCAACTTTTTTCAATTTTACCCCCGTGGGATATAAATTCTACCCACACACATTTGGAACTCTCCTGGGGTACCCTCACACATATTATTCCCTCATTTAGTGGATATTTTCACAAAAAAGTGAAATTTTCAAAAATCCAGAAAATTGGCTGAAAGCGACTAAATATCAAGGACTCATTGGGCGAATCGCTCTGGAACTGAAATCGGAACGCTCACTGACATTTCCCCTATCTGAAAGTCTGATAAACGCCAGAAAAATAACAAAGTCCAAAAAAAAATTTTTTTAACTTTTTTCAATTTTACCACCGTGGGATATATATTCTACCCACACACATTTTGAACTCTCCTGGGGTACCCTCACACATATTATTCCCTTATTTAGTGGATATTTTCACAAAAAAGTGAAATTTTCAAAAATCCAGAAAATTGGCTGAAAACGACTAAATATCAAGCACGCATTGGGAGAATCGCTCTGGAACTGAAATCGGAACGCTCACTGACATTTTACTTATCTGAAAGTCTGATAAACGCAGGAAAAATGACTAAGTCCCCAAAAAAAATTTTTCAACTTTTTTCAATTTTACCCCCGTGGGATATATATTCTTCCCACACACATTTGGAACTCTCCTGGGGTACCCTCACACATATTATTCCCTCATTTAGTGGATATTTTCACAAAAAAGTGAAATTTTCAAAAATCCAGAAAATTGGCTGAAAGCGACTAAATATCAAGGACTCATTGGGCGAATCGCTCTGGAACTGAAATCGGAACGCTCACTGACATTTCCCCTATCTGAAAGTCTGATAAACGCCAGAAAAATAACAAAGTCCAAAAAAAAATTTTTTCAACTTTTTTCAATTTTACCACCGTGGGATATATATTCTACCCACACACATTTTGAACTCTCCTGGGGTACCCTCACACATATTATTCCCTTATTTAGTGGATATTTTCACAAAAAAGTGAAATTTTCAAAAATCCAGAAAATTGGCTGAAAACGACTAAATATCAAGGATTCATTGGGCGAATCGCTCTGGAACTGAAATCGGAACGCTCACTGACATTTCCCCTGTCTGAAAGTCTGCTAAACGCCGGAAAAATAACAAAGTCCCAAAAAAAAATTTTTCAACTTTTTTCAATTTTACCCCCGTGGGATATATATTCTACCCACAAACATTTGGAACTCTCCTGGGGTACCCTCACACATATTATTCCCTCATTTAGTGGATATTTTCACAAAAAAAGTGAAATTTTCAAAAATCCAGAAAATTGGCTGAAAGCGACTAAATATCAAGGATTCATTGGGCGAATCGCTCTGGAACTGAAATCGGAACGCTCACTGACATTTCCCTTATCTGAAAGTCTGATAAACGCAGGAAAAATGACTAAGTCCCCAAAAAAAAATTTTCAACTTTTTTCAATTTTACCCCCGTGGGATATATATTCTTCCCACACACATTTGGAACTCTCCTGGGGTACCCTCACACATATTATTCCCTCATTTAGTGGATATTTTCACAAAAAAGAGAAATTTTCAAAAATCCAGAAAATTGGCTGAAAGCGACTAAATATCAAGGACTCATTGGGCGAATCGCTCTGGAACTGAAATCGGAACGCTCACTGACATTTCCCCTATCTGAAAGTCTGATAAACGCCAGAAAAATAACAAAGTCCAAAAAAAAATTTTTTCAACTTTTTTCAATTTTACCACCGTGGGATATATATTCTACCCACACACATTTTGAACTCTCCTGGGGTACCCTCACACATATTATTCCCTTATTTACTGGATATTTTCACAAAAAAGTGAAATTTTCAAAAATCCAGAAAATTGGCTGAAAACGACTAAATATCAAGCACTCATTGGGAGAATCGCTCTGGAACTGAAATTGGAACGCTCACTGACATTTCCCTTATCTGAAAGTCTGATAAACGCAGGAAAAATGACTAAGTTCCCAAAAAAATATTTTTCAACTTTTTTCAATTTTACCTTCGTGGGATATATATTTTACCCACACACATTTGGAACTCTCCTGGGGTACCCTCACACATATTATTCCCTCATTTAGTGGATATTTTCACAAAAAAGAGAAATTTTCAAAAATCCAGAAAATTGGCTGAAAGCGAATAAATATCAAGGACTCATTGGGCGAATCGCTCTGGAACTGAAATCGTAACGCTCACTGACATTTCCCCTGTCTGAAAGTCTGCTAAACGCCGGAAAAATAACAAAGTCCCAAAAAAAAATTTTTCAACTTTTTTCAATTTTACCCCCGTGGGATATATATTCTACCCACAAACATTTGGAACTCTCCTGGGGTACCCTCACACATATTATTCCCTCATTTAGTGGATATTTTCACAAAAAAAGTGAAATTTTCAAAAATCCAGAAAATTGGCTGAAAGCGACTAAATATCAAGCATTCATTGGGCGAATCGCTCTGGAACTGAAATCGGAACGCTCACTGACATTTCACTTATCTGAAAGTCTGATAAACGCAGGAAAAATGACTAAGTCCCCAAAAAAAATTTTTCAACTTTTTTCAATTTTACCCCCGTGGGATATATATTCTTCCCACACACATTTGGAACTCTCCTGGGGTACCCTCACACATATTATTCCCTCATTTAGTGGATATTTTCACAAAAAAGAGAAATTTTCAAAAATCCAGAAAATTGGCTGAAAGCGACTAAATATCAAACACTCATTGGGCGAATCGCTCTGGAACTGAAATCGGAACGCTCACTGACATTTCCCCTATCTGAAAGTCTGATAAACGCCAGAAAAATAACAAAGTCCAAAAAAAAATTTTTTCAACTTTTTTCAATTTTACCACCGTGGGATATATATTCTACCCACACACATTTTGAACTCTCCTGGGGTACCCTCACACATATTATTCCCTTATTTAGTGGATATTTTCACAAAAAAGTGAAATTTTCAAAAATCCAGAAAATTGGCTGAAAACGACTAAATATCAAGCACTCATTGGGAGAATCGCTCTGGAACTGAAATTGGAACACTCACTGACATTTCCCTTATCTGAAAGTCTGATAAACGCAGGAAAAATGACTAAGTTCCCAAAAAAATATTTTTCAACTTTTTTCAATTTTACCTCCGTGGGATATATATTTTACCCACACACATTTGGAACTCTCCTGGGGTACCCTCACACATATTATTCCCTCATTTAGTGGATATTTTCACAAAAAAGAGAAATTTTCAAAAATCCAGAAAATTGGCTGAAAACGACTAAATATCAAGGACTCATTGGGCAAATCACTCTGGAACTGAAATCGGAACGCTCACTGACATTTCCCCTATCTGAAAGTCTGGTAAACGCCGGAAAAATAACAAAGTCCAAAAAAAAAATTTTTTCAACTTTTTTCAATTTTAGCCCCGTGGGATATATATTCTACCCACACACATTTGGAACTCTCCTGGGGTACCCTCACACATATTATTCCCTCATTTAGTGGATATTTTCACAAAAAAGTGAAATTTTCAAAAATCCAGAAAATTGGCTGAAAGCGACTAAATATCAAGGACTCATTGGGCGAATCGCTCTGGAACTGAAATCGGAACGCTCACTGACATTTCCCTTATCTGAAAGTCTGATAAACGCAGGAAAAATGACTAATTCCCCAAAAAAAAAATTTTCAACTTTTTTAAATTTTACACCCGTGGGATATATATTCTTCCCACACACATTTGGAACTCTCCTGGGGTACCCTCACACATATTATTCCCTCATTTAGTGGATATTTTCACAAAAAAGAGAAATTTTCAAAAATCCAGAAAATTGGCTGAAAGCGACTAAATATCAAGGACTCATTGGGCGAATCGCTCTGGAACTGAAATCGGAACGCTCACTGACATTTCCCCTATCTGAAAGTCTGATAAACGCCAGAAAAATAACAAAGTCCAAAAAAAAATTTTTTCAACTTTTTTCAATTTTACCACCGTGGGATATATATTCTACCCACACACATTTTGAACTCTCCTGGGGTACCCTCACACATATTATTCCCTTATTTACTGGATATTTTCACAAAAAAGTGAAATTTTCAAAAATCCAGAAAATTGGCTGAAAACGACTAAATATCAAGCACTCATTGGGAGAATCGCTCTGGAACTGAAATTGGAACGCTCACTGACATTTCCCTTATCTGAAAGTCTGATAAACGCAGGAAAAATGACTAAGTTCCCAAAAAAATATTTTTCAACTTTTTTCAATTTTACCTTCGTGGGATATATATTTTACCCACACACATTTGGAACTCTCCTGGGGTACCCTCACACATATTATTCCCTCATTTAGTGGATATTTTCACAAAAAAGAGAAATTTTCAAAAATCCAGAAAATTGGCTGAAAGCGAATAAATATCAAGGACTCATTGGGCGAATCGCTCTGGAACTGAAATCGTAACGCTCACTGACATTTCCCCTGTCTGAAAGTCTGCTAAACGCCGGAAAAATAACAAAGTCCCAAAAAAAAATTTTTCAACTTTTTTCAATTTTACCCCCGTGGGATATATATTCTACCCACAAACATTTGGAACTCTCCTGGGGTACCCTCACACATATTATTCCCTCATTTAGTGGATATTTTCACAAAAAAAGTGAAATTTTCAAAAATCCAGAAAATTGGCTGAAAGCGACTAAATATCAAGCATTCATTGGGCGAATCGCTCTGGAACTGAAATCGGAACGCTCACTGACATTTCACTTATCTGAAAGTCTGATAAACGCAGGAAAAATGACTAAGTCCCCAAAAAAAATTTTTCAACTTTTTTCAATTTTACCCCCGTGGGATATATATTCTTCCCACACACATTTGGAACTCTCCTGGGGTACCCTCACACATATTATTCCCTCATTTAGTGGATATTTTCACAAAAAAGAGAAATTTTCAAAAATCCAGAAAATTGGCTGAAAGCGACTAAATATCAAACACTCATTGGGCGAATCGCTCTGGAACTGAAATCGGAACGCTCACTGACATTTCCCCTATCTGAAAGTCTGATAAACGCCAGAAAAATAACAAAGTCCAAAAAAAAATTTTTTCAACTTTTTTCAATTTTACCACCGTGGGATATATATTCTACCCACACACATTTTGAACTCTCCTGGGGTACCCTCACACATATTATTCCCTTATTTAGTGGATATTTTCACAAAAAAGTGAAATTTTCAAAAATCCAGAAAATTGGCTGAAAACGACTAAATATCAAGCACTCATTGGGAGAATCGCTCTGGAACTGAAATTGGAACACTCACTGACATTTCCCTTATCTGAAAGTCTGATAAACGCAGGAAAAATGACTAAGTTCCCAAAAAAATATTTTTCAACTTTTTTCAATTTTACCTCCGTGGGATATATATTTTACCCACACACATTTGGAACTCTCCTGGGGTACCCTCACACATATTATTCCCTCATTTAGTGGATATTTTCACAAAAAAGAGAAATTTTCAAAAATCCAGAAAATTGGCTGAAAACGACTAAATATCAAGGACTCATTGGGCAAATCACTCTGGAACTGAAATCGGAACGCTCACTGACATTTCCCCTATCTGAAAGTCTGGTAAACGCCGGAAAAATAACAAAGTCCAAAAAAAAAATTTTTTCAACTTTTTTCAATTTTAGCCCCGTGGGATATATATTCTACCCACACACATTTGGAACTCTCCTGGGGTACCCTCACACATATTATTCCCTCATTTAGTGGATATTTTCACAAAAAAGTGAAATTTTCAAAAATCCAGAAAATTGGCTGAAAGCGACTAAATATCAAGGACTCATTGGGCGAATCGCTCTGGAACTGAAATCGGAACGCTCACTGACATTTCCCTTATCTGAAAGTCTGATAAACGCAGGAAAAATGACTAATTCCCCAAAAAAAAAATTTTCAACTTTTTTAAATTTTACACCCGTGGGATATATATTCTTCCCACACACATTTGGAACTCTCCTGGGGTACCCTCACACATATTATTCCCTCATTTAGTGGATATTTTCACAAAAAAGAGAAATTTTCAAAAATCCAGAAAATTGGCTGAAAGCGACTAAATATCAAGGACTCATTGGGCGAATCGCTCTGGAACTGAAATCGTAACGCTCACTGACATTTCCCCTGTCTGAAAGTCTGCTAAACGCCGGAAAAATAACAAAGTCCCAAAAAAAAATTTTTCAACTTTTTTCAATTTTACCCCCGTGGGATATATATTCTACCCACAAACATTTGGAACTCTCCTGGGGTACCCTCACACATATTATTCCCTCATTTAGTGGATATTTTCACAAAAAAAGTGAAATTTTCAAAAATCCAGAAAATTGGCTGAAAACGAATAAATATCAAGCACTCATTGGGCGAATCACTCTGGAACTGAAATCGGAATGCTCACTGACATTTCCCTTTTCTGAAAGTCTGATAAACGCAGGAAAAATGACTAAGTCCCCAAAAAAAAATTTTTCAACT
This sequence comes from Phyllobates terribilis, assembly GCF_046119375.1. Classification (NCBI taxonomy): domain Eukaryota; kingdom Metazoa; phylum Chordata; class Amphibia; order Anura; family Dendrobatidae; genus Phyllobates; species Phyllobates terribilis. The sequence goes on along the minus strand of NW_027362768.1, from coordinate 234,539,343 downwards.
TTTTTCAATTTTACCCCCGTGGGATATATATTCTTCCCACACACATTTGGAACTCTCCTGGGGTACCCTCACACATATTATTCCCTCATTTAGTGGATATTTTCACAAAAAAGAGAAATTTTCAAAAATCCAGAAAATTGGCTGAAAGAGACTAAATATCGAGGACTCATTGGGCGAATCGCTCTGGAACTGAAATCGGAACGCTCACTGACATTTCCCCTATCTGAAAGTCTGATAAACGCCAGAAAAATAACAAAGTCCAAAAAAAAATTTTTTCAACTTTTTTCAATTTTACCACCGTGGGATATATATTCTACCCACACACATTTTGAACTCTCCTGGGGTACCCTCACACATATTATTCCCTTATTTAGTGGATATTTTCACAAAAAAGTGAAATTTTCAAAAATCCAGAAAATTGGCTGAAAACGACTAAATATCAAGCACTCATTGGGAGAATCGCTCTGGAACTGAAATTGGAACGCTCACTGACATTTCCCTTATCTGAAAGTCTGATAAACGCAGGAAAAATGACTAAGTTCCCAAAAAAATATTTTTCAACTTTTTTCAATTTTACCTCCGTGGGATATATATTTTACCCACACACATTTGGAACTCTCCTGGGGTACCCTCACACATATTATTCCCTCATTTAGTGGATATTTTCACAAAAAAGAGAAATTTTCAAAAATCCAGAAAATTGGCTGAAAGCGAATAAATATCAAGGACTCATTGGGCGAATCGCTCTGGAACTGAAATCGTAACGCTCACTGACATTTCCCCTGTCTGAAAGTCTGCTAAACGCCGGAAAAATAACAAAGTCCCAAAAAAAAATTTTTCAACTTTTTTCAATTTTACCCCCGTGGGATATATATTCTACCCACAAACATTTGGAACTCTCCTGGGGTACCCTCACACATATTATTCCCTCATGTAGTGGATATTTTCACAAAAAAAGTGAAATTTTCAAAAATCCAGAAAATTGGCTGAAAGCGACTAAATATCAAGGATTCATTGGGCGAATCGCTCTGGAACTGAAATCGGAACGCTCACTGACATTTCCCTTATCTGAAAGTCTGATAAACGCAGGAAAAATGACTAAGTCCCCAAAAAAAAATTTTCAACTTTTTTCAATTTTACCCCCGTGGGATATATATTCTTCCCACACACATTTGGAACTCTCCTGGGGTACCCTCACACATATTATTCCCTCATTTAGTGGATATTTTCACAAAAAAGAGAAATTTTCAAAAATCCAGAAAATTGGCTGAAAGCGACTAAATATCAAGGACTCATTGGGCGAATCGCTCTGGAACTGAAATCGGAACGCTCACTGACATTTCCCCTATCTGAAAGTCTGATAAACGCCAGAAAAATAACAAAGTCCAAAAAAAATTTTTTTCAACTTTTTTCAATTTTACCACCGTGGGATATATATTCTACCCACACACATTTTGAACTCTCCTGGGGTACCCTCACACATATTATTCCCTTATTTACTGGATATTTTCACAAAAAAGTGAAATTTTCAAAAATCCAGAAAATTGGCTGAAAACGACTAAATATCAAGCACTCATTGGGAGAATCGCTCTGGAACTGAAATTGGAACGCTCACTGACATTTCCCTTATCTGAAAGTCTGATAAACGCAGGAAAAATGACTAAGTTCCCAAAAAAATATTTTTCAACTTTTTTCAATTTTACCTCCGTGGGATATATATTTTACCCACACACATTTGGAACTCTCCTGGGGTACCCTCACACATATTATTCCCTCATTTAGTGGATATTTTCACAAAAAAGAGAAATTTTCAAAAATCCAGAAAATTGGCTGAAAGCGAATAAATATCAAGGACTCATTATGCGAATCGCTCTGGAACTGAAATCGTAACGCTCACTGACATTTCCCCTGTCTGAAAGTCTGCTAAATGCCGGAAAAATAACAAAGTCCCAAAAAAAAATTGTTCAACATTTTTCAATTTTACCCCCGTGGGATATATATTCTACCCACAAACATTTGGAACTCTCCTGGGGTACCCTCACACATATTATTCCCTCATTTCGTGGATATTTTCACAAAAAAAGTGAAATTTTCAAAAATCCAGAAAATTGGCTGAAAGCGACTAAATATCAAAGATTCATTGGGCGAATCGCTCTGGAACTGAAATCGGAATGCTCACTGACATTTCCCTTATCTGAAAGTCTGATAAACGCAGGAAAAATGACTAAGTCCCCCAAAAAAAATTTTCAACTTTTTTCAATTTTACCCCCGTGGGATATATATTCTTCCCACACACATTTGGAACTCTCCTGGGGTACCCTCACACATATTATTCCCTCATTTAGTGGATATTTTCACAAAAAAGAGAAATTTTCAAAAATCCAGAAAATTGGCTGAAAGCGACTAAATATCAAGGACTCATTGGGCGAATCGCTCTGGAACTGAAATCTTAATGCTCACTGACATTTCCCCTGTCTGAAAGTCTGCTAAACGCTGGAAAAATAACAAAGTCCCAAAAAAAAATTTTTCAACTTTTTTCAATTTTACCCCCGTGGGATATATATTCTACCCACAAACATTTGGAACTCTCCTGGGGTACCCTCACACATATTATTCCCTCATTTAGTGGATATTTTCACAAAAAAAGTGAAATTTTCAAAAATCCAGAAAATTGGCTGAAAGCGACTAAATCTCAAGGATTCATTGGGCGAATCGCTCTGGAACTGAAATCGGAACGCTCACTGACATTTCACTTATCTGAAAGTCTGATAAACGCAGGAAAAATGACTAAGTCCCCAAAAAAAATTTTTCAACTTTTTTCAATTTTACCCCCGTGGGATATATATTCTTCCCACACACATTTGGAACTCTCCTGGGGTACCCTCACACATATTATTCCCTCATTTAGTGGATATTTTCACAAAAAAGAGAAATTTTCAAAAATCCAGAAAATTGGCTGAAAGCGACTAAATATCAAGGATTCATTGGGCGAATCGCTCTGGAACTGAAATCGGAACGCTCACTGACATTTCCCCTATCTGAAAGTCTGATAAACGCCAGAAAAATAACAAAGTCCAAAAAAAAATTTTTTCAACTTTTTTCAATTTTACCACCGTGGGATATATATTCTACCCACACACATTTTGAACTCTCCTGGGGTACCCTCACACATATTATTCCCTCATTTAGTGGATATTTTCACAAAAAAAGTGAAATTTTCAAAAATCCAGAAAATTGGCTGAAAACGACTAAATATCAAGCACTCATTGGGAGAATCGCTCTGGAACTGAAATTGGAACGCTCACTGACATTTCCCTTATCTGAAAGTCTGATAAACGCAGGAAAAATGACTAAGTTCCCAAAAAAATATTTTTCAACTTTTTTCAATTTTACCTCCGTGGGATATATATTTTACCCACACACATTTGGAACTCTCCTGGGGTACCCTCACACATATTATTCCCTCATTTAGTGGATATTTTCACAAAAAAGAGAAATTTTCAAAAATCCAGAAAATTGGCTGAAAACGACTAAATATCAAGGACTCATTGGGCGAATCGCTCTGGAACTGAAATCGGAACGCTCACTGACATTTCCCTTATCTGAAAGTCTGATAAACGCAGAAAAAATGACTAATTCCCCAAAAAAAAAATTTTCAACTTTTTTAAATTTTACACCCATGGGATATATATTCTTCCCACACACATTTGGAACTCTCCTGGGGTACCCTCACACATATTATTCCCTCATTTAGTGGATATTTTCACAAAAAAGAGAAATTTTCAAAAATCCAGAAAATTGGCTGAAAGCGACTAAATATCAAGGACTCATTGGGCGAATCGCTCTGGAACTGAAATCGTAACGCTCACTGACATTTCCCCTGTCTGAAAGTCTGCTAAACGCCGGAAAAATAACAAAGTCCCAAAAAAAAATTTTTTAACTTTTTTCAATTTTACCCCCGTGGGATATATATTCTTCCCACACACATTTGGAACTCTCCTGGGGTACCCTCACACATATTATTCCCTCATTTAGTGGATATTTTCACAAAAAAGAGAAATTTTCAAAAATCTAGAAAATTGTCTGAAAGCGACTAAATATCAAGGACTCATTGGGCGAATCGCTCTAGAACTGAAATCGTAACGCTCACTGACATTTCCCCTGTCTGAAAGTCTGCTAAACGCCGGAAAAATAACAAAGTCCCAAAAAAAAATTTTTCAACTTTTTTCAATTTTACCCCCGTGGGATATATATTCTACCCACAAACATTTGGAACTCTCCTGGGGTACCCTCACACATATTATTCCCTCATTTAGTGGATATTTTCACAAAAAAAGTGAAATTTTCAAAAATCAAGAAAATTGGCTGAAAACGACTAAATATCAAGCACTCATTGGGCGAATCACTCTGGAACTGAAATCGGAACGCTCACTGACATTTCCCTTATCTGAAAGTCTGATAAACGCAGGAAAAATGACTAAGTCCCCAAAAAAAAAATTTTCAACTTTTTTCAATTTTACCCCCGTGGGATATATATTCTTCCCACACATTTGGAACTCTCCTGGGGTACCCTCACACATATTATTCCATCATTTAGTGGATATTTTCACAAAAAAGAGAAATTTTCAATAATCCAGAAAATTGGCTGAAAGCGATTAAATATCAAGGACTCATTGGGCGAATCGCTCTGGAACTGAAATCGTAACGCTCACTGACATTTCCCGTCTGAAAGTCTGCTAAACGCCGGAAAAATAACAAAGTCCCAAAAAAAAATTTTTCAACTTTTTTCAATTTTACCCCCGTGGGATATATATTCTACCCACAAACATTTGGAACTCTCCTGGGGTACCCTCACACATATTATTCCCTCATTTAGTGGATATTTTCACAAAAAAAGTGAAATTTTCAAAAATCCAGAAAATTGGCTGAAAACGACTAAATATCAAGCACTCATTGGGCGAATCACTCTGGAACTGAAATCGGAACGCTCACTGACATTTCCCTTATCTGAAAGTCTGATAAACGCAGGAAAAATGACTAAGTCCCCAAAAAAAAAATTTTCAACTTTTTTCAATTTTACCCCCGTGGGATATATATTCTACCCACAAACATTTGGAACTCTCCTGGGGTACCCTCACACATATTATTCCCTCATTTAGTGGATATTTTCACAAAAAAGTGAAATTTTCAAAAATCCAGAAAATTGGCTGAAAACGACAAAATATCAAGGACTCATTGGGTGAATCGCTCTGGAACTGAAATCGGAACGATCACTGACATTTCCCCTATCTGAAAGTCTGATAAACGCCGGAAAAATAACAAAGTAGAAAAAAAAATTTTTTTCAACTTTTTTTAATTTTACCCCCTTGGGATATATATTCTACAAACAGACATTTGGAACTCTCCTGGGATACCCTCACACATATTATTCCCTCATTTAGAGGATATTTTCACAAAAAAGTGAAATTTTCAAAAATCCAGAAAATTGGCTGAAAACGACTAAATATCAAGGACTCATCGGGCGAATCGCTCTGGAACTGAAATCAGAACGCTCACTGACATTTGCCTTATCTGAAAGCCTGCTAAACGCCGGAAAAATAACAAAGTCCCAAAAAAAAATTTTTCAACTTTTTTCAATTTTACCCCCGTGGGATATATATTCTACCCACAAACATTTGGAACTCTCCTGGGGTACCCTCACACATATTATTCCCTCATTTAGTGGATATTTTCACAAAAAAAGTGAAATTTTAAAAAATCCAGAAAATTGGCTGAAAGCGACTAAATATCAAGGATTCATTGGGCGAATCGCTCTGGAACTGAAATCGGAACGCTCACTGACATTTCCCCTATCTGAAAGTCTGATAAACGCCAGAAAAATAACAAAGTCCAAAAAAAAATTTTTTCAACTTTTTTCAATTTTACCACCGTGGGATATATATTCTACCCACACACATTTTGAACTCTCCTGGGGTACCCTCACACATATTATTCCCTTATTTAGTGGATATTTTCACAAAAAAGTGAAATTTTCAAAAATCCAGAAAATTGGCTGAAAACGACTAAATATCAAGGACTCATTGGGCGAATCGCTCTGGAACTGAAATTGGAACGCTCACTGACATTTCCCTTATCTGAAAGTCTGATAAACGCAGGAAAAATGACTAAGTCCCCAAAAAAATATTTTTCAACTTTTTTCAATTTTACCTCCGTGGGATATATATTTTACCCACACACATTTGGAACTCTCCTGGGGTACCCTCACACATATTATTCCCTCATTTAGTGGATATTTTCACAAAAAAGAGAAATTTTCAAAAATCCAGAAAATTGGCTGAAAGCGACTAAATATCAAGGACTCATTGGGCGAATCGCTCTGGAACTGAAATCGGAACGCTCACTGACATTTCCCTTATCTGAAAGTCTGATAAACGCAGGAAAAATGACTAAGTCCCCAAAAAAAAATTTTTCAACTTTTTTCAATTTTACCCCCGTGGGATATATATTCTTCTCACACACATTTGGAACTCTCCTGGGGTACCCTCACACATATTATTCCCTCATTTAGTGGATATTTTCACAAAAAAGAGAAATTTTCAAAAATCCAGAAAATTGGCTGAAAGCGATTAAATATCAAGGACTCATTGGGCGAATCGCTCTGGAACTGACATCGTAACGCTCACTGACATTTCCCGTCTGAAAGTCTGCTAAACGCCGGAAAAATAACAAAGTCCCAAAAAAAAATTTTTCAACTTTTTTCAATTTTACCCCCGTGGGATATATATTCTACCCACAAACATTTGGAACTCTCCTGGGGTACCCTCACACATATTATTCCCTCATTTAGTGGATATTTTCACAAAAAAAGTGAAATTTTCAAAAATCCAGAGAATTGGCTGAAAACGACTAAATATCAAGCACTCATTGGGCGAATCACTCTGGAACTGAAATCGGAACGCTCACTGACATTTCCCTTATCTGAAAGTCTGATAAACGCAGGAAAAATGACTAAGTCCCCAAAAAAAAATTTTTCAACTTTTTTCAATTTTACCCCCGTGGGATATATATTCTACCCACAAACATTTGGAACTCTCCTGGGGTACCCTCACACATATTATTCCCTCATTTAGTGGATATTTTCACAAAAAAGTGAAATTTTCAAAAATCCAGAAAATTGGCTGAAAACGACAAAATATCAAGGACTCATTGGGTGAATCGCTCTGGAACTGAAATCGGAACGATCACTGACATTTCCCCTATCTGAAAGTCTGATAAACGCCGGAAAAATAACAAAGTAGAAAAAAAAATTTTTTTCAACTTTTTTTAATTTTACCCCCTTGGGATATATATTCTACAAACAGACATTTGGAACTCTCCTGGGATACCCTCACACATATTATTCCCTCATTTAGAGGATATTTTCACAAAAAAGTGAAATTTTCAAAAATCCAGAAAATTGGCTGAAAACGACTAAATATCAAGGACTCATCGGGCGAATCGCTCTGGAACTGAAATCAGAACGCTCACTGACATTTGCCTTATCTGAAAGCCTGCTAAACGCCGGAAAAATAACAAAGTCCCAAATAAAATTTTTCAACTTTTTTCAATTTTACCCCCGTGGGATATATATTCTACCCACAAACATTTGGAACTCTCCTGGGGTACCCTCACACATATTATTCCCTCATTTAGTGGATATTTTCACAAAAAAAGTGAAATTTTAAAAAATCCAGAAAATTGGCTGAAAGCGTCTAAATATCAAGGATTCATTGGGCGAATCGCTCTGGAACTGAAATCGGAACGCTCACTGACATTTCCCCTATCTGAAAGTCTGATAAACGCCAGAAAAATAACAAAGTCCAAAAAAAAATTTTTTCAACTTTTTTCAATTTTACCACCGTGGGATATATATTCTACCCACACACATTTTGAACTCTCCTGGGGTACCCTCACACATATTATTCCCTTATTTAGTGGATATTTTCACAAAAAAGTGAAATTTTCAAAAATCCAGAAAATTGGCTGAAAACGACTAAATATCAAGCACTCATTGGGAGAATCGCTCTGGAACTGAAATTGGAACGCTCACTGACATTTCCCTTATCTGAAAGTCTGATAAACGCAGGAAAAATGACTAAGTCCCCAAAAAAATATTTTTCAACTTTTTTCAATTTTACCTCCGTGGGATATATATTTTACCCACACACATTTGGAACTCTCCTGGGGTACCCTCACACATATTATTCCCTCATTTAGTGGATATTTTCACAAAAAAGAGAAATTTTCAAAAATCCAGAAAATTGGCTGAAAGCGATTAAATATCAAGGACTCATTGGGCGAATCGCTCTGGAACTGACATCGTAACGCTCACTGACATTTCCCGTCTGAAAGTCTGCTAAACGCCGGAAAAATAACAAAGTCCCAAAAAAAAATTTTTCAACTTTTTTCAATTTTACCCCCGTGGGATATATATTCTACCCACAAACATTTGGAACTCTCCTGGGGTACCCTCACACATATTATTCCCTCATTTAGTGGATATTTTCACAAAAAAAGTGAAATTTTCAAAAATCCAGAGAATTGGCTGAAAACGACTAAATATCAAGCACTCATTGGGCGAATCACTCTGGAACTGAAATCGGAACGCTCACTGACATTTCCCTTATCTGAAAGTCTGATAAACGCAGGAAAAATGACTAAGTCCCCAAAAAAAAATTTTTCAACTTTTTTCAATTTTACCCCCGTGGGATATATATTCTACCCACAGACATTTGGTACTCTCCTGGGGTACCCTCACACATATTATTCCCTCATTTAGTGGATATTTTCACAAAAAAGTGACATTTTCAAAAATCCAGAAAATTGGCTGAAAACGAATAAATATCAAGGACTCATTGGGTGAATCGCTCTGGAACTGACATCGGAACGCTCACTGACATTTGCCCTATCTGAAAGTCTGATAAACGCAGGAAAAATGACTAAGTCCCAAAAAAATGTTTTTTCAACTTTTTTTAATTTTACCCCTGTGGGATATGTATTCTACCCACACACATTTGGAACTCTCCTGGGGTACCCTCACACATATTATTCCCTCATTTAGTGGATATTTTCACAAAAAAGTGAAATTTTCAAAAATCCAGAAAATTGGCTGAAAACGACAAAATATCAAGGACTCATTGGGTGAATCGCTCTGGAACTGAAATCAGAACGATCACTGACATTTCCCCTATCTGAAAGTCTGATAAACGCCGGAAAAATAACAAAGTAGAAAAAAAAATTTTTTTCAACTTTTTTTAATTTTACCCCCTTGGGATATATATTCTACCCACAGACATTTGGAACTCTACTGGGATACCCTCACACATATTATTCCCTCATTTAGAGGATATTTTCACAAAAAAGTGAAATTTTCAAAAATCCAGAAAATTGGCTGAAAACGAATAAATATCAAGGACTCATTGGGTGAATCGCTCTGGAACTGAAATCGGAACGCTCACTGACATTTGCCCTATCTGAAAGTCTGATAAACGCCGGAAAAATGACTAAGTCCCAAAAAAATTTTTTTTCAACTTTTTTTAATTTTACCCCCGTGGGATATATATTCTACCCACAGACATTTGGTACTCTCCTGGGGTACCCTCACACATATTATTCCCTCATTTAGTGGATATTTTCACAAAAAAGTGACATTTTCAAAAATCCAGAAAATTGGCTGAAAACGAATAAATATCAAGGACTCATTGGGTGAATCGCTCTGGAACTGACATCGGAACGCTCACTGACATTTGCCCTATCTGAAAGTCTGATAAACGCAGGAAAAATGACTAAGTCCCAAAAAAATGTTTTTTCAACTTTTTTTAATTTTACCCCTGTGGGATATGTATTCTACCCACACACATTTGGAACTCTCCTGGGGTACCCTCACACATATTATTCCCTCATTTAGTGGATATTTTCACAAAAAAGTGACATTTTCAAAAATCCAGAAAATTGGCTGAAAACGACTAAATATCAAGGACTCATCGGGCGAATCGCTCTGGAACTGAAATCGGAACGCTCACTGACATTTGCCTTATCTGAAAGTCTGATAAACGCCGGAAAAATGACTAAGTCCCAAAAAAAATTTTTTTCAACTTTTTTTAATTTTACCCCCGTGGGATATATATTCTACCCACACACATTTGGAACTCTCCTGGGGTACCCTCACACATATTATTCCCTCATTTAGTGGATATTTTCACAAAAAAGTGAACTTTTCAAAAATCCAGAAAATTGGCTGAAAACGACTAAATATCAAGAACTCATTGGGCGAATCACTCTGGAACTGAAATCGGAAGGCTCACTGACATTTGCCCTATCTGAAAGTCTGATAAACGCCGGAAAAATGACTGAGTCCAAAAAAAAATTTTTTTCAACTTTTTTCAATTTTACCCCCGTGGGATATATATTCTACCCACACACATTTGGAACTCTCCTGGGGTACCCTCGCACATATTATTCCCTCATTTAGTGGATATTTTCACAAAAAAGTGACATTTTCAAAAATCCAGAAAATTGGCTGAAAACGAATAAATGTCAAGGACTCATTGGGTGAATCGCTCTGGAACTGAAATCGGAACGCTCACTGACATTTGCCCTATCTGAAAGTCTGATAAACGCCGGAAAAATGACTAAGTCCCAAAAAAATTTTTTTTCAACTTTTTTTAATTTTACCCCCGTGGGATATATATTCTACCCACAGACATTTGGAACTCTCCTGGGGTACCCTCACACATATTATTCCCTCATTTAGTGGATATTTTCACAAAAAAGTGAAATTTTCAAAAATCCAGAAAATTGGCTGAAAACGACTAAATATCAAGGACTCATCGGGCGAATCACTCTGGAACTGAAATCGGAACGCTCACTGACATTTGCCCTATCTGAAAGTCTGATAAACGCCGGAAAAATGACTAAGTCCCAAAAAAAATTTTTTTCAACTTTTTTTAATTTTACCCCCGTGGGATATATATTATACCCACACACATTTGGAACTCTCCTGGGGTACCCTCACACATATTATTCCATCATTTAGTGGATAATTTCACAAAAAAGTGAAATTTTCAAAAATCCAGAAAATTGGCTGAAAACGACTAAATATCAAGGACTCATCGGGCGAATCGCTCTGGAACTGAAATCGGAACGCTCACTGACATTTGCCCTATCTGAAAGTCTGATAAACGCCGGAAAAATGACTAAGTCCCAAAAAAAAATTTTTTAAACTTTTTTCAATTTTACCCCCGTGGGATATATATTCTACCCACACACATTTGGAACTCTCCTGGGGTACCCTCACACATATTATTCCCTCATTTAGTGGATATTTTCACAAAAAAGTGAAATTTTCAAAAATCCTGAAAATTGGCTGAAAACGACTAAATATCAAGGACTCATCGGGTGAATCGCTCTGGAACTGAAATCAGAACGCTCACTGACATTTGCCCTATCTGAAAGTCTGATAAACGCCGGAAAAATGACTAAGTCCCAAAAAAATTTTTTTTAAACTTTTTTTAATTTTACCCCCGTGGGATATATATTCTACCCACAGACATTTGGAACTCTCCTGGGGTACCCTCACACATATTATTCCCTCATTTAGTGGATATTTTCACAAAAAAAGTGACATTTTCAAAAATCCAGAAAATTGGCTGAAGACGAATAAATATCAAGGACTCATTGGGCGAATCGCTCTGGAACTGAAATCGGAACAATCACTGACATTTGCTCTATCTGAAAGTCTGATAAACGCCGGAAAAATGACTAAGTGAAAAAAAAAATTTTTTTCAACTTTTTTCAATTTTACCCTGTGGGATATATATTCTACCCACACACATTTGGAACTCTTCTGGGGTGCCCTCACACATATTATTCCCTCATTTAGTGGATATTTTCACAAAAAAGTGAAATTTTCAAAAATCCCGAAAATTGGCTGAAAACGACTAAATATCAAGGACTCATTGGGCGAATCGCTCTGGAACTGAAATCGGAACGCTCACTGACATTTGTCCTATCTGAAAGTCTGATAAACGCCGGAAAAATGACTAAGTGAAAAAAAAATTTTTTTCAACTTTTTTCAATTTCACCCCCGTGGTATATATATTCTACCCACACACATTTGGAACTCTCCAGGGGTACCCTCACTTAGTAGATATTTTCACAAAAAAGTGAAATTTTCAAAAATCCAGAAAATTGGCTGAAAACGACTAAATATCAAGGACTCATTGGGCGAATCACTCTAGAACTGAAATCGGAATGCTCACTGACATTTCCCCTATCTGAAAGTCTGATAAACGCCGGAAAAATGACTAAGTGCAAAAAAAAATTTTTTCAACTTTTTTCAGTTTTACCCCCGTGGGATATATATTCTACCCACACACATTTGGAACTCTTCTGGGGTACCCTCACACATATTATTCCCTCATTTAGTGGATATTTTCACAAAAAAGTGAAATTTTCAAAAATCCCGAAAATTGGCTGAAAACGACTAAATATCAAGGACTCATTGGCGAATCGCTCTGGAACTGAAATCGGAACGCTCACTGACATTTGTCCTATCTGAAAGTCTGATAAACGCCGGAAAAATGACTAAGTGAAAAAAAAAATTTTTTCAACTTTTTTCAATTTCACCCCCGTGGTATATATATTCTACCCACACACATTTGGAACTCTCCAGGGGTACCCTCACTTAGTAGATATTTTCACAAAAAAGTGAAATTTTCAAAAATCCAGAAAATTGGCTGAAAACGACTAAATATCAAGTACCCATTGGGCGAAGCGCTCTGGAACTGAAATCAGAATGATCACTGACATTTCCCCTATCTGAAAGTCTGATAAACGCCGGAAAAATGACTAAGTGAAAAAAAAAAAAATTTCAACTTTTTTCAATTTTACCCCCGTGGGATATATGTTCTACCCACACACATTTGGAACTCTCCTGGGGTACCCTCACACATATTATTCCCTCATTTAGTGGATATTTTCGCAAAAAAGTGAAATTTTCAAAAATCCAGAAAATTGGCTGAAAACGACTAAATATCATGGACTCATTGGGCGAATCGCTCTAGAACTGAAATCGGAATGCTCACTGACATTTCCCCTATCTGAAAGTCTGATAGTTATTTTTCCAGCGTTTAAGTCCAAATAAAATTTTTTTTCAACTTTTTTCAATTTTACCCCCATTGGATATATATTCTACCCACACACATTTTTAACTCTCCTGGGGTACCCTAACACATATTATTCCCTCATTTAGTGGATATTTGCACAAAAAAGTGAAATTTTCAAAAATTGGCTGAAAACGACTAAATATCAAGGACTCATTGGGCGAATCGCTCTGGAACTGAAATCTGAATGCTCACTGACATTTCCTCAATCTGAAAGTCTGATAGTTATTTTTCCAGCGTTTAAGTCCAAAAAAAATTTTTTTTAAACTTTTTTCAATTTTACCCCTATGGGATATATATTCTACCCACACACATTTGGAACTCTCCTGGGGTACCCTCACACATATTATTCCCTCATTTAGTGGATATTTTCACAAAAAAGTGAAATTTTCAAAAATCCAGAAAATTGGATGAAAACGACTAAATATCAAGGACTCATTGGGCAAATCGCTCTGGAACTGAAATGAGAATGCTCACTGACATTTCCCCTATCTGAAATTCTGATAAACGCCGGAAAAATGACTAAGTCCAAAAAAAAATTTTTTTTCAACTTTTTTCAATTTTACCCCCGTGGGATATATATTCTACGCACACACATTTGGAACTCTCCTGGGGTACCCTCACACATATTATTCCCTCATTTAGTGGATATTTTCGCAAAAAAGTGAAATTTTAAAAAATTCAGAAAATTGGCTGAAAACGACTATATATCAAGGACTCATAGGGCGAATCGCTCTGGAACTGAAATCGGAACGCTCACTGACATTTCCCCTATCTGAAAGTCTGATAAACGCCGGAAAAATGACTAAGTCCAACAAAAAAAATTTTCAACTTTTTTCAATTTTACGCCGTGGTATATATATTCTACCCACACACATTTGGAACTCTCCTTGGGTACCCTCACACATATTATTCCCTCATTTAGTGGATATTTTCACAAAAAAGTGAAATTTTCAAAAATCCAGAAAATTGGATGAAAACGACTAAATATCAAGGACTTATTGGGCAAATCGCTCTGGAACTGAAATGAGAATGCTCACTGACATTTCTACTATCTGAAAGTCTGATAAACGCCGGAAAAATGACTAAGTCCAAAAAAAATTTTTTTCAACTTTTCAATTTTACCCCGTGGGATATATATTCTACCCACACACATTTGGAACTCTCCTGGGGTACCCTCACACATATTATTCCCTCATTTAGTGGATATTTTCACAAAAAAGGAAATTTTCAAAAATCCAAAATATTGGCTGAAAACGACTAAATATCAAGGACTCATTGGGCGAATCACTCTGGAACTGAAATCGGAACGCTCACTGACATTTGCCCTATCTGAAAGTCTGATAAACGCCGGAAAAATGACTAAGTCCAACAAAAAATTTTTTTTAAACTTTTTTCAATTTTACCCCCGTGGGATATGTATTCTACCCACACACATTTGGAACTCTCCTGGGGTACCCTCACACATATTATTCCCTCATTTAGTGGATATTTTCACAAAAAAGTGCAATTTTCAAAAATCCAGAAAATTGGATGAAAACGAATAATTATCAAGGACTCATTTGGGCGAATCGCTCTGGAACTGAAATAGGAACGCTTACTGACATTTCCCCTATCAGAAAGTCTGATAAACGTCGGAAAAATGACTAAGTCCAAAAAAAAATTTTTTTCAACTTTTTTAAATTTTACCCCCGTGGGATATATATTCTACCCACACACATTTGGAACTCTCCTGGGGTACCCTCTCACATATTATTCCCTCATTTAGTGGATATTTTCACAAAAAAGTGAAATTTTCAAAAATCCAGAAAATTGGCTGAAAACGTCTAAATATCAAGGACTCATTGGGCGAATCGCTCTGGAACTGAAATCGGAATGCTCACTGACATTTTCCCTATCTGAAAGTCTGATAAACGTCAGAAAAATGACTAAGTCTAAAAAAAAAAAATTTTCAACTTTTTAAATTTTACCCCCGTGGGATATATATTCTACCCACACACATATGGAACTCTCCTGGGGTACCATTCCCTCATTTAGTGGATATTTTAGCAAAAAAGTGAAATTTTCAAAAATCCAAAATATTGGCTAAAAACGACTTAATATCAAGGAATCGTTGGGCTAACCACTCTGGAACTGAAATCGGAACGTTCACTGACATTTGCCCTATCTGAAAGTCTGATAAACGCTGGAAAAATGACTAAGTGAAAAAAAATGTTTTTTTCAATTTTACCCCCGTGGTATATATATTTTACCAACACACATTGGGAACTCTCCAGGGGTACCCTCACACATATTATTCCCTCATTTAGTGGATATTTTCACAAAAAAGTGAAATTTTCAAAAATCCAGAAAATTGGCTGAAAACGACTAAATATCAAGGACTCATTGGGCAAATCGCTCTGGAACTGAAATCGAAACGCTCACTGACATTTGCCCTATCTGAAAGTCAGATAAATGCCGGAAAAATTACTAAGTCCAAAAAAAAATTTTTTTCAACTTTTTTAAATTTTACCCCCGTGGGATATATATTCTACCCACACACATTTGGAACTCTCCTGGGGTACCCTCTCACATATTATTCCCTCATTTAGTGGATATTTTCACAAAAAAGTGAAATTTTCAAAAATCCAGAAAATTGGCTGAAAACGTCTAAATATCAAGGACTCATTGGGCGAATCGCTCTGGAACTGAAATCGGAATGCTCACTGACATTTTCCCTATCTGAAAGTCTGATAAACGTCAGAAAAATGACTAAGTCTAAAAAAAAAAAATTTTCAACTTTTTAAATTTTACCCCCGTGGGATATATATTCTACCCACACACATATGGAACTCTCCTGGGGTACCATTCCCTCATTTAGTGGATATTTTAGCAAAAAAGTGAAATTTTCAAAAATCCAAAATATTGGCTAAAAACGACTTAATATCATGGAATCGTTGGGC